>NC_073629.1:67768300-68393300 GCF_029407905.1 Bubalus kerabau
AAATTCTTCTGTTCTTCCTCATCCACATTTCTTCACTTTTGAGGAGAAAGGTGTGGCTAAGGTTGACCAGAGCAAGACTTTTCATTCAGGTAGGAACATGGTTTCTCTCACATAGAATCCTCTCTTTTATTTCCAAGAGGTTGAGAAGTAATATTCATTTCTCTTTCTCTCTGATGCTCATCTTTCTTTTTGAACTTGCTTCTTTCTAGTGCAGCTAGTGAGATTGGCTGGCTTTAGTTTCCAGGAGACTTGCATTGGGCAGCTCTAAGCACTGGCACAATTTACAGCTTCCTGGTTCTACTTCCTTTCTTCTTCTCCAACGGCATTCTCTGGATCAACATTTCTGTGACTAAAGTGTGGCAATTTGAGACTCAGTGGGTGGGGTCAGGGTTGGAGAAGGTGTTCTGACCTGCTTTGGTCCTAGGCTCTGAGCTGCTGATAGCCTAGGTGAAAGGAATTCTCCCTGTGGTTCAGATGGTGCTCTTGGGCTCCACTGGGTTTAAAGACAAAGTAAAATTATTAAATTGACAGTAAAATTATTTATTTTTTAATTTTGGCTGTCAGTTGCTGTCCTGCACATGTTTGATCTAGGGATCATAGTGAAGGACTAGTAAACTAAGGATAGGCTTTCTTGTTCCCCAAATATCATTTTAATCTCTCATATTTCCAATGATCAGCACAGAGTATTGTACAGGCTTTGATTTGGAAGAGGAATAAGATAGTTTCTCTGATCTTAAGGAGCTCATAGTTTAGTAGTTGAGATGAAACAATAACTATAATACAATGTGACTAGCACAATGTTTCAAAAAATATGGAAATAAAGAAGAGGGCCACTTTCATATGGCTATTTTTATAATACTGAATGTTGGCTAACATATTCTCCCTAAACCTTTTTTTCCCTAAGATAAATGCTGTTCCAGACTTCCATTACTGTTACAATTACACAAAATTACAGGAATTAAATGAAATCTGTTTCACTGAAGCAAACTCTGATAACAATGTGAAGAAAACGCTATAGCCGTGTTACATTAGCCGCTCTCTCATGGGCATCCCTGGAAACTTGTTAGAAATGCAGATTTATGAATTTCACTCCATTGTACTGAATCAGAAACTCTGGAGACAGACCAATGAAACTACGTTTTAACTTCTGCCTTCTATTAAAAGAGACCGTGTACTATAGACATGAGTGATAGAAACAGTAACTCAATGAAGTTGCAGGGTCTTTAAAAGAAAATAGCAACAACAATAAAAATCCAAAATGGATCAATATGATTAGTCCAAGAACAAAAGAAACTAATTGTTTTGTTTCACTTTGGGGGAAAGGTCGTATGTGAAACCTTATTTTTATAGTTTGGGCATTTCTCACTGAAGATCTGTATTCTATCCATTTCCATGGCCCTGTGGTTGTTCCTTATAGTCCAAATGCGTATTACTTCCACTACTTTAGTTAAATAGCTACCTAGGTTACTCGGTTCTTTCGTAATTTGGCATAGGCCAAATCATACCTACTGAACAGCGTATACCATTAATGGTTTCAAAAAGATGTCATTAGTTTAAGAAACGTACACTTCTGTGGTTTGATTTTTACAGTGCAAATCTTCATTTCTATAAAAGAAATTGGGGTACATTAAGCTGCCAAGATGTGTGAATTTAATGAAGAGGAAAAATTTAAGATTTTATTTAATATATAACAGGCTGACAATATGCAAATGAATGTAAACTTATAATGCTGTGTTTTCCAAGATGTCTTTTTCCCAGGATTAATTTGATTATGTAAGCATCTACTTCATTCATTTGTTTATTCATTCATTTAATATTTATTAAGATACTATCAGTAGCCAGAAATTGAAGTTCTGGAAAGTTAGACCAAGACTATATGGGCTGGCATTGCCTCCCACGCTAAGCAGTTGGTGTTTTATCTTATAAACATGGGAGTAATACATTTTGTTCTGTGTCTTAGAATGAATGCCAATGGTAGGTAGTGCAGGGGGCAGGTTGGATAGCGAGAGACTGGAGGAAAGCAGATCATCTGCAAGAACTAATGGACCTGGACTGTCTACCATGAGGTGCCCCTTATGAACAGCAGTCAAGTAAGATATAATGTAAAACATGATGGTTATTCTTAATATTGTCTTTATAGATCTGCTTGATTTTAATGATCATTTAGGAAATAAGAGTGCCAGTATTAGGCAAACAGCCGTGAATAAAAACTTTCTGACATTGGAGGGGAGAGTGGAGTGAAGGCAAATGGTAGAGAGTGGAGAGAAGGCAGAAGTGTATCAGCTGTTTCTGCACCTGTGGGGTGAGCTACGCCTGCCTGGTTCATACTGGTCAGTTGATGCATTCTTCATCACTAGGGCCTGTGACGCAGGACTGATAAGACCACAGGAAACAGTATCTATTAAGAAGCAGTCAAACACTTGTAAGATGATATTGGATGATGTTGCCAGGCCTAGCCAAGCAAGTCACCGTGGAGATGACCATGAAGAAGTGGAGGATCTCAGTATTTGACTAATGCTCACTTAGCCAACTTCTAAACCAATCCCTGGGCTTCCCTGGTGGCTCAGTGGTAAAGAATCTGCCTGCCAATGCAGGAGACATAAGAGATGTGGGTTTGATCCCTGAGTCAGAAAGATCCCCTGGAGAAGGAAAGAGCAACCTACTCCAGTATTCTTGCCTGGAAAATCCCATGTACAGAGGAGTCTGGTGGGGGAGTCCATGGGGTTCAGACATGGCTTAGGACTAAAAAAACAACAAACCAGTGCCTTTCTATGCCTCGCCTCTTTACAAACATTTAACATTTAAACCCATGATACTGACAACTTGAATAACTACCTCTGAGATCCTGTCATTGGTATGTGGGCACAAATCCAATTTGTATTGTCCACTACATTCTAAATTAATGGATGGGAAGAAGGTAGGGAAGGACTCTTAAAAGATCATGTGGTCCAAATCACTATTTGGTTTACTGCAAAGCAATCAGTTAAAAAAAAATAGCTGGAGCTAAATATAGGATATATTTTTGGTTGCAGCAAATGAGAGAAAATATGTTTATTTTATAAAGTAACGACAGTGCAGTTTCTCCCTGACCTACTTATTTTAAACAACTGGATTTTATCCTCTGAGAAATGCTGCATCCATTGGGCTTCCCAGGTGGCTCAGCGGTAAACAATTCACAGGCCATTTCAGGAGATGCAGGTTTGATTCCTGGGTCAGGAAGATTCTGTGGAGAAGGAAATGGCAACCCACTCCAGTATTCTTGCCTGGACAATCCCATGGACAGAGGATCCTGGTGGGCTACAGTCCATGGGGTTGCAAAGAATTGGACATGAGTGAGCAAACATGGATGCATCCATTCAAAAGAAGTATTAGAAAAGTGATTTAGAAATTAAGGCAAAAAGCACATTTTCAAATCTTTTAAAAGCATTTCCTGGGGGAAAATGAAATTCAAGAGTATATTAAATGCTAACTGATATGGGAATATAAAGTAGATAAGAAATTATGTGATACTTCCATTAATACTCCATGTCCAGACTTACAGAGTGGAGAATAGGCTAAAAATTCACCACAGAATGCCTTTATTGAAGATTTCCATTTGGAGTTTAAGTGGAAATAATTTTTTTTCCCCTTAAACTTTGGTGTCAGTACAAAGAAAAAAATTGGTGTCTTCTTCTCAGGTGTAAGTTATCTTGATTTGTGTGACTTGAAAGAATCTAACACTTCAAAAGAAGATGCATGCTGATTATAATTCTTTCATACTTATCTATGTTGATTGCTCAGCATTGACTTAAATACAAAGGCTGCCTCCTAGGAAATTCAGAAAAGACTATTGGGTGGGGGGCGGGCTGTGATGGGTTTGCTCTTTATTCCTTAGATATTAGATTATCTCTCTGCTTAGCTTATCTTAGAGTAACTCTTCTCATTCATATTGATAATGATGAAAAATACTTAAGCTCAAATCCTCAGACAACATCTGAGGCGTTAAGTAAGACTCTGACTCTAGTCAGAATTTGAGAATGTATCTTTAGAAGATCTTGTTTTTAAGATTTTCTTGAACATCCTAAGTATGAGAACCACCAAGGAAGATGTCTTCATTTTTCCAGTCATTCAACCTGTGTTTATTAACTATTTAAATATGTGCCTACAAGTGGTTAAACTAGATCGCTCTTCTTTCATTCATTTCTTTTTTAAAAAAATCTTATAAGCAGAGTTCTAGCACAACTTGGAAACACATTTATGGATGTTCACTTCAACATTTACTGAGCATCTACTATGAGCCAACTACCATACTGGGTGAAGGAGATGCGAAGCGGGCAAGACATGGTCCCTGCCCACAAGGATCTCCCAATGAAATGTGGGAGCAACCACATAAAGTATTATTTCAATACAATGAAAATTCTGCTATTTGGAATACAGTTCCAAAATGGAAGCCAGGGCAGGGTACAGCAGAGGCAAAGAACAGGGCCTGGAGTTGTAACCACTACAGGACTGAAAGGGCTGTCTTCTTTCCCCAGAAAATTTCCTGGGCTCTGCTTTACTTGGAGAAATTGTGTGGGGGGAGGAAACAATGAAAATTACTATATTCGCATCTATGTTTGGTAAGCAAAAATGGATCCATGAGAAACCCTGCTGATAAAATCAAATTCTTTTTTGATTTTTTTTGAAAAAAAAAAAAAAAATTTTTTTCTATCACTCACTCATTCACTTAGTCAGATGTTGTTTAACGCTACCAAGCACTAGAAGTATAATAGTTGCATTTTGTGTTAATAGTGTTGCTCATAATCTGGCCTCCAGCTCTATATTCTTCTGATGTAACAGAATGTGATGAACTCAAGGTTTATTTTAGAAGTTGATGGCCTGGTAGCCATGGTCACATGGAGAGATTACCCAGGGAAATGACCGGCACTACATGTGAAATCAGGAGTCTTTCTGACAATCAGGAGCAGGCTCTGTGGGTTCCCCAGTCCATACCTTGCTCCTTTAAAAACAATTCCACTTCCCTGAGGTGGGTAAAGGTTTTGGTTTTTTCCTATAAAGATCTAACACATGGCTTGGTAGATTCAGTGTTCTAGAACATCGGGAATGGGAATTCAAAGTGTTATAATCTCTAGTCTGCACACTACAGATATGGGCCATCAGGAGGCTCTCTATCTGGAATGGGCAGAGGGTCATCATTGCTAATGTTCACAAACTCTGCCTTCAGCTTCAACTTCTTTCTCAGTGTTATAGGCCAGGGAGTCATTACCATTTGAATATAGTATACCAGATGAAATATTTTTGTCACTATTGATTTATATACATTAGTGAGGTTGTTCCATAAGCTACACATAAAAACTAGTTTCAATCTCATTCAACAGTCATAACGTGTAACACACACACAAGCATACAATTAACTGGATTTTCAATGCTAATAGTGGCAGAGAGAAGGTTTTTTAAAAATTAAAATCAAGGCAGGTTTTTTCCCCCCCAAATTGTTGATTTCCATTTTTAATGTTTTTCTCCATGGTTTCAACAGGCTAATCATTATCTTACTTTTTCATTAGTAAATGAGCAATTTTCCAAGGCTCTCAAGACAGCAGCTTTGTAACAGTGGGTCTTTTCAAATTGTTCTGCTGCCACTGAGTTGAAACCAGACTTTTGAGTCTTTTTTGGCCACAGCGGCAGCTGCCTTCACCCTGGCCTTTCTGCTCTAACAGGGAGCCAGAGCACTGAAATATAGTAACTCTTAACAGGATATTTTTAGATTATTCATTTAGTGCTTTGAAATGTATGAGCGATTTGGGAAGAAGCAAAGCTGAGCTGGAAACTCTTTCAAAATATTTCTCTCCTTCCTTTGTATCCATCTATGTATTTATCTATCATCTATCCATCCCTGTGTATGTATACCCATACATACACGTGGGTACATCTTTTCTTTTAGTCACTCAGTCATGTCCGACTCTTTGCAACCTCATGGACTGCAACCCACCAGGCTCCTCTGTTCATGGAATTCTCCAGGCAAGAATACTGGAGTGGATAGCCATTCCCTTCTTCAGAGGATCTTCCTGACCCAGGGATTGAACCCAGGTCTCCTGCACTGCAGGTGGATTCTTTACCATCTGAGCCACCAGGGGAGCTATACATATGTGTACATACACAATGCAAAAAAATACTATATATTAGAATAATATATAGTAGAAGAGTATATATTAGAATTCATAGTTGGGTGAATTTTCAGAAGGCTTATTATTGAATTTTAATAGAAGCAAAAAGCCATGGATATGAAAAGGTCCACCAGAGACTTTAAACTATTATCCATTTTATTATCACTTACTCATTTACCCATTCAGTAACTATTGAGTGTTCAGTGTATACAAAAATAATATTAAAGAATTTCTAAAAATTTCTAGACAAGGAGAATCAATGGTTGGCTCTAACAACTTGCTTTAATGCTTAATGGTTAGTACTTTTACAGAGTTTTTTCTGATATGAAAAAAAAGAGGCTTTCCTCATATGTAATTCAAAATTATTCTCTTAAATACAAACACATTTACTCGGCAGAGAGGAACCAGAAAATATGCTATTTATAAAACTCTTAGATATGCTTTAAAAACAGTTATAAGGAAACGACTATGTAGACGAACAATGATTTTGAAATAAACATGACAGAAACTAAATGTGCTTTCTCCTTCAAAATAGATCCTTTGGAAAATTAAAAAGTCATTTTAATATGCTGTCCACTGACCAAAACATCTTTGGGACTGCCTTTTGGATCTAAGTCCAAAAGGTTCTTTTGGGGAGTAAAACCCAGTCCTTTGAGACTAGGCTTGACCTTTTTAATTGCTCAGGGAGACAGAAGAGCTGGGTGGGAAGAACACTGGACACAGGAGTGTGGGTTGATTATTCTAGCTTAGGAGTTGCTCTGGTTTTCACATTAACTAGATCTGTGAAATACAGTCAGTCACTTAACCTCCCTGAGCCTCAATTTTCTCATTTACTAATTGGGATCAGTAGCTACCAAGTTCTATGGTTCAAAGATTTTTTAAAAGGCTTTAAAAAAAATGCTAGGAATTTCCATTTAGGAAAAGCTGTACCTTCGCTGCCAGTTGATTGAGAAAGTGCTTATTTTGCCTACTTTTGTTTGTCTATGGAATGACTCAGCAACCTCTAGAGGTGGGGACCACCATTTATGATATGCAGGATAAAGTAGCCTCTGAAATTGCACTCCTATGAACCTATGTACCCATGGAGCATATTATCTAAAGCAGGAATGGGGAGATTTTTCTTTTTGGCTATGATTGATACACACATACACACACACACACAAGAAAAAACTGAATCCAGTGTTACTGACCACATTAGAAAATTAGTCACTGCCATTTTTTTGATGTAAACACATGTGTATTATTCTCTCTCTTATCCACTTTTACACATTAGTATCAATGACTATGTATTTGTATAGAGATATTCTTCCAAGTCAATTTTTAATAAGGAATCATCATGGGAAGTTAAACAAGAAGCCAAAGGTGGCTCACCCCATTTTTATAATACATAAAAATTTGCTGCTAATGCACAGAACTACAGATGATCTGTACATTGATCTTGTATTCTGTGACCTTGCTAAATTTATTAGTTTTAGTAGTCATTGTGCAGAATCCTTAGGATTTTCTCTGTAAATAATCATGTCATACACAAAGACAAATTTACTTATTCTTTTCTTATATTTATGCTTTATTTATCTTGTATTAGTTATTATTACAGCCTCCAGTACAAAGTTTAATAGAAGTGGTAAGAGTAGATTTCTCTGCAGTTCCCAATTTTAGGGAGAAAGTATTCAATATTTCATCATTAAGTATGATATTAGCTATTGGTTTTTTCATAGATGCCTCTTACCATATTAAAAGAGTTCCTCCCTTCTATTCCCAATTTGCTGTGTTTTTTTTTTTTCCATGAACCAATGTGGAATATTGTCAAAGGATTTGCTTGCCATTGTGGCCAAAGAACATACTCTATACGATTTCACTGGAGAAGGGTATGGCAACCCACTCCAGTATTCTTGCCTGGAGAATCCCATGGACAAAGAAGCCTGGTGGGTGCAGCCTACAGGGTCACAAAGAGTCAGACATGACTCAAGTGACCGAGCATGCACGTATAAGATTTCAGGCTTTTAAAATTTAAGGCTGTGTATGGCCCTGTGTTTGGTTTATCTTCATGAAGGTCCTTTCTACATTTGAAGACAGTCTACTGTGCAGTTGCTGGATATTGTATACCAGTTATGTTTACTGTTCCTCAGATCTTCTAGGACTCTACTGATGTTTCATCTTGTTTTTATGTGAAATAAGGAGAAAAGATTGTTAAAATTACTATGAATGTGGATTTGTCTGTTTCTCTCCTTATTTCTGTCAATTGTTTGATTCACATATTTTGAAACAATTTTTATTAGATATATACATGTTATAATTTTCTTGTCTTTTTTATGAATTGCCCTTCTGTCACCATGAAGTTCCTCTCTATTTCTGTTAATAGTTTCTGTCTTAGAGTCTACTTTACCTAATACCAGTAAAGTCATTCTGGTTTTCTTATATTTAGTATTTTCAGGGCATACCTTTTTCTGTCTTTTATGTTCAACCCATCTGTGCCTTATTTTTAAAAAGCCACCATTTTTAAAACAAAAGTATATTTGTGTTAGTCACTCAGTCATGTCTGGTTCTTTGCAACTCCATGAACTGTAGCCTGCCAGGCTCCTCTGTCCATGGAATTCTCTAGGCAAGAATACTGGAGTGGGTTGCCATGCCCTTCTCCAGCAGACCTTCCTGATCCAGGGATTGAAACCCGGTCTCCCACATTGCAGGCAGATTTTTACCATCTGAGCCCCCAGGGAAGCCCAAATGTTTGTTTCTACCCAAATAATGAAAATCCCAGTTGAATCTTCCTGTAAAAGGTAGGAGTCCTTCTGTAGTGTAAACAACGACCCTGTTTGTTCATCCTAGAATCTCAGCTTCTCTGACATTATTTTCTTATAACATGGGGCACATATGTGCACATATTTACTCTACATAGAATGTAATGTGCTTAGAGTAAGTGAGGCTAAACTGGGAGGATCTGAGAGTAGTATTGTGGGCTTCCAAAATATATCATGGCTAGCTTAATTTGAATTTATATTTTTGGTAATTACTGAGGAGACTCAAATTATAACTGCATCTGCATTTTCTCAAGGAACTGGTCTTTTCTATTAAAGAGATTAAGGGAATTGGGCCTGGAAATTAAGGAAATACAGGAGTTTATGCTTGAATGAATCACTGTGCAAAAAATACAAAATGTTAACACTGGGAAAGTCTTTTATCACTTATCCTTATCAAGCATTCTGGGGAACTAAAACCACTGTGTGCTGACATAAAAAAATGAAGATATAGTTACAAAACAATGACTATATGCAATAGTTCATTGCAGGGCTGTAAGGATGACAAAAAGTAGATGTAAGACTCTCCATAAATTTGAAGTTGTGCAGTATTTTTTCCTTCTCCCTCTCTTGCTCCACTTTCTGCCATTCTCTCCCCAACTCTGGCCCTGGCTGGTTGACTTTCTGGAGTGAATCAATGGGTTCTGTTGTTGTGTGGCTTCCGGTTGGTTTTGAGCTGTGGTCAACAAAAGCAGGAGACCGGAGGAAGGGAGAGGAGGAAATTCTAGATATCTACACCCTTATTTCTAGTCCTCTGAGGTCATCAAAGGCTGGCTATCCCTTTCTACTAAAGGCCAAGATTTCTGTAACAAAGCCTGCTTCATGTATCTGTTTTTTTTGGGGGTCGGGGTGCGGTTCAATGAACTTATTCCTCATACCACACTGTAAGCCTCAAGATGGTAACTGATGCACTTTGACCAACCATGGAACACTGAACTATCCTTTGTAGTTTCTTTGTGTTCTATGCACACCTTTTCAATATTTCTTTATTAAAAAACTACTCTGTTTAGCCCGTTTGAATGTTCTATATCTTTCCTGTTGGAATCTGACACAGAAATCTAATGAACTAACAGTTATTAATTTAAAGTACTATAAGTTCTATACAAATATGACAGTAGAATATTTTGCTCAATAAGATGAGAGAAGAGAGAAACTTTAAGACTTGGGATCCTAAGGGAAGGGGTCCAAGGGAGGGTGGAATTTGACAAACAGTAAAAAATGACTATCAGGGAAAGACAGATAATGAGGGAACAAGGGCAAAATGTGTTCCAGAGATGGTAAGACAATGCAGGTTCAGCTCAGATCACGTGGCCTTGGGCAGGGATTTCATAGAGACACAAGAACCTTAGGACACTAATATTGAGAACACAGCTTATGTGAAATTCCTCTCATTGTAAGGAAATTCTCTTCCCTCAAGAAAGCAAGTGTGAGGATTAGTGAAGATGACATTATTGGGATAACTGTGGGTATGCTCTAATTTCAGAACCTCAGTATTATTAGCAACAGCCAGCTTGCTCCATAACTATGGCAACATGCTATGGCTGAGAACCTTTGCTGTGCGCTGTTAAACACTAAATCAATTTGCATTTTAGTGTGCTTAACAATCAGCTTTGCTAAAGATTTTTAACTTGTTAATTTGCAGATTCTTGGGTTCCACCCACGAGAAATTCTAATTCAGCAATTCTGTGAAGTGACTTGAACAATGTACTTTTTTTTTTGACAAGGCACATACCTGATTCTGATACAAACCATACAGGGAGAAACAAGTTTGTGGACAATAACTGCCATTAAAGAGTTTCATCCAGAAGAGTGAAAATGATGACAGTGGTCATTTAGAAATATCAATCTGGCCACAGGACACAGGACAGACTAGATGCAGAGAGAATAAGGACAAGAAAGGTGGGAAAGAGAAGACAATAGATGGAAGTGAGCACGAAGCATGAGAAGACCAGAAAGAAAGGAAATGAAGGGAAGGGACAGAATGAGCAAAGTGAAGAATGATCAGGAATTTATTTACTGTCATGGTATAGTGGTTCAACACATGCCAACACATATTTTTTGACATTCTCTTTTTTAAAAAAAATGTTGTTTAGTTGCTAAGTCGTATCCAATTCTTTTGTGACCCTGTGGACTGAAGCCTGCCAGGCTCTTCTGTTCATGGGATTTCCCAGGCAAGAATACTGGAGTGAGTGAGTGACATTGCTCAGTCCTGTCCAACTCTTTGTGACCCCATGGACTGTACCCCACCATGCTCCTCCGTCCATGGGATTTTCCAGGCAAGAGAACTGGAGTGGGTTGTCATTTCCTTCTCCAGAGGATCTTCCGGACCCAGGGATTGAACCCCAGCCTTCTGCATTGTAGGCAGACACTTTACCGTCTGAGTCACCAGGGAAGAATACTGGAGTGGGTTGCCATTTCCTTCTCTAGGGGATCTTCCCAACCCAGGGATTGAACCAACGTCTCCAGCATTGGCAGTCGGATTCTTTACCATTGTGCCATCTGGGAAGCCCATTTAAAAAAAAAAATAGTGGGTTCTAATTTCCTGCTTCTTGAATATGGGCCAGACTTAATGATTCATTTCTAAAAAATAAGTGATAGATGTGAGGCATGACTTTTGAAGCCAGGTTAGAAAAAGTGACAGGGTTTCCTCTGGCTCTCCTGGGTGACATGCCTTTGGAACCCCAAGCTGCTGTGAAGTCCAGTCACCCTGAGACCTCCATGTGATGGAATACAAAAAGGTGCTTGAGGAACTCCATCTGTTCCAGACCCCAGTTGTCTGAGTCCTCTTCCCAAACCAAGTATCAGACACATTAGTAAAGAATTCCAACCACCATTTAAATGCAATGACCCAAGAGATTTTGAGTCAAAAGCAACCAGCTGAGCAGTTTTTGATTTCCTGACCCATAAAAAGCATGCAAAATTATAAATGTTGTTGGTTTAAGCCGCTAAGTATTGGGTGATTTGTTATGCAGAACAGTACCTAATTTACACAGCAAAGTCAACAATGATATAGATTTTCTCTTCGTATGAAATTTGGAAATTGTCTTTTGGCTTTAAGGAAATTATAAAAATCTCACCAGCCTTTTAACTTTCATGGTCTTTTGTAGTCACAGCGCATTGCAATAAAAATAAATGAATAATCACCTAGTTATATATTCTCAATTTCAAAACCTAATTATTAAATAATTATAAGCAAGCTTCAAGTCATTAGTTCCAGGGGGAAAACATCCACATTTCCTTTAATATTTTGCATAAGAGTGCTAATGCTTAGGAAGAAAAAAATTGTGTAATTAAAATTAAATCACTCCCCTTTAGAAGCAAATCAGATTTGTCTCCCTTAGGAACAGCAAATCAAATTATGAGTCTGTCAGATCAATTCACTATGCAAGTAGGATGACAGCCTTCTGAGGATTGATTCTCTTTTATCTCTAAGCATTTTAAAAAATATATTTATCTAGTTGAGAATTTCTCATATATCCAAACTCACTCAAACTAAGTCTATTTTTAGACTCCTTTTAAATGGCAAAGGTGAAGCTAAATTACAGATCCTAGAGGAAATCACAACTAGAAAAAGAATAAAATTTTAAACTGTCGCATGTACTTGCTCCAGCAGGTCTCACCCTCTTTTATCCCACAGTGCATGATAAATGGAATTCACAAGAGTGGTGTCTCCTCCCGGGCCATGACTGACCCCCGGAAGCACAATTCCTGCAGTTCTTTTTCTCTCACTCAAGAAGCCTGAAGGAATGCAAATGAGTAAGACTGACATTATTATAAAGATAATCTTGGGTCGTTCAGTTCAGTTCAGTTCAGTTCAGTCGCTCAGTCGTGTCCGACTCTTTGCGACCCCATGAACTGCAGCATGCCAGGCCTCCCTATCCATCACCAACTCCCGGAGTTTACTCAAACACATGTCCATTGAGTCGGTGATGCCATCCAGCCATCTCATCCTCTGTTGTACTCTTCTCCTCCTGTCCCCAATCCCTCCCAGCATCAGGATCTTTTCCAATGAGTCAACTCTTCACATGAGGAGGCCAAAGTATTGGAGTTTTAGCTTCAGCATCAGTCCTTCCAATGAACACCCAGGACTGATCTCCTTTAGAATGGACTGGTTGGATCTTCTTGCAGTCCAAGGGACTCTCAAGAGTCTTCTCCAACACCACAGTTCAAAAGCATCAATTCTTCGGTGCTCAGCTTTCTTCACAGTCCAACTCTCACATCCATACATGACCACTGGAAAAACCATAGTCTTGACTAGATGGACTTTTGTTGGCAAAGTACTGTCTCTGCTTTTTAATATGCTATCTAGGTTGGTCATAACTTTCCTTCCAAGGAGTAAGCATCTTTTATTTTCATGGCTGCAATCACCGTCTGCAGTGAATTACAGTCACATTGTGTCATCACTTTATTTAAAATAATTATTCCCAAGCAATGGTGAAAGGTAGGGTGTCTTGAGGGTGATTTAAAGTCCCCTCCACATTACTTGACCACTCACTCTACTACAACCCAAGTGAAAACGCTTCAGTGTCTGTTTTTACTAAGTATCAGCACTTTAACTGGGCTTCCCAGATGGTGCTAGTTGTAAAGAACCCACCTGCCAATGCATGAGACATAAGAGATGCAAGTTCAATCCCTGGGTCAGGAAGATCCCCTGGAGGAGGGCATGACAACCCACTTCAGTATACCTGCTTGGAGAATTCCATGGACAGAGGAGCCTGGCGGGCTGCAGTTCATGGTCTCACAAACAGTTGGACATGACTGAAGTGACTTAGCATGCAGTACTTTAACTATGAACATCACACTTAAAAACAAACCATGGTGTACTGCTACTTTAAACAAGAGTTTGAATTTGCATTAAAGAAGCTATTACTTCAGTTATTCTGCTAATGATCTCTGATGAAGCAGACATACTTCATCCCCTAGTCTCTGATTCCTCAAGCAGGATGTAAGCGTCCCAGAAGATGGCTCGAGATGATGAACTGGAGTGCGGAAAGAAAGATTAGATAATCAGTTTAAATTGATTGTTTAAATTTGACAAGTGGGAGAAATTAAGCTTCATAAATATTTAATATATAGACTGACAGTGCGGCTCCCACTATGTCAGATAGCCATATGTTGCCTATGGAGGGATTATATGTCTTTGTGAGGTCTGCTTGTGTGTGTGTGAGACAAAACAACAATTAAAATCAGCCACAACTGAAACGAGGGAAGGACCATGAGGAGGATCATGGCACTATGAGGTACAGACACCAGTGCCTTCTAAGGGCCAGGATGGTGATGCAGAGGAAGCTACCTGCTGGAGTGGGAGTTGGGGACTGCCGTGAACTGAGAAGTGCCCACATTGTCTCGTGCCAGCAGAGCTACCTAGACATAGGAATATGGACCGGGAGCTACAAACCTCCAAGTTTTCAGACAAGCCAGAAGCATGCTTTTCAATATGCAATCTTCCAATTTTAGAATTTGATCCACTTAAAAAAAATTGTCTGAAGCCCTTGATTCAGCTTGAGGGCTTCCGGTTTGTGATCTCAAGTTGACAGAAAGCCAATGGTTTTGAATATCTGTATCCCCTCCCTAGGAATCTTAACTCTGACTTCACTTGCTGGTGGCTTTGGGCAAATTACTTAACTTGTCTGAACTTCAGGTTCCTTACCTTCCATAACACTAATATTTATTTTCCAACCAACAAACATCTAATGGAACTTGATATACTAAAGGCATGTGCTAACTTAGCAGGGCAGAGATGGGGGTCATGGGATGACAGTGGTGAGAAAGGAAGAAGAATGGAAGGAAGTTTACAGCATACATGAGACAAAGAACGGAGTAGGCTCCTGTCTGTGGGGAGAGACAGACAGACAGATATACATACAAAAGCAAACACTAATTCCATAAAGATCAATTGCACACTAAGAAGAATTGGTTAGGAAAGAAGTAGCACGTTCATAATAGTAGCAAAATTAGGAACAAAGCTAGTAAAAAAATGTATAAGACTTTTCTATGGAAAACTATAAAACTTTACTTTTTGAAGAACGTAAAACAAGACTTGAATGAATGGAGTGATAAGGCAGTGTTCATAGATGAGAAAATAGTTCTCCAAACATTAGTCTCTATATAATATAATCTATGTTGAAATTCAAATAAAAATCTCTACAGTTTTTAACGAGGCTGACCAGTTGATTCTAAAATCCATAAAGAAGAATAAATGGATAAGTGTAGCCAACTTAGAACAGAAGAGGGATCTGTCCTTCAAGCATGAGGGTATAATTTAGAGTTCCTATAATTGAACCGAGGTCTCCTGTGCTGCAGGCAGATTCTTTACCATATGAGCCACAGGGGAAGCTCCAACTGAAATCATGATATCGATGTAGCAATACTTTAACAGACAAAACAAATGAGGAGAGAAGCCATGTAGCAGACCCAAGTCTATACAGGAAGAAATCATTTCAGTAAGAAAAAGATGCACTAGTCAACACATGATTTTTGGAACACTGGATACATTTTTCATTTTCATTTAAAACATAAAATAAAATTTTATCTCTACTCACACTATATACAACAATTAATGCAGATAGAATAAATACTTGGACCTTCTAAACAAAACTAAAAATAGCTAGAAAAATATAGAATATTTTTGAGACTATAGGGAAATGCTTTCTTAAGATCTAAATGCAAAAGCCAAAAGGAAAATAATAACAAATTTACCATATTAAAATGTAAAACTTCCACAGGACAAAAGATAGGACATGATTCTCTATATTTTTAAATTATGATTCAGAAAAAGTGGAGGAAAATATGATCAAGATATATAACAAAGAATTAGTGTCATGAAAGTCCAAATCACTAGTTAAAAGCTCAAGTAATCCAAAGGACCAAGGTCAGTCATGTTTAGACAATTCTAAAAAGAGGAGATGCATATGGCCAATAAATACAGTTTTTCAGATTTTCCAGTTCACTAGTGGTTGGGAGAATACAAATTAAAACAGCAATATAGAAACATTTCTAATGTATCAACTAACCTAAAATAAAATTTGAAACTAAGTATTGGTGAGATCAAAGAAATAGGAAAGAAGTAATCAAAAATTTATATAATCAAATTTTAATAATATATTAACAAAAATTAAAATATAGATTTAAAGACACACACACACACACACACACACACACACACACACACAAACTTCCCTCTGCCCTAGAAAGCCCATTTCTAGAACTATTCCTGAGAGATCTTTTTGAGATATGTAAAGGAAAATGTTTGTAAGAATGTTGATCAATGCTCTTGGTAACAGTAGTAATTATAAAAGCAACCCGAAATTCTGCTACTAAAATATGAAATATTTATAGAATATAACATCATGAAACAGTTATAACTAAGAATGAGCTTGATCTATATGTACCAAAACAGATCTCAAAACCAGAATGCATGAGGAAAAACAGCAAGTTATAGGATGATAGAAATAGCCCTGGGGAAATTGCAGGAGCAGGTCACCGCAAGAACATAAAGCAGTCCAGAGTGGTGTGGCAAGTGCATGTACATACATGAAATTGGAGAATTAGCTGGAGCCAGAGAGTTGAATATATTGTTAATTATTGTCATTAAAAAAAAATAGATTTAGTGTGAATGGTCCACCTTCATTTTCAATAATAGCACCACAGAATTCTTGGTTTCAGCTTTACTGTGTGTTAATGAATCCTCAGTATAGAAATCAAGCTTTTTTTCTCCCCACTCCTAGCTCATGGAATATGAAATTCTATAACCTTTAAAAACCACCTTGCTTTGGTGCTGACTGTGGACTCTAAACTGTCTATTGAAATCTTGGCTATGCAGTGAGTTTGGTTGGTGATGAAAAGATCTGAGATTTCCCGTTCCTGCCTATCTTGATTCGTTTCCCTTCTCCAGTCTGTTATCTCTTTCCAACAATCAGGCCAAAGGTGAGCAGAATTGTCTCAAATCAGAAGGAAATACCATAAAATGCAAGGAGAACCTGGGCTACACTATGGCGACAAGGAGAGTCTCCATTTCCTGCTTCAAACCGCAGGTCTGAGAGCTGGGAGAGGGCAATGTGCGCTGAGGAGGAAGAGCAGGAAGGAAAGATGGGGCAATATATGTCGTTTGTGATGGAAAGTGCTGGTTGTCTCTCAAACCTGTTTTCCCTGCTTCCGTAATAACAGCTCTGAAGCCAGGCCCATGACTGACCATGTGACTCCATGTCCCAACCTTCCTTACAGTTAGGATGTAGCCATGTGATCTAAGTTCTCATCAATGGGCTGTGAGAAGTGGTGGTGTGCTGCCTTGGGGTCTGGGACATAAGCAGTTGAATACGGACCTTCTCCACTCTATTCTGTCTTTCAATCATCTGGAAGTAACCATGACAGTGATCTAGTGACCTAGCTTTCACCACACAGTTGTCAACCATGTCCCAGTGCAGTTGTTAAAAAAGCATGTTCTCGAGACCCATGGGGATTGCTGAGGCCCCTTTAGGGGAGAATACAGGTGAAAACTATTCTCATACTAATGCTGAGAAACTGTGTGCCTTTTTACTTTCATTCTCCAACAAATGTACAGGAGTTTCCCAGTGGCTACAGGAAGTGTGTTATCATAGCAGTGGGACTGCAAAAGCAGACATAAGAACCCAGCTCTCTTTTATCAAGCTACAATTTTAAGAGATTTTAAAAAATGGAAAGCAATGCTTCTCATATCACTATTATTTTTTTAGTTTTGGAAAATACGATTATTTTTCACAAAAATGTGTTATCTCTGTTAACCTGCGAGGATTTATTGTTATTTTTAAATGACTTAATATTTAAAGATTTCAGTTTTAATTTCTCATATGCTAAATATCAACAGATATAGTCCATGTAAATGAAAGCTTTTTGAATTCATTAATAATTTTTAAAAGTGTTAAAGGGTCTTAACCAACCCAAACCAAACCAAAACAAACAAACAAAAAAACTAGAACCACTGCTTTAGGGGCTGGAGGAGTAATAACTTGGAAAAAACCTGCATCTGTGAATGAATGTGAAGAATAAAGCTGTGAATGAATGATGACCCTCTTTCATGGAAAGGCTGTCACATACAAGAGAAATATGGTTCTATTATGCCATTGTGTCTTTTAATTATAGCAAATATGGAAATAGTAACATGAGTAGGACACTACTATATCAAAAACTAAAACATATATAATTGGTTTTCTTGGTCAGTAAAGGCGCAGATATTTTAGACTGGAAGTTGATGACCCTTGTGATGCCATTGCAAAATAATTGGAGTCACTACTGTGATAACTTCGAAGGCAGACCATGTTCTTATGGAGCCCACAGCTAGAGAAGAAAATGCTAAAAAGAGCTAGAATGTTAGTGTGTGTTCACTGTTTTCGGTTGTGTTTCACAACATATAAATAGAAATAGATAAGCCTAAGAAAGTACTGACTGTACAGAGCTTCTCCATCTTCGGCTGCAAAGAATATAATCAATCTGATTTTGGTATTGACCATCTGGTTATATCCATGTGTAGAACTGTCTCTTGTGTTGTTGGAAGAGGGTGTTTGCTATGACCAGTCAGCAAAAACAAGACCAGGAGCTGACTGTGGCTCAAATCATGAGCTCCTTATTGCAAAATTCAGACTTAAATTGAAGAAAGTAGGGAAAACCACTAGACCATTCATTTTGATATTTGGCAAAACTAATACAGTTATGTAAAGTTTAAAAATAAAATAAAATTATTAAAAAAAAAAAAAGAAGATCAATAGAAAAAAAAAAAAAAGTGAAAGCGAAAGTGAAGTCGCTCAGTCATGTCTGACTCTTTGCGACCCCGTGGACTGTAGCCCACCAGGCTCCTCTGTTCATGGGATTCTCCAGGCAAGAATACTGCAGTGGGTTGCCATTTCCTTCTCCAAGACCATTCAGGTATGACCTAAATCAAATGCCTTATGATTATACAGTGGAAATGACAAATAGATTCAAGGGATGAGATCTGATAGATAGAGTGCCTGAAGAACTATGGATGGAGGTTTATAACATTGTACAGGAGGCAGTGATCAAAATCATCCCCAAGAAGAATGCAAAAAGGCAAAATGGTTGTAAAGGCCTTACAAATAGCTAAGAAAAGAAAAGACATGAAAGGTAAAGGAGAAAATGAAAGAGATATCCATCTGAATGCAGAGTTCCAAAGAACAGCAAAGAGAGATAAGAAAGCCTTCCCAAGTGATCAGTGTAAAGAAATAGAGGAAACCAATAAAAGAAAAAGAAATAGAAGATACCAAGGGGACATTTCATGCAAAGACGGGCACAGTAAAGGGCAGAAATGATATGGACCTAACAGAAGTAGAAGATATTAAGAAGAGGTGGCAAGAATACACAGAAGAGCTACAAAAAAGATCTTAATGACCCAGATAACCATGATGGTTTGATCACCCACTTACAGCCAGACATCCTGGAATGCGAAGTCAAGTGGGCCTTAGAAAGCATCACTACGAACAAAGCTAGTGGAGGTGATGGAATGCCAGTTGAGCTATTTCAAATCCTAAAAGATGATGCTGTGAAAGTGCTGAGTTCAATATGCCAGCAAATTTGGAAAACTCAGCAGTGGCTACAGGACTAGAAAAGATCAGTTTTCATTCCAATCCCAAAGAAAGGCAATGCCAAAGAATGTTAAAACTATTGCACCATAGAACTCATTTCACATGCTAGCTAAATAATGCTGAAAATTCTTCAAGTTAGGCTTCAACAGTACTTAAATTGAGAACTTCCAGAAGTTCAAGCTGGATTTAAAAAGGCAGAGGAACCAGAGATGAAATCGACAACATCCGTTGGATCAGAGAAAAAGCAAGAGAATTCCAGAAAAACATCAACTTCTGCTTCGCTGACTACGTTAAAGCCTGTGACTGTGTGGGTCACGACAAACTGTGGAAAATCCTTCAAGAGACTGAAATATCAGATCGCTTTATCTGCCTCCTGAGAAATCTATATGCAGGTCAAGAAGCAACACTTAGAACTGGACGTGGAACATCAGACTGGTTCCAAATTGGGAAAGGAGTATGTTTGGCTGTATACTGTCACCTGGCTTATTTAACTTATATGCAGAATACATCGTATGAAATGTTGGGCTGGATGAACCACAAGCTGGAATCAAGATTGCAGGGAGAAATATCAATAACCTCAGATATGCAGATAACACCACCCTATGGCAGAAAGTGAAGAACTAAAGAGCCTCTTGAAAGAGGAGAGTTTAAAAGCTGGTTTAAAACTCGCCATTCAAAAAACAAAGATCATGGCATCTGGTCCCATCTTTACATGGCAAATAGATGGGGAAACAATGTAAACAGTGAGAGACTTTATTTTCTTGGGTTCCAGAATCACTGCATATGGTGACTGCAGCCATGAAATTAAAAGACACTTACTCCTTGGAAGAAAAGCTGTGAGAAAGCATATTAAAAAGCAGAGACAATACTTTGCCAACAAAGGTCTGTCTAGTCAAAGCTATGGTTTTTCCAGTAGTCATGTATGGATGTGAGAGTTGGACCATAAAAAAATTGAGTGCCAAAGAATTGATGCTTTTGAACCGTGGTATTGGAGAAGGCAACAGAGAGTTGTCTGAGATTCCCTTGGACAACAAGGAGATCAAACCAGTCAATCATAAAGGAAATCAATCTGAATATTCATTGGAAAGACTGATGCTGAAGCTCCAGTACTTTGACCACCTAATGTAAAGAATTGACTGATTGGAAAAGAGTCTGATGCTGGGAAATATTGAAGGCAGTAGAAGAAGGGGATGATAGAAGATGAGATGGTTGGATGGCATCACCGACTCGATGGACATGAGTTTAAGCAAGCTCCAGGAGTTGGTGATGGACAGGGAAGCCTGGTGTGTTGCAGTCCATGGAGTCACAAAGAGTTGGACATGACTGAGTGACTGAACTGACTGAAGAAAGTACTGACCTTGCAATTACAATACACCTAAGTTCTCAACAACATCATGTGAACAGAAGTGATGGATATCGCTTCCCAAATCTGGCTCTTCAGACCTTCACGTTCCCTTCTCCTTACATGCCAGCTAGAACCCATATGTGATGGCAACCCTGCTTTGACCATACCAATGATGACATGTCCTAGGAGGTGGCAGAATAACAACTTGGAGCAAAACTAAATGATCCCAGGGAGAAAAGCTATTCTGCCAGTCTGGACTGTTTTCATTGACATTATTCTCTATAAGAAAAAAAAAATACAGTTCTTTGATCACTTCAGTGTTAGGTCTTTTTGTTACAATGGTCTTACCATCACTAGTATATATAGGTGATGTCAGAAATCCATCTCTTCTTATGCTCTGGACTTGTGAGGAAGTCTTGGGGGAAACTACTTGCATGTGTGTTTATTCATGCTCACATGTGCAGTAAAATAAAAAAAAAAGCTAGTTAAAAATAAACTTTGAGGAGTATGATAAAATTAAAATATATATTTAGTGTTTGTCTCTGACTCCCAGCCCAGAGTTTCTAAAACACTTGGAATTTCCTGAGTAACAGCAGTGTCTTTTGTTGTTCATAATTAGCACCTTCTGACTACACTTGAGACTAGGCTAATGAGGTGACTCAGGGCGGGGCCCTAGATAGCATTAGGATGCTGGCTGGTTGGCAGAAAGACCTAACATGAGACGAGAAGGTGGAACTTTCAGCCCCACTCCCCAGTCTCTAGGAACAGGAAGGGATTTGAGACTGGCTTATAAAAACTCTCCAGCAATGATGTTTGGGGAACACATGCATGTGCTGGAAGGGTCGTGCACCCACAGCTAGGTCTCCACCGCCAACCCCATGCATCGCCTTATGCATCGGCTCTTCCTGAGTTGTATTCTTTGTAATAAACTGGTCAATGTAAGTAAAGCATTCTCCTTTATTTCTGTGTCAGTCCAGTGAATTACCAAACTTGAAGAGGATGTTGTAGAAATCTCCAAATTTACAGCTGGGTGGACAGAATATAGGTGCCCCTCAGACTTTTGAATGATGTCTGAAGTGAGGGGCAGTCATGTGGGACTGAGCCTTAACTGTAGGGTCTGCATTGACTCTGGGTATTTAATGTCAGAGTTGAATTCAATTCTTGGACATCTAGTTGGTGTCAGAGGATTGGAGAATTGGTGTGCAAACTCGCCACACATTTGGTGTCAGAAATGGTACCAGAAAAAAAACACCCCAGGAGATTAAGCCTACATAGAGTGTGGAGTGATAAGGGCTGACTCTAACATTTGCTCTACCTAAACACTGCAGTTTTGCCTCCGTCTCTCTGAACTGCAGGTCGGCAACAGCAGCAGCAACCTCAGGCACCACTGGACTGCCAGCAAGGGGCAAGAACCTGGTACAGTGCCAACCTAAGAAAGTGTTACATTGGACTTTTCTAGCTTCAGAAATGTGGTTGAGAACAGTAAATGCACTGCTTATTCTACAGATATCAGACCATATTATGGAACTTGGCAACACGTGCCCCAAACCGATACTGTGACTTTTCACCCACTGTTGTGAATGGTCATCGCTCATGCCCAGGCTATAGAAGACATAGCAGCTGGAGAGTCACGCATTTCTGCCCCTTCCCCACCACCTGCCCTGCTGCAAGCAACACTAGGAAGAATTTCAGGATTCTGCCACATCACTTTAGGTTTCTGTGCCTGAACTAGGCCCAAGCTGGGGATAGTAGACATATGTCAAACTGAATGAGAAGCTGAAGATTTGATTTACATTGGGCTGAGCTTTTTTTTTTAATTAAAATTTTTTTCTGGCTTTATTGAGATATAATTGTGGACAGGGTTTTTTAATACCTGAAAATGAAACTATCTGTTAGTATTTTAAAGTGAGCAGGAAAACTATAGGATCTGCCTGTTTAGGATCCTGTATAGGATCCAGGGAAGAAGTGAGAGACACATAGCATATTTGAAAGGCAATAGACAAAGCAAATCATGTAGTTTTCTGCTTGTACTTGCCAAGTGCATTTTATTCAACATGTAAAGTGGACCAGGTTTGGGTGTGAACTCCTGCCTACTTGGCTATCATGCTTCCACCATAACCATGAATCAATGGAATGGCTGATGAGGTCCCTGTTTTCAACAGCAATATCATTTGGTAGCAATAGCAACAGCAAAAGTTTGATTTTTTCTTTAAGCTTTTCTCTCTTCAAAGCCAGAGCAATTAGAACTAAACCCTTAAGCTCACTAAGCATCAGAGATTCTGGAGGGAGAAATATGATCAGGAGAGAAAAATATTCCAGCACAATACACATCCCCAAAACAGTTAATGTGAGTATTCAAAGGTGGGCTTCCCAGGGAGCTCAGTGGTAAAGATTCCACCTGCCAATGCAGGAGATGCAGGAGACACAGGTTGGGAAGATGCCCTGGAGAAAGGAATGGCAACCCACTCCAGTATTCTTGCCTGGAAAATCCCATGGACAGAGGGGCATGGTGGGCTACAGTCCATGGAGTCACAAAGAGTCAGACTGATTGACTGAGCACACACACACACACACACACACGTATTCAATATTCAGAAGATTGCTTTCACGAAGCAATCTTCTGCCCTTGAAACTAACTCCAGACTTCTTTTATATGAGACACAAATTGACAACTTATTTCACTCAGTCCTCTTTGATATAATATCTGTCATATATTAAAAGCTTCTCCAAATAAGCAAAAGATAAACAACTTTGTAGAAAAATAGGCAAAGGAAAGCAGGTATTCACATAAGGAAGAAATACACATGGTCAATAAGTATCTGAAAATATACTTAACCTCAGTAATAACTAAAGAAATATAAATATAAAAATAAAATACTGTTTTTACTTATCAGGGTGGCAAAATTTTTAAATATAAATTATATCTGGTTGGAAAGGGTCTGGGGAAATATACTGTTATTCAACATCAATGGGACTATAACTTGGAAAAGTCTTTTTGGAGGACAGTTGGGAAATAGCTATGAAAATTAAAACTGCATTTGTGTATGAGCATGGACACATATCAATGCCTGGGTGTGTAAAAGTGCAATGTATAGAAAATGGCTTGGAAGGATACATAATAAGCTTAATGCTACTTCTATTTCTCAGGAGAGGACAGACAGTGGAATAGAAGAAGAGTATTAATGGAAATTCGCTTTTTACACCAAGACTTAAAATTTGCTGTGTGTGAGTGTTAGTCAGTTGTGTCTGACTCTTTGAGACCCCCATGGATTGTAGCCCACCAGGAACTACTGTCCATGGAATTCTCCAGGCAAAAATACTGGACTGGGTAGTCATTCCCTTCTCCAGGGGGTCTTCTTGACCCAGGGATCAAACCCAGGTCTCCTGCAATGCATTCTTTACCATCTAAGCCACGAGGGAAGCCCTAATATTTGTTATCTTTGTAATTAAAATTTTTGAATGAAAAATTAGTCACACTAGCTTTTCAAAATTAAATAGTTAAATATATAAGGAAACAAAATATTTTAATTGATTTATTTCCCTTTAAAATAGGTTGTTGAATATTGAGCAGGCATAGTCTGCTCAAATTTAAGTAAGTTTTGGAAAACTGAACTATAAACCATACCTTGTTATAGGTAGGGTGATATTTTACATCCCTGGGCAGTACTGATCATGGCTCGCTTCGGCAGCACATATACTAAAATTGGCTTGCTTTAAAAAAAATAAATTAATTAACTTATTTGGCCACACCAGGTCTTAGTTGCAGCACGTGGGATCCTTGATCTTGGTTGCTGCATGCAGGATCTACTTAGTTACAGCATATGGGATCCAGTTCCCTGACCAGAGATGGAAACCAGTCCGCCTGCATTGGGAATGTGGAGTCTTAGCCACTGGACCACCAGAGAAATCCCTGAACAAGGCTTGTTTTAAACAATTAAAGATTAAAAATACAATCTTATGGAAAGTATTTTGAAATAAGGCTAGAGAGATTTTCATGTTTAAATAAAAAATCATGAATTCTATTATTAGTTATCTTTTCTTTTTGGCAGAGCCTGTCTTCAGTTTTTAAGCACTTGTGCCAAAGAAATGACCTTTTGCCAACCCAAATGTATGTACTTGTTCATTTGCAGGCCAAATTCATTCCAAATAACAGCAAGTCTTTCAAGAAATGTATATATTTTTAATATCAAAGATTTAAGCAAAAAAAAAAATGTCATTTAAAATATAAGGAGACAGTCTTACTTGGTCCTCAAAAGATAGAGCCTGAGCGACGTCTCTTGGAAATCCATCGATAACAATGCCCACTTCATCAGGCATTTGCATCAATTTTTGTTTTATCTCTGTAATTGTTGTTTCCTTTTTTTTAAGAAAAAAGATGAAAAACCACAGTTAAACTTACACTGACAACAAGTAGAAGAATCTTGGCAGGACAGAAGCAAATTATAAGAGTACCTGTGGGGCCAGTTCTCCAGTTGTAATTATTTTGGCAATAAGACTCCATTTCCTATTGCTGCTGGTACTGTGGATCTTCTTCCTTAATAATTCTCCTACTGAAATGTACTGAAATCCATAACGTTCTGCGATTTTCAAACTCTGAGTACCCTTTCCACTTCCTGGACCACCTGTCATTTAAAATAAGCAAAACTGTGACCTTCCGATACAATAAGAAATCCCCTTTTATATAGCTATTGTCTTCATCTTGAGATGAAGAATCTAGACCAGCAACCAGTGTGGAAACTATTCTACTTGTTTGTGACATTCTCAGAGCCACCTCTGAATGCAGAGAAAGCGTGGATTTTGTTAAGGAAAGGGTAGAATTGTCATGATCAACTTATTAAGTAAAAGAGACCTTTTTTCCTTCACCAATTTTAGTAAACAAGTAATTTTAAAAGTTGAATAATGCAGCTGAAACCACTTCTATTGTTTTCTGTGTAAGCTCTAATACTTTTATCCTCTGTAATAAAAAAAAATTCTGTGAGATACAAAAGACAATGATCAAAATGACAGAAATGTATTACACAACAATAGAGTTCAAGTGCAGTTTTGTGAAATGTAAAAATTAGTTTTAACCAAAAGCACAGCAATATTGACATGGCTTCTTTAAATTTTTCTTTGAACTGTCCAAGCATCTCTTTGCCTTGTCACCTTTAAATTCAAAAGAAATTTGATGCAATAAATATGAAGAGTGAATGGAAGAGATCTTTAAGGTAGAACAATTTCATAGAACTCATGATAATTTTGATTTTGTGACACATTAGCATGAAATAATATTTTGCAACACAGATCAATACCAATAATCAGGAACTGCCATTTATTTTTTTAAAACATAAGCACCTAAATAATTATAAAATATACGCCTCAAATTTTATTTCCAAATATTATATTATCTTAGTTGATTTATATTTTTAGACAACCTAGATTAATTGGAATCTAAAGTCTGG
The DNA here is from genome assembly GCF_029407905.1 of Bubalus kerabau. NCBI lineage: Eukaryota > Metazoa > Chordata > Mammalia > Artiodactyla > Bovidae > Bubalus > Bubalus kerabau. Next base: position 67,794,596 of record NC_073629.1, read on the forward strand.
GTAAATTTCAAAATAATGCACATAACAATCATCCCACTCTGATTTGTTATTTGTTGGCAATTATACAAATAAAATATTTTCAAATACTTAATCATAAATTATTGAGTGTACACAGAATATTTTTAAAATATGCAATGAAATATTTTTGGTAATATTCACTGAAATATGATTACAATTTGTTAAACCATATTGAAAATAAAAATTCAATAGAAAAGTGAGTTGATGGTCTCTTTACTAATTCCATTTACCAATTTTTTTGGGGGGTAGAAATCATTCTACATATCATTATTTAGTACATTAAAAAAAATTCTTGTTGCAAATAATATAAGCAAAAAAAAAAACATTAAAAAAAGGTGTTTGTTTCACTTTGTTTTGGATTTTGTAGGAGAGTTCTGAGTGAGTCAACTTGGTTGGCCAGGGCTTATTTTCTTTAAAAAATGTTTGATACCCAGAAGTCTAAGATCAGCTAGTATACTGAGATCCTTTTTGGGATTGAGAGCCTCATAAAACTGGCTTTTGTCTTTTCATTGCCTCATTAAACATAGAAATTTATTGACATTTTTGACATTCTCTTGCTAAGAAGCTCTAAATACAATCCTATGAGACTTACCATTAAACTACTGTTAATACTATATTAAATTCATTACTGCCAAATGAAAAGCAAGTTTTGGTCTCAAATATTAATAGCTGCTTTTGGCCTATTAAATCATGGGCAAACCATGGGACTGGCTTGAAGAAAAATGAATACATGACCAACGCTGTCAACAAAGTCAAGCTAATTTGATCCCTGAAGAATGAAAGTTATCTTTCATAAACTACACTTTCACACTTTTCTTAATCTTCTAATCTCATAAGTCATCAAATTAAGACACCACAAATTTCACTGAATTAAAAAAAATTCAAACACGCTAAGAAAGTTACAGCACCTTCAAAAAAAATAGCTTTTTGTCAACTAATAGAGGCAACAGTAGACAACAAAAAATATGATTAACATAATTGACAGAGAATAGCATTAATATATTGGATGAATTTGATTACTGAAGCATCATAACAAATTAATCTTATTTTCTTCTCCCTGAAACCAGAGTAAGTTTAATTTGCTATATTTATTTAATTCCACTACTTATAAATATTAGGATCCATCTTATTCTTAGATTTAACAATTATGCTAACATAAGAGAGATTCATTAACATCTGTGCCAAGAAGGCTAGCTTTAAAAAATTTTTTTTGTATTGCCAGAAGGGAAATTTTGCTTATTTAGATGTGGGTATCTGTCCCCCACTCTTTGTCAGGATGGAACTAATAAAAATTTGTAAGGTTCAGGTACAATTATTTTATAATTCCTCAAAAGTCATAAAATTGTCCCAATTTTCTCAGACAACCTAAGGTTCAATTCTTTTCTTCTCCTATCTCAGTCCTCTAAGAGTTATTTCCACTCACTGGTTCTGTTTCATTCTTATAACACATAAAATGTTACAACACATTGTGTAAGTCCAAAACCAAAATTGCACCCTTGGGAAACTAGTTGATTTTATTTAGTAAAAAAGAACTGTGAAGTGGATGGGATTTGAGCATTTGTATCTTCTCCACAGATCTTAGTTTACGGAAATATTTTAATCATTTTCATATAAAACTCACAGTGTACAAAAAATTCATATACATGTGCTATTTTTACAACAGCAGCTCGTATTACACCCTTTTCATGAACAATCAAGCTTTCATTTGTTTATCTTGATAATAATCGCCAATACTATACTAACAATAAGAAAAACAAAACTGAGAGAGTATCTCATTATAAAATGATGAAATAATTTCCAACAATTCTTTACCTCTGGCTTTATTTTTTAATAAAGCATTTCCTTGTCTTCTAGGTAAGAACTCCAAAATTTTAAGCACATACACAAAAATTCCAGTTTCAAGAATAGATAGAGATTTATGGCATAATAGTTAGTGGCTGCCATAAACCATGAGAATATTTTGACATTTTAGAAAATTGATTTCTGTGCTCTCATTCTACAATTATTATAACAATCCAGGGCTAAATATATTTACAACTTTATTTTCAGTACACTTATAAATGTACAAATGTCCCTCCTGCCAGTCTGGTAACTTGAATTATTTTTCTTACGTTTATTGGCATGTTTTTTCCCAGTTGCCATCATCATTACATCTTCTGGGAACAGTATTTCTTTGCTTGGGGGCTGTATACATGTGGCTTTTGGCTAACAATTACTGGCTAGAATAGCTTTGAATATTGCACACTAGATTTTTGCTTTTGATCATCTTTGCAAAAGCTGAGTCAAATTGGAAAGTGAGACAATGATTACAAATGTTTCATGTTCACAGGTCTCTCATAATTCTACAGCTTTTGAGGAAGCTAGAATTGCAAGGGTGGCCAAAAATGCATGTTGTAAAATTACTTATGATATTTTCAATATCTATTCCTTGTGAAATGGCATCAGACTGATATTTTCATATTCAACATAAAATTCACAGTGGCAATTTAAAAAATTAACTATTATCCTTGTTATATTCATTAATACTCAGATGTTACTTGCTGTGTAAAACATTATTCTATTAGATTTGCTTGTCTAATAATATCAAACTTAGATTTTATTGTAGGTGCCAGTATGTCATAAGGAAGATTCATTTATATGAATCTTTACCTACATATTATTATTATTTATTTTTTGCTTAAAAGTTAATGGTCAGTAAAAATTCAGTTTGTTGAGTTAAAGGGAAAAAAACCACATCATGTTTAGAACACTTCTAATGGATGCAGTTACCTACGTTAAAAATTAAGCAGATAAAAACCACAAGACAATAAATCTTGAAGAGGTCACTTATTTTCAATGACCAAGAATTTCTACAACATTGTAATGAGATTCTATAAAAGTGCAATAGGCATTAAATATAACAATATATTTTATTGAAAATGATGCTAAAAATATGTCTACTGTTTTTGTTTCCCTGGGATTCTCCAGGCAAGAACACTGGAGTGGGTTGCCATTTCCTTCTCCAATGCATGAAAGTGAAAAGTGAAAGTGAAGTCACTCAGTCGTGTCCGACTCTTAGCAGCCCCATGGACTGCAGCCTACCAGGCTCCTCCATCCATGGGATTCTCCAGGCAAGAGTACTGGATTGGGGTGCCATTGCCTTCTCCGATTATCCAACTAAGTATTTGCAAATATGGTGCATTGTTGACATAATTTTTGAAACATAAACATATGAACAAAGAGCAATAGAATGAGAATTTTGCTTTCTGCCTCATACCTATGACAAGAATGATTTTTGGTCGAGGTCTAGTAGGATCAAAGACCTCATACTCCTCAATCAGCTCTGCAGTCTCAGAAAGGTCCGTGTCACTTTCTATGGAGAATTGATGGATTGGAGGGAGCCGATCATACCGCCGATAAGGAAAGTTTGAATTTTCAGGCATTACTGCAAAAGAGTAAGATAACTTTGAAACGGAAAAAAAAAAAAGCACAATAAAACATTTTATGCACTTCACCAATTACTTGAAGAAATTTTAAAATTAAATGATTCTGATTGTTTTCAACTGAGAGTAGATTCCTGTCCCCTTAAGTGGTCAGCAAACTTTTCCTTAAAGGGTCAGATAGTCTCCACTTGGGGCTTTGAGGGACATAGAGTTTCATATTACAATTATTAACAGTTAGGAAAACAGTCTTAGATAATAAGTAAACAAATGGATGTGCTTGTGTTCCAATTAAATTTTGTTTATAAAAAACAAGCAGTAAGCCAGACTTGGCCCTGGGTTCATAGGCTGCCAACTTTGGCCCTAGAGGAAACTTAAGTTCACCTAGTCTTGCTTGGTAGTTCATGTATATCCTGTTCTCCTAAAATGGTGCTCCCTAAAAAAAATAAAAAATAAAAAAATAAAATGATGCTCCCTAGAGCAGTGTACTGCATACCTTCACAACTTTCACAACCATATGCAGCTGCCCATGGAGGTAATGCTAACATATAGTAAGTTTCATTTATCCATAAATATAGATATGCAGTCACTATGATTCAGGTACTATGATACCATTCCGCAGAATAGCTTGGTGGCATAATGCACAAAAACTTAAAGTATTGTTACAAGGCAGAGAGCAGCAAACGTTTTCTACATTTGGAACATCTTTCATTGTCAATTAACTTTACTTTCCCAATATTTATTATCTTTAATCTCTTTGATTTAAAAATGTGACTATGAAGATTTAAATTTACATCTACAATAGCGACAAATATTTGCTCTTTATTGTTAGACATGTTAGTGTGTTGAGGATGGTTCAGTAGAAGAATAAAATAAGATGTAATCCTGTCTTCACAGAGCTTACAATATAGAGCTTATATGCTTATATTTGGTAGCAGTATGTATACCAGGTTTGTTAAGTGCTAAAATGAATATCTCTATGGTAAACACCATAGGAGTTCAATGAGTAGATCCATCTGGGCTGGAGTGGTATAAAAGAACTTGCAAAGGAGGCAGGACTTGAACCTCGAAAGACTAGAACAGGTGATGAAATGTAGTAAGGATTTCTCATTTGGGAGAAATAAAATACAAGACTCAAGAGTCGGAAATACAAATGACATATTCAAATAGACCAGAGGACAGAGGTGGCAAGCCCAAATCAGGCAGATGGCCTCAACCAGCTATTGATATTTGATTCATAGATCCTTCCTTCTTCATCATGGTTTGGTATTCAAGGAGACAAAGAGAAGCTGTAACTACCCCAAAGGCAACAGCACAAAGGAGACGGAAGGTCACCTGGCCTTCCATGAGAAATCTGGTTAAGGGTATTACTGAATTTTAGCATGGCATAATGCTCACATCCCTCCAGGGGATGCTGATAAGGCAGAACTTTTCATTTTCTGTTCATACAATAAATGAGGTCATTGACTACTAACTCATGGGACTCACTTTATTTACAAGAAGAGTGAGACTGTCTACAGATGGCAGTGGGTATTCTTTAGAAAATTCTGGGAAGGGCTATGTTAGTAAAGGCACTAACAATATTATCCTGTTCTGCCTTGAAACTGAATTGCTTCATCCAACACAGGGCACCACTTTAAGCATTATCCTTGACTATTTTCTTCCCTCACTCTTCACATCTGTTCCCATAGACTTACCTCTAAAACATATCTGAAATGCACAGTTTTTTTTTTTCTGTGTCTCCATTACCACAACTCTTCCCCAAACTACCATCATTTACCCAGACTACTGCAATAGACCTCTACTGGTTGCTTGCTTTCACACTTGGCCCAAAGTCCATTGCTTGAAATACTCTTTCCTTACTGAGCCCATGGCTAACTGCTTCTTGTCACTCACATTTCAGTTTAAATGTCACCTCTTATAAGAGGACTTTACTGACATTTTAATCTGGGGCAGCCACTCGGTTAGTTTCAAGGACATCACCCCTTATAATAATGCTCTGCACAGCACATACCACTTCACCATTTGAGAGGCTTCTAATTCATTCGTTGTTTGTCCTCTCCCATTAGAAAAAGTTCCATGATAGCAGCGACTTAGCACACACATGGAGAAAAGCCAGAAGATGGGTAGGTAGTGTGTGGTCACAATGTGGAGGACTTTAATCACCAGGGTAAAGGTTTCAGCTTCAATCTGGTAGAAACCCAGTGGAGGCTTTTTTGGGTGTAGAGGAATGACATAATGAAATATATTTTCCAGGAAGATAAATCTGGTGGTGGTTAGAATGGATTTGAGTAGGGAAAAACTAGGAGCAGAAAGAGTACAGCTAGAAGGCTGTTAAAGTGATTCACACAAGAGAAGTGAGGGCTTAGGTAAGAGGGGAAATAGGGGATATGGAAATGAGTGGCTGGATATGAAGGACATGATTTGGATTAGGATATGGGCTTCCCAGATGGTGCTAGTGGTAAAGAACCTGTCTGCCAATGCAGGAGACATGAGTTCAGTCCCTGGGTCGGGAAGATCTCCTGGAGGACATCTTCTGCCATACTCTCCTGAAGGAGGGTATGGCAGTTCACTCTAATATTCTTGCCTGGAGAATCCCACGGACAGAGGAGCTGATGGGCTACAGTCCAAAGGGTTGCACAGTTTGGACATGACTGAAGTGACTTAGCGTGCACGCACACATGGGAGATCATGAAGGTGACTGTCAAAAACAACTGCCAGGTGAAAAGCCTAAAAGATAGGGAATGCACTGCATTTCATACTGTATCTTCCTGCCCTCTCTTGAATGTTCCAGAAATACTGGGCTTCTCTCCTTCCTGTCTTTATCCTGGCCTCTCCCATGTCAGGTATTTCTGTTCTCTATTCCCTAGTACACTCTCAATCTCCTCCATCCTTTTCTATCTGACACCTACTCAGCTTTCTGTCTCTTATATTAGCATATCAGTTCTTCTAGGAAGCCTACCTTGAATCTAGCCGAGGATGGATCCATCTGCCTTGTTAATATCAGCATATGGTATTTCCTATAGCATTCACTGTGCTTCTAATTACGTATTTAATGCCTGGCTTCATCCTACACTGTAAGTTCCGTGGGGGCATGTGCCTTGTTTGTTCTTTCTTGGAGGCTACACAACCTCAGTCTTAAAAGTGTGTCTGACACATAGCAGTACTCAATACATGGTTATTTTATAGCTCAACTGACTCATTGACTGACTCCAAGGTAATAAAAAAAGGAGGGTCGTTTTGAAGCAAATATGATTTGTTTAGTTTTTGACATGTTCAGTAAAGATGACAATGAGATATTCCAAAAGAAAAGTTATATAGACATTTGGAGCTATGGGATTAAAACTCTTAATTTATGAGTAATCATTTGTTCAGTTGTACATACACTGCAAAAAAATGGATGCTCATCTCACATTTATAGTACAACATTTTAAAGAACCGTCAGCTAATAATTTATCCTTGTTTTATATTTTTACTTAGAAAAGTAAGTTGCTTAAAAATTATTTAAATGTTTTATTTCACAGAATAATTTTTCATGATAATTATATATTAGCATAGCTCTGTTAATATTTCAGCAAAAATGCACAAGTCACTTTTTATTTCTAGAAATAATAACAACGCTTTAAGTTACAGGGAAGTTAGCAATACTGTTGATTTAAACAATGTATTCTATAAATCACAGTTAAAAACCTAAAAAGCACAAACTTGTATAGCATTTCATAAAATAAAATTTTATTATTACAGGGTTCATCAGTTTAGAAACTATTTTCTGCATTTTAGGCTATGTTCCAGATATCAGACAGTGTGATACAATATTCTAGTTACCATAGTATGTGAAAGCTTTTATTTGATGATTAAGTAAAAGATTTCTAAGTGGGAATTCTGGTAAAGTGTCAGTAGGTATGGAGAGTCTAAAATTAACAAGCAATTTCCATTTTAATGAAAGTTAAACCTACATTTTCCATTCCTATTGTAGCTCATTCTGCTAATCAAGAGTTCCAAAATGGTCATCAGTGAGTCCAGTTCAGCCCCATAGATATGCTTTGTTCATCTGGACGTTTTCCCAGTATTTGTGCTTGACTGCCTTTAGACAATGACTGTTTCCTCTAGTCTTGTTCTCCAGTTTCACCATAGTCCCCACCATTGTCTATTACATACTTGGCCTGTCTGGCTTCTATATATAATGAAGACAATTAATAGTATAAAATAGAAGCATTCAGATTTCATTTTGTTACAAAATAGTAGTTTATACAACCAGTCTGAGAGCAGCTTTTCAATAGGTGAATGTCACATCCTCTTAAACTTATATTTGAAAGCATAAACATATCTTAGACTAAATCCAGTAATACTTAAGGTTTGTAGTGCTTAAAGGTTTAAAAAGAAGTTCCCCATATTTGTCACTCGATTTAACAAGGGCAGAGGGCATGTATTTAACATTGAGCCAGATACAAATATATTATGACATTCTGGGAAGGAAATTAGCCCTTTAGGGAAGGTGTATGAACCCTTCAAACTCACAGAAATATCATTGTGTTCCTTTAAGCAGTAATTTCCTAAGTGGTCTGCCACCGTGATAACTGCCTACAGGTGCTCTTTTGAATACGGAAGCCTAAATGACCTAGAGGAGCTCCTGCATGGACAGAGAAGTCTTCTCCTCTCTGGAGATATTTCTGAGAAAATAGCATTTCTGCTTTTTCTCCTTGCTTGTGTTTCTTAAAAATTAATACACTATAACTCCTCCCTATGTTCAAATAAAATTTAAGGGTGTCAAGGTAAGATGTTGCTGTTGTTTAGTCGTTAAATTGTGTCTGACTTTTTGCAGCCCTATGGACTGTAGCCCACCAGGCTCTCCTGTCCATGGAATTTTCCAGGCAAGAATACTGGAGTGGGTTGCCATTTCCTTCTCCAGGGGATCTTTTCAGCTCAGGGATTGAACCCGTGTCTCCTGCATTGGCAGGTGGGTTCTTTACCACTAAGCCACCAGGGAAGCCCCAATGGTAAGATAAAACAAACTAAAATGTATTTCCTCTTGTATTTATTGTAAATAGAATTGTCTCTGTTTCAAATTCTGTCTGCATAATTAAAACTTTTCTAGGTACAATTTTTAAGAATGGTTTAAATTTTGAAAATAGAATGATTTTGGACACTGAAAAAGAATTAATTGGCTTCTTCTGATTGGAACTGATTCCACTTTGCAAATACTATTGTATTTCTCAATTTTATCTGGAGCCTAAAAGGCTGCTTGGCTGATGTTGAACTAATTTTGATAAACACAAATTTTGGAAAGCTAGAATACCATGAATCTCCTCTCGTGAACTCCAGTTCTTAGAACCAAATTATTCCTAAAATTGTTAAACAAGTTTATGCATCCCATTTCTTTCATAGCACCCAAATGCCTAATCTCATGCTTTGCATTCAGCAGCTGCTAAATAAATCCTTCTTGAGTTAACTAGTATAAACTTTATATGCATTTATGCAGATACATTAAAATGAATTTGGAAACACAGCAACAAGTTAAATCTCTTCTTAGCTAATAAAAATGTTATAGTTATTAATAACTATCAATTTTGTCTGTCATCTACTCATTTATTTAGAAAAGTCTTTTTGCATTTTTAAGAAAAATTCAGTTTGCTAATGTAATTCATTTTACAAAATAATGAAGTCAGTAAAAAATTTCATTAAGCTTTTAGTGAAGTACTGGACAACAGTATGTAATTGTGTTTGTCTTATCATAGAGGAGATTAGAATTAGTAGCAGAGAGAGATTAGTCACGTTTCAGGACCAAATATCCTTTCAGGCATTTGAAAACCTATTAAATTAAATCACTGCCTACAGTTTATATGTTATGTTTTAAAGAATATTGCTATAAATATAAACTATTATTCTACATATACATTACCATTTCTTAGGAAGGATCTCCGTGACTGTCCTCCATTGAGTGGAGGTAAAGTCTTCTTCTCCTGGCTTACAAATGTATCCCATTTCACCTTGTCACATCCTCCTAATTCCTTTACTTTCTGTAAACAACTTTCCAAGTACTCTACTGGGTCTTCAGGCTTTGAACACATCAGTCCATTCAAAAGGCTCTGAAATATAACAACAAAATACGTCCACATAAAATATGTTTTTAAACCACCTCTGTCAAAATAGTGTATATCCCATCTTTAAATTCTGGGTTGTTTAGATTCTTTGCATTTTTTTTAAATAAACAATTCGAGTTGAAATTATGCTTTTATTGAGTAATTAAAACAACCCCTTAAATTCTTGACCAGTTAGTTTTCAGCTCAGCATTCTCTGTTCTTTAAACAACTAAGGCCAAAAAACAAAAACAAAAACAATTAAGGCCAACTGCATTGTTTAAAATGGAAGAACTCTATCAATATGAGATTAAGTACAGTGTGTAAAAATGCGCCAGTCATGATTGATTTCATTCCTACCCATCCTTAAAGTCTCCAAGCCTCAGTTGCAGAGGGTGATTTATGGATTGAAACACCTGGAACATAGTAAATAATAAATGTTGATGGTTTTAATCACCATCATAATCATCAGTAAGTCCCCACTGAGCCCTCGGGTTGGCTTGCAGACCCCTTCTTTGGTGTTCATTGTACCCAGAAAAAACTCTTATCTGTCATTCATACTAAAACCATCAGTTTATGTTTTGGTCTTCTCTTCTAACCTATAAAATCTTCAACAATACAGTGTGGGTCTTATTTATTTCTCAATATCCAACCTCTGACACTTTTCCTTGTACATGACAGGTACATCCTGGACTGTTCTCTTATCAGAAAAAAAATTCACTCAAAACATAAAGACTGACTCCAAAAAATCTATTTGATATATAATAAATCACTACAATGTGTATATTTCACTATATAATACACTACAATGTATATATTTCAATATGTAATTGAAATAACAGAAGAAAGCCTGGTGTCTGATATGTCACAAGTATTAATTTCTATAAGTGCTACAAATTTGGAAATGCTCATTCCTGGGAGCTGAACTGATGTGAAAAATGTTTTCTTTTGGAGTGTTTTATGGAAAGCATTGAGGATTATTATCATTGTTATTAATAAACAAAACGTACACTCTTTGAAAGGCTAACAGCTTTTCTAAATACAGCACTTTATTTTCAAATTATTCTTGTGCAAATTACTCAAAATAGTAGGCAGTTTCTACCAGGTACATTAGTCCTCCGAAACCCTAAATAATATAGGTTAGAATGTTCAATCTGAGGGGTTCAACTGCAGAGGGAGTGGATAAAACTAACCTGGGCATTCACATCCACACACACACACACACACACACATACATTGCGTTTAACTCCTCACATTCCTCCTACATTAACGTAGCTAACTCCATGACAGGACTTACTCTACATCTTACTGTATATCTGCGTGCTTTAGCTTACTTAATGCACTTTCAGTCCTATGTGGCATTATTATCCCCATTCATAGACTAGGAAATCAGGGTTCAGAGATGTTAGTGAATTGACCTAGGTTACTCAGCTAGAAACTTGTAGGCCTAGGATTCCAACTCAATGGTTTTGATTTCCTATATTCCTCTCTCTACAGCTTGCAAAAACATATATGGGATAAAAAGAAAGTGCTAGAAAATCTGTGCCCCATAGGTAATCCAACTGCAATTTGAGTCATTCAATATTGAAAGTGAAAGTGAAAGTGACTCAGTCATATCCGACTCTTTGCGACCCCATGGACTATAGAGTCCATGGAATTCTCCAGGCCAGAATACTGGAGTGGGTAGCCTATCCCTTCTCCAGGGGATCTTCACAACCCAGGGATCAAACCCAGGTCTCCTGCATTGCAGGCAGATTCTTTACCAACTGAGATTAGATCTTTAATTTTGTTTTATCCCTTAGTTCAGTCGCTCAGTCATGTCTGACTCTTTGCAACCCCATGAACTGCAACACGCCAGGTCCCACTGTCCATCACCAACTCCTGGAGCTTGCTCAAACTCATGGCCATTGAGTCAGTGATGCCATCCAACCATCTTATCCTCTGTTATCCCCTTCTCCTCCTGCCCTCAATCTTTCCCAGTATCAGGGTCTTTCCCAATGAGTCAGTTCTTCGCATCAGGTGGCCAAGTTGGAGTTTCAGCTTCAGCATCAGTCCTTCCATTGAATATTCAGGAATGATTTCCTTTAGGATTGACTGGTTTGATCTCCTTGTAGTCCAAGGAACTCTCAAGAGTCGCCTCCAAAACCACAGTTCAAAAGCATCAATTCTTTGGCGCTCAGCTTTCTTTACAGTCTAACTCTCACATCCATACATGACTACTGGAAAAACCATGGCTTTGACTAGATGGACCTTTGTCAGCAAAGTAATGTCTCTGCTTTTTAATATGCTATCTAGGTTGGTCATAGCTTTTCTTCCAAGGAGCAAGTGTCTTTTAATTTCATGGCTGCAGTCACTATCTGCAGTGATTCTGGAGCCCAAAAAGATAAAGTCAATCACTGTTTCCATTGTTTCCTCATCTATCAGCCATGAAGTGCTGGGACCAGATGCCATGATCCTAATTTTTTGAATGTTGAGTTTTAAGCCGACATTGAGTTTTTATCCCTTTTATTGCCCTAAAATGAGTGAACATACTCAATGAAGAATTGTTTGCTGGAAAATATATGTTTCCACCCTCTCTAACCGAATCTAACTCCAAAAGGGGTACAGATATCAGAAGCGAGAATGAGGTCCACTCCTTCATAGATAATTTAAATCTTTTCTTCTAATAGTCACCATCAGGGATCCAAAACAACCAGCAGATATTGTTTTACTCAGTCTATTTGAGTTAACCCTCTGAGAACTTGAGTAATCTATTTTGATACTTTCCCCAGTATTCAAATGGATTGCCAAATCTCTGCTGTAAGGTACAACGACACAAGATCAGTATACATACCATAAAGTTAACTAGAGTTAAGATTTCATGACAAAATTAGGGAAAAGTGATTTTTGCCTTAAACATTTAATCTAGGAATGGAAACACATCCCAAACTTGAACTTATCCTTTTAGCTCATGTGACGTCTCATGTCAGAGAGAAATCTGAAATGTCAGTAAGATACAGATTGTTGCTTGACAATATGCAGATTCAATAATCATTCACTTGGTCTACAGCAGTGTCTAGTATCTACAACTGTGTCCAATGTTTTGGGTTTGATAGATATTTAATTGAAACTTTGCATACCTAGAAACTTTATATAGGTACCCGTATTGCAATTTTGAAGGATAAAATCCAGTTTGGAAACTTAAAGCATTTGGTTTTGCTATCTACATTCATCACATGGAGAACTGCCAAGTTTTACTTTTCTCTTGTGCTATGAACAGCACAGATTCTTCTTACAGGAAGGATGGAGCTTTTGGAGGTCACCAGCAGTCTCCTTCCATCTTTGCATTGCCTGGGATTGCATTTAAGTACTCTATAATTCTGTATTTCACCTAAGCAAATTGACTTCCTGTTCTGGGTGTGTACTATTTTGTAACCTCCCATTCATATGCAGAAAAGCCAAGGAAAAGCATAGCACCTGAACAAAAGCACCTGCCATCGCTTATTTGCATAAACAGTGTAGATTTTCATGCACAAACGATCAAAATTCTCTGCGGTTACCAAGGGGAAAAACAGTACCCGCATTTATAAAGAAAATAGGAGTACTATTTAAGTGGCACTTTGCAATCAGGTGACCCTCCTGCAGATGATTCTAATTACTCTTTTAGGAATGACACTGATTTCAGTAGTAGTATTTATGGACAAAACAGCTCTTCATCTCCATGTTTACTTTTTGAAAATAGAAACAAAGAAAAATTCTTAACAAGAATCCTACAAACCCTCAAGACCTATCCTTATGCAACATCTCCTGATTATTTTCAAATATTAGTGACACATTTGCTAGACTTGAGTTTCACATACTAGGCTTGTGCTTAGTGGGTGATTTACCTGGACATCTTGTTTTCAGATAGACCTGAAATCGGTGGCTTAAGAAGTGAGTCAAAAAGGAAGATCTGTAATTATGGAGGTCCATTTAAAGACAATTTGGGAAAACAGAGACAAAATTATTTTTCCAAGTAGTGTTATAAAATTCCTTTTAGCAGAACAACCCCGCTCAAATAGGAGAAAGAGCAATGCACTTCTAGTTTACTACATTAGTCCATAGTCTATCATCTTTCAGAAATGGGGGACCTGGTTTCAGGACTCGCTCTATGAAACCTGGCTTGCTTCCATTTTTTTTTTTTCTTACCCTAAGTAAAAACACAGGATTAAGGAATGTTTTAAAATTCAAATACAGAGAGAAGGAAAGGAAGCAAAACAACTCGGGAGGTTGGCTGTCATTTAGAACTAACCAAGGTTCTAGTTCATCCTCCAGCCTCCTCTCCCACATTCTCAAAGTGTCCCCCATCCCCCGGGGGCCCTGGTGCAGATGATGCTGTTCTGCGGTGGGAAGAAGACAGAGCAACAGGAGTCACGCACGCCTCGCCACTCCCTCTCGGACTGGCTTTCTCTAGGTGGGCTGGTTAAGGCGGGCGAAAGCTATGGGCTGGGGAGGTGAGGAAGAAGAACCATCTCTTCAAGACGACGGGAAAACGTGCTCTGCAGTTCATTCACCGAAAGCGCAGAGCAGCGTTGGGTGACTGCCACCCGGGAGGTAGCGCTGCCTTTAATGGGTATGGATTTGTTTTTTTGCATCTTCATCCCTCTCCTCCAAGCTATCCCTTGTCCTGGCCCCTTTCATCCTCACTTCCCAGTCAACGCGGGGGTCCCGACCCTCGGCGCGCGGAGGGCCTGAGACTCTAGACCCCTCGGTTCAGAGTCCTTGCTCGTTGCTAGGCGCCAGGGTACCCACCTGGCCTGATCCTCGCCCCCGGAGTGCGCGGCCGGCCGCTGCCAGCAGCCCACCCTGGGAGTCCACATCGGAGGGATGCGCGGGGGGCAGCCTGCTTTCAGAACCAGTTTGAAGACTGAAACTTGATTTTCGAGATGGGGGCTTCTGAGCCCAGCCACCCGACAAGAGCCGAGCCATCCAAGGACCCGGCAATCCACCAGAAAGGCAGCTACCCCCGGGCAAGCAGGCTAGCAAGCTTCTGCAAGCGCCCTCACTTGCGTGCCCCTCGTCTTCAAGGTGGGACGGGGCGCGGCTTCCTCACCCAGAACCTCGGGGATGCCCTGCCCCGATCTCCCCGTCCGTCTCTGCCAAACCTAGCCACCTACCTCGAAAAGCTGAGGGATTTCTCTCCGGGCCAGATACTCCTTGGCTTCGTTGGTGTTCATGGCTGCTTCGCGCGTGCCTTGGGGAGCAGACGGGAGGCTCCGGGGCTGCGGCGACCTGGGCCGGGGCCAGCGGTTTCAGTGCCGAGCACCGTGCAGCCCTGGCTTTCACGCGCAAACACTCACACGCTCGGCCCTGCCAGCCCAGGCCGGGCTCCCCTCCGCCTCTCCGCGGGGACTGTGGTCTCAGCGCTCCCGCCGCCCGCGCCTCTGTGATTGTCCCCGCGCCCGAGCTGCGGGCTCGGCGCCGCGGCTTCCCAGGTTCCGGGCTGCGCGGCCGCCAGGGGAGAGGCGGAGAGAGCGGAGGAGGGAGGACGGTTCAGCGGACGCCAGGCAGCAGCCCGCCCGCCTCTCCGGCTCCACACGCGGTGCTCTGCACCTCCCGAGCCCCGTCTGCGGCGGCGGCAGCGGCCAGTTACGCTGCGGGGCGGGGGGTGCGGGGTAGGGTGGGTACGGGTGCGCGCGGGGGGCTCGCAGTCACACCCCTCTGTGTCACACTGCCACCCCGGCACCGTGCTTCCCTGCGCGCCGCCCCCGGCACGCGGCCACCTGGGATCAGGTGGCCAAAGGAGCAGAGTCCGTGTCTGTAGGAACCTGCCACCCTTTCCCTTCTACACACACACACACACACACACACACACACACACACACACACGAGTTACTCCTGAATGCCCAAGAAACTCCCAGGAAGAAACCTAATTACCACAGCATTTATGGTTTATTTCTAAAGTTACCGATCTTTCACAGGGAGTTAGTTGGGAGTGAAGAGTTCAAGGGAACTGATGGTGTGGACGCCATCCTCCTTACGATAGTCCTACCTTTCAGGAAAGTTTTACCAGCTAGTCTCCAGTTTTTCCCTGTTAGTGTTACGAATCCTTACTGCTACTGCTAAGTCACTTCAGTCGTGTCCGACTCTGTGCGACCCCATAGAAGGCAGCCCACCAGGCTCCCCCGTCCCTGGGATTCTCCAGGCAAGAGTACTGGAGTGGGGTGCCATTGCCTTCTCATAACGGAAGGATTAGTAAGTAATCAACTAGTAATTACGTCTGTAGAGAGAAATAGGAAGGTGGAGAAGTGGGTGGTGGTGGAGAGTCGGAGATTGCTTCAGTTGGAAACATGCTTAGTAGGTGGATGGGCGCCACCATTAATTTGATGGGAGGAATGTGCGGGTTGGTGAACCACAGGCCATTGGAGCACCCTGGGGTGGGTATGGGTGGATGTGATAAAACAGCGTTTACTGGTCAAGCATCTTCTGTTACAAACCATTATCAAGGTGCACCATCCTCCTCCCATCTCCAATGGGAACTCATTTTCCCCATTACGATGTTATTTCGTTGCCTGCTTGGAAGATGGTCCCTGTCACCCTGGGAACATGACCTCTAGCTCTGTGCAAGGCCTGACACGTGGGAAGGCTTGTCAGAGGAAAGAAGGCTCTGATAGGAATTGCCATCTGGGGTTGGGCCAGGGAGAGAGAGGACACCGCACCTGCTTCCAGAAATCTTGTCTGGATGTCCATTTCAAGTTAATCTTTGCAGATCTTTTCTTGGTTCTATTTCTGGTTACAGTAAAACTGCTTCTCATGCCTTCTCTATAGTGGTAGTTTTGTTTTACCCCACGGAGGGAGCTCAAGAATTAATTGAGTTTTATAAAGTTTACGAAGTTTTCTGAGGACTTATGAAACCATGTGTCTTATGGTAGCCTTAAATGAGGCAGGTGTTCCATAGAAATTGGTTTCTGCTCTCAGAATATGCCACATCATTTATAGTCCAGCTACTGACGTTCTCTACCTTGTTTAAGAGCAGATTATAGAAGTTGTGAAGCATTGTGTGTTCCCTGTGCAACAGTGCTTGGTAAGTACCAGAGTCCACGGAATGAAAGCTTAGCGCACATTATGAGCAGGCACAGCTGAGATGAAGCAGCTAAGACTGAAGAGGTCACTTTCTGCAGGACCTTTCAAGTCACGCTTTATGGGTAAGAACACAGCTCACATCTACTCTCCTAGGAAGGAATGGATCCTGAATGGATATGTGATTCTAAATGCACTTTAGTGTAGTCAGGCAAGGATGACAACTTGCTTGTATAAAATGAGTGAATAAGAAAGACTGCGTTGTACTGAATATTCTAAATAGCCTGAAAAACACAGTAACTGGAGAGAGATATGAGGAATTTCCAGGTAGCCTTATGCACTGACAATCAGGGCTTTTTAGTATGTTCCAGATGTATGATAAAAGCAAGATATTCATAATTTCTTTTGCAAAGGGAGTTGTAGCCTGTTAGGGAAGGGCTGTATGGGGGAACTATAATGCTTAAAAGCCAGGCTGATGGTTTGGAAGAGAGGAAATAGGACAAGGAACAACAAATACATTCTTGCCATGGAAAAGCTGGCTCATCACTTCCTGATATGTGTGTATATATCTGCTGCTGCTGCTAAGTTGCTTCAGTCATGTCCGACTCTGTGCGACCCCATAGACGGCGGCCCACCAGGCTCCCCCGTCCCTGGGATTCTCCAAGCAAGAACACTGGAGTGGGTTGCCATTTCCTTCTCCAATGCATGAAAGGGAAAAGTGAAAGTGAAGTCGCTTAGTCATGTCCGACTCTTCGCGACCCCATGGTCTGCAGCCTACCAGGCTCCTCTGTCCATGGGATTTTCCAGGTAAGAGTACTGGAGTGGGGTGCCATTGCCTTCTCCAGTATATAAATCTACATGTATATATATATTGTAGGTATATAATGGGTTCTTGGCCCTTTGCCATTTGTTTACTTGGGGATATGTTCTTGCATGCTTCAACAAATCAGGATGCTTACTGCAGTGTCTCCAGGCAGAATCTCTTCTCTCCCATGTTGTGCTAGGAGAGTGTGCTGGGTTATATAGCAGGGAATAAGGCAGACACAGTTCCTGCTATTTGAGCTTCCCCAGTAGCTGAGCTGGTAAAGAATCTGCCTGCAATGCAGGAGACCCCAGTTCGATTCCTGGGTTGGGAATATCCCCTGGAGAAGGGATAGGCTATCCTCTCTAGTATTCTGGCTTGGAGAATTCCATGGACTGTACAGTCCTTGGGGTCATAAAGAGTTGGACATGACTGAGCAACTTTCACTTTTGATGAATTCTTATTCTCCTGGGGAGTGTGTGTAAGAAGTGCAGATGGACAGTAAGCAAATAAGAATGCATAAACAACATCAGATACTGATACATGAAGGGCAGATAAACAACTAATACCTGTCTCACCAAAGACATAAGTGAGAATATATCAGATGTTGATAAATGTAATGATGAAAATCAAATATGCTTAATTGTTGATTTGAAGCAAGAAGGTGGAGTTCAAATTGTTTGCTGGAAGCAGCAGAGGAAGTGGGAATAGCAATAGCCTTTGAGGTGATATCTAGAACTTTCCAAAGGTCCAGACATTCTTGAGGAGGATCCTTTTGGTGAGACTGCTTCTCTGGCTCACTGCTGACACACAGGCTGTATCTCAGCAAAGGGCTGAACCTTGATCTGTCCCCATGAAGCATCTGTCTAAGAGTAGAGCCCATTGGCTCCATCCACACAAAGACGACTCAAGGGCCCTATGCCCAGGACAGCACTTCCCAACCCCCACAGAGATGGCTGGAGCTCCATGCTTAAATTCTCATATATTCATAACAGATATTTATTCCATCTATAATTTAAATGGGGCCAGTTTAACTGCAGAAAATTTTTACCGATAAAACATCAAATATTTCTCATGCTGTAGTTCCTCACTCTGGGAGAGGAACCTGAGGATCCTCCATAAGCACTTGGTTTAGTTGACAGTAATGATGTGATGACAAATTTGACCATAAGACAAAGTAAAAATTTGTTGAGTGTTCTGAGTCAGACATTGTGATAAGCACTTTATAAAGTATAATTTATTGTTGTGTTCAGTCACTAAGCTGTGTTTGACTGTAATCCCATAGACTGCAGCAAGCCCAAGCTCCTCTGTCCTCCACTATCTCTCAGAGTTTGCTGAAATACATGTCCATTGAGTCAGTGATGCTATCTAGCCAACTCATCCTCAACCGCTCTTTTCTTCCTTTGTCTTCAATCTTTCCCAGCATCAGGGTCTTTTATAATGAGCTGGCTCTTCACATCAGGTGGCCAAGTTTTGGAGCTTCAGCATCAGTCTTTCCAATGAGTGTTCAGGGTTGATTTCCTTTAGGATGGACTGGTTTGATCGCCTTGCTGTCCAAGGGACTCTCAAAAATCTTCTCCAGCACTACAATTTGAAAGCATCAGTTCTTCAGCACTCACCCATCTTTATGGTCCAACTTTCACATCTATACATGACTACTGGAAAAACCAGAGCTTTGGCTATATAGAGCTTTGTTGGTAAAGTGATGTCTCAACTTTTTAATACATTGTCTAGGTTTGTCATAGCTTTCCTTCCAAGGAGCAAGTGTCTTTTAATTTCATGGCTATAGTCACTGTCCACAATGATTTTGGAGCCCAAGGAAATAAATCTGCCACTCTTGCTACTTTTTACCTTTCTACTTGCCATGAAGTATATACAAAGTGTTACATATGCCATATTCGGTTCTTAAATCAACCTCTGAGATATGTATTATTTTCATTATATAAATGAAATAACGGATATTCAGAGGGCCTAATCCCCAGGTTATACTAGTAGTTACCATGAGTCCAGCTGCAAATCCCTATGCATCCTCACCCCTTTGAACATCATTATATCATGCCTTTCAAGGTGACAAAGGCCCTGCACGTGTGGGTGCTCGGTCGCTGCAGTCGTGTCTGACTCTTTTGTGACCCTGTGCACTGTAGCCCGCCAGGCTCCTCTGTTTATGGGATTTTCCAGGCAAGGATGCTGGAGTGAGTTGCCAGTACAAAGGCCTGCAACCATTTTTTATTTTGTACCTTTCAGTATTCATCGAGAGTCCTTCCATTCTTCTGTTCTTATTCCCTTCCTTCCATTCTTTTCTCAGCAGATATTATTTTATGTTTGAGGGGAAACTTGTATAATGACAAGTTTAACTCTATAGATTTTTCTAATTGCTCAAGGTCCTTTTCTATTTGAAAGATTATTCATGGTTCAGAGGTTGAACTCAACATTCCTATTTACTGAAATCATGAATGTTGAATTTCTCTCATTTTGTACAACCTTCCCCCCCTAGTATCCCTCTCCTAATTATTTTATTTCCCTCACTAATTGACAACCCACTGGGCCATTTGTATTTTCAGAGCCATTTATAAATATAGAAAAAGTTGTCTAAATTGTGAATATAGAAAAAATTGTCTATATTGTGAATATAGAAAAAAAATCTAAATATACGAGATGTCACACATTGTGTAATTGGCCTGATAAATATGCCACTTATTTACATGTTTTTTAAGAAAATCTTTCTGAGGCTTTTACTTTTTTGCAAATATGGAATGCACATATTTGGAATCTGGGGTAAATGCAAACTAAAATAAAGGTGTGTAACACAATTCTTCAGCCAAAGAGGAATTTCCCTATGCTTGGTTTTTTTCTCCACACTGGTTGAGTAGCTGAGCCAGACACTTGGATTCTGGATCTCAACGATCTCTAGGAATTCTCACATTATTGGAGGTCAGAGATAAGAGATTGAAACTTCCCCTACAACATCTGAAAGTGTTAGGAAAATTTCCAAGTATGTATTTTGTACACTAAGAACAGGAAAATCCTATATACTTATCTGTCTATTCATTAGTTAATACATTCATTGATCAAACAATTATGAAATAACTTTGTGTGTTCCAGACCTGTGTTTAGACTTGGGAATATAAACAGCAAGACTCAAGAGGTTCACTGCATGGTAGGAAGAGATGGGCTTGTAATATTTGAGTACATGTACAGGTAAATGTAATATGTTTTAATAATATGATAGAAGTAGCTATG
This sequence comes from Bubalus kerabau, assembly GCF_029407905.1. Classification (NCBI taxonomy): domain Eukaryota; kingdom Metazoa; phylum Chordata; class Mammalia; order Artiodactyla; family Bovidae; genus Bubalus; species Bubalus kerabau. The sequence goes on from NC_073629.1 coordinate 67,815,190, forward strand.
TGGACGTAGGCTGTTATGGTGGGGACTCAAAGGTTCATGACTTATAAAATTATGTATATGTTTTTTAAAAAAAGCACTTGGAAAGTTTAAAAGTAATCAGAACTCACATTCACTACTAGGGGAATGTAAACTTGCAGAACCACCTCAGAAAACTGGGAATACCTGTTAAAGCTGATACATTTTTGTATTTACCAAAAGAATTTTCACAGAAGCACTATTCTAAGTAACCCCTAAACTAGAAGCTACTCCAATATTCACCAACAGTAGAACACATAAATTGTGTTAGATTCACAAAAGCAACAAGGATAAACAGTCTACAACTATATGGAACAACATGGATGAACCTCACAGACATAATACTGGTTAAACACCAGGCACAAAAAGATACAAGCTGGATGATTGCATTTATACAGTGTTCTAAAAACAGGCAGAAGAGCCTATGCTGTTAGAAATCAGGTCAGTGGCTAACCACAGGGGAATGAAGAGACAGAACTCAAGGATTGGGGGGATATGGTTCATGTTCTGCTCCTTGATTTGGGTACAGATTACATGGGTGTGCTCATCTTGTGAAAATGCATTCAGCTGTGCAAATAGAACTTGTGCTTCTCTGTATGTATATCACACTTCAATAAAGATATATGTTGAAAATTGAAAGGTGGTGTAGTATGGGGTTCAAACCCAAGACCATCTCATTTTAAATTCCATGCCCGCCTAACAGTTCCATGTGAATTTATCATTTAATAAATAGATCAGAAGTGAATTTGCAATCCATCTCCCTTAGCCTGTGCTTTATTAATGCACTTAAAGTCAAACTGTGGCTATCAACACGGTGTCATTTGTAAGTAATAACTTATTTACAGCTTAGACTCTCACTATAAGATTTTGAGCTTTTCATCAGCTTTTCAACATCAGAGACCATGTTCTAGAAATCTTTATTTTCCCAGTGCTTTGGACAATGCCTGGCCTAAAATAGATACACACGAGTGCAGGAATGAATTATCTATAGCTGTATGTATAGAATGCTTAGGACTCAACGAAATTTAAAAAGATAGCCTAGCAGGAAAAGTAAACTTTCTAATATTTTTTGAAACAAAGAAGCTTGAAACCTTTTAAAATTATACCATCATGACTTGAAAGGGTTAATATCATTTGTAGGGATTCTTGATTTACCACATGGGAGTTTAGATATTATGAAAATCTAGTTCAAGCAATGTCTTCATAATGTCTAGAAATGTAATGGCTTATAAATACATAATTAGGATACACAAATTAGAATAAAAGTAGTGTTTTATGATAATTCATACAGGCAAATATTTCTTGAGTTCCTAGTATGTGTAGGCACTGCTGTGCTACTTGGCACATAGGCAAATAAAACACATGCATGGAACATGTATCTAAAAGGGGGAAACATTAAAATACGTATGTCAAAAATCATAAGTATATTATAGATTGTTAGAACATGATAGATACCATGGGCAAAAAAAAGCAGAGGAGAGCAAGGAGGGCCAGAGGTCAGTTACAATTTAAAATTTATACAATTTTTAAAGGTTACTTTCCATTTACAGTTATTATAAAATATTGGCTGTATTCCTTATGTTGTGCAATACCCAACAATTTATATTTCCCAATCCCCTACCCTTATATTGCCCGTCCTCTGTAACCATCAGTTTGTTCTCTATATTTGTGAGTCTGCCTCTTATGGTATAGTCACTAGTTGGTGTATTTTTTAGATTCCACATGTAACTGATGTCATATAGAAGAGCCTGGCAGACTACAGCCCATGAGGTTGCAAGAGTTAGACACGGCTGAGCATGCACACACTTACACACAGAGCTGATTTACAATGTTGTGTCAGTTTTAGGTGTACACATATCTATTCTTTTTCAGATTCTTTTCCCATCCAGGTTGTAGAACATTGAGTAGAATTCCCTGTGCTGTACAGTAGGTCCTTGTAGATTATTTTACATATTGTGTGCTATGTCACTTCAGTTGTGTCCAACTCTTTGAGACCCTATGGACTGTAGCCCACCAGGCTCCTCTGTACATGCGATTCTCCAGACAAGAATACTGGAGTGGGTTGCCTCGCCCTCCTCCAGATCTTCCCAGCCCAGGGACTGAACCAGCATCTCTTATATCTCCTGCATTGGTAGGCGAGTTCTTTACTGCTAGTGCCCGCTTGTAGTGTGTTTATGTCAATCCCAGCCTCTTAATTTATCCCTTCCCTCGCACCTTCCCCCTTTGGTAACTGTAAGTTTATTTTCTGCCTGACTTTCATTTTAAAAGGCACATCTGTTTGCTAGTCTAGGGAATAGGGCAGAAGGTAAAGGTAGGAGCAGGGAGAACAGCTGGGAGGCTATGTGATTCAGATAAGAAACGAAGTCAGTACAGGCAATGAGAGCTGGTTAGATTCTAGGTATATTTTGGAGATAGAACAAGCAGAATCTTTGAACAGATTGCATGTGGTGTATGAGACAAAGAGAAAACATCCAGGATGACTTCATGTTTTTTGGCCTGGGGTTAGTCGGAGACTGTTAGCTAATTGGCTGCAGTAGCTTGCTAACTTAGAAAAGCAGATACATGGAAGGGAATTTTGACTTGCTCTGAAGGGGGCCTGGCACATGGTGAGTTCTCTCTGCTATCTAGTGACCACATTTCTCTTTCATCCACAACCTTCGGCTTACACGCAGCCGTCTGAGCTCATGTTGGGTTGAGGTGCATGTGGCATCAAATCAGCCTCTTGTGCAAGTTGTCGTTGTTCAGTCGCTCAGTCATGTCCGACTCGCTGTGACCCTGTGGACTGCAGCACACCGGGCTTCCCTGTCCCTCACTATCTCCCAGAGTTTGCTCAAATTCATGTCCGTTGAGTCAGTGATACTGTCTAACCATCTCATCTTTGTGCAAGCAGAAGACATTTCCGCTTATTTCAGGAACATACTTGGAATTTTATGTTTTAGAATTTCAGTGTCTATTCATCAGCATGACTATTTACCTGCTGCTGCTGCTGCTGCTAAGTCGCTTCAGTCATGTCCGACTCTGTGTGACCCCACAGACAGCAGCCCACCAGGCTCCCCCATCCCTGGGATTCTCCAGTCAAGAACACTGGTAAATCTGTAATCCATCAAATTTTCACCAGTTAACCTAACTGTGCTACGATAAATAAGGAAACAACTTGAACTCCAAGCTGCCTCTAAATTAAAATTCTATAGCTAAAATACATAGAGAAGCATATTTCATTTTGATTTAAATAAATATTCTGACAGAAGCTTTGAAGTAAAAGCTTTTTTGAATCTCATAGATGCCCCAGAGAAAAACAAATTTATGACATCAGTATTTTTTTTGTTTTCACAGAATGCAAATAACATATTTGTGTTTTTATTATTCTTTTTTATCATTATGGAAAAATGGCAATTTTGTGAGCCTAGAGGCCTAAAATTTCTAAATCACACATTTGTGTCAGAACAAGTATGCCCTTCTAAATGTGCACATTGCTTATTTTTGTGTTTTGCTATGTATCTTATGAACAGTCTATTAGTAATACATACATTAATTAGCTCAGGATGAGTAAGATATAATCTTTCCATCCAAGGAGAAATGTGTTGTTTCTCAAGAGTCATAAGGCATTCATGTTGGTGTGCTAGAAATTTTAAACACTTACAGAATTTACCATCTGCTACTGTTTTTTTAAAACCTTTTTCATTTAGCCACACTTTCTCTATTAACTGTTCTTCTATAATAAATTAATTAGCACTCACACTGTTTTTCTAATTAGGTGAAATCAGAAAACTGAAGATCTTGTACCGATTATATGGGCAGTGATTAAAGAAATCTTTTCCCCAAATAAGTCAACATTTTAGATTGTGCAAAGGAAAACTAATACTGAAGCATTTCTCTAATCATGCCACTCTCTTGTGTAAACATTTTAGTGGCTACCATTGTCTGCACTGTTCAATACAATACAATAGCCACATAAGGCTATTCAAATGTAACACATTATTCAATAATAATTTTAAAATAATAAAATTAAAACTTCAGTCTCTCAGATGAACTAGCCATATTTAGTATGAAATAGTCTTGTATGGCTAATGCTCACCATGTTGGGTGGAATTAGACATAAATATAGATATAGGAGGGGGTTTCTCTGATGGCTTAGTTGTAAAGAATCTGCCTGCATGTAGGGGATGTGGATTTGATCTCTGGGTGGGGAAGATCCCTGGAGAAGGAAATGGCAACCCACTCCAGTATTCTTGCCTGGGAAATCCCATGGACAGAGGAGCCTGAGGGGCTGCAGTCCATGGGGTCGCAAAAAGAGTTGGACACAACTTCCAACTAAACCACCACCACAACATAGATATAGATACAAATACAGAACATTTCTGTCATCACAAGAAATTCTATTGGAAAGTGCTTGTGTAGGGAATGACTTGTGATTTTTTAGCATGGAATTCCAAGCCCTCTATAATTTCATTCCCGTTTACCTTACTAGGTGTATCTTCCACTAGACTGATTACATGTGACCTATGCATCCTATGGACTTATGCTTCCCTGATAGCTCATCTGCCTGCAATGCAGGAAACCCTGGTTCAGTTTTTGGGTGGGGAAGATCCCCTGGAGAAGGGATAGGCTACCCACTCCAGTTTTCTTGGGCTCCCCTTGTAGCTCAGCTGGTAAAGAATCTGCCCGCAATGCCAGAGACCTGGGTTCAATCCCTGGGTTGGGAAGATTCCCTCCCTGGAGAAGGGAAAGGCTACCCACTCCAGTATTCTGGCCTGGAGAATTCCATAAACTGTATAGTCCATGGGGTCGCAAAGAGTTGGACACGTCTGAGTGACTTTCACTTCACATGCATCCTATACTTTTGTACTTCTGAGCCCTTACTTATTTCATTCCCTCAACTTATTATTAGTTTCCTGTTTTTCCACTCAGTGCAACAGTCTCATAGCTACATGGATCCACTTAAATGAACCTTCTTTATAAAAGCCATCTATATTTAGCCCTGGTGGATTTAAGTTGTCTCTTCCTTCAAGCTCTCTAGATTGTGCTTGTACAGGTATCCCCTGGATTTTGATAGTTTGCTTTATGTCCCTTTGCTTTTATGAAAGACTTATATTAGTACTTCTAACTAAAAGAAATTCAGGGATTTTTGCTTTTGTGAAAAAGGAGAAAATGAAAAGTAGTGTTCAGCATTCGTTTTGCAGCTAGTGTTATAGAGGCTGCCCACAGCCTGAGCAGTGAGAGTGGCGCCGCCAAGCTCCTTCCCTGGGAACTACCTCATCTACTCAGCATCAACTACTCAGCATCTTAGCATCAAACTGCTAAGGCTTGGAACTGCATTTGTAAGCACCTGTGTTTATCTTGACTTATTATTTTTTAACATTCTTATTTTATTTTTGAATTATAATTGATCTACACTATTACATTAGCTTCACGTGTACAATATAGTGGCTTGAAATTTTTTTTACATGAAGAAATGATCACAGTGTCTAGTTATCTTTTGTCACCGTACAAAATTATTATTATGCTGCACATTACATCCCTGTGAGTTATTTGTTTTGTAACTGGAAGTGTGTACCCTTTAATCTCCTTCACCTGTTTTGCCTGTCCCCCACAACCCGTGGGCAATCACCACTTTGGTCCTCTGTATCTGTGATTCTGCTAATGTTTTGTTTTCTTGTTCATTTGTTTTGCTTTTTAGATTCTACATATAAGTAAAATCATATAGTATTTGTCTTTCTCTGTTTGACTTATTTCACTAAGCATACTACTCTTGAGGTTCATCCATGTTGTTGCAAATGGTAAGATTTCCTTCCTTTTAATGGCTGAGAAATATTCCATTGCATATATAGACCACATCTTCTTTGTCTATTCATCTATTGATGGACACTTAGGCTCCTACCAAATATTGCCTATTGTATATAATGCTGCAAAGACATAGGAGGTGCATGGATCTTTTTGAATTAGTGTTTTTATTTTCTTCAAATAAATACTTGGAATTGTTGGATTGTATGGTAATTCTGTTTTTAATCTTTTGTGGAACCTCCATAGTAGATTTTATAGAGAAATTTTAATAGTGGTTTGCACCAATTTATATCCCCACCATCAGTATACAAGTGTTCTGTTTTCTCCACATTCTCACTGAAACTTGTTATTTCTTGTTATTGCCTTTTTGATGATAGCCATGCCTTGACTGTGTGCATTCACTAGCAAGGTGTGTCCTATGGTAGCTGCTTCTTTGCTTTACACCACTTTGGCTTACAAAAGGTTTAATTGGAAAACTCTAATTTCGCAGAGTGGGGAAAACCTGTATTTATACTGCACTGTGTATAGGATTTATGTACTTTGGTTGCTATCATCTGCTGCAGCCCCCCAAATGTGTCTTCATGGTTGTGCCATTATGCAGCTTATCACAGGGTCTTGTACATAAAAAATATTCTAAAATGATGATTTGAGGGGAACACAAGTATACCTGTGGCGGATTCATTTCGATATTTGGCAAAACTAATACAAAATTGTAAAGTTTAAAAATAAAATAAAATTTAAAAAATAAAAAAAATGATGATTTGAGTAATTAATAATAAATTTAAATATTACTTCTTCTGCAATCCCATTGTTTGATATAGTTTGAATTTGAAAATTCACTTCCTCCATTATTTTTTAGGACTATAATTTTAAAACTCCATCTATATTGATAAGCCTTGATGAGGGGTGGTGGAGGGACTAACTGCATCAAGTATAAATACAAGCTTTCTCTTTTCCTGACTGTAATTCAATGCTTGAGCATTCCAACTGCCTTCTCTATTATCTCTCATGCCTATGGCTATAAAACAGGATGCAATTTAAGTCAATCAAACTAACAGAGTGTCTACTAATCCCTGATAATTGGTGCTAGGTGTCTTTTCATTCGATTGCCTCCGGTCACTGGTTTTGCAGAATCACACTCATCAGCACAAAAAAAGGTTGTTATGATCTTGTTTATGCCTTTCTGAAAAACTGTTGGCCATTACTACATTTCCATTTTTTAAGTAAAACAAAGCTTCTCACCCGTTAATCTCTTTTTACATTATAAGCTCCAAATGGATTCCCAGAGGTCATCACTTATCTCTAGAAAACAGGGCACAAGACCATGGCACATTCCTTTTAGGGAAATTTTGAATTGTTCTTCTCTTGTCTTTCACAACAGTCTCATTTGTAATTTTCAGAAATTAGCAGGTGTTGTCTGTGAAGATTATTTCATGCTAACGAAATGCTGAAAGTTCCAATGTTAAAACTGTATTTGTGAAAAGATAACAGGAAGTTTTTGTCAATCACTGTTATCCTGAGTACCTGCCTTCAAAAGAAGATGCTTCCTAACCTGACCCTGGGAGCTTCATGGGGACAGTCATCCTATCTTTGTACTTGATAGCTACTTTTCAATATGAGTAGAAAGAGAAAATATTCTTACGCTCACTTGAAGTCAATGTGTTCATTAAATGGTCTTCGAATTTATTACAACCACATATTAACTCATCTATCTGCTGGCTACACCAATGACCTCTTAGCAGATGTCTTCTACATCTGTTTATTTCCAGCCTTGGCCTCTCTCCTGGGCTCAATTCTGCCATTAAAACAGGTTGCTAGATACTCATTCTTTCATTCAGCTAACATTTATGGGTTATATATATTTTCTTTTTTTTTTTTTTTTTAAGCACTGTGCTAGGGTTTTAGGAAACAAAGACACAGTTCGTGTGGCAAAATGCTCATCATGTCCACAGAAGTAAAGGCTATTAAATTAAAGGTGACAAAGGAGCAGAGGATGCTAGAGGAGCGTGGAAAGAACATTATTGGCCATGGAGTCCTAATTTCCACTCTTGTCTCTTTCTTATGCAGCTATCTGATATCTATAAGTTATTCAAAAGTTTAAGCCTCAGTTTTCTCTATTACAAAAATAAGAATACTAATTTTTAACTCCTTGAGTTATTTGAGAGTTAATGGAGCTCATTAGTGCAGAATTGAAACTCAACCTAACTCTTTGCTTCCAAATTTCAGTTCATTGCTTCCTGGATTTTGTATTCTATCATTTAATACCCTGATCCTAATTATCCACTGTTCCCTCTCCCACATTGTAAGCTCAGATAAACTGATTTGCTTCCTATTCCTTGGATACATTTGCCTGATGCCATTTTCCTTTGCTCAGGCTCTTCTTTCTGCCTGGAATACCTCCTCAATTCTGCATATCTATATTCCTCCTGCTTCAAGGCTTTTGATGGAAAATAATCCTCTTCATAAAGCTTTCCTTGATTTCTGCAGCATGGAACAACTGCTTCCCATATAATCCTGTAGACTTCTGTTCTAATAAATGATGTTTTTATAAGATGTGGTATCAATACATGGAATACTAGAATGAGAATGATAATTAATATCCATGCATTGAGATATTATAACTGTGACAACAGTTTGTCATTGGAGCTTGTGTGAAGATGTGGTGGAACAATCTTATCCCTGGAATAAACTGATGGAGTGTGAATGCTCCTCCCTCCCCATATCCAGTTCTCAATTTGTCCTTGCTATTCTCACTTCACCACTTTAACTTTCTTCTCATTATCTTCAGGAAGCCACTTCTATGTATTAGAAATTATGATAATAAACCAGACCTAAAAACTTCCTCATATAAGTTCTTATGAACCACTTCAAAGTGAAGTTGCCACCTTCAGTTCAATTCAGTTCAGTTCAGTTGCTCAGTCATGTCCGACTCTTTTCGACCCCATGAATTGCAGCATGCCAGGCCTCCCTGTCTATCACCAACTCCCGGAGTTTGCTCAGACTCACGTCCATCAAGTCAGTGATGCCATCCAGCCATCTCATCCTCTGTTGTCCCCTTCTCCTCCTGTCCCCAGTCCCTCCCAGCATCAGAGTCTTTTCCAATTAGTCAACTCTTCGCATGAGGTGGTCAAAGTACTGGAGTTTCAGCTTTAGCATCATTCCTTCCAAAGGAATCCCAGGGCTGATCTCCTTCAGAATGGACTGGTTGGATCTCCTTGAAGTCCAAGGGACTCTCAATTCTTCAGGGCTCAGCTTTCTTCACAGTCCAACTTTCACATCCATACATGACCACTGGAAAAACCATAGCCTTGACTAGACGGACCTTTGTTGGCAAAATAATGTCTCTGCTTTTGAATATGCTATCTAGGTTGGTCATAACTTTCCTTCCAAGGAGTAAGCATCTTTTAATTTCATGACTGCAGTCACCATCTGCAGTGATTTTGGAGCCCCAAAAAATAAAGTCTGACACTGTTTCCACTGTTTCCCCATCTATTTCCCATGAAGTGATGGGACCAGATGCCATGATCTTCGTCTTCTGAATGGGGAAGACTAGAGATCTCTTCAAGAAAATTAGAGATATCAAGGGAATATTCCATGCAAAGATGGGCTCGATAAAGGACAGAAATGGTATGGACCTAACAGAAGCAGAAGATATTAAGAAGAGGTGGCAGGAATACACAGAAGAACTGTAGAAAAAAGATCTTCACGACCCAGATAATCATGATGGTGTGATCACTGACCTAGAGCCAGACATCCTGGAATGTGAAGTCAAGTGGGCCTTAGAAAGCATCACTACAAACAAAGCTAGTGGAGGTGATGGAATTCCAGTTGAGCTATTTCAAATTCTGAAAGATGATGCTGTGAAAGTGCTGCGCTCAATATGCCAGCAAATTTGGAAAACTCAGCAGTGGCCACTGGACTGGAAAAGGTCAGTTTTCATTCCAATCCCAAGAAAGGCAATGCCAAAGAATGCTCAAACTACTGCACAATTGCACTCATCTCACACGCTAGTAAAGTAATGCTCAAAATTCTCCAAGCCAGGCTTCAGCAATATGTGAACTGTGAACTTCCTGATGTTCAAGCTGGTTTTAGAAAAAGCAGAGGAACCAGAGACCAAATTACCAACATCCGCTGGATCATCAAAAAAATGTTGCTACCTTGGCTCTTGGTAAATATGGGTTTGTTGACTTATTTTTCTTTGAACCAAGGCATGAATGCCTAGAGCTTCAAGCTGTTCTAATTACTGAAAAAATGATGGATTTCACTGGCTATCTCATTTGCTTCATATGCCATTAGGCCATTCAACCAGTAAATACCTTGAATCTTTGTAAGCAAAAAATATTTCCTATAGCAGCCACTTGGTACCTATGCTCTAAAGTTTGAGAATACTGAATGAAATATTCAATGACAAAATAATTTCACTTTCTTTGTTTGTGAAAATGTGAGTAAAGTTCACAGATTCCTGTTAAATTCTTAGGCTCTCTGTTGAGTAAACATGATTTGATGGTGAACGATCACTACTTTTATGGCAGTCATGAGCCTCCAGGCAGGGGCCAAAAGATGCTGGACCAAACCAGTAAACAACCCTGTACAGTTTAACATGTCCATTGATAGTGCCAGTTGTACCTTGTTTTGGTCATCATCTTCACAGTTATGTTGATATGAATATGTATGAATTAGCCTTACAACATGAATGCATATATGCAAATAGTTTCAGTCAACTCTGTGAACAACTCTAATTTATTAATCCTAATCCACAGACACCCTTTCTTTTTTGTAAAGTCTTTATTGAATTTGTTACAATTTTGCTTCTGTTTTATGTTTTGTTTTTTTGGCTGTGAGGCATGTGGGATCCTAGCTCCCCAACCAGGGATCAGACCTACATCCCTTGCATTGGAAGACAAAGTCTTAATCGCTGTACCACCAGGTAAGTCCACAGACTTTCACATGCCCATGCGATAGAACAAATGATCTCTTTCTGTTTGCTTCCTTTTACTCTTTGTGCCTGAAATTTTAGAACAACTTCAGTTGTTGATTATCAACTCTATACATTAAACCTCACAACTTTAGTCATTTATCTGTCTCTATCAGCCAGGATGCAAACTGCATAAATACTCCATCTTTTTTTCCCTTGAGACTGCTACAGACTTTGTTCTTAACTCTCAGGTTCTTTCAGAGAACCAGTTTTTTTTTTTTATTTCTGTTAATAGTTAAAGAATTGTGTGTTAAATATCTCTGTTATATATTTCCCACACACTCTAATATTTGATACACTATTTTTCTTGGTTATCTGATCTTTTTATTTAACCAACATTCTGAAGTATTTTATTCTATAAAGAAGACCTATATTATTGAACTGACCCATGGATAACGATTTGCTGATGGCCATTGCCCACTGTTGAACATCTACATGAGGTGTTTAATTTTGAAATACCTGACCCATGACAGTGTTAGGGATTGGTGATATATGGTTAATATGCATGGAGAGCACTTCTTTATGGCCTTGGACTTCTCATGACTGAAAGTTTGAATATGAAGATAGGGAGAAGGAATCTCATCAGAGCTTTGGTACTTTTCTCGATGGAAAAAACAACTCAGCCTGACAATGTTATCGCAGCACCAAATGGCAACATCAGAAGGATCCTAACGAGCCTGGGAAATCAATTCTTCACATGATTGTGAACCATGTATGGGAAAGACTCCACTGGTGCTTTCGTTGAACTAGGCAGGCTAGTGCCTTAAATTATTCTGGAACCAGTATGTTCACAGTTGACTTATAGTCATTTCCCTTCATGTGATTTGAACTGTGAGTCATTTGTTCCACTGAAATTGTGTACACATTGTTGTATTTTTAACTTACTATGAGCCACTCTTTTAAAATAAAACAGAACAGAAATTCAATATGCAGTCATCTAGGGGGCAATGGTGTGCAAGGTCTTGAGTGAAGATCGTGTCTTGGATCATGCAGAAGTTCATAAAGGAGTCTGGGGCTGAGGCTTTCAGCCCCTATTACCCAAGGCTGCCTTCCCATTCTAGAAGAAGAACACAGTTTCCCAGAGTGGATCAATCCTTGGGCCTTGGTTTCTGTGTCTGCCTCTTTTCTGGACATCAGACTTATTCTCATTTGCAGCTCCCAAACCAAGCACTAATATCTAAATCATAGTAGAATCTATATACATATTTATTTATCCACCCATCCATTACTCATTCCTTTATCTAATTTTTATTTATATATTTATTATGTACTTATTATATACAAGAGCTTGTGCCAGGCATTGGGGATCAGCAGAGAACAAAACAGGCAGTTCCTGCCCTGACAGAGCTTAATTTAGTGTGTTAATTTTAGTGAGGGTGGGGAAAGTCAGATTATATGTGAAAAATTACACAAATAATTCCAAATTCAGTATTAGTAAGTTCTCCAAAGGACTAGGGAGTCCTGACCAAACTGCTAATAAACTAGCAATAAAACACTGGCCAAATTACTTATCCTCTCTGAGTTTCAGTTTCCTCCTTTGTAAAACAAAATGTTTGTATGAATTAACAACTGAAGTCCATTTTAGGCCTGAACTTTATGATTCTGTGCTTGCTTAGTGAAAAAAATATATTTTATACAGAGAGCAGTCAACTAAAATTAGTCATTAAATAATACCAGTAACCATTATGAGAAGTTCATTTAATAAACAGAGAAGGCAATGGCAACCCACTCCAGTACTCTTGACTGGAAAATCCCACGGGCGGAGGAGCCTGGTAGGCTACAGGCCATGGTGTCACGAAGTCGGACACGATTGAGTGACTTCACTTTCGCGTTTCACTTTCATGCATTGGAGAAAGAAATGACAACCCATGCCAGTGTTCTTGCCTGGAGAATCCCAGGAAGGCAGAGCCTGGTGGGCTGCTGTCTATGGGGTCGCACAGAGTCAGACACAACTCAAGTGACTTAGCAGCAGCGGCAGCAGCATTTAATAAATTTTCAAATTCTCAGTTAATGGGAACCTCATCATGCAGAGAGAAATAAAGTAGAGGATCTTCTGGACAAAAATCAAACCAAACAACAATTACATTAAAGACTAAAGTAAAATGAAGGAAATGTCTTAAATCCTGAGTATTTGGCATCATTACAGCACAGTGTAAAGTATTCCTGAAATCTTCTTTAACTCCAGAAAGTTACAAACAGTGCAGGGCTTACAAAAGAGATAACATCTTTCTGAGAATAAATTGCTAAAATTCTTTAATACTGCATTTTTAATATAAATCATAGCAATTTTATTTTTGGACTTGTCTCTGAAAATTAAGGAAGTAAAAGCAAAAAAATTAACAAATGGGACCTAACTAAACTTAAAAACTTTTGCACAGCTAAGGAAACCATTGATAAAATGAAAAGACAACCTACTGAATGGGAGAAAATACTTGTAAATGATATGACTAATAAGAGATTAATATCCACCACATATAAAAAGGTCATACAACTCAAGATAAGAAACATACAACCTGATTTAAAAAAAAAAAACCTGATTAAATAATGGGCAGAATTGAATAGACATTTTTCCAAGGAGGAAATGTAGATGGCCAGTAAGTAGATGAAAAGATGCTCAACATTGCTAATCATCAGGGAAATTGCAAATCAAAACCACAATGAGATATCATCTCACACCTGTCAGCTTGCTTATCATCAAAAAGAGCACAAGCAACAAATGTTGTTGAAGATGTGGAGAAAAGAGAAACTCATGTACACTGTTGGTGTAGCCACTGTGGAAAAGACTATGGAGGGGTCTCAAAAAACTAAAAACAGAACTGCCACATATGACCTGTAATGCAGCAGACCCTGGTTCAATTCCTGGGTCGGGAAGATCCCCTGGAGAAGGGATAGGATACCCACTCCAGTATTCTTGGGCTTCCCTGGTGGCTCAGCTGGTAGAGAATCCACCTGTAATGCAGGAGAGGAGACCTGGGTTTGATCCCTGGGTTGGGAGGAGGGCATGACAACTCACTCCAGTATTCTTGCCTGCAGAATCTCCATGGACAGAGGAGCCTGGCAGGCTACAGTCCATGGGGTCTCAAAAGAGACACGAATGAGCGACTAAGCACAGCAGCATGATCCAGCAATTCCACTCCTGGGTATATATCTGGAAAAAACCAACCAATGTAAGAAAACACATGCACCCCAAAATTTATAGCAGTGTTATTTACAATTGCCAGGATGCAGAAGCAACATAAGCGTCCATCAACAGAGTGAAATTTTGCCATTTGCAGCATCATGAATGGGTTTGGAGGGTATTATGCTGAGTGAAATAAGTCAGATGGAGAGAGATAACTACTGTATTATATATCTTATAAATGTAATCTAAAAAATACAATAAACTAGTGAATATAACAAAAAAGAAGCAGACTCACACACAGAGAGAACAAACTAGTGGTTACCAGTGGGGAGAGGGAAAGAGGGAAGCAATATAGGGTAGAGGAGTAAGAGACACAAACTGTTATGTATAAAATAAGCCACGAGGATATATTGTATAACACAGGAAATAAAGCTACTATTTTATAACAACTATAAATGGAGTATAACCTTTAAAAATTGTGAATCACTATATTGTACACCTGTAATTTATATAATATTGTACAGCAACTACACTTCAATTTTAAAAACTCTTAAAATTAAAAAAAAAATGTAAATCCTAGATTTTAGCAAGAAACTTCTGATTTGTTCCTGCATGAAACAAGAAAACTGAATTGATGACCTTTACCAGACAGACAGAGACCAGGAGGCGTGAAACCGGGAATTTAGAGTGTTTTAGGGGTTGTCTCTCCCTCTCCTCATGCAGGAAGAAAGTGCTCAGTCACTGAGTTGTGTCTGGCTCTTTGTGACCCCATCAGTTCAGTTCAGTCGCTCAGTTGTGTCCGACTCTGCAATCCCCGCTTACTCCACACTGAGACATTAGATCGGAAGTCAAACCAGTGGTGATAATCACAGCAAAGGAACAATAACTCTGATACACCAAGGTGGAAGTGTTCATAAAAGGGAATAATGGTTATTTCTAAGAAAGATGAAATCAATCAAGTAGCCCTGGACAGTCAAGAAAGGAATTTTTTTCTCCTTCTTTGGCCTGAAATGAAACTTAGTCAGGGAGAAGGACTGGCCCCTGACCAAGGCAATAGGTTTTAGATTATGACTCTGGGTTCCAGTGACTCAAAGTAAGCAGCAGCTAAACTAAAGGACACCACCCAGGACTCAGAGGAAGCGGAGGACCAGATTCCTGACCTGATCTTCTTTGGCACCTCCCCACCGAGGCCACACCCTACCCTCTCACATGAAGACCATTTTGGGGAGATACGCAGAAAGGCTCTCTGAGAGACTGTATCTATTTATCTAAAAGAGATTAAAATATTATCCAAATGGGTATTTAAATGGTTATGTAGTAGTAAGCTTTAAAATATATTGAACTAAGAGTTAATTTTGTTCCTACTCACTGTTGGGTGAGGGGCTCAAGGGAAAACAGGAGTAGCTATAACTTAAATAAATAATTTACTTTTACTTTACACACCGAAGTTTTCAAATCTGGATTCCTGACCTGACTCTGGATTCCACACTACTATTGAGTGAAATAAATAATTGGATCACCAAAAGTCTGGAAAATTAGGTTCTTTTATAAAAACAATGTATTGAGAAGTAATGTAATACACAAAAACCTTCTGTGACCAAACCTATAAGGCTTTGGAACAATGTATGTGGAGTTCAAGTACAGTTCCTAACACACAAATCATGCTAAATATCAACAATTACCATTCTTGTGATTACTATATGTTGTAATATTCTTACATTTTCTATAACAAGGAAGCCAGAATCTTTGGTCCCTCTTTACTATTTGCTTTAGATGAACAAAGCTTAATAAATCTCTTAGCCAGTTCTCCTACTGTGTATTACAAACAGCCCAGACCAAAAAGCACTGCTGCTGCTGCTGCTAAGTCGCTTCAGTCGTGTCCGACTCTGTGCGACCCGAGACGGCAGCCCACCAGGCTCCGCTGTCCCTGGGATTCTCCAGGCAAGAACACTGGAGTGGGTTGCCATTTCCTTCTCCAATGCATGAAAGTGAAAAGTGAAAGTGAAGTTGCTCAGTCGTGTCCGACTCCTAGCGACCCCATAGACTGCAGCCTACCAGGCTCCTCTGTTCATGAGATTTTCCAGGCAAGAGTACTGGAGTGGGTTGCCATTGCCTTCTCCAACCAAAAAGCACACTAGGGATTAAATTCTATTTACTGTTGACACCACTTTTGTAGAGTATTTTGAAATATCTGTATGCAGGTCAAGAAACAACAGTTAGAACTGGACATGAAACAACAGACTGGTTCCAAATAGGGAAAGGAGAACGTCAAGGCTATATATTGTCACCCTGCTTATTTAACTTATATGCAGAGTACATTATGTGAAATGCCGGGCTGGATGAAGCACAAGCTGGAATCAAGATTGCTGGGAGAAATATCAATAACCTCAGATATGCAGATGACACCACCCTTATGGCAGAAAGTGAAGAAGAACTAAACAGCCTCTTGATGAAAGTGAAAGAGAGTGATAAAGTTGGCTTCAAGCTCAACATTCAGAAAACGAAGATCATGGCATCTGGTCCCATCTTTTCATGGCAAATAGATGAGGAAACAATGGAAACAGTGACAGACTTTATTTTTTTGGACTCCACAATCACTGCAGATAGTGACTGCAGCCATGAAATTAAAAGACACTTGCTCCTTGGAAGAAAAGCTATGACAACCTAGACAGTATGTTAAAAAGCAGAGACATTATTTTGCCAACCAAGGTCCATCTAGTCAAAGCTACGGTTTTTCCAGTAGTCATGTATGGATGTGAGAGTTGGACCATAAAGAAAGCTGAGCACTGTAGAATTGATCCTTTGAACTGTGGTATTGAGGAAGACTCTTGAGAGTCCCTTGGACTACAAGGAGATCAAACCAGTCCTAAAAGAAATCAGTCCTGAATATTCATTGGAAGGACTGATGCTGAAGCTGAAACTCCAATACTTTGGCCACCTGATGTGAAGAACTGACTCATAGGAAAAGACCCTGATGCTGAGAAAGATTGAAGGCAGGAGGAGAAGGGGATGACAGAGGATGAGATGGTTGGATGGCATCACCAACTCCATGGACATGAGTTTGAGTAAGCTCTGGGAGTGGTGATGGACAGGGAAGCCTGGCGTGCTACAGTTCATGCAGTTGCAAAGAGTGGGACACGACTGAGCAACTGAACTGAACTGAAGTTAAAATATACTTCTTCAATAAATCTCAGGAAAAAAATGAGAATAATATGTTAAAATTCATTTTAGAGATAAATGAAATTCTTGAGACTGGTTTTTCAGACTTTAAAAATGGAGAGTTGAGAAATTTTTATTTAATCCTCAAAAGTAGATAGTTAGGTTACTTTTGGCACCTAGTTCTTCCTTTGCCAAACTAGTAGGAACCATTTTGTTTTAAAACATCAAAAATTAATTCTCTTTAAAGAGTTAAATAGGCACCTGTCTAGATGGTAAAGGTGGGAGAAAAATTGTTTATGAAAATAGTCATAGATAACAAAGTATTCCTAAAATAGCATAGTTTACTAGTTCTGTAAATATATAAATATCAAAATGTACTGAGATTTTTGTCTTTGATAATGTTTTTTTTAAACTCCATTGTGCTTCTCTATACCAAAAAGATATTTAATAATATGTATTGAAATAAATGAACATGAAAACATCTTAAGCATTAATTCAAAATGACATAAAGTATAAAACTGTGGAGATGAAAATAGAAAAGTTGTAGTGAATCAATCCATTTCCATAATCTAGGAATCTTTTATTGTTTAAATCAAATGTATGTGCTTTTTACTGAATTTCTTAGCTCTTGTCTCTATGATTTATCATAATAAATTAATAAATAATTAACATAACTGAACACTACATTGTTATTCCCAAGTCATACAATAATTCAATAATCACACTTTGAACATTCCTCCAGTGTTTTTGCTATTTGTGATTACAATTCCCCTCTACTTCATTTTAGGTCATACCACTCCTGAGTGTTCTGAGAGGCTAGTAAATTCAGTGTATCTTACAGGCTGTCTCCCCTTGTCTTTGTACTATCCTTGGGAAGGAGGATTTTATGAATTTTCAAGTACTGATAGATGGGGAAAAAGTCAGGTGAAGTCCAGAATTAGTTGTTGATTCATACTATCAACATATTATTCATACAGAAGTTTCAGAATAAAATTAGGATAAACTTAGGTGTGGCAGAATAATAATTCCCAATTTTCTTCTTACCTCATTGACTACTCCCTTTTTGTTACTTTTTTTGGTTCCTTTTCATCTGCTCAACTCTTAAT
This sequence comes from Bubalus kerabau, assembly GCF_029407905.1. Taxonomy (NCBI): domain Eukaryota; kingdom Metazoa; phylum Chordata; class Mammalia; order Artiodactyla; family Bovidae; genus Bubalus; species Bubalus kerabau. The sequence continues at coordinate 67,833,347 of NC_073629.1, forward strand.
TGTAAAAGATACCAGGCCTCAGCCCTTGGACCATTTTTTTCTCTTTATGGATCCACTCCCATTATGATATTAATATCACCCAATCTTGTGGCTTTATATGCCTTTAATAGGCTTGCTGTTTAGACGATTAATCATGTCTGACTCTTTGTGACTCCATGGACTGCAGCATGCCAGGCTTCCCTGTCCTTCACCATCTCCCAGAGTTTGCTCAGACTCATGTCCATTGAGTTGGTGATGCCATCCAACCATCTTGCCCTCTGTTGTCCCCTTCTCCTCCTGCCTTCAATCTTTCCCAGCACCAGGGTCTTTTCCAATGAGTCAGGTGTTTGCATCAGGTGGCCAAAGTACTGAGGCTTCAGCTTCAGCATCTGTCTTTTCAATAAATATTCAGGATTGATTTCCTTTAGAATTAACTGGTTTGATCTCTTGCAGTTCAATGGACTCTCAAGAGTTCTCTCCAACACCACAGTTCAAAAGTATCAATTCTTTGGCACTTAGCCTTCTCTATTTGGAAAACTCAGCAGTGGCCACAGGTCTGGAAAAAGTCAGTTTTCACTCCAATCCCAAAGAAAGGCAATGCCAAAGAATGCTCAAACTACTGCACAATTGCACTCATCTCACACGCTAGTAAAGTAATGCTCAAAATTCTCCAATCCAGGCTTCAGCAATATGTGAAGTATGAACTTTCAAATGTTCAACTGGTTTTAGAAAAGGCAGAGGAACCAGAGATCAAATTGTCAACATCCTCTGGATCATTAAAAAAGCAAGAGAGTTCCAGAAAAACATCTATTTCTGCTTTATTGACTATGCCAAAGCCTTTGACTGTGTGGCTCACAATAAACTGTAGAAAATTCTGAAAGAGATGGGAATACCAGACCACCTGACCTGCCTCTTGAGAAACCTGTATGCAGATCAGGAAGCAACAGTTAGAAGTGGACATGGAACAACAGACTGGTTCCAAACAGGAAAAGGAGTATGTCAAGGCTGTATATAGGCACCCTGCTTATTTAACTTCTATGCAGAGTACATCATGAGAAACACTGGGCTGGATGAAGCACAAGCTGGAATCAAGATTGCTGGGAGAAATATCAATAGTCTCAGATATGCAGATGACACCACCTTTATGGCAGAAAGTGAAGAGGAACTAAAAAGCCTCTTGATGAAAGTGAAAGAGGAGAGTTAAAAAGCTGGGTTAAAACTCAACATTCAAAAAACAAAGATCATGGCATCTGGTCCCATCACTTCATGGCAAATAGATGAGAAAAAATGGAAACAGTGACAGACTTTATTTTTTGGGGCTCCAAAATCACTGCAGATGGTGATTGCAGCCATGAAATTAAAAGACGCTTACTCCTTGGAAAGAAAGTTATGACCAACCTAGACAGCATATTAAAGAGTAGAGACACGACTTTGTCAACAAAGGTCCATATAGTCAAGGCTATGGTTTTTCCAGTAGTTATGTATGGATGTGAGAGTTGGACTATAAAGAAAGCTGAGTGCCAAAGAATTGATGCTTTTGAACTGTGGTGTGGGACTCTTGAGAGTCCCTTGGACTGCAAGGAGATCCAACCAGTCCATCCTAAAGGAAATCAGCCCTGAATATTCACTGGAAAGACTGATGTTGAAGCTGAAACTCCAATACTTGGCCACCTGATGCGAAGAGCTGACTCTTTTGAAAAGACCCTGATGCTGGGAAAGATTGAGGGCAGGAGGAGAAGGGGATGACAGAGCATGAGGTGATTGGATGGCATCACCAACTCAATGGACATGGGTTTGGATGGACTCTGGGAGTTAGTGATGGACAGGGAGGCCTGGCATGCTGCGGTTCATGCAGTTGCAAAGAGTCGGACACGACTGAGCGACTGAATTGAACTGAATGGTCCAGTTCTCACTTTGGCACATGACTATTGGAAAAACCATAGCTTTGACTGTATTGACCTTTTTTGGCAAAGTAATTCCTCTGCTTTTTAAAATACTGTCTAAGTTGGTCGTAGCTTTTCTTCCAAGGAGCAAGCATCTTTTAATTTCATGGCTGTAGTCACTATCTGCAGTGATTTTGGAGCCCCCCAAAAAATAAAGTGTGGCACTGTTTCCACTGTTTCCCCATCTATTTGCCATGAAGTGATGGGACCAGATGCCATGATCTTAGTTTTCTGAATGTTGAGTTTTAGGCCAGCTTTTTCACTCTTTCCTTTTACCTTCATCAAGAGGGCCTTTAGTTCCTCTTCACTTTCTACCATCAGGGTGGTGTCATCTGCATATCTGAGGTTATTGATATTTCTCCCTGCAATCTTGATTCCAGCTTGTGCTTCTTCCAGCCCAGTGTTTCTCATGATGTACTCTGCATAGAAGTTAAATAAGCAGGGTGACAATATACAGCCTTGAATACTCCTTTCACAGTTTGGAACCAGTCCATTGTTCCATATTCGAATCTAACTGTTGCTTCTTGACCTGCCTACTGGTTTCACAGGAGGTAGTTAAGGTGGTCTGCTGGTCCCATCTCTTTAGTCCCCCCAAATGTATATCCCCAGCCTAGACTTTTCCTCAGACTATAGATACTGTTATATACAGTTTCTTACTTGATGACTTTACTCCAAAGTCTAAATGATACCTCAGATTTAATACCGCAAGGCCAGCTTCCATCATCCCCTCTCCTGCCTGTCCTTTCACAGTCTTCTGTACCTCAGATAAGGGTTATTCAATCCCTCAAGTTGCTTATGTGTGAAGCCTTGGGTCACCCTCGACTCTTCTCTTTCTTTCATTTCCCATAACATGTGTGCTGTGTGTTTACAACATACCTAGAAACCAATCACTTCTCTCCGCCTTCATCACTACCATCTTGGTCCAAGTGCCTTTAGTTCTCACACACATTACTGTAGTAACCTCCTAACAGTTCTTCCTGTTACCATACCTTGTGGCCCATCTCTATTCTCAACACAGCAGCCAAAGTGATCCTGTTAAATATTAAGTTCAGTCATGTCATTCTTTGCTCAAAACCCTCCATAGGCTTCCCATTACATTCAGTGAAAAAGTCAAAATTTTACAGCAGCCAAAAGTGCTCTACACAGTCTGCCTTTACACACACAGACACACACACACACCCCACCGCCAACCCTTCACTCTGACCTGAAATCTTACTGAGAGCTGTAAAACCCCTTTCCCCAACTGCTGCCCACAGCCCATGACTCCCTGTTGCTCTTCTCTTTCTCTTATTTTTATGCACTACTTATCACCATTTATTGTTGTTGTTTAGTCACTAAGTTGTGTCTGATTCTTTGTGAGCCCATGGGCTGTAGCACACCAGCTCCTCTGTTCATGGGATTTCTCAGGCAATAAATGGGTTGCCATTTTCTTCTCCAGGGAATCTTCCTGATCCAGGGACTGAGCTGGCTTCTCCTGCATCGACAAATAGATTCTTTACCACTGAGCCACCTGGGAAGCCCTGTCACCACTTAGCAAGCTATATAATTTGCCAGTTACTTTTAATTAATAATATTTCCTTGCTGATAGTCTTTTTCCAATTAGAAAACAAGTTCCATGAATGCAAGGTCTTTTGTTCCTTCATCCTCAGCACCCTATAGATAGAAAGCACTCAATATTTATATTAATAAAATGAATAATAGTGAACTTTACATGTGTTAGTTAATTGAAATCTCACAAAAAGTCTATGAAACAGATCTTATCATTATCCTCATTTTACAGATAAGGAAATTGAAGCACAGATTGATTAAGTATCTGACCAAAGGTCACACAGGCTGCAGTGTAGAATACACAAAGGTTACACACTAGAATACAGTGGAAATGAGTTTCCAACCCAATCATTTTAACTCCAGAATCTGAGATCTGAACCACTTTGCTATATTGCTTCTCAGAAAATTTCATCTCAAGGTTGGATGATTTTAACCAGGTATTTGTATTATGGCTTCACTTTGTCCTTTCCTTTTTGGTCTCTTAAATGTAAAGGTCTCAGTAAAGCAGTCATGCTCCCCAAACATTGGCATCAGTTATAACTCAAAATCGTATATTGATCAAGTGAAAAGTAACTGTCTATCCTTCCTTTATATATAGAATTATAATAGAAGGTTCTGGGGGTTTTGTTTGTTAGTTTGGAGTATTTGAACCACTTGAACTATTTGCAGTATTAAAGGACTAGATCAGACTTCTCCTGTTGAAGGTCCAGAAGTTGTGTCTATCAGACCCTGGGCTCTGATTTTCAGCTTGGGAAATATCATTAAGTAAACCTGATAGAAATACAGCTGGACTTGGTTGGGTTTGAATGTCAACTCTGAAATTTGCAAGCATTGTGACACCATTGGAAAAAGGTTGGATTCCTCACCTGCATAATGAGGCTCATTACACACATCTTGCTGACAGCATTGCTATACAGTGTGATTCAATGTAAGTCATTATTACCAATGGATAATACAGGTGTCAAGTTGTTGCCCCAGTTGCTGAAAATATTATAAATGTAATAGAAATAGACACAAAGTGTAGGTTGTATCCTCTCTGCCAAGGAATAATCTGTTTCTTCTAATGTTTCTATACCCTAAAATGAACTATTAGAGAAACTAGGAAAAACAATCCCATTTATAAAAGCATCAAAAACAATAAAATATGTAGGAATAAATTTAACCAAGACGGTTAAAGATCTGTACATTGAAAACTGTAAGATGCTGATAAAAGAGGTTGAAGAAAACACAAATAAATGAAAAGATATCCTTTTTTCATGGATTGGGAGAATTAATACTGTTAAAAAGTCCATACAAAGACATTTAGAGTTTCAATGCAATCTCTATCAAGATTCCAATGGATATTTTTCATAAATAGAAAAAACAATCTAGAATCTATATGAAACCACAGAAGACACTTCAAACCAAACTAACCTTGAGAAAGAAGAATAAAGCTGGAGGCATAACACTTCTTTACTTCAAATTTCATTACAAACTATATTAATCAAAGTAGTAGGGTGAAAGTGAAATCAGCTCAGCTGTGCCCGACTCTTTGCGACCCCATGAAATTCTCCAGGCCAGAATATTGGAGTGGGTAGCCATTCCCTTCTCCAGGGGACTTTCCTAACCCAGGGATCAAACCCAGGTCTCCCACATTGCAGGCAGATATTTTACCAGCTGAGCCACCAGGGAAGCCAAACAAACATATATAGACAAATGGAACAGAATTGAGAGCACAGAAATAAACCCACACATACACAATCAACTAAAATGTGACAAAGGAGTCGAGAAAACTCCATCAGGAAGAAACAGTCTCTTCAATAAATGGTGTTGGGACAAATGGACAGTTACAGGCAAAAGACTGAAAGTGGATTCTTGTCTTGCAACTCTAAAAAATTTACTTCAAATGGATTAAAGGTTTAAATGTAAGATTTAGAATAATAAAATCCCTAGAAGAATACATCAGGAAAACTCCTTGAAGTGATCTTGGCTATGATTTTTTGGCTGTGACAACAAAAGCATAAGCAACAAAAATAAAAATCAACAAGTAGGACTATGTCAACCTAAAAAGCTCCTGCACAGCAAAAGAAACAATAAAAAATTGAAAAGACATCCTACAGAATGGGAGGAAATATTTGTAAATCATATATCTGATAAGGAATTAATATCCAAAAGACATAAAAACTTTTACAGTTCAGTATTAAAAATAGTATTTGAATTTAAAAATAGGTAGAGGACCTAAATAGACATTATTCCTTTCCAAAAAAGACATACAGATGGCCAAGAGGTGCAAGAAAAAAATGCTCAGTATCACTCATAATCAGGGGAATGCAAATGAAAACCACAATGAGATATCACCTTATACCTGTTAGAATGGCTATTACCAAAAGACAAAAGAGAAAAGTGTTGGCGAGGATTTGGAGTAAAGGAAATTTTAGTGCACTATTGATGGGGATGCAAGCTGGTGCAGTCACTGTGGAAGACAGTATGGAGGTTCCTCCCCAAATTAAATCTAGAACTTCAATACGATCCAGCAAGCCCACTTCTGGATATATATCTAAAGGAAATGAAATCAGAATTTTGCAGAGATTTCAATTCTCATATTCATTGCAGTGTTACTCACAACAGCCAATACATGGAAACATCCAAAGTGGCCAATGACAGATGAATGGATAATGAATGTGCTATGTGTATATTAAATATTATTCAGAAGGAAATCTCCATAAACAGCAGCATAGATGAAACATAAGGCATTAGGTTAAGTGAAATAAGTCAGATGAGAAAGGCAAATGCTATGTGATCTCATTTATGTGTGAAATCTGAAAAAGCTAAACTTACAGAAAGAGAGTAGATTGATTTGCCAGGGTCCAAGGGCAGGGAACATGGGAGAAAGTGGTCCAAGGGTACAAACTTCTTATTATAAGATGAATATGTTATGGGATCTAACTTGCAGAAATGTAAATATAGCTAACAATACTCCAGTAAATATTTGAAAGTTGTCAAGAGAGTAGATCTTAAATGCTGCCACAAACACATACCCACAAAGGTAATATTGTAAGAGGATGGATGTGTTAACTAGACTTATGTGGTAACATTTTGAAACTGGAAAAGACCCTGGGGCTGGGAAAGGTTGAGGTCAGGAGGAGAAGTGGGTGACAGAAGATGAGATGGTTGGATGGCATCACCAACTCAATAGACATGAGTTTGAACAAACCCTGGGACATAGCAAAGGTCCGGGAAAACTGGCATGCTGCAGTCTCCATTGTGTTGCAAAGAGTTGGATACAACTTAGTTACTGAACAACAACAATAATATGCATCAAATCATCCCCTTAAACTTATGCATATTATACGTCAATTATATCTCAATAAAGCTGGGAAAAAAGTAAAGACTAAAAATGTTGGCAAGCTATTTATTTAATTACTTGAGTTTCTTGCTTAATATAGTAAAAACAATAATTATGTTTTAACTAATAATATTATCTATTAACATCTTTGCTGTCTGATTTAGAAATTTCCTTAAAATGGATATTTTTCCTCCACATTTTGCTACTAATTCATTGTTTTCAGATGCAATGAATGATGACACATTTTGCTTCATTTAGGGAATATTTTCAGCATTTCTAGCTGAAAAAGTCAACATTCAGAAAACTAAGATCATGGCATCCAGTCTGGATGCCATCCTAGACAGTATATTAAAAAGCAGAGACATTACTTTGCCAACAAAAGTCTGTCTGGTCAAACTACGGTTTTTCCAGTAATCATGTATGGGTGTGAGAGTTGGACCATAAAGAAAGCCAAGCGCCGAAGAATTGATGCTTTTGAACTGTGGTGTTGGAGAGGACTCTTGAGAGTCCCTTGAACTGCAAGGAGATCCAACTAGTCCATCCTAAAGGAAATCAGTCCTGAATATTCATTGTAAGGACTGATGCTGAAACTGAATCTCCAACACTTTGGCTACGTGATGTGAAGAACTGATTCATTGGGAAAGACCCTGATGCTGGGAAAGATTGAAGGCATCACCAACTTGATGGACATGAGTTTGAGTAACTCTGGGAGCTGATAATGGATAAGGAGGCCTGGCTATATTGGAGAAGACAATGGCTCCCCCCTCCAGTACTCTTGCCTGGAAAATCCCATGGATGGAAGAGCCTGGAAGGCTGCAGTCCATGGGGTCGCTGAGGGTCGGACACGACTGAGTGACTTCACTTTCACTTTTCACTTTCATGCATTGGAGAAGGAAATGGCAACCCACTCCAGTGTTCTTGCCTGGAGAATCCCAGGGACGGGGAGCCTGGTGGGCTGTCGTCTATCAGGTCGCACAGAGTTGGACACGACTAAAGTGACTTAGCAGCAGCAAGGAGGCCTGGCATGCTACAATCCATGGGGTTGCAAAGTCAGACGTGACTGAACAACTGAACTGAACTGAAGCTTAAAAATATTTAAGATGCTTAAATTATTAACCATAAATGTTATATTTATCCTTCACTTAAAGATATTTTAAGTCACACTAGGAAAAGATCCTACATTTCTAACCTTAATATTCCATTTTCTCACCATATTCTCTTATCCTTGCCTTCCTGCTCCAATCCCTCCTCACTCAGCCTCCTCGCCCTTCGTTGCACTGTAACATTCTAGATCATTCCCCTGTGATATTTCTAAATATTTGGAAAGGCAGTCTCATGCACACAGTCTTCAAACCCTTTCTGGATGCCTAAGAATGGATCCCTTAAACCTGGGACACTTTCTTATCAAAAGATAAAGTGTGCTTACAGACTGTGCTGAGGCTAGTCACCATGTGGAAATACCTTCTCATGTTTCACACCCAATGTGTAGTACCCCTTTGATCTACTTAAGTGTGTATGTCATATGATACCTGACCAGTCACCCTGCTATATCTGTCCCCTGTTGGAAAAGGACAGGGTCCTTCTGTTGCCTTGTCAGACGGTGGTGTGTAGGACAGATGCCCTGTGTTGGCTTCTGGGAGTGACCCAATGGCTATTGGGAACCCTTGTGCACTCCTGAAGCTGATCTTGCTCTGTTTCTTCTTCTCTGTGTGAGTAAAGCATCATTCCATCCATTTCTTGACTGTGTTGTGTTTTCCTTGATGACTCTGATAATAAGATGCAGCAGGCAGAAGTGCTTGGACTTCTGGTAATAGGCAACAGATGCCACGTGTCTGATTCCAAATCTTCAGTACAAGTACTGTTTTTTTTATTTTGCTTTCATGGAAACTGCTTGAACTTTGTGCCCAACTGCAGTATCTGAGTGGAGATTTAGGCAGGATTTGAAAGGGCTCTGTATTAACACAATCCTTGAATTTAAGGCATCAAGTTCCCACAAATCCCCAAGGAAAGAGGAAACTTCAAGGGATACTGAATTAAAACTATTGTATTCTATTTTTTTTTTTTTTTTTGGCCATGCTGCATGGCATATGGTATGTTATTTCCCTGACCAGGGATCAAACCCGCCTCCCCCTGCTGGGAACTATTGCCCACGCCAGCAGTCCCCAATCCTATTCAGACCCATAGATACTATAACTTGCATATAAACTTCCCCAAAGTAAATGTATATACACATATATATACATACACTAAGTCACTTCAGTTGTGTTCTACTTTTTGTGAACCTATGGACGGTAACTGGCCAGGTTACTGTGTCCATGGGTTTCTTCTGGGCAAGAATACTGGAGTGTTGCCTTGCCCTCCTCCAGGGGACCTTTGTGACCCTGGGATCAAACCTGCATCTCTGACGTCTCCTGCATTGGCAGGTAGGTTCTTTGCCACTAGCGCCATCGGGGAAGTCATACATATATATATATATATATAGTATAATATAAATCAGGGAAAAAGAAAAGCAATTCATAATAAAATAACAGATCAAACAGAAACTATCTACCCCAAATTTTACCTTGAAAAACATAATGATCTAGATTAAATACTTACACTCATTTTTTCATTTTTAATTTATAGGAAAAAATCTCTTTAAAATTTCTGTATGCAAAGAGACAGCATAGCTTACTGATTAAGAGGGAAACTACATACTGACTGCCAAGGTTTGAATCCTGAATCTGCTCTCTGCAGCAAGTTACTTAAGCTCTTTGGCAAGTTACTCAAGCTCTCAGTGTCTTACTTTCCTTATGTGAACAACTACCTTAGGGAGTTCTTATGAGTCTTCAGTGAGTAATGCATGTAAAGCACTTAGACAAGGATCAATAAATGCTAGCTCTTATTATTATTGTGAAATGATTTGAATGAGACTATTGGACATGCCAACAGAGAAGCAAAGCACATTTGCAAAACTTTTATAAAGATTTATCCTGTTTTTCCCTTAATTTAAGCTATTCTCAAAACATATTTTAAAAAAATGCAACCTTCTGAAATTGAAGAGCGCTCTAGGCAAGGGCTCTGGAAGGAGGAGAGGAGCTCAGACTGTAAGGATATGCAAGCTGGAAAGCAGAAGCAATCCCTAAGTCTGGCTGGGAAGGATGTGTTTGAGCTCATAAACTCAGACACTCAAGGATTTAAAACTTTCCTAAGGTATAGAAGTGAAGAAGGAAAATCCTTTGTTATTCTCTATGCCAACATTTTATCCATTGCCAAAGGTTACTACTGTTAATAGTGTCTTAGATTTCCTTCCAGAAAGTGTTTATAAATACAGAAACACGTGGGACTTCCCTGGTAGTCCAGTGGTTAAGGATCTGCCTGCCAGTGCAGGGACTTGGGTTTGATTCCTGCTCTGGAAAGATCCCACATGCCTCAGGTCTCTGAGTCAGTGCTCCAGAGCCTTTGAGCTGTAACTACTGAAGCTCTTGCTGGGCCTAGAGCCTGTGCTCTGCAACAAGAGAACTCACTGCAACGGCAAGCCCACACACTGCAACTAGAGAGTAACCCGCACTTGCCACAACTAGAGAAATCCTGTGTGCAGCAATGAAGACCCAGAACAGTCAAAAATAAAATAAATAAACAAATAAATGAATTTTAAAAAATGCAGAAGCATTTCTTTTTGTTTTAAATAAATAAACTGAAGTTTGTCCTTGATTGTCTCTGTTTCTATATTATACTACAAAACCAGGATGAGATTCCATCATGTTTGAGAGGATTTCATTGAGGATGGTTTGACTTAAAATACAGGATGCACAGCAGAGTTGAAAGTCACTTTAGAGAGTCTGTAGGTCATTCCAAAGAAGCAGGAAGTTATCCTATGAAGCTACTGACACTGAAGTACGGGAAGCTTGTGTGCTGCCAAGTGGGAAAGAAACTCCCTATAGATTAAAAGATTCAGGATAGAGAAAGCAAACTAGGATTTCAGACATGGATCCCAACTGAAAATCCACTCAAAAATGCAGTGTTGATTTCTGATGAATGTCTTTATCATGTGAAAGGTTTTGACAGTATCCTTCAGGATAAGTTGCAGCGAAAATCTATTTCACATTGGTAATAAATTTCTTAAGCCACCTGGGAAGGTTCACTAATTCCACATAGATCCTTTCTTCCCTCACATATGGTATTTTGTGGTAAACACACAAATATATTAGTCTACTCTGTGCCAGACATCATGTTAAGTGATAAGTTTATAAAAATAATCAGCATTTTGTCCTTGACCTCAGAGAGTTCAAGTTAAAATAAGAAAAAGTTTCCCCTAATGGTCTAAAGGGTATGCCAGGTGTAACCCTTAGCTATCAGGAGGAGAGCACAGAGAGGGCATCCTTAGATTTCTAGGATAGTTTTTTATTAATAAATATTTATATTTATTCACTTTCAACAAATATTTACTAAGTACAAATATTTGGTTGTAGGCCCTGGTAAGTCATTGTAAGGACTTTGGGATTTACTCTGTGAGATGGAAGGAATTTGAGTTTTTAAATTTAATTTAATTAAAAATTTTTTTTTCAATTTTTTGACTGTGGCTTGTGGCATGTAGGATCTTAGTTCCCAGACTAAGGATTGAACCCAGGTCCCCTCCTGCATTGGCAGCATGGAGTCTTAACCACTGGACTGCCAGGGAAGTCCTGGGATTAGAGTTTTTTGAGCAGAGAAGTGATGGGATCTGATCTACATATTAACAGATTTACTACAGTTACTGTATGGAGAGTATAATTGAGAGACTGAGGGGAGAAAACTCAGGGAGTTATTACAATAATCAATAGAAAAAGAGAGAGGGAAGGAGGAAGGAGAGCTGATAGTGGCTTGAATCAGGGCATTGATGGTAGAGGTGGTAAAAATAAATTGTGTTTAAGAACCTCCATACAGTTCTTCACAATGGCTGTATCAGTTTACATTCCCACCAACAGTGTGGAAGAGTTCCCTTTTCTCCACATCATCTCTATCATCTATTGTTTGTAGTTGTTTTGATAATGGCCATTCTGACTGGTATGAGGTGATAACTCATTGTAGTTTTGATTTGCCTTTAATAATTAGAAACCAACACAACAATGTAAACAAATTTTAAAAGAAAAAAATCAATTGTGCTCATTCTGAAGATGTGTTTGGTAATGGATTAGATGTGAAGACTGAGCATGTTATCAATGGAGAGTTGGATTAATAGTGATTAGAGTTTAAGCAGGCATGTATGCTGTATATTGGAATATGATGAAGTGAATATGAACAAAGAGAATGAATTGTAGTGACTGAATGTGGAAGTTAAATTAGATGAAAAGGGATGTGAGCACCTGAGATGAGGTGAGGAAAAGTGAAAAGGTGGTAGGATCAACAAATTGTTGGTTTTGATATGATCAGAGATCTTTGGAGACAAGGTTTTAAGGGAGTGAAGTAGGAAAATAGGTCATGGTGGGAAGTTAGAGGCTGGAAATTTAGATTATGTGTGGTTTGCAATTTTTGGTAATAACAAGGTCTAAGATGCCTAAAAGAAGCAGAAGATATTAAGAAGAAGTGGAAAGAATACACAGAAGAACCATACAAAAAAGATCTTCATGACCCAGATAACCGTGATGGTGTGATCACTCACCTAGAGCCAGATATCCTGGAATGTGAAGTCAAGTGGACCTTAGGAAGCATCACTACGAACAAAGCTACTGGAGGTGATGGAATTTCAGTTAAGCTATTCCAAATCCTAAAAGATGATGCTGTGAAAGTGCTGCACTCAATATGCCAGCAAGTTTGGAAAATTCAGCAGTGGCCACAGGACTGGAAAAGGTCAGTTTTCATTCCAATCCCAAAGAAAGGCAATGCCAAAGAATGCTCAAACTACTGCACAATTGCACTCATCTCACACGCTAGTAAAGTAATGCTCAAAATTCCCCAAGCCAGGCTTCAACAGTGCGTGAACTGTGAACTTCCAGATGTTCAAGCTGGATTTAGAAAAGGCAGAGGAACCAGGGATCAAATTGCCAACATCCACTGGATCATTGAAAAAACAAGAGAGTTCAAGAAAAACATCAATTTCTGCTTTATTGACTATGCCAAACAAAGTCTTTGACTGTGTGGATCACAACAAACTGTGGAAAATTCTTTAAAAGATGGGAATACCAGACCACCTGACCTGCCTCCTGAGAAATCTGTATGCAGGTCAAGAAGCAATACTGACAACCGGACATGGAACAACAGACTGGTTCCAAATTAGGAAAGGAGTACATCAAGGCTGTATATTGTCACCTGGCTTATTTAACTTATATGCAGAATGCTGCTGCTGCTAAGTTGCTTCAGTTGTGTCTGACTCTGTGCGACCCCATAGATGGCAGCCCACCAGGCTCCCCCATCCCTGGGATTCTCCAGGCAAGAACACTGGAGTGGGTTGCCATTTCCTTCTCCAATGCATGAAAATGAAAAGTGAAAGTGAAGTCGTTCAGTCGTGTCCGACTCCTAGTGACCCCATGGACTGCAGCCTACCAGGCTCCTCCAGGCAAGAGTACTGGAGTGGGGTGCCATTGCCTTCTCTGTATATGCAGAATACATCATATGAAATGCTGATCTGGATGAAGCACAAGCTGGAATCAAGATTGCTGGGAGAAATATCAATAACCTCAGATACGCAGATGATGCCACTCTATGGCAGAAAGTGAAGAGGAACAAAAGAGCTTCTTGATGAAAGTGAAAGAGGAGAATTGAAAAGCTGGCTTAAAACTCGGCATTCAAAAAATGAAGATCATGGCACCTGGTCCCATCTTCTCATAGCAAATAGATGGGGAAACAGTGGAAACAGTGAGACTTTATATTTTTGGGCTCCAAAATCACTGCAGATGGTGACTGCAGGCATGAAATTAAAAGATGCTCCTTGGAAGAAAAGTTATGACCAACCTAGACAGCACATTAAAAAGCAGAGACCAGAGACATTACTTTGCCAACAAAGGTCCGTCTAGTCAAGGCTATGGCTTTTCCAGTAGTCATGTATGGATGTGAGAGTTGGACTATAAAGAAAGCTGAGCACTGAAGAATTGATGCTTTTGAACTGTGGTGTTGGAGAAGACTCTTGAAAGTCCCTTGGACAGAAAGGAGATCCAACCAGTCCATTCTAAAGGAAATCAGTCCTGAATATTCATTGGAAGGACTGATGTTGAAGCTGAAACTCCAATACTTTGGCCACTTGATGCAAAGAACTGATTCATTGGAAAAGATCCTGATGCTGGGAAAGATTGAAGGTGGGAGAAGAAGGGGATGACAGAGGATGAGATGGTTGGATGGCATCACTGACTCAGTGGATATGTGTTTGAGTAAACTCCAGGAGTTGGTGATGGACTGACGTCTGGCGTGCCGCAGTCCATAGGGTCACAAAGAGTTGGACACAACTGAGTGACTGAACTAAACTGAAGATGCCTCATAGGACTGAGTGGCTGATATAAAGTGATAGACAAGATGATGGAAGAGAGCAGGTAAAGGACTTTAGTGGCTACACTATTGGAAAGATCATCTATCTGGATTTTGAAATGACTAAATGAATACTGTAATTGTGTTGAAGAGAGTGACATGAGCCAGGAGTTAAAATCTGGTGGACCTGGTGGATGACTGCAACAAGAAGAGATAAGAGGGGTTTGTGTGCATGTGTAGTTGCTCAGCTGTGTCAACTCTTTGCAATCCTTTGGACTGTAATCCACGAGGCTCCTCTGTCCAGGGGATTTTCCAGGCAAGAATACTGGAGTGGGTTGCTATTTCCTTCCCCAGGGGCTCTCCTTGACCCAGAGTTTGAACCTGTGTCTCCTGCATTGCAGGCAGATTCTTTACCTGCTGAGCCATTGAGGAAGCCCTAATGGGTGGTATAGACACATGATTTGAGATTCAAAGTCAGGGAACTTTAGGGAGGAGAAAAAGAGAAGGACCTGGAAGGGAAGTAAGGAGGAGCCCTGTCTCACATTTTATTTTACTCACATGCCCAATATTTCCAGGCAAATGGAAAAAAAAGAGCTTGTACATAGAGGATCCCAAGGGTTTACAATAGAGTAAGAAGGTGAAGGAAATGAAGAGAGAAGAGACTGAAAAAATAAGAGAGTTTACTGATGACAGTCTATGCATTCCAGACAGCACAAGGCTCCATTCTCATTTCTGCTTCTGGAAAAGAGCCCTCTCGGCCTGCGTAAGTTGCCCAGGTGCCAGGAGCCAGCGTGAGGAACTCCGCCCGTGGCAAAAGTCATGAAGAAGGAGGCTTCGCATACGCAAAGGCAGGATCGAGTCTCAGGAGTCCCCCTGGAAATTCTCGAGCGTCTACCCCCAAAACCAGAGTCTGCCTACTTTACTGCTTTGTGCTCTCACCTACACCTCTGACTTTACGGGGGGCTGTCCCCCACCACCATCTCTCTCCTGAATAGGTTCTTCTGGCCACATGTGATTGTTCAGAGCCTCCCAGCTGTGAGAGGCATAAGATGTTCTAAACTGTCTAAATACAGATTCCTTTGAGCAGTTAAAAGATTGATTAGAAATTGTATTGGTGAAGGGTTTTTCACTTGTTGGGCCAATGTTTGCTGCTAAGTCTCCATATCCCTTACCTGCTGTGTCCCTGGCAGTTTATTGATTAATATAATTGGTGTAAGTAGTAGCTTTAATGTTTGTAACCTTGGACCCTTGAGTTAATTCTTTTTCTTGTTATAGCCCACCACACCTTTGCCCTATAGGAATGCAACTTTATCTAATGCTTTTGGAGGGTGGCGCCTGACTTTAGAATAATCACCTTTAGAGAAAAATAAGTTTCTTAAAATGTTAACAGGCCTCCGGGCCAGAAGATGATGCAAATCACCTAAACTTTTGCATATGATAAGTTTGCAGGAAGAAAGCCTGGCTTACTGCATGACTCTACCCCTTCCCCCATTATCCTCTATGCATAACTTAAGGTATAAAAACTACTTTGGAAAATAAAGTGCGGGCCTTGTTCACCGAAACTTGGTCTCCCCATGTCGTTCTTTCTCTCACCTTCCGGCTGAATTATTCAGCCTCTTTTCTCCACTGAATTTCCTCACTGAGCTATCCTTATTTAACCACTCTTTATATCTTTAATTCTATCGTATCCTGATTGCTGAAGCCGTCTCCTCTTCGAATTCACCGAATCCACCAGGGCTGGACCCCGGCACCCAGGCTTTGGTAAATTGTGAATCTGTGCAACAGAGTATATCCTCTTTTGGATTTTTGAAGTGGAAATGCCTTTTGCATTTATTTTATTTTTTGTTTTGTTTATTTTATTTTATTTATTTTTTGAGCAGAATTTTTTTTTTAACTTTACAATATTGTATTGGTTTATATATGGAATTTAGAAAGATGGTAACAATAACCCTGTATACGAAACAGCAAAAGAGACACTGATGTATAGAACAGTCTTTTGGACTCTTTGGGAGAGGGAGAGGATGGGATGATTTGGGAGAATGGCATTGAAACATGTATAATATCATATATGAAATGAGTCGCCAGTCCAGGTTTGATGCCTTTTGCATTTTAGGATTGATATACTTCATCTGTTCTAGGAAGAACCTAGATGTAGAACCAATTCACCTACCCACTATAGGTTTTCTGTAATGGCTACCTGAAGGAGCTCATCAGTAACAGAGAAGAGACCCATTCAGATTGATGGTGCCCCCAGGACTAAGACTTTAAGCAGATATCTGGGAACAGAGACTTCTTGAACCTCTAAGCAAGTCCCCTGTTTGGTAAAGGAATTAACACTAAGAAGAGACATGAGGTTCCTGGAACATTATGTGGTTCAACACTGATAGTTTTTTTTTTTTTTTTTTAATCCAGCTGAATTGATGGATAAAAGTTCAGAGCCAGACTGTATTTATTACCTAGTTTTTGTTATACTTACCACCTTGAACTCTGAGATCTGGTTAGGGGTACCCAAAAAAGCCAAGATTGCATGCATCTTAAATTGATCAAATCTGACAATATTTGGCACTAAAATAGTATATTGCTTTTTTTCCCCCTTCAATGGAGTTAGATTTTCTTTTTAAAGCTTTTTTTTTTTTTTTTTGTATTAAAATAAATTATCACTGCACTTCACTCACAACCCTCAGCTGTAATAATGCAATGGATTTTTAAAAACACTTTCTACTCTGACATAGCATTTTGGGGGTAAAAATTGACTCTTTGTCTAACTAATTGCAAAAGCATTTAATTGACTCATTTCTAGAAGATTCCATTTCCACATTCTTAGAAGTTGAATGGTACTTGACATACTTAAATGGTACAGATTATATTTGATGTCCTTTATAGCTATCATTGGGCTTCCCTGGTGGCTCAGAGGTTAAGGCGTGTGCCTGGAATGCGGGAGACCTGGGGTTGATCCCTGGGTCGGGAAGATCCCCTGGAGAAGGAAATGGCAACCCACTCCAGTATTCTTGGCTGGAGAATCCCATGGAGGGAGGAGCCTGGTAGGCTATAGTCCATGGGATCACAAAGAGTGACACGACTGAGCGACTTCACTTTCACTTTCACTTTCATAGCTATCATTAGAAGAGTGGTAGTAAAAACTGAGTGGTTGTATCACTTAATTATCTATAATGGAATAAAAACTCATTTTTCCCTCTAACACCCAAAACCTCATATATAACACTTGTGGCACTATTACATATTGCTTAGGTATGATTTTATTCTCAATTTTTACCATTTTTGTGCCTTTTTTTGGTCTGTATCAAAAACAGATCACTGTAACTATTCAAGGAACAACGTAGTTTTTAGGCCTGTCCGTATAGAAAGTGCAAATCCCACAGACACAAAGGTGTGCAAACGATAACACTTCACTTTATTTTTCCACAACAAAATCTAATTTCTACTTCTAGCTCTTGTTTCCATCTGATAATAGAGAGCTTTACCTTATAACTTGAGGTAAACTTGGGCAAATACGGTAATTTCTCAGTAATTTAGGCTTAAGTGTAGTCCAGTTCAGGGCGCCTTTTCTCCTTTGCCTAGGATGGCATCTCATTTAAGGGGGAGAGAGAGGGAGCAGGTGTTGGAGGGGTCATGTACAGCAGTATGGCATTGAATAAGCCGAGTATTCTGCTCTGAGTCCCCTGAGGTGGCTGGTAATTGTGCATGTTGACATATACCAGGTCTGCCTCTGGGTTCCTGTTGGCACAGTCCACCCTGAAGTCTGCAGATGTAATCTTTTTTAAGAACCTTACACCCTTTGGTCCCTTGGCTGTTTCCTTTGTATATTTTATTCTCTGAAGCAAGAAAAGGGTGTCTCCACCCTTCCCCAGGGCCGTGAGCCACCCATAACTGTCAGTGGGCTTCTCTGTCTCACTGGCTTCAGCATGTTGTGGCCCAAGGCACTTCTTTGGCATGCTTCCTGCTTCACTTGCAGAGCTCTGACATGAAGCAGACCCAAGTCTCATCTACAGATCCCCTAAAGGCTCCTATGGTGAGCCTGTTATCTATCATCCTCCCCTCAATACTGACTCTTGGATGGGCAGGAAAAATGCCCCCTGTAAGGACCTGCCAGAGTCTAAGTTTTCTCCTTGCGCTCTTGAACCTCTTCTTCTCAGAGGGTGGCAAGAGGTGTTACTTTGGCTCTTTTACAGAAGAACTCTTGTTTAGTTGCTCAGTTGTGTCTGACTCTTTGTGACCCCATGGACTGTAGCCTGCCAGGCTCCTCTGTCCATGGTATTTCTCAGGCAAGATTACTGGAGTGAGTTGCCATTTCCTTCTCCAGGGGATCTTCTTGACCCAGCGATCGAACCCATCTCTCCTGAATTGCAAGCAGATTCTTTACCACTGAACCATCAAGGAAGCCCAAGAAGTCTTTGGCTTCAATTTTTCTGAAGCTCAGCTTTTTAAAACAAAAATCTACTAGTTTCAAGGGCCTACTCTGGAATTCAAAATCTAAGTGTTGACATTTCTTTCTCCATTCCTGCTATCCTCTGGAGGCAAAGGATGCCCTGACCATGAGGAGGATTACTTATGTGAGGAAGTGCTGGAGAGTGGGCAGAGGAGGACACAGAGAGGGCAGGAGACAAACTGGCAAGAACCTGAAGCTACAGCATCTACTGTCACCTAGTGCCCATCCCCATTCATATAGTCCTCTCTGGGTTCTGTGACATTAGCCAATTTTAATTTTCTCGTACTTCTTCAATATATTGTATATTGTCACCTTGCTTATTTAACTTATATGCAGAGTATATCATGTGAAATGTCAGGTTGGATGAAGCACAAGCTAGAATTAAGATTGCCAGGAGAAATATCAATAACCTCAGATATGCAGATGACATCACCTTTACGGCAGAAAGTGAAGAGGAACTAAAGACTCTCTTGATGAAAGTGAAAGAGAAGAGTGAAAAAGCTGGCTTAATACTCAACATTCAAAAAATGAAGATCATGGCATCCAGTCCCATTAGGTCACAGCAAATACAAAGGGAAACAATGGAAACAGTGACAGACTTTATTTTCTTGGGCTCCAAAATCACTGCAGATGGTGACTACAGCCATGAAATTAAAAGACGCTTGCTCCTTGGAAGAAAAGCTATGACAAACCTAGACAGCATATTGAAAAGCAGAGACATTACTGACAAAGTAATGTCTAGTCAAAGCTATGGCTTTTCCAGTAGTCATGTATGGATGTAAGAGTTGGACTACAAAGAAAGCTGAATGCCTAAGAATTGATGCTTTTGAACTGTGGTGTTGGAGAAGACTTTTGAGAGACCCTTGGACTACAAGGAGATTAAACCAGTCAATCCTAAAGGAAATCAGTCCTGAATATTCATTGGAAGGGCTGATACTGGGCTGAAGCTCCAATACGTTGGCCACCTGATATGAAGAACCGACTCATTTGAAAACACCCAGATGCTTGGAAAGACTGATGGCGGGAGGAGAAGGGGACAATAGAAGATGAGATGGTTGGATGGCATCACCGACTCAATGGACATGAGTTTGAGTAAGCTCCAGGAGTTGGTGATGGACAGGGAGGCCCAGTGTGCTGCAGTCCATGGGGTCACAAAAAGTCAGATATGACTGAGTGACTGAACTGACTTCTTCAATTTTTTCGTTTTTCTCCCTTTCTGCTTTTGTCTCAAACAGAGACGTTCTGGTTTTGGCTCTTGACTTTTCTCGTTTCTTAACTTCTGTCTCTTTGAAATTTCATGTATTTCAACACCTTCATTTGGTTCTAGCTATACAAACAGTGCCTACGTACAATCCTGACCTCCACTCTCACGTTTCTATGACCTTGAAGACATTTTTACTTGGACCTAGAATCACTTCAAAATCACATGTCCAAAACCAAATTCTTCATCTTCCTGTCACCTTTTGAAAGTAGACTTTGCTTGTCTCTCCATTTCTAGTAGGGGCATCACCATTTTTGCATTCACCATGTTCAAAATTCTCCCTCTTTTGGCATCTAATAGTTGACAAATCTGGAGAAGGCAATGGCACCCCACTCCAGTACTCTTGCCTGGAAAATCCCATGGATGGAGAAGCCTGGAAGGCTGCAGTCCATGGAGTTGCTGAGGGTTGGACACGGCTGAGTGACTTCACTTTCATTTTTCACTTTCATGCATTGGAGAAGGAAATGGCAACCCACTCCAGTGTTCTTGCCTGGAGAATCCCAGGGACGGGGGAGCCTGGTGGGCTGCCATCTATGGGGTTGCACAAAGTCGGACACGACTGAAGTGACTTAGCAGCAGCAATTGACAAATCTGATGTAGTCTTATTTTGAAATATTTCTTACCTTTACAACGCCACCCCCATCTTGCATCTCACCTCTGGGCTGTGACCGCTTATATTCTCTGACGTGGGCATTTCTTTAGCCTCAGGTCCCCCTGCCGTATCTACCTGCTGTGAATCTCTCAGTTCCTCTTACCTTGTTTTGACTCTACATCTTGGCTCTTATATTTCATATTGCATTTTAGATGGATGAGTAGATCTTGGACGTTCTAGTCTGGCTGTTTCTAGTGTCTTTCAGGGTATCTGAATTTCTTGTGCCAGCCCTGCATGCTGTCTTGATTGTTGAGGAGGACTCTACTTCCTGGAGCGTAGTCCTCATCTTGCCTCTGCCTATCTGGGAAAGGGCTTCATATAAACTTGCTGACTACAGTCTGCTGAACAGCATTCCCAGATTAATGGTATTCTCATTCTGTCCCTTCCTTCCTTCCTAGTCTTCAGGACTTCTTCATCATCTACAGGAGGAGATTCTAACATGTTGAATCTTGCATTTAAACTTCCCCCACATTCTATCAGGAATCAGCTTTCTAGCTTTACTATTACTGACTGTCATAAAAGAGCCCTTAGTCAGCTCCACTAAATCAATCCAATTACCATCTCTCTAGAATGTTTTTGCTTTTGGATGTCTGCAATTTTGTTTGTGTCCTTTCAGGATTTGGAATCCGTCCCATGCCCCACCTCCAACAATCCCCAGTTCATCTACGGAAAGCATACGCTGTTTCAAATTCTAGTTTAAACTACTTCCTGAAAATTTCCTACCCGATTACTGTACTTTTCCACTGAAAAAAACAAAACAGTAACAGGAACTGAAATAATGAATCATTATTCTCTATCCAATGGCTCAGAGGGTAAAGAATGCACCAGCATCCCTGGGTTGGGAAGATCCCCTGCAGGAGGAAATAGCAACACACTCCAGAATTCTTGCTTGAAAAATCCCATGAACAGAGGATCCTGGCAGACTACAGTCCAAAGAGTCACAAAGATTTGGACATGACTGAGAGACTAAGCACAGACACATACAATCATATGGGATTCTTCATATCTCAGTTTAAAGGCCGCCTTCTCAGAGTCATAAGTGACTGAACTAAAGTAGATCCCCTTATATTATTTTCTATTATCTTTTATTCTATTTTTCTTTTTTTGTTCTTAATATAAACCACAAACTGTTCTTGCAGTGGCAAATATGCTTCCTGAGAACAGGTGCCAGCCTGTTTTTTTTTTTTGTTTGTTTTTTGTTTTTGCTTTAGCTGCTGGTGCTTGCCATGTGGTAGAAACTCAATCAATTTTTATTGAATGAAAAGTCAGTCCTCAAATTCCATTGATTCTGAAATTCCCCTTGAATACAATATTCCTTTCCATTACTGCTTTCTCTCTCATTAATTGAGAAACAATGGACAGTGGTTAAATATGTAGGCTCAGGAGTAAGATGTTTTGGTTTTGAATCTTATCTTCAACACACACTACCTATGGAAACTTTAAGCAAATTATTTAACAACTGTATACCTAAGTTTAACATCTGTAAAATGGAGACAATAGGAGCATCTGCCTTGTTCTAAGAGTATACATAATTAGGCAAATAATTAGCTTATGAACATTATAAGCATCATCTGTTAGCTATTACTACTTTCCTCATGTAAACTATTATCATAGATTCCTAACTATCTCTAATATCTTTACTGCTATCTTCCAAAAAATAAATTTGATTGTATTACTCTGCTACTTAAAAATATTTAATGGTTGTGTACTATCCCCAGGATGAAGTTCAGCACTTGGCATTGAGCCCAGCGTTCTTCACGGTCCAGCCCCATTTCTTATCACTCAGACCCATGCTCCCATGTTCCATTTACTTGGGTTACTTGTCCTTCCGCAAAACTTAACAGCATGCTCTTCCCCAACTTATCTCTTGGCTCATGTCCCTACCTCTTCCTGCAACGCTTCTTGCCCTTTGCAAATGGGCGAAGTCTTATTCTTTCTCCATCCTTCTCTGAACACCCAGTTTTAATACTGCCTGCTCAGTAAAACCCTTTGTGACTCTTCCTAATAATTACAGCAATAGTACAAATAATGAGAGTGGCTAAGCTTTTTGAGTACTTACCACATGCAAGCCACAATATTCAGAGTATCCCATTTTATCTTTTTAATGACCTATGAGATAGGGCTAATGCTAGTCTACTTTATACAAATAGAAAACCTAGAATTAGAGAAGTTAAATGAAATTAACAATTTTTCTATAACTAGGGCATTAATATACTTTCATTATAGTTCTAGAACCCTGTTACACTATTAATTATTTAAGTGGCTGCTCTCTGCCTCTCTTTCTGCAAAATGAGCCCTTTGTAACTAAGAACGATGTTATTCAACATTTTATTAATATCTGTGGGGCTTGCTGTGATGCTTGGCATATGGTAGGTAGTTAGAAAATGACTTCTCTTGCTTCAATTGTGTTTTCACTAAGATCTCCAAGATCAGTTTTAGACAACTTTCTCTAGTAATGTCTAAAGTTTATTTGAATCTTGGAGCTTGGCTTAAAATGGCTTTACTGACTTTTTTTTGTTTTTGGAAATAAATAATTATAAACTCCCTTTAAGGAAGGGATGAAGAAAACAAAAGAGAGCTACATGGAGCTTTACAATTTGTTTTACTTATGTGAAAATCAACTTATATTTCAAGTGATAAAAAGTTCCAACTGTGAAAAGAAATGAAATGCTAACAAAGCATTCATATTCATTTTGTGGTACAAACGAAAGGAGTAAAAAAGCATTTTATTTTGATCAAATTTGTTCTGAGATCTCTACAGGTAATGATGCCCTAAACCAATTTTTATTTTGTATTTTTTGAAACAATAAAATGTAGTTATAGAAAAGTTATTGACATAATAACTCTATATATGATGGATACATCTGTATTCAAAACAATTTATCTCTTATTGGCACAGGGAAAGATTGGCCTTTTTCATCAGAACATACATGTGCTCAATAGTCAATCATGTCCAACTCTTTGTGATCCTACAGACTACAGCCTGCCAGACTCCTCTGTCCTTGGGATTTTCCAGGCTAGAATACTGGAATGGGTTGACACTTCCTTCTCTAGGGGATCTTCCCAACCCAGGGACTGACTCCCCATCTCCTGCACAGCAGGTGGATTCTTTTGCAACTGTTTCATCAGAACAGACAGATAAAATTTTAAATTCTGTGAAATATCTAATTTATGTGAAAATTTCACTTTTTTTTGCCAAAATATGCCACTACAGAGAGGTGTCTGGCAAAGTGAAGCATAACTTAACTCTATTTATTTTACTGTTCTCAGGGATAGAAATATTAGAAGTACTAATTTGAATTTTGCAAAGGTTCCCATGAAGTTATGAAAAATAACAAGAACATTGAAAAGAATCAATTTTATTAATTAAGTAAAACTCAGGAAGGCAGTAGAAGTACACTTAACTGAAGTGCAGTTATAAACAAAATTACCAGAATAATTTTTGATCCTTAGACCCACAATTTGGTCTAAGTGGGGCAAGCAAAGAAAAAACTAAATAACTTGCTAGAGACAGGGATTGGGGTTGACTATAAAGGATAGGGGAAAGGAAATGTTGGTAACTATTGACTGAATACTTGTTGTATATCAGACACTCAACGAGGGGCTTTAGCATGTACATATATGCAATCTCTCATGAAGTGGTGGTGGCGGTTTAGTTGTTCACTTGTTTCCAACACTTTCCATCACCAGGCTCCTCTGTCCATCAGCTTCCCCAGGCAAGAATACTGGAGTGGGTTACCATTTCCTTCTCCAGGGGATCTTTCTGACCCAGAATCAAACCCAGGTCTCCTGAATTGCAGGTGGATTCTTTACTGACCGAGCTATGAGGGAAGCCATCTCATAAACTAGGCATTATTATTATTAGCTCCATTTAATATATGAAAATACCCAAGCTTAGAAGAACTAGATAACTTGCCCAAAGACACATAGCTAGTAATAACTAGTTGAGACCAGGACTGACTCCAAGGGTTGTACTTTTAACCATTAGGTCATAAGAGAGTCAAGAGGCCAAAAGGTGGCCTCTAGAGGTTCTATGTTCAGCTTTGAAGTGAAAAGTGAAAGTGTTTGTTGCTCAGTCATGTCTGACTCTGCAACCCCATGGACTGTAGCCCGCCAGGCTCCTCTGTCCATGTAATTCTCCAAGCAGGAATACTGGAGTGGGTAGCTATACCCTTCTCCAGGGGATCTTCCCCATCCAGGGATCAAACCTGGGTCTCCTGCTTTGCAGACAGATCCTTTACCATCTGAGCCACCAGGGAAGCCCATGTTCAGGTTTCAGTTCAGTTCAATTCAGTTGCTCAGTCATGTCCAACTCTTTTCGACCCCATGAATCGCAGCACACCAGGCCTCCCTGTCCATCACCAACTCCTGGAGTTCACTCAAACTCATGTCCATCGAGTTGGTGATGCCATCCAGCCATCTCATCCTCTGTCGTCCCCTTCTCCTCCTGCCCCCAATCCCTCCCAGCATCAGAGTCTTCTCCAATGAGTCAACTCTTTGCATGAGGTGGCCAAAGTATTGGAGTTTCAGCTTTGGCATCAGTCCTTCCAATGAACACCCAGGACTGATGTCCTTTAGAATGGACTGGTTGGATCTTCTTGCAGTCCAAGAGACTCTCAAGAATCTTCTCCAACACCACAGTTCAAAAGCATCAATTCTTCGGTGCTCAGCTTTCTTCACAGTCCAACTCTCACATTCATACATGACCACTGGAAAAACCATAGCCTTGTCTAGATGGATCTTTGTTGGCAAAGTAATGTCTCTGGTTTTCAATATGCTATCTAAGTTGGTCATAACTTTCCTTCCAAGGAGTAAGTGTCTTTTAATTTCATGGCTGCGATCACCATCCGCAGTGATTTTGGAGCCACCAAAAATAAAGTCTGACACTGTTTCCACTGTATCCCCAACTATTTGCCATGAAGTGATGGGACCAGATGCCATGATCTTAGTTTTCTGAATGTTGGGCTTTAAGCCAACTTTTTCACTCTCCTCTTTCACTTTCATCAAGAGGATCTTTAGTTCCTCTTCACTTTCTGCCATAAGGGTGGTGTCATCTGCATATCTGAGGTTATTGATATTTCTCCCTGCAATCTTGATTCCAGCTTGTGCTTTTTCCAGCCCAGCATTTCTCATGATGTACTCTGCATAGAAGTTAAATAAGCAGGGTGACTATACAGCCTTGACGTACTCCTTTTCCTATTTGGAACCACTGTGTTGTTCCATGTCCAGTTCTAACTGTTGCTTCCTGACTTGCATATAGGTTTCTCAAGAGGCAGCTCAGGTGGTCTGGTATTCCCATCTCTTTCAGAATTTTGCACAGTTTATTGTTATCCACACAGTCAAAGGCTTTGGCATAGTCAATAAAGCAGAAATAGATGTTTTTCTGGAACTCTCTTGCTTTTTTGATGATCCAGCGGATGTTGGCAATTTGATCTCTGGTTCCTCTGCCTTTTCTAAAACTAGCTTGAACATCCATCAATAATAATTCATGGTGGTTCTATTTAAGATCATTAGATTCAACATAAGAAATTCAACAAATAGGCCATTGAGAAAAGTATATCTAGTTAAGACTGATCACTACTGGTGTTGGGGACCTTGAAAAGGCCTCCATATTTTAGATATGCTTTTTAGACAATAATAAAATTAACTGCACAAATAGGAAGATTAAGGTGTACATATAGAATCATATAATTTTTGATAAGTGTAAAAGCCTTACTGTCAAAACCATTATAAAGATACAGTCTTGACAAAATTCTCAAAAATCTCCTGAGGAGGTAGTTTACAATCTTCTTAAAAAACATTAGGATAATGAATTTCTTTTGATATCTATCTCAAATTTATCAGATTCAAATTAAACCCCCTAATTTCCTTAAGTATAAACGATGACCATTTGCTCATCCATATACATTCAAGGAAGCTATATAAAATACTGAGTATAACTTGGCAGGGATGTGGTGACATTTGGGTGAATTCAGGCTCATAACTGAAGGTAATCTTTAGGTTGGTGAAATATTTTGTAAGTCTCAAAGAATTTCTCAGAATTATCTGAAGGTCTGGGTAATCTGTATTTATAAATTATTCATGCCCCTTCACTTTTTTCCTTCTCCCTTTGGCTGACTGCCCCATACAACGGCTTTGCTTATTTGCAGTTCAAATCTATCCATCTTGCTATGTGTTAGCTGATGTGGTTAAAAATATCTGTTAGTAGTTAAAACAACCTAGGTCAACCCTGTGGCTCAGACAGTGAAGAATCTGCCTGCAATGCAGGAGACCCAGGTTCAATCCCTGGGTCAGGAAGATCCTCTGGAGAAAGGAATGGTAACCCACTCCAGTATTCTTGCCTGGAGAATTCCATGGACAGAGAGGATCCTGGCAGGCTACAATCTGTGAGGTCACAAAGAGTTGGACACAACTGAGCGACTGACACTACTACACTAATTAAAACAATACTTAATAAAAATAAAATTATATATCACACATAGAATTATCATTTTAAAAGTCCCCACTTTTTCGTACTAACAGACTTATTTTGCTTTCTTTAACATACCATGCCACTTTCTTTTATTTTTAAAAATTTATTTAATTAGAGGATTCTTTTTAATTTTTAATTAATTAATTTAATATTGATTTTATTTATCTATTTAGCTGTGCTGAGTCTTAGTTATAGCACACAGGATCTTCCTTTGTCTTGGCATGGAGGGTCTTTTAGTTGCAACATGTGGGATTTTTAGTTGCAGTATGCAAACTCGTAGTTGAGGCATGTGGAATCTAGTTCCTGGCTCAGAGATCAGTCTCTGGGTCCCCTGCATTGGGAGTTTGGAATCTTAGCCCCCATGTTACTTTCTTTTAGATTAATTCACTGAATTTGGGTCTTCACCAATTGTCATTTTTGTTTTTTAAGAATAACCTGGTATGTAGTTTTCACTGATGTGTTTTATCTTTTTTTGAATAGGATTTATTTCTTCTAAAAGATTTGGGTTCATAGCAAAATTGAGTGGAAGTAAAGTTCCCTTATATTTTCTGTCCCCTTCCCTGCTCCATGTACACCCGCTTCTCCACTATCAACATTCTCTGTATCACAGTGGTATGTTGGCTATAATTGATGTAACTATATTAACACCCAAAGCCCATTATTTACATTAGGGTTCATTATTGATATGGTACATTCTATGGGTTTGGACAAATGAATTATGACTTTTTTTTTTTTTTTTTACAATGTAGTATCATATAGAACAGCATGAAAAGGCAAAAACAGTATGACAAGGCAAAAACATAGGACACTGAAAGATGATCTCCCCAGGTTGGTAGGGGCCAATATGCTATTGGAGATTAGTGGAGAGATAACTCCAGAAAGAATGAAGAGGCAGAGCCAAAGAAAAACAACACCCTGTTGTGGATGTGACTGGTGATAGAAGCAGTCCGATGCTGTAAAGAGCAATATTGCATAGGAACCTGGAATGTTAGGTCCATGAATCAAGGCAAATTGGAAGTGGTCAAACAGGAGATGGCAAGAGTGAATGTCAACATTTTAGGAATCAGCGAACTAAAATGGACTGGAATGGGTGAATTTAACTCAGATGACCATTATATCTACTACTGTGGGCAAGAATCCCTTGGAAGAAATGAAGTAGCCATCATAGTCAACAGAAGAGTCTGAAATGCAGTACTTGGATGCAATCTCAAAAATGACAGAATGATCTCTCTTCATTTCCAAGGCAAACCATTTAATATCACAGTAATCTAAGTCTATGCCCTGAGCAGTAATGCTGAAGAAGCTGAAGTTGAATGGTTCTATGAAGACCTACAAGACCTTCTAGAACTAACACCCAAAAAAGATGTCCTTTTCATTATAGGGGACTGGAATGCAAAATTAGGAAGTCAAAAAATACCTGGAGTAACAGGCAAATTTGGACTTGGAGTACAGAATGAAGCAGGTCAAAGGCTAACAGAGTTTTGCTAAGAGAAAGCACTGGTTATAGCAAAAACCCTCTTCCAACAACACAAGAGAAGACTCTACACATGGACATCACCAGATGGTCAATACCAAAATCAGATTGATTATATTCTTTGCAGCCAAAGATGGAGAAACGCTATACAGTCAGCAAAAACAAGACCGGGAGCTGACTGTGGCTCAGATCATGAACTCCTTATTGCCAAATTCAGACTGAAATTGAAGAAAGTAGGGAAAACCACTAGAATAGTTTCACTGCCCTAAAAGTTCTCTGTACTCTGCTGATTCATCCCTCCCTCCCCCAGTCGCTGGAAATTACTAATTTTTTAAAAGCCTCTGTGGTTTTGCCTTTTTAGAATGTTGTATAGTTTGAAGTATATATTGATTGTATGCAGTGTTTAAAAATTGGCTTTTCATTTAGTAATATACATTTAATATTCTTTCATGTCTTATTATGGCTTGACAGCTCATTTATTGAATATTTTCAGCACTGAATGATACTCTAATGTGTGGATGTACCACAATTTATTTATCCATTCACCTACTGAAGGATATCTTGGTTGTTTCCAAGTTTCAACAATTATGAATAAAGCTACCATAAACATTCACATACAGGATTTGTTATGGACATAAGCCTTCAGCTCATTTGGATAAATAAAATACTAGGGAGCACAGCTGCTGAGCTGTGTGGAAAAAGTGCATTAAATTTTGTAAGAAACTGTCAAACTGCCTTCCAAAGTAATTGTTTTTGCATTCCCAGCAGCAGTATGTGAGAGTTCCTGTTGCTCCACATCCTTGCTAGCATTTGGCATTGTCAGTTTTGGGATTTTGGCCATTCTAATAGGTGAATATTGGTATCTCATTGTTGTTTTAATTTTCATTTTTATGATACCCTATGATGTGGAACATCTTTTCTTATGCTTATTTTCCACCTGTGTATCTTTTCTGGTGAGGTGTCTGTTCAGGTCTTTTGTCCATCTTAAAATCTGGTATTCATTTTCTTATTTTCTTTCTATATTTTGGATAACAGTCTTTAACACAAGTATCTTTTTCAAATATTTTCTCCTATTTTCTATTTTTAATATAAAACTTTCCCATGATTTCTATAGTTACTCTTTTCTCCAGTTGATACTCTTTATTATTTAAGTTTCTTTGAAACCTCATTTATTTACATGTTTATCCAAAATACATTCATTGAGCACTTTTTACTTATTATGTCCTAGATCATGGGAATACAAGATGAAGAAGTCATGCTCCTTGGCATCGAAGAATGCAATCAGTTCATTATTAGAGACAATAAAACAAGTGCTGCAATAGAAATACATGTAGGGTGTTATGTCAGCAAAAGACAACTGTGATTCTTCTGGGAAAAAAATAGGGTTAAATGAATGACAACAATAATAGCAATAATATCTGAGATTTATTCAGGAAGTTCTTAACTTGTACCTGGCACTATAGCCAAGAGTTTCATATACATTGTCATATTTAAAGTTGACAGTAACTGTGTGAGGCTTATATACTTTAATCTCATTAAATTAAGATTTCAGCTTAATGAAGGACAACAGGGACCAAGTTGAAAGACCAGTGACAGGAGGGGTAGAATATATCTGCAATGTCTAAAACCAGTAAAGGATAAAATATCTTTGTGGGAGCTCCTGCAAACAAACAAGGAAAAGCTAGAAAACACAATTGTAAAATGGGCAAAGAATATGAACATGCGATTTACAAAAGAGGAACTCTAAATGGTTAACAAGCATATGAACACATGCTCCAAAGCATTAGTACTTAGACAAACGCAAATACATATTAAAACAATATGTTTTGCCCCTATTAGAATGGGGGAAGAAAGGAGAGAGAAATGGGGAAATGCCAAGTGGGGCACAGGAATGCTCACGCACTGTTGGTAGTAGCCTAGATGGAGCACCAATTTTGGAGAGAAATCTGGTTTTGCTGTGTAAAATTAAATACATATGTCTTTCCCTAGTGGCTCTACTCCTTGTTGCTCATAGAATCCTAGCTTTTACTGGAAGCAGTGTTACCAGCCACCAGGGACAAATAGTGATTGATCTTGCTTACTGTTAACCCTCTGAACCTTTCACATGACCAAACCTTGGATAATCACAAGTCACAGGAAGTCTGCTAGGAGGCTATTAAAATAGTCTTTCTTGATATGCAAGGATATGATATTTGGAGCTTCAGCAGTTATCCTACTGTGAGAACCAAACCAGAATCCCAAAGTCAGTATGCTGAGATGGCAGAACAAGAAGATTCTTTGTCTTGGAAGAGCTCATTGGTTTGCAAACTGACCTTGAAACCACCTTTCAATGGACTGCTTGTCTTGCCAGGTAATTAAATATCCTTAAGGTTTAAATCACTTTTGGTGGGAGTTTCTGTTGCTTTTAGGCAAAATTATCCATGCTGATGCAGTGCTCAGTTGTTTGTTGAGTGAATAAATACTGGTTGTCATAATTATCATAGAACAAACTGTTCTTAGTCTCTATTTGTATAATGAGAGGTTTAAAAAGTGACAAAAGATAGCCCATGCAGCTCAATATAAGAAAAAAACAAAGCTATCTAAAAAAAAAATGGGTGGAAGATCTAAATAGACATTATTCTATATGTCTATTGACAGATGGCCAACAAACACGTACAAAGATGCTCAACATCACTAATTATTGGAGAGATCCAAGTCAAAACTACAAAGAGGTATTACCTCACACCAGTCAAAATGGCCACCATCAGAAAATCAACAAATAATAAATGCTAGAGAGGGTATGGAGAAAAGTACAGTGTTGGCTGGAATGTAAATTGGTACGGCCAATATGGAGAACAGTATTGAGATTCCTTAAAAAGCTAAAAATAGAACTACCATATTACCCAGAAATCCTGCACTTGGGTAAATACCTGAAGAAAACCGTAATACAAAAACATATATGTACCTCAACGCTAGGTGTTTCCCAGGTGGCTCAGTGGTACAGTATTCCTGCCAATGCAGGAGATGTAGGTTTGATCCCTGGGTCGAGAAAATCCCCTGGAGGAGGAAATGGCAACCTATTCTAGTATTCTTGTCTGGATAATCCGATGGACAAAGGAACCTGATGGGCAACAGTCTATGGGCTTGCAAAGAGTCAGACATGACTGAGCATGTATGCACCCCAATCTTCACTGCAGCACTATTTACCGTAGCCAGAACATGGAAGCAATGTAAGTCTCCATCAACAGAGGAATGGATAAAGAAGATATGGCACATATATCAGTAGGCTACAAAAAGGACAAAATAACGCTATTTGCAGTGACATGGATGGACCTAGAGATAATCATACTGAATGAAGTAAGTCAGACTCAGAAAGACAAACAGCATATTGCTTATATGTGGGGTCTTAAAAAAAATGAGGGTACAAATGAAGTTATTACTAAAACAGAAGTAGAGTCAGAGATGTAGAAAACAAATTTATGGTTACCAGGGTATAAGGGGAGGAGGGGTAAATTGGGGAGATTGGGATTGACAATATACACACTATGATATATAAAATAGATGGCTACTAAGGACTTACTGTGCTTCCCTGGTGGCTCAGACAGTAGAGAATTCGCCTGCAATGTGGGAGACCTGGGTTTGATCCCTGGGTTGGGAAGATCCCCTGAAGGAGGGCATGGCAACCCACTCCAGTGTTCTTGCCTGGCGAATCCCCATGAACAGAGGAGCCTGGTGGGCTACAGTCCATGGGGTTGCAAAGAGTCAGACATGACTGAGAGACTAAACACACACAAGGGCTTACTGTGGAGCACAGGAAACTACTCAGTGCTCTGTAATGGTCTATATGGGAAAAGAATGTAAAAAAAGTAATGGATATATGTATACGTAAAACTGATTCACATTGCTGTACACCTGAAACTAACACAACAGTGTAAATCAGCTATACTCTGATAAAACTTTTTCTAAAAAGTAGCACGAAATAAGCAACCAGCTAGCATAATACTAGAATATATTGTTGGTTATGAAAATAGATACACTAGATCCTGCACTTGTTTCCTAGGGCTGTCATTACAAACGACTACAAACTAGGTGGTTTAAAACAATAGAAAATTCCTCTCATGGTTCTGGAGTCTGTAAGTTGGAAACCAAAGTACTGGCAGGGCTATGTTCCTTCTGAAGACCCTGGGAAAGCATGAATCCTTCCTTGCTTCTTCCTAGCTATTGGTGGCTCCTCCCGATCCTTGGTTTTCCTTGGCTTTTAGTTGCCTTCCTCTATCATGGTACATAACTTTCTTATCTATGTGTGTCTCCTATGTGCTTTCCTCTTTATAAGAATAAAGACATAAGTAATTGGACTCAGAGGTTTTCCCTAATCCAGTATGCTATTACTTGATCACATCTGCAATGAACCTCTTTTCAAATAAATTTATATTCTCAGGTTCCAGGCATTCAAGAATTTTGGGAGGACAGTATTTAATTCGCCACAGATTCAAAATAGTTAAATTTCATCTACAACAGGGATATCTGAATTTTAAATCTCCCATTTTATTATAACACTGAAATCTTTATTTACAGCCTCTCTTATTTTCAATTTAGCCAATATAAATCTGTTGCAAATAACATAAATTCTTATTACATTACTATTGTAAGCCAATTCTACAACATGCTACTTTTTTATTGAATATAGGCACATTTATGCTGATTCTTACTAAAGCACAGTCAGTCAGTCAGATCAGTTGTTCAGGTATGTCCAACTCTTTGTGACCCCATGGACTGTGGCATTCCAGGCGTCCCTGTCCATCACCAACTCCTGGAGCTTACTCAAACTCACATCCATTGGGTCAGTGATGCCATTCAACCATCTCATCCTCTGTCATCCCCTTCTCCTCCCACCTTCGATCTTTCCCAGCATCAGGGTCTTTTCCAATGAGTCAGTTCTTCACATCATGTGGCCAAAGTATTGGACTTTCATCTTCAGCATTAGTCCTTCCGATGAATATTCAGGACTCATTTCCTTGAGGATTGACTGGTTTGATCTCCTTGTAGTCCAAGGGACTCTCAAGAGTCTTCTCCAGCACCACAGTTCAAAAGTATCAATTCTTCGGTGCTCAGCTGTCTTTATGGTCCAACTCTCACATCCATACATGACTACTAGAAAAAACAAAGCTTTGACTAAATTAACCTTTGTTGGCAAAGTAATGTCTCTGCTTTTTAATATGCTGTCTAGATTTGTCATAGCTTTTCTTCCAAGGAGCAAGCGTCTTTTAATTTTATGGCTGCAATCACCATCTGCAGTGATTTTGGAGCTCAAGAAAATAGAATCTGTTATGGTTTCCATTGCTTCCCCATCTGTTTGCCATGAAGTGAGGGGACCAGATGCCATGATATTAGTTTTCTGAATGGAGAATTTTAAGCCAACTTTTTCACTCTCCTCTTTCACTTTCATCAAGAGGCTCTTTAGTTCTTATTTTTCTGCCATCAGGGTGGTGTCATCTGTGTATCTGAGGTTATTGATATTTCTCCCTGCAATCTTGACTCCAGCTTGTGCTTCATCCAGCCTGGCATTTTTCATGGTGTACTCTGTGTAGAAGTTAAATAAGCAGGGTGACAATATACAGCCTTCACGTACTTCTTTCCCAATTTCGGACCAGTTTGTTGTTCCATGTCCAGTTCTAACTATTGCTTCTTGACCAATTTCTGCCCGTCAACAGAAAATTGGATTAAAGGTTTACTGAGCATGGCCCTGCCCACCAGAACAAGACCTAGTTTCCCCAACAGTCAGTCTCTCCCATCAGGAAGCTTCCATTAGCCTCTTAACCCTTATCCAGGCAGAGGGCAGACAGAATGAAAATCACAATCACAGAAATCTAATCAAACTGATCACATGGACCACAGCCTTGTCTAACTCAATGAAACTATGAGCCCTGCTGTGTAGGGCCACCCAAGATGAACGGGTCATGCTGGAGAGTTCTGACAAAAGGTGGTCCACTGGAGGAGGGAATGGCAAACCACTTCAGTATTCTTGCATTGAGAACACCATGAACTATTAAAGCACATTACTGCTCAAAATGTTACAGACACTTAAGTGTACTAGATGCAAGGAAGCAAACAAATAAAAGGATCACTAAAATGAAATTGGTAAGATTTTAGTTATTTAGTAATTTTGGTGTCATGGTAGTTATTAATGAAGGCATACTTATTATAGAGATGTTATTCTCTCTTCTCCACAGTTGAAGGTAATCTCAAATTATAGTTTGGAAAATTACTACTCATCTGGAAATTGTAACAGTTATAAAAGTCTAATGTTGAGAAATTTGGAATTTTAATTTTCTTAATATCTAGTTGTTTTATTTGTGAAATTACTTTGAGAGTAATTCCTTTAGTTTTACACTTTGTGTTGATTTCAAAATAATTTTTGCTCTTGTTCTTTCACTTATGTTTCTTAATTTTGATTTGATAAAAATAGAATTGTGATGGGCAAAAAAGCTGGATCTTATTTCCTTATTTCCCACAAGGTCAGTGGTAAGTGCGTTTCACAGCTCTTCGTGATGGACTGACTACCAAAAGGTAATAAATCTAATAGTTTCCTAATGCAAGCTCTGGATAAAGAAGCTATTTAACCATTATTTTATCTTACTTTTTTGTCCAGTGGATTCCGTTTATTAACTTAAATATTTTAAATTGACTGAAATGTTTGAGAGAAAGAGAGAAAACTGTTTGATCATTAAATGAAATTTGGCTAAGTCAAGCAGTATGTATAAACCATTTCTAGCACTGAGCAGCTGCTGTTTCCAGATATAAAGAGAGGGAGTGTTAGTTATTCCTTTAAAAAAAGGGCTCATTTTTTTTTATGATAGTAAAAGTGATATGTGCTATTTACAGAAAATTTTGTTTCCCATCTCTTCCTGGCAAATTTCCATTTATCCTTTAATTCTAAGCTGACGTGCCTCAAGAAAGCACCCCCTGACTAGGTAAGACTGCCCTAGGACATGATGACGTCACGTACTTCTTCTTTGTTGAACTTACTACAATATAATTAATTAGTTATTTGTGTAATTGTTGAATATCTGCCTTCCTTACCATGTCTAAGTTCCACAAGGGCAGGGGTCACGTCAAGTTTATTCCTATCTGCAGTCTCAGCTCTTAGCACATTCTCCAGCACAGAGTGGACGCTCAATGAATAACTGTTGAGTGAATGAACAGATAAATGAGTATTGAACACCCACAATCTCCATACCCAGGACTAAAAATTGCTAACATTTTAGTAGGCTTTCTTCTTATTTTCATCTATTTTTTATATGGTTGAGAGATTATGCCATATACATTTTTTCACTTAATAATATCATCTTTTTAAATGATCATTTAAATTAAAGATGCTATGTAAATCCATAATAAAAAATTTCAAGTAATACTGAAGCATGGAGAGTAAAAGCCCTCTATGATCCCCATCTTCATTCTCAGATCTCCAGAGTAGAATACCCACTGTTCACAGTTTTAAGTACCTGTAGCAGTTTCCTAATGTTGCTATAACAAACTACCATGAACTCAGTGGCTTAAAACAACCAAGTTTATCATCTTCTATTTCTGGAGGTCAGATGTTCAAAATGAGTTGATAGATCTGAGTTTCTTCCACAGGTACCAGGGGGAGAATCCATTTCCTTGCCTTTGCCAGCTTCTTGTGAAGTTGCTCACATTCTTTGGCTGGTGGCCCTTCATCACCCTGAATAAAGCCTCTGTCTTCACATCTCCCTCTCTTCTTTGATCCTCTTGCCCTCTTTTTATAAGGACCCCTGTAATTATAAAGGGCCAACCCAAATAATTCAATATAATCTCCCAAATTCAATATTCTTTAAAGAGTTATTTATTTGTCCATACCAGGTGATAGTTGCAGAATGTGGGATCCTCAGTCTTCACTGCAGCATGTGAGACCTTTAGTTGCAGCATGTGAATTCTTGTTGCTGCATGTGGGATCTAGTTCCTTTACCAGGGATGGAACCCAGACCCCCTGCATTGGGAGCTCAGAGTCTTAGCTCACTGGACCACCAGGGAAGTCCCTCAAGATTCTTAATCACATTTACAAGTCCCTTTTGTCCCATGAGGTAAACATGTTTACAGGCTCTAGGGAGTCATTATTTTGCCTACTGCAGTACCCTTCTAGCAATTTCTATAAAACACACAACTTCACCCTGCCCTCCATGCCACTCCAGTAACTCCCTAAGAGAAACTTTCAGAATATCTCACACTTCACTAAATATGGTATAATTAAAATATTTATTAAAATGTCCTTGAGACTCCATAGACTCTCACAAAATACTTAATGAATAAAGGAAATAAACAAAAATCATATGAATAAAATCAGTTGATCTTGCAGAAAATTCTTAACTCACGGAGGACTAAATTTTATCAATTAGCTCTGTACCAACAGAACCAGGGGCTTCCTGAATGACAAGGGAGGATTCTATTACTATTAAGATATGAAATCTTACATCACTAAAGTATTCAACATGACTTTCTGTTTAGATCATAATGGCCTTTTAATGACAATACAGGATTTCAAAAAACGAGACTTTGAAGGGCAGGCACTCTACTGCTGCACTGAAACAATGAAATTCTGTATTAGTTCTGAAGCTTGTGAGAAGGTCATGAGTTGGAAACTGATTACAGCATAACAAACTATTATTAAATGGCTCACTGGAAGTACGAAACAAGAGTGTTTGAGGCCAAACTGAAATGGAATTTAAGGTGGTGAAAGAAAAATAGTACTAGGAAATGATATAAATATACTGGAAAGAAATGATTTTGCTTTAACTGATTTTTTCTATTGTATTTTATAATGTATCTAATATCCTTTTATCAAATATTATTTTGTCCAAAGAACTATTATGACTGCTGGATACAGAATGTTTCCAGCAAATACTTGTGGTGCTGATCATCGGAGCAAACAGACTTGCCTGTAGTAATTAAGCTGTATAGTATAAAGCATATTGCAAAATCTCTCAGGGACCATATTCTGATCCTGATTAAATTTATTCTTTCCACTCATTTTATTTTGTAACAAAATTTACTTAGTAGGCACAGAAGTATTTATTATAATAAGTTAATGCAAGTCTGTCTTCCAAATTGCTCTGGGTAAACATTTAAACCAGAGCTCACTTGTATTACTATATGAGTCCTAAACCTAGTCCACTTCCTATGAGTCTTATTTAAAAAAAAGACTATGCATTTAGATTATGCATATTTGAAAGTCAAATATCTAAATGTCATCTTTGATATTGTCCCCTCTCCTGCTTCATAAATATAAATCTGTCATCATGTTCTGTTGCTTGTAATCTTAAAATTCTTATTGGTTATCTCCACTTTTCATCATCTTTACTTTTACCACTCTGGTCTAAGATACCACTGCCTGGACCGTAACAGTGGCTTCCCCAGTTCTCTAACGGCAGCCATACTCCTTTTTGAAGCCAGCATGATCTTTACCATTCTGAAGCTTTCCATGAATCTGACCCCCAAAGATTTGAAGAGAGCTGGCACCTGCTTAGCAAAGCAGTTTCATCTTACAGCACTCTCTCTTTTGTTCTTGAACTGCCTGCATAATGTTCTAAGTGATTAAAGAGCTCCCATCACTTCATGGGAAATAGATGGGGAAACAGTGGAAACAGTGTCAGACTTTATTTTTTGGGGCTCCAAAATCACTGCAGATGGTGACTGCAGCCACTAAATTAAAAGACGCTTACTCCTTGGAAGGAAAGTTATGACCAACCTAGATAGCATATTCAAAAGCAGAGACATTACTTTGCCAACAAAGGTCTGTCTCGTCAAGGCTATGGTTTTTCCAGTGGTCATGTATGGATGTGAGAGTTGGACTGTGGAGAAGGCTGAGCGCCGAAGAATTGATGCTTTTGAGCTGTGGTGTTGGAGAAGACTCTTGAGAGTCCCTTGGACTGCAAGGAGATCCAACCAGTCCATTCTGAAGGAGATCAGCCCTGGGATTTCTTTGGAAGGTATGATGCTAAAGCTGAAACTCCAGTACTTTGGCCACCTCATGGAAAGAGTTGACTCATTGGAAAAGACTCTGATGCTGGGAGGGATTGGGGGCAGGAGGACAAGGGGATGACAGAGGATGAGATGGCTGGATGGCATCACTGACTTGATGGACATGAGTCTGAGTGAACTCCGGGAGCTGGTGATGGACAGGGAGGCCTGGCGTGCTGCGATTCATGGGGTCATGAAGAGTCGGACACGACTGAGCAACTGAACTGAACTGAACTCCTTGGAAGGAAAGTTATGACCAAACTAGATAGCATATTCAAAAGCAGAGACATTACTTTGCCAACAAAGGTCTGTCTCGTCAAGGCTATGGTTTTTCCTGTGGTCATGTATGGATGTGAGAGTTGGACTGTGAAGAAAGCTGAGCGCTGAAGCATTGATGCTTTTGAACTGTGGTGTTGGAGAAGACTCTTGAGAGTCCCTTGGACTGCAAGGAGATCCAACCAGTCCATCCTAAAGGAGATCAGTCCTGGGTGTTCATTGGAAGGACTGATGCTGATATTGAAACTCCAAGACTTTGGCCACTCATGCGAAGAGTTGACTCATGGAAAAGACCCTGATGCTGGGAGGGATTGGGGGCAGGAGGAGAAGGGGATGACAGAGGATGAGATGGTTGGATGGCATCACTGACTTGATGGACATGAGTTTGGGTAAACTCCGGGAGCTGGTGATGGACAGGGAGGCCTGGCGTGCTATGATTCATGGGGTCGCAAAGAGTAGGACACGACTGAGAAACTGAACTGAACTGAAGGGAGATACAAGAGGGAGGGGATATATGTATACTTATAGTTAATTCACATTGTTGTACAGCAGAAAGCAACACATCGTAAAGCAGTTATCCTCTGATTAAAAAAAAAATAAGACAAGCTCCCCTCTTCCATAGGTTCTATGCAAGAGCTATTTCCTCTGCCTTGAAAACTTTTCCCTTCCTTTCATCTTTGCCTCAGTAACTCATTAATTTCAGTTCAGCTAATTTTCTCAGGGAAACTTAATTTGATTTTTCTTACAAGGTTGTGTCTCCTACTAGGAACTCTCTTGTTAGGCTTTTGCTGCTAAGTCACTTCAGTCGTGTCCGACTCTGTGTGATCCCATAGACGGCAGCCCACCAGGCTCCCCGGTCTCTGGGATTCTCCAGGCAAGAACGCTGGGGTGGGTTGCCATTTCCTTCTCCAAGGCATGAAAGTGAAAAGTGAAAGTGAAGTCGTTCAGTCGTGTCCGACCCTCAGCGACCCCATGGACTGCAGCCTTCCAGGCTCCTCCGTCCATGGGATTTTCCAGGCAAGAGTACTGGAGTGGGGGTGCCATCGCCTTCTCCTGTTAGGCTTCTACATTTGCTTAAATGCTTCTACTATGAATGTCTGCCTCCCCTGGACTGTAAGTTCTGAAAGGACAGAGACTTGCTCAGGTTTTGCTCTCTCTTCTATTACCTGTGACTAGCACAATGCCTGGTACATAACTGGTGTTAGAAATATCAACTGAATGAATGAATAACACAATGGTGTTCTTGGTGCAGAAAAGAGAAGAGAGAAAAATGAGAATTAAAAAGAAGATATGATAGCGGTGTAATTAAGAGAAGAGAACAAGAATAAACTATGGTTCAACACAAGAGTCAATTGAGTCAGTTTGAGTTATCACTCGATTGAAGAAAAACAGCATGGATAAATGAAACATTAATTAAAAAAATACATGCATTCCAATGTTCACAGCAGCACTATTTATATTAGCCAAGACATGAAAGCAACCCAAGTGTCCCATAAACACACAAATGAATGAATAAGATGCGATACATGTATGTATACACACATACACATACACAAAAAGGAATACTATTCAGCCATAAAAAGAATGAAAGTCTGACATTTGGAGAAATGTGAGTGGACCTAGAAAATATTATTGTTACTAAAATATGTCAGATACAGACAGACAAATATATATGACATTACATGTGGAATCTAAAAAGTATTACAAACAAATGTATATAGCAAAGTGAGAAACATGCAGATATAGAAACCAAATTAGTGGTTACCGGAGGGGAAAGGTAAGCAGGGAGGGGCAAACTAGGAGTAAGGGATTAAGAGATACAAGCTGCTATGTATAAGATATATAAGCAACAAGGATATATTGTATAGTGCAGGGAATTATAATCATTGTATTGTAATAACTTTTAATAGAGTTAATCTATAAAAATACTGAACCACTATTCTGTGCACCTGAAACTAATATAATACTGTGAAGCAATTCTACTTCAATTTTTAAAAAAGGCTATTATAAAACCCAGTATGGATAGACTTCATGGTTTATTTACTGTGAGGCTCAGGCATAAAAACTTTTATTAGAGAAGTCATGATTAGGTATCAGTTCAGTTCAGTTCAGTCGCTCAGTCGTGTCCAACTCTTTGCGACCCCATGAATCGCAGCACACCAGGCCTCCCTGTCCATCACCATCTCTCGGAGTTCACTCAAACTCATGTCCATCGAATCAGTGATGCCATCCAGCCATCTCATCCTCTGTTGTCCCCTTCTCCTCCTGCCCCCAATCCCTCCCAGCATCAGAGTCTTTTCCAATGAGTCAACTCTTTCCATGAGGTGGCCAAAGTACTGGAGTTTCAGCTTTAGCATCATACCTTCCAAAGAAATCCCAGGGCTGATCTCCTTCAGAATGGACTGGTTGGATCTCCTTGCAGTCCAAGGGACTCTCAAGAGTCTTCTCCAACACCACAGTTCAAAAGCATCAATTCTTCGATGCTCAGCTTTCTTCACAGTCCAACTCTCACATCCATACATGACCACTGGAAAAACCATAGCCTTGACGAGACAGACCTTTGTTGGCAAAGTAATGTCTCTGCTTTTGAATATGCTATCTAGGTTGGTCATAACTCTCCTTCCAAGGAGTAAGCGTCTTTTAATTTCGTGGCTGCAGTCACCATCTGCAGTGATTTTGGAGCCCCCCAAAATAAAGTCTGACACTGTTTCCACTGTTCCCCCAGCTATTTCTCATGAAGTGATGGGACCAGATGCCATGATCTTCGTTTTCTGAATGTTGAGCTTTAGGCCAACTTTTTCACTCTCCACTTTTACTTTCATCAAGAGGCTTTTTAGTTCCTCTTCACTTTCCACCATAAGGGTTGTGTCATCTGCATATCTGAGGTTATTGATATTTCTCCCAGCAATCTTGATTCCAGCTTTTGCTTCTTCCAGCCCGTGTGTATAATTTTGATATGATATTCAAATGCTTGTTTTCTCTTTTAGTTGCTAAATTATTATTCACTTAATGAACAGCTGAACTGAACTGTAGTCTAAATGCAGACTCTGGTTAACATTCTTCTTTTTAATTGAGGACAATGACATATATATTGTATTGGTTTTAGGTATACAATATAATGCTTTGATATATGCATATATTGCAAAGTGATTGCCACAGTAAGTCTGGTTAACATCCATCACCATATGCTTACAATTTTTTTCTTGTGATGAGAAATTTTAGGATCTGTTCTCTTAACAACTTTTAAATGTACAATATAGTATTGTTAATTATAGCAATCATTCCCAGGAGTTATTTATTTGAGTGGAAGTTTATACATTTTAATTGCCTTCACTTCTTTCACCCACCCCCTGCTCTCTGCCTCTGGCACCACCAATCTGTTTTCTGTATCAGCTTCCCTGTCCTTCACTGTCTCCTGTAGTTTGCTCAGACTCATGTCCATTGAGTCGATGATGCCATCTTACCATCTCATCCTCTGTTGCCCCCTTATTCTCCTGCTCTCAATCGTTCCCAGCATCAGGCCTTTTCCAATGAGTCAGCTCTTTGCATAAAGTGGCCAAAGTATTGGAGCTTCAGCTTCAGCATCAGTCCTTCCAATGAATCTTCAGGATTGATTTCCTTTAGGATTGGCTGGCTTGATCTCCTTGCTGTCCAAGGGACTCCCAGGAGTCTTCTCCAACACCACAATTTGAAAGCATCAATTTTTCAGCATTTAGCCTTCTTTATGGAGAAGGCAATGGCACCCCACTCCAGTACTCTTGCCTGGAAAATCCATGGACGGAGGAGCCTGGTAGGCTGAAGTCCATGGGGTCGCCAAGAGTTGTACACGACTTCACTTTTCACTTTCATGCGTTGGAGAAGGAAATGGCAACCCACTCCAGTGTTCTTGCCTGGAGAATCCCAGGGACGGGGGAGCCTGGTGGGCTGCTGTCTATGGGGTCGCACAGAGTTGGACACGACTGAAGCGACT
This sequence comes from Bubalus kerabau, assembly GCF_029407905.1. NCBI lineage: Eukaryota > Metazoa > Chordata > Mammalia > Artiodactyla > Bovidae > Bubalus > Bubalus kerabau. Next base: position 67,876,121 of record NC_073629.1, read on the forward strand.
TAGCAGCAGCAGCAGCATGGTCCAACTCACATATGTACATGACTACTGGAAAAAGCATAGCTTTGATTATATGGACCTTTGTCGGCAAAGTGACGTCTCTGCTTTTTAATAAGGTTTCTAGGTTTGTCATAGGTTTTCTATCTACAAGTATGGCTAACAATTCTAGTCAAATTTTAAACTATGCTATTTCACATATTAACAGATTGAAAATTATTATTTCCCACTTTGAGTGGTGTTTAAAACTGCTCATGTGTTCTACATTGAAGTGTGAAACTGCCCACTCTATACTTGAAAATTAATTATTCAGTGAAAAAAGAGAAATAGAAATCTATTTCTTTCACATAACAATGAGTATTTATTCAAATCCAAGAGCTAATGGCAGACTTAATGGAAAAGTGCTAAAGCCATTCTTTTAAAATTAAAATGAAGCAAGAAAATCTTCAAGTCTTCTGTTATCAATATTATTAATTATATTAAAATCATAACATAAACCATGAAAATGAAATATAAGCAATAATATTGGAAAGGAAGAGAAAAAAGATAATTTTCAGATAACATTATTGTAAAACTAGGAAAGCCAAAGCAAGTTGTCAAAAAAGTTTTAAATAATTTTGAGTATTAAGATAATTAAATAATTCTTATTAAAAGAATGAAAAAGCAGCTGGACACAAAATATGACCTACATATCAACAATAACTGATCAGAATACATAGTATTATAGATATTACTTATAATCATTTATCTATGTGTTTCCTACATTAAAAAGCAGAGACATTACTTTGTAAACAAAGGTCTGTCTAGTCAAGGCTATGGTTTTTCCAGTGGTCATGTATGGGATGTGAGAGTTGGACTATAAAGAGGGCTGAGTGCTGAAGAATTGATGCTTTTGAACTGTGGTGTTGGAGAAGACTCTTGAGAGTCCCTTGGACTGCAAGGAGATCCAGTCAGTCCATCCTAAAGGAAATCAGTCTTGGGTATTCATTGGAGGGACTGATGTTCAAGTTGAAACTCCAGTATTTTGGCCACCTGATGTGAAGAGCTGATTCATTTGAAAAGACCCTGATGTTTGGAAAGACTGAAGGCAGGGGGAGAAGGGGATGACAGACGATGAGATGATTAGATGGCATCACTGACTCAATGGACATGAGTTTGGGTAAACTCCTGGAGTTGGTGATGGACAGGGAGGCCTGGCATGCTGCAGTTCATGGGGTTGCAGAGTCAGACACGACTGAGTGACTGAACTGAACTTCCTACATAATATAAAAGAAATCTAATAAGAATAACAACAAATGTTAAAAATGCTTACAAAGTAGCTTAATTTAGTGACCTTTGACTTAAAGTTTTATTGAGAAAGTTGAAAAAGGAACCACAAATAAATGAAACTATGAGGAGATCAGTCCTGGGTGTTCATTGGAAGGACTGATGCTGAAGCTGAAACTCCAATACTTTGGCCACCTCATGCGAAGAGTTGACTCATTGGAAAAGACCCTGATGCTGGGAGGGATTGGGGGCAGGAGGAGAAGGGGACGACAGAGGATGAGATGGCTGGATGGCATCACCGACTCGATGGACGTGAATTTGAGTGAACTCCATGGTGATGGACAGGGAGGCCTGGCATGCTGCGATTCATGGGGTTGCAAAGAGTCGGACACGACTGAGCGACTGAACTGAACAGAACTAATGATATTCTTGAATAAGAGATTATGATAAAGATGTCAGTTTCTCTCAAACTTAAGAGATTTTCATAATCCCATTGAAAAAACCCCAAAAAGTAATTTTTATAAATATTATTATAAAATTCAGTTGGAAAATTACCAGGAGAATTAATCAAAGAATTTTGTGAAAAATGAAGTATACTGAAATGGTTAGCCCTAATGGCCAAATATCAAAACATGATAAAGCAACAATAATTAAAATAACATACCTCTGGCCCCAAACTAGACAATTATTTTAATTGAAAAGAGTCCAGAAATATTCTATTTCTTATAAGAATTTAATAGAAAAGATATCAGGAGTCAATAAGAAAGGTTAGCATTATGTAGAAAATTATATTGGATAATTAAATACTAATTTTGATAAAAGTACTGGTAGATCATTAGTGCAATGGCTCCCACAGAATCATGTCTCCGTTTCTACATCCTTGTGTATCTAGGTATGGACATACCGCAAAGTTTTGGGTGGTTTGTTATGCAGCAATTGACATCTTATAAAATCTTATCAGATCAGATCAGTCGCTCAGTCCTGTCTGACTCTTTGCGACCCCATGAATCGCAGCATGCCAGGCCTCCCTGTCCATCACCAGCTCCCGGAGTTCACTCAGACTCACGTCCATCGAGTCAGTGATGCCATTCAGCCATCTCATCCTCTGTTGTCCCCTTCTCCTCCTGCCCCCAATCCCTCCCAGCATCAGAGTCTTTTCCAATGAGTCAACTCTTCGCATGAGGTATAGAATATACTAAAATATATTCCAGATAGTTGAAGAGTTAAATATAAAATTAAAAGAAAATAAAACTTTTGATTTGAGACCTAAATGAACTTGAAGCATTCAGGTACAAGACATGCTGGACATGTGCTAACTTTCTTATCTTCATCAGGGAAAGCATGAAATCTGATTTAAGCCTGACATTAAAGGTCATACAAAGTGCAAAAGCAAAAGAAACAAAAATAGAAAGAGAGACAAGATACTGGGAAAAGCAACAGCATAAACTATGGCAAGGGTCAATATCACTTCTTTATAAAGATATCATTCAAATGCACATGTAAAACAAAGCTATGAACATAAATTTTACATTAGAGGGCATACAGATATTTTATTTAAAAAAACCCACAACATAAGGTCTTGATGGTAATTAAAGAACTAGAACTACCTTAGGTAACATTTTACACCAAGGAATTGAGAGGGGAAAAAATGGTATACTTTGGTGTTCAGTTACATATTTTGATGGCATTGTAAATTAGTATACTTTGGAAAGCAACATCATTCATAAGCCACTAAAGCTTTTGTGTCTTTTGACTCAAGATACTCATTCCAGGAATATTATCCAAAGAAAACAATTCATAAATGCAAAAAAACTGTCCAAAGATAACTCTTTATAATATTATTTTAATACTAAAATTTAGAGACTGTGTATTGCCCAGAAGACGGGCAGTTACTTTGGCTGAGGCCTCAGTAAGGTTCAGATATCCATGTCACATTAAATGTTAAAATTACTAAGATTATGAAGCAGCATAAATACTTTTATGTCATGCTAGATGCAAACTAAATGAATATAATAAACATAATGGAATGAATACACACGATTTATTAAATCCTCAGACTCTAAGATGTTTTAGCTCTATAATTACAAAATAAACAAAAATGTAACTAATTTCTCCATGTTCATACGTTTAACAGATAATAGACCCCAAATATAATAGTTGGAGCGCTCACCCATGTTTTCATTTGCAATTGATCCAATTAACCACCTTTTTGTACCCCAAAGCTTACTCCTCCACATCACATCATGTTTCATATAGTCAAAGAATGGGCAACACTAACCAAAAAAGGAAATAATAGCTTCTTAAGGTTTATAGGCTCACAGTTTTTCTCCATTGCTTTTCAAAAAAGTTTTAAAACGCCCATTTTATTATACAAAACCTGAAAATTTACCTCAAGGGCCAGACTCAGTCCCTGCTACCCGGGAAACGCAAGGACTGCGGAAAGCGCGGGCTTTTGAAAGCTGGCGAGGGGGCCGCTCTCTAGGAGGCGGGGCAGGTGTCGCAAAGAAAAGGGGGGGGGGGGGGGAACTACGCAAACCCCGCCCCGCGCTGCTTTACGGCACTCGCCCCGCCTCTCCGGGTGCGCTGAAGCCGGCAAACATGGTCGACATTTGTTTTCTCAGCCAGGGTTTGACTGCCCTGGCAGGGTTGTTGCTCTTACCCTTCGGCAGCTTGGCCGCTAGTCAGATCGAGGTAGGAGTCAGGCCCTCTGAACAACAGGGCCCTGCGGGGGACAGCTGTGTCGTGGCCTTAAGCGTCCAGCAGATGTCCGATACACAGCCACGGAGGGAAGCCTCCTGGAATCACCCATCAGCCTCTTATTAAGATGACTGTGCTGTGGGGAGGGTGTCGCAGGGAACGGGAGAGGACGGTGACTGTCTGTTTCAGCCTTTTAAAATGGCGAATGAAAAGAATCAAGTCCTGGGCGGCGGGAGAGGGCCTGATCCTTTGCTCCGAAGAGCGTGCAGTCGCTAGTAGGTCAGCTCTAGAGTGCCGCGCCTACGTCCCAGCTACCAAGCTACAACGCTCTACTAGGAATCAGATGGGTACAGTGTTTTATTTTTGGCTCACACTAAGTTCTGGCCAGATATAAAGCCTTTACTCTCCCCTGTACTCTGATAATACCTTCGTCCAGTTCTGCCGCCTACATCTCTAACATAATTTTTCAGAATAGCAGACGTTTGAAAATTTGTGTCCAGAGTTTTATATTCGGACCTACCCCACCTCCTGTGGGGTTTCTCCTATGCTGGAAACCTAGGATTAAAAAAAAAAAATGAACCCTTCTCTTTATTTCACATTTTAATCATCACTAAATTCTGTATTCTCAATATTTAAAATTGCTTTCACTTCTTCAGTTCCACTCGCTTGATGCAGGCCCTCGTGTTTTCTTGCCTAGACTATTTCAGCAACCTTAGCTTGTTTTATTCAGGCTTCCAAATTCCTTCTCTTTAGTCTTCATCAAAGTAAGTTTGATCAGATTATTCTTCAAATTGCATCCTTTCAGTGTTTTTGCACGGAGTAAAGTGTAAACATCATGATCTAGTCTCTGCCTACTTTCCCGTCTTCATATAGGAGCCCATTCTCCCCACCATCTCAGACGTTAGTCAGTCAGTTCAGTCGCTCGGTCGTGTCCGACTCCTTTCGACCCCATGAATCGCAGCACGCCAGGCCTCCCTGCCCATCACCAACTCCCGGAGTTCATTCAAACTCATGTCCATCGAGTCGGTGATGCCATCCAGGCATCTCATCCTCTGTCGTCCCCTTCTCCTCCTGCCCCCAATCCCTCCCAGCATCAGGGTCTTTTCCAATGAGTCAACTCTTTGCATGAGGTGGCCAAAGTATTGGAGTTTCAGCTTTAGCATCAGTCCTTCCAATGAACACCCAGGACTGATCTCAGACCTTGAGCTTAGACTAATGCTGAAAGCTTTTTAAATATGCAACTCTACCATTTTAAAAAGAAAGCATGCATGCTTTCTTTATATTCATGAATTATTGCTAATTTATATATTCACTATGAAGCATGTTGTCTAGATAATATAAATATGTATAGAAATTCTATTTTTCTTATATATTCTAGCAGATTATTCTGTATAGTTTGTTTTGGATATTATTACTGTTTTTTGTAGTTATATAGTTGTGTTTTTTTTACATTCTGATGTGTTGTTCTTCCTGTTTCTTTGTTTGCTTATTTACTAAAATGCAGTGAAAGCTAACCCCTGTAGAACCTTTCCCTATTCTGTATTTTGCATTTACTGTTGTACTGTGTGCACTTGGCTAGTATAGCTCTCATCTATCATATTATAAGCCATGTATACTTTGTACTCACTATTATTCCATCATCTTTCATTTATAGGACAATAGCTGCCTGCTTGGTCTGCCTCAGGTCATTATTTCTTCAATCCAGTCGGTTCTCCAAGCCTCAGACAGCGTAACTTTTAAATACACAGTCTGACCATGTCACCTATATATACCTTAATGTTGTTTTAAGGATAAAGAGCCAAATCTTGGTTATGACCCATAGGCTCCTGCCTGCAACTCTGGTTTTATCTCCCCTCTCTCTCTTTAAAACTTCTAGTTATGCTAATCTTCCTTTTAGTTTCTAGAACCTTTAAGGTCCCTTCTGCCAATCGGGTAATGTTCTCTCTGTCTGGAATTATTTTCCCTCTCTATCTGTTGAATCGTCACCCAAATCTCTCTGGAGAAACCTCCCCCGCCATCCCTGCTGGGCTCCCCCTCCCATTCCCTGATTAGGCCAGGTCCCCCTGTTATACTCTTTTATGATACTGTATATCTTACCTTTAGAGAATTTGTAGTTTGTCCTTATCTGTTTGATGTGTGTCTAGTAACCTCTTTGGAGGCAAGTACTAGCACTGTTTCGCCCATTGTTGTGTTCTGAGCATTGAGAACAGTAGCTGGCGCGTGGTACCCAATGAATGTGATGAATGAATGAATGTTATATTGTAGTGTAATGTGTTAGCATGCTTGTCTTTATTGACCTCAGGGATTCTTGAGAGAAAGCAGCATGCTTTTTTTTTTTTACATAGTACCTGGCACATAATAGGTACTCCACTAATCATATGTGGATTGAATAACTTTGCAGTGTCTATATTATTTTAACAACCACAAAAGAGTTTTGACATCTCAATTTTTTTCACTGAAGTCTTAAAAATGTGAGAATTTCGGAGCTAGAAGGGACATTAGAGATTATTCGGTCAGCTCTCATTTCTACATGAGGAAAATCAAGTCCAGAGAGCTAAATGACTTAGTCTAGTCTCACAGCCAGGTAAGGGTTAGGATCTGGGCTGAAACCCAGATCTTCAGATTCCTAGCTCACTAATGCATGTTGTTTTCTTTAGCATCTGTTTAACTGTTGAGTAGTTTAAAAAGAGATATATATATTGGGTTAGGTTGGCCAAAAAGTTCATTCTGGATTGTCCATAAGCCATAACAGGTATATATATAACACAGACACATGCACTCGAGTGATTTTTTAATTTCATTCTTCTGGAAATTTTCTTCCTAGCTGAAAATTAAAAGAGCTAATATTTGTTTTGTAGTTATTATTTTCCAATCACCATTCCTACATTCTGTGTGTCAGATAATGCTACCATTTCATAGATGGGGAAGCGGAAGCACAGGAAGTTAAGCAGCTTTCCTAAGTTTATACAGCTAGTAAGTAGTAGGGTCCAGATTTGAATCCAGGCAGTCTGATTGTTTTCATAATTAATGCTGTTTAGGAGCAGATCTGAGATCATTATGGTTTATATTCACTGTTATTTTAATGCATAATAAAAATCATATTCATTAGGTGTCTGGATGGTACTGGATGTGGAGATTTTTAATGTTCTCTGATGGCAAATGTAATTAAGATTTACTCTAACAGATAGTAAAATGGTACATGGAAATATGCTAGAGAATGTATTCAATCAGATATATTGGTGAGTTCAAATAAAACAATAGGAAGCATTCAATATTCATTCCTATTCAGCAGGAAGGATATTGTTATGTGTAGAATGAAGACATGAAATAAGTCATTCACAATTTAAAGACTGAATGGAAAACTGGAAGCATATGAGGAAGAGCTGACTGTATTTGAGATAAAATGTTTAAAAACAGCCCCTCTCACAATAACCCCTCAAATAAAATTATTTTGTCTTTCATAAAGTCAAATACTAGAATATTTATAAACTTGTGTGGTGATGACTTATTGTTATTGTAACTAAAAATTCCATGTATCTTAACTGCCCTTTATCAGTCTTTATTCTTGGAAATTTGACTTTCTTCTAATCTTTTTGCTATTATTTGATTACTAGGATCAAGCAGAACAGTTCTTTAGAAGTGGCCATACAAACAACTGGGCAGTTTTGGTAAGTATTCTATAAAGGTTTGCCTTGTTTACATTAGATATATGTCTGAGAAATTTTGTGTGAATCAAATTCTTAAGAGTAAAATTTATTTCTTGTAACAGAAATTATGGCTATATTTAATTGACCACATCAACTAATAATATTCTTTGCTTCCAATATATCTGTCAAGTGGTGATGTGTAAATAAATAGAAAGATAAGCTAGAAATCCTGTTGTTAAAGGAAGTATTTTATGAAGTGTAGTGGTATTCTAATGACAGAAACTAGTAACTTACATTGAATATTTCTTATCTATAATGTTAGTTTATAGAAACTCTCTACTTTGGCTATTTTCTTAAAAAATTTTTTATTTTTTGTTTACAAAAATAAATGATCATTGTAGAAAATTCAAGTTATACAGAAATGTTTAGAAGAAGACATTACTTTTATGTTATTGTGATTAAATAGAATAGTAACATGTCTCATGACTCATTTCCTTGTTGTTCAGGTATATGACTCATTTTCTTGTTCTTCAGGAACAAATACCTTTTATATGCTACCACCTCATAAGAGATTTTATAAAGGAATTGAACAAAAGCTGCTCATGATAAGAAGAGAGGTTTTAGTGATCACTTAAATTGGGCAAAACTGTGAAGTAGCAGGCCATGATCCACCAGTTTGAGAGGATAACTTGTTTTGTAGAAAACTAAAGTGTTAGTTGCTCAGTCGTGTCTGACTCTTTGTGATCCCATGGACTGTAGTGTACCAGGCTCCTCTGTCCTTGGGATTTTCCAGGCAGGAATACTGGAGTGGGTTGCCATTTCCTTCTCCAGGGGATCTTCCCTACCTGGGAATTGAACCTGGGTTTCCCTCATTGCAGGCAGATTCTTTACTCTCTGAGCCACCAGGGAAGTGTAGGAAACTTAGGAGCATTTCCAGTTAGTCTCTCTATGGAAATTCTTAAAAGAGGGAATAACTGCCTATGTGCAGACAGCTAATTTCGAAAAGGCTCCTTTAGAATAGAAGCCTGTTAGCGTTAGCTTATACCACACACATATTAAACTCTTCCTTGTTCTGGGAACTTCCATGTTCTTGAAATAGCCCCTCTCTAATCTCAGCAACCTGGGTCTCCGTAGAGAAACTGAGGGTGAAAAAGAATTACCACTGAGTATTTCACAACTGCTGTTTTCATATTTGTGCAATATTTTACACATTAATGGCTTCCCTGGTGCTCAGACGGTAAAGAATCTACCAGCAATGCTACTGGGGAGATCTGGGTTTGATCCCTGAGTTGGGAAGATCCCCTGGAGAAGGGAATGGCCACCCACTCCAGTATTCTTGCCTGGAAAATTCCATGGGCAGAGGAGCCTGGTGGGCTACAGTCCATAGGGTCACAAACAGTTGGACATGACTGAGCAACTAACACTCTTACACGTTAACTCAGATTTACTAGAGCGAGAGTTCAGTAAATTGTACTTTCTTAAATGGAAAATTATGAAATTTGACCAGGAATGGCTGAGTTGAAAGTATAAAACATACATTTCTTTCATGTTATTTCATTCAAATTAAATATATATATATACACACACACACAAACGTGTGTGTGTGTGTGTGTGTGTGTGTGTGTGTGTGTGTATTCCAACTACCCCTCCCCCCTGACCCTCCTAGTTTGAATTAGTTTTAGTCTTGACTGGATGACTAGAGGTAAATGAAATGCCCCTTTGCTCTTGTAATATGACTGAGAAAACTTTCCACCAGAGGGAGATAGAAGAAAATTGGATTCCATTTTAGTTTCAGGATCTGCTTTGATTAAAACATTTTTGTCTCTGTTTAATGAAAGTTATATAATCCATACTCCTGGTGAAAAAAAATAATACTGATGGGTCGTGATTTTGTTTCTATCTTTTTTGGTTTTGGTTTTTGCTAATATAGGCAATAGGATAGTGAAAATCCTTGAATACATATTTTTGCATGCTTCAGTTCAGTTCATTCGCTCAGTTGTGTCCAACTCTTTGCGACCCCATGGACTGCAGCATGCCAGGCTTCCCTGTCCACCACTGACTCCTGAAGCTTACTCAAACTCATGTCCATTGAGGCGGTGATGCCATCCAAGCATTTCATCCTCTGGTGTCCCCTTCTCCTCACACCTTCAATTATTCCCAGCATCAGGGTCTTTTCCAGTGAGTCAGTTCTTCACATCAGGTGGCCAAAGTATTAGCGTTTCAGCTTCAACATCAGTCCTTCCAATGAATATTCAGGACTGATTTCCTCTAGGATAGACTGGTTGGATCTCCTTGCAGTCCAAGGGACTCTCAAGAGTCTTCTCCAACACCACAGTTCAAAAGCATCAGTTCTTTGGTGCTCACTTTCTTTATAGTCCAACTTTCACATCCATAGGTCAGATCAGATCAGATCAGTTGCTCAGTCGTGTCTGACTCTTTGCGACCCCATGAATCGCAGCACGCCAGGCCTCCCTGTCCATCACCATCTCCCGGAGTTCACTCAGACTCACGTCCATCGAGTCAGTGATGCCATCCAGCCATCTCATCCTCTGTCGTCCCGTTTTCCTCCTGCCCCCAATTCCTCCCAGCATCAGAGTCTTCTCCAATGAGTCAACTCTTCGCATGAGGTGGCCAAAGTACTGGAGTTTCAGCTTCTGCATCATTCCTTCCAAAGAAATCCCAGGGCTCATCTCCTTCAGAATGGACTGGTTGGATCTCCTTGCAGTCCAAGGGACTCTCAAGAGTCTTCTCCAACACCACAGCTCAAAAGCATCAATTCTTTGGCGCTCAGCCTTCTTCACAGTCCAACTCTCACATGCATACATGACCACAGGAAAAACCATAGCCTTGACTAAATGGACCTTTGTTGGCAAAGTAATGTCTCTGCTTTTGAATATGCTATCTAGGTTGGTCATAACTTTCCTTCCAAGGAGTAAGCGTCTTTTAATTTCACAGCTGCAGTCACCATCTGCAGTGATTTTGGAGCCCAGAAAAATAAAGTCTGACACTGTTTCCACTGTTTCCCCATCTATTTCCCATGAAGTGATGGGACTGGATGCCATGATCTTTGTTTTCTGAATGTTGAGCCTTAAGCCAATCTTTTCACTCTCCACTTGCACTTTCATCAAGAGGCTTTTGAGTTCCTCTTCACTTTCTGCCATAAGGGTGGTGTCATCTGCATATCTGAGGTTATTGATATTTCTCCTGGCAATCTTGATTCCAGCTTGTGCTTCTTCCAGTCCAGCGTTTCTCATGATGTGCTCTGCATATAAGTTAAATAAACAGTGTGACAATATACAGCCTTGACGAACTCCTTTTCCTATTTGGAACCAGTCTGTTGTTCCATGTCCAGTTCTAACTGTTGCTTCCTGACCTGCATACAGATTTCTCAAGAGGCAGATCAGGTGGCCTGGTATTCCCATCTCTTGAAGAATTTTCCACAGTTTATTGTGATCCACACAGTCAAAGGCTTTGGCATAGTCAATAAAGCAGAAATAGATGTTTTTCTGGAACTCTCTTGCTTTTTCGATGATCCAGAGGATGTTGGCAATTTGATCTCTGGTTCCTCTGCCTTTTCTAAAACCAGCTTGAACATCAGGAAGTTCATGGTTCATGTATTGCTGAAGCCTGGCTTGGAGAATTTTGAGCATTACTTTACTAGCATGTGAGATGAGTGCAATTGTGCGCTAGTTTGAGCATTCTTTGGCATTGCCTTTCTTTGGGATTGGAATGAAAACTGACCTTTTCCAGTCCCATGGCCACTGCTGAGTTTTCCAAATTTGCTGGCATATTGAGTGCAGCACTTTCACAGCATCATCTTTCAGGATTTGGAATAGCTCAACTGGAATTCCATCACCTCCACTAGCTTTGTTTGTAGTGATGCTTTCTAAGGCCCACTTGACTTCACATTCCAGGATGTCTGGCTCTAGGTCAGTGATCACACCATCGTGATTATCTGGGTCTTGAAGATCATTTTTGTACAGTTCTTCTGTGTATTCTTGCCATCTCTTCTTAATATCTTCTGCTTCTGTTAGGTCCATACCATTTCTGTCCTTTATCGAGCCCATCTTTGCATGAAATGTTCCTTTGGTATCTACTGGAAAAACCAAACTTTGACTAGATGGACCTTTGTCGGCAAAGTAATGTCTCTGGTTTTTAATATGCTGTCTAGGTTGGTCATAGCTTTCTTCCAAGGAGCAAGCATATTTTAATTTCATGGCTGCAGTCACCATCTGCAGTGATTTTGGAGCCCCAAAAGATAAAGTCTGTCACTGTTTCCATTGTTTCCCCTCTGTTTGCCATGAAGTGATGGGACCAGATGCCATAATGTTAGTTTTCTGAATGTTGAGCTTTAAGCCAACTTTTTCACTCTCCTCTTTAACTTTCATCAAGAGGCTCTTTAGTTCTGCACTTTCTGCCATAAGGGTGGTGTCATCTGCATATCTGAGGTTATTGATATTTCTCCCGGCAGTCTTGATTCCAGCTTGGGCTTCATTCAGCCCAGCATTTTTCATGATGTACTCTGCATAGAAGTTAAATAAGCAGGGTGACAATATACAGCCTTGACATACTCCTTTTCCTATTTGGAACTAGTCTGTTGTTCTGTGTCCAGTTCTAGCTGTTTCTTCTTGACCTGCATACAGATTTCTCAGGAGGCAGATAAGGTGGTCTGGTATTCTCTTCTCTTTCAGAATTTTCCAGTTTGTTGTGATCGACACAGTGAAGGGCTTTGGCATAGTGAATAAAGCAGAAGTAGATGTTTTTCTAGAACTCTCGCTTTTTCAGTGATCCAGTGGATGTTGGCAATTTGATCTCTGGTTCCTCTGCCTTTTCTAAAACCAGCTTGAACATCTGGAAGTTCACGGCTCATCTACTGTTGGAGTCTGACTTGGAGAATTTTGAGCATTACTTTGCCAGTGTGTGAGATGAGTATTGTTGTGTGGTTGTTTGAGCATTCTTAACATTGCCTTTCTTTGGGATTGAAGTGAAAACTGACCTTTTCCAGTCCCGTGGCCACTGCTGAGTTTTCCAAATTTGCTGGCATATTGAGCTCAGCACTTTCACAGCATCATCTTTTAGGATTTGAAATAGCTCAACTGGAATTCCATCACCTCCACTAGCTTTGTTCATAGTGATACTTCCTCAGGCTCACTTGACTTTACATCCAGGATGTCTGGGTCTAGGTGAGTGATCACACCCATTGTGATTATCTGGATCATGAAGATCTTTTTTATATGGTTCTTCTGTGTATTCTTGCCACCTCTTCTTAGTATTTTCTGCTTCTGTTAGGTTCATACCATTTCTGTCCTTTATTGTGCCTATCTTTGTATGAAGTGTTCCGTTGGTATCTCTAATTTTCTTGAAGAGATCTCTAGTCTTTCCCATTCTATTATTTTCCTCTGTTTCTTTGCATTGAAAACTGATCATTGATTTTACATGCTTATATGAGCTAAATCAAAAAATAAGTACATTTTAAATCTTGGTATATATTGCAGATTACCCTCTTAGAAGGTTTATATTAGTTTACCTTCCCATAAGTAGGATATGAGTGTTCCATCTCCATAGCCTTGCCAATAATATGAATTGTCAGGCTTTTGGATGGTTATCAATTTGATTTATGTTTTTAAAATTATGACAGAAGTTGAGCATTGTTAAAAATTTCATTGTCCATTTTTAATACTTTTATTATGAAATGCTTGGTCTCATCCTTTGCCCATTTTTCAGAATGGAATTGTTCATCTTATTAAGTTATAATTATTTCAAGTTTTTCATTTCTGTTAGGGTTATATGGTACGTTTTTCTTTAATGTAGTCAAAAATTATAGTGTTTTCCTTATTGGATTCCAGGTCGAAAATTCATTGTAATAAAAAAGGCTTGTAGTTCCTTTCCACTTGCAGGATCGAGAAAGTTTGTTATGTTCTCTGTCATTATAGTTAAACCATCAGTAGAAGTATGTGATAGGAGGTAGGATGCTTAGCAAGTAGGTGCACTACCAACCAACCCCAGTCTCTGATTTTTCCTTTGGAATAGATGGTCGAGTGGGTTGACTTCTGAGGCACTGCATTACATTTTCCTTGTATCCTTGGTATCTTTTTTAGGGATCAGTCTTTTTTTTTTAAGTGTAAAATTTGTTGGAATCATTTCTGGTTTTCTGTTCAGTTCAACAGCTTCTTTATGATGCATTCTCTTATGTGCATATAAAATCATTTTCTATGCTCTGTTTTTATCTCTATCTTACATTTTTCACAACTAAAATTAGGAAGCTATCCAGAGTGAAAGGAATAGTATATAACCTTCTATTCTGCGATGAGATTATGTTCCTTGTCTTGGATTCTAAAGAATTTAATATTTTAGGAATAAGAACATTATAGGATCACATAAATTGAGAGTAACTAAGTTGATTCAATATTTGATTAAATTCCACAAAGATTTGTTTTCTTTTAAGCTGAATAGTTTTTTAAATTTAAGTCAAGTTATGAAAGACCTCTTTCTAGGGAGGTTGGTTTTATTGACAATTCTTTAGGTGCTTTGCTGTTTGTAGGCCTGATTATGATACACTTTTTAGGCATCTCTATATCCTACTTAAAGAGAAGTAATTTTGTAACTCTGTACTTTATTTTGATTCCTACAAATAATATATTTGTTTTGATACTTTAGGTTTGTACATCCAGATTCTGGTTTAATTATCGACATGTTGCGAATACTCTTTCTGTTTATAGAAGTGTCAAGAGGCTAGGTATTCCTGACAGGTAAGAATTCTTAATAAAGCTTAACTCTGGGCTTCAGTGAAAATTGCCTTTAGATGACTGTTATTATATTTGTGTATTTGTGTTATTTTTGAAAAACATAAAGAAACCTAATTTGAAGTTATTTTGTTATTGTTACAGCACACTGTCATGTATAAAGTAGTTTTAACTTAAGAGTATAATGGCAAATTATATAAAACAGCAGTCAATAAATACTAAGGTAGGAAGATTTGATAAAGTATAATTGTTCAGTGTCCCTTATTTAATTATTCAGTGCCTCAGTCTGGGTTTAATTGTAGGTAACAGAAGGCAATTCTGACTGATTCAAGTAGAAAAGATGTTTATTGAAAACATATTGATTAGTTTACCAATTTTCTGGGAGGGTTGAGCCCTTGAAGAGTCAGGGACAGGAGAGACTACGTAACAGAAAAGGCATGTCTAAAAATCATAGCATAAAGCCAGTCTGATGACAGGAATGCAGCCTCGAATTGCTGAAGGCCGGAGAAGGCAATGGTACGCCACTCCAGTACTCTTGCCTGGAAAATCCCATGGATGGAGGAGCCTGGTAGGCTGCAGTCCATGAGGTCGCTAAGAGTTGGACATGACTTCACTTTCACTTTCACTTTCCACCTTCATGCATTGGAGAAGGAAATGGCAACCCACTCCAGTGTTCTTGCCTGGAGAATCCCAGGGACGGGGGAGCCTGATGGACTGCTGTCTATGGGGTCGCACAGGGTTGGACATGACTGAAGTGACTTAGCAGCAGCAGCAGACTCAGCTACTACACAGCTGCCACTGTTGCCTTTGCAAACTTAATGTTGCTACTGCTGCCAAAATCTGACCTTTGTTGTCCCAGTTTCTTACCATCTCCAGCTTTTAATTTAGAGTACTTGATGGGAATGTCACGTTGGCAGAGCATAGATTAAGTGCCCATGTCCATGCTGCAGGGGTGACGGGAAGAAGGACTATGTGGCACTGTTGGCTTCTGTATAGGGAGGGGGCCTCTGCCTTCTGTGAAGACTCGTAAAGGGGTATATTCCCTAATTGTATTAGGGAGCTCAGGTACTAAGCAGAGCTTCTACACCTCCACCTGCAAATATCTGTCCTCCACCTTTGGTTTGTCAGATATGATAGATCTATTTTGGCTACTTCAGAAGCAGTCATAGAAGAAACTGCAGTCAGTTTGGTTACTTAGGTGTGATTCATCTAGTCCTATGGTTCCTCTCTACCATGTGAGGCAGTGTGGAAGGAGCTTTGCAGTTAGATCTGAGTTTGAAATCTGGGTTCAGTGGTTCAGTGGTGATTTCGGTTAGTCACTTTGCCATACTAAGCCTGTTTCCTTGGCTATTACCTGGTGATGGTTCCACCTTCTTTGCAGGACTTAGGTACTTAAAATACAGTGAATAGAAATATATATAAAATGCTGTAGGAGCAGAAAGGAAGCAGTGCATGACTCAAGAAGCAAATTTACAGTCTATGTCAATAGATCATTTTAACCTAACAAGCTGACAACTATAGCCTATAACTGTAACTATAATTTAATTCCTGTATTTCATCTGGAAATTAAGGCATCTTGGTAATATCACTTTTAAAACGTACATTAGGTCTGAGAAAGGATGATTTGTTATATGAAGTATAAGAATTATTCTTGTCATTAGCTGATTACTATTATTTGTTCTCTTCAAATAGGTGTATGTGGTTAATCTGTTGATTTTTAACTGCTATTGCTTCTATACCAAACATGCTCCTCCAGGGAATTACTATGCATTAGTTGGCAGTAGGTTTCACTTTGGTAAATGAATCTTTGTCCTGTCTATTATTCATTTGTTGTTGTTTAGTTAAGTCATGTCTGACTCTTTTGCAACCCCATGGACTGTACCTGCCGATCTGCTCTGTCCATAGGATTTCCCAGGCAAGAATACTGGAGTGGGTTGCCATTCCGTTCTCTAGGAGATCTTTCTGACCCAGGGATCAAACCCACGTCTTCTGCATTGGCAGGCGGATTCTTTATCCCTGAGTGACCTGGGAAGCCCCTTATAAGTTATTAGGTTTTTATTTTAATGATTTAAATTTTAGAAGGACTGAACTGTACAAAAAAGATCTTCATGATCCAGATAATCACGATGGTGTGATCACTCACCTAGAGCCAAACATCCTGGAATGTGAAGTCAAATGGGCCTTAGGAAGTATCACTATGAACAAAGCTAGTGGAGGTGATGGAATTCCAGTTGAGCTATTTCAAATCCTGAAAGATGATGCTGTGAAAGTGCTGCACTCAATATGCCAGCAAATTTGGAAAACTCAGCAGTGGCCATGGGACTGGAAAAGGTCAGTTTTCACTCCAATCCCAAAGAAAGGCAATGCCAAAGAATGCTCAAACTACTGCACAATTGCACTCATCTCACACGCTAGTAAAGTAATGCTCAAAATTCTCCAAGCCAGGCTTCAGCAATACGTGAACCATGAACTTCCAGATGTTCAAGCTGGTTTTAGAAAAGGCAGAGGAACCAGAGATCAAATTGCCAACATTTGCTGTATCATCGAAAAAGCAAGAGAGTTCCAGAAAAACATCTATTTTTGCTTTATTGACTATGCCAAAGCCTTTGACTGTGTGATCACAATAAACTGTGGAAAATTCTTCAAGAGATGGGAATACCAGGCCACCTGATCTGCCTCTTGAGAAACCTGTATGCAGGTCAGGAAGCAACAGTTAGAACTGGACATGGAACA
Organism: Bubalus kerabau; assembly: GCF_029407905.1. Lineage (NCBI taxonomy): Eukaryota > Metazoa > Chordata > Mammalia > Artiodactyla > Bovidae > Bubalus > Bubalus kerabau. The sequence goes on from NC_073629.1 coordinate 67,893,201, forward strand.
ACAGACTGATTCCAAATAGGAAAAGGAGTACGCCAAGGCTGTATATTGTCACCCTGCTTATTTAACTTAAATGCAGAGTACATCATGAGAAACGCTGGGCTGGAGGAAGCACAAGCTGGAATCAAGATTGCCGGGAGAAATACCAATAACCTCAGATATGCAGATGACACCACCCTTATGGCAGAAAGTGAAGAAGAACTAAAGAGCCTCTTAATGAAAGTGAAAGAGGAGAGTGAAAAAGTTGGCTTAAAGCTCAACATTCAGAAAACGAAGATCATGGCATCTGGTCCCATCACTTCATGGCAAATAGATGGGGAAACAGTGGCTGACTTTTATTTTTTTGGGCTCCAGAATCACTGTGGATGGTGATTGCAGCCATGAAATGAAAAGTTGCTTACTCCTTGGAAGGCAAGTTATGACCAACCTAGATAGCATATTGAAAAGCAGAGCCATTACTTTGCCAACAAAGGTCTGACTAGTCAAGGCTATGGTTTTTCCAGTGGTCATGTATGGATGTGAGAGTTGGACTGTGAAGAAAGCTGAGCGCCGAAGAATTGATGCTTTTGAATTGTGGTGTTGGAGAAGACTCTTGAGAGTCTTTTGGACTGCAAGGAGATCCAACCAGTCCATCCTAAAGGAGGTCAGTCCTGGGTGTTCACTGAAAGGACTGCTGTTGAAGCTGAAACTCCAATATTTTGGCTACCTGATGCAAAGAGCTGACTCATTTGAAAAGACCCTGATTTGGGGAAAGATTGAAGGCAGGAGGAGAAGGGGATGACAGAGGATGAGATGGTTGAATGGCTTCACCGATGCAATGGACATGAGTTTGGGTAGACTCCGGGAGTTGGTGATGGACAGGGAGGCCTGGCATGCTGCGGTTCATGGGGTCGCAAAGAATCGGACATGATTGAGTGACTGAACTGAACTGAACTGAAGGTTTAAATGATTTGTTTAAAGTTTTAGAAGAGTTTAAGCTTTAGATGGACATCTTAGAAACAGAGTATAACCATGGCGTGTATTTTATATATTAGGTTTTTCCCAAGGTTTCTGAAGAATTTTCTTATTCTTGTTTCGTGCTTTCCTCTCTATATCTTTGATTATGAAGTCTTTGTTGGGGAATGAATTTGAGATTTAAATAGTTGATGATTTGAACTATTTGTTGCTTAGCAAACAGAGATCAATGGAATAGATTCTGTTTGACTTTTAACCTATTATGGTGAATATTCTTCTTCCTGATGACTTATTCCTGCTTTACTTCTACCTGGATTAAGAGCAAAAATACAATTATAAGTAAATTTTAGTCAGAAAGTAATATGCTATTATGAAATGATAGTCTGGAAACTTAAAATCATTAAGAGCAGTTTTCAGTTTTAATGCTGGAATTTCAAAATACTGTTTGAATTTATTTTATACTTTAATGAACATTTTCAAGTTAAAGCAGTATAATCCTATGTATCCTGAGAAAAATGACCGGTCACTGCATTGAATAAAAATTGAGTATAACTGTATGTTGTTTACACTGTTTGCTTTTTTAAAGGAGCATTTTACATTGTCTTTTAATGCAAAATATTTGCATTTAGCTTTTCCATATACTTCAGTAAGAAACTAGTTCATGTCAGAAATCATTTCCCAAAACATATGATTTTGTGATTCAGAGATGATTGCCCTTTATTGTGGAAGTTCACATCAATTCCTTAGATCCTGTTTGAAATATCACATTAGTTGTATCAGTACTCTTGTTCTGATTTCTCTTTGATTTTCTGTCTGTATTTCACTTACTCTGATTGTACTGAGATATTCTCTCTGCCTGGAATAGTTGTCTATATACTTCTGGCTCACTGCTAACAAAACCTGGCTGTGATTATGAATCACTTATGGTACTTGTTGAAAATACTGATTCTTCAGCTTCACCCCTGGAGAGTCTAATTCACAAAATCTGAAGTGAGTCTTAGACATCAATTTTATATGTGGTTCTGTGCACAACCAAGTTAGAAAGCACGGCTGTAGCTTTTACCTGACCTTCCAAATTGACTTTAATACTTCTTCAAAAAAGCTTTTCCTGACCTTCTTTGCTTTCATAGTATCCTTTATATGTACTTTGATTATAACATGGTTACACTAATTATAGTATGTCTCCCTTATTAGATTATTAACTCTTTGAAGGGAACAAGGATTATATTTTATTTCACTTTGTACTTATAGCATCCAGCACAGTGCCTGGATAGTAGGTGCTCAGTAGATGTTGGATAAATTAACTTGTGACTGGGAAATACTTTACCCAGTTCAGCTGAGTTCAGTTCAGTCGCTCAGTTTTGTCTGACTCTTTGCGACCCCATGGACTGCAGCACGCCAGGCCTCCCTGTCTATCACCAACTCCTGGAGTTTGCTCAAACTCATGTCCATTGAGTTGGTGATGCCATCCAACCATCTCATCCTCTGTTGTCTTCTTCTCCTGCCTTCAGTCTTTCCCAGTATCAGGGTCTTTTCAAATGAGTCAGTTCTTTGCACCAGGTGGCCAAAGTATTAACCAGTTAGGCAAAGCAAACACAAGTTCGTACTTGAAAAGTAAGAACATTTCTATCTTCTAAAGTGTTCATCTAGTTTTTAGCAAATTTCTGTGTTATAAAAGACTTTTTAACACATAGGTTGTCAGAATTTTATAATACTATATCAAAATATTGATTCAGAGAGGGAATTTAATGGTTATGGGGGAAAACAAAACGACGTGCCCACAAGATCTTCATAATTGCCCTCCAACTTGTCTATTACCCTGTTCACATTTAAGTCCCAGGGTTCAGCTGTCTTGCACTTTGTGGCCGTGCTTTCTGTAACCTTACCCACCCACAGAGAGTTTGTTTTTCTTTGCTTGGTTTTAGCTTCCTGAAATATTTCACTATTTTTAGGAAATTCTGTGTCCTAAATTAATAGTTTTGGACTAAATCTCTGTTTTGCTACCTCCAGTATACTTTATATGCTTAAGATGAGGAAGAGAAAAGGAGTTAAGCAGAGGTTAGGTTCTAAAGTCAGTATGTGAAGCAAAAATGGAGCCATTTATTCTTACAAGTTTCTTAAGTAGCACATAAAGTACAACATAGCATTATCTTTCATCAAGTCTAACACAGCCAGTTTTAGAGCAACGCTAGAACAAAAATACTGTGTTCTTTTTCTTTGATGGAACATTTGATGAAGTGGTTTACTTTGGATTAAAGGACATATTATATGAAAAATATCCATATCTTTTTTAACACTAGAATCGTGATGCTCGTGCTGTGAGAGGCACAAGAGAATTGAGACTGACTGAGAGAATGTAGAATCATAGCTCCCATCTCATCTCATGTTGACTTTGGGAAATAAATGCTTGAGTAATTAGGTGGATGAAATCTGTCTCTCCTTTTATTTTTTGGCTCAATGCATAAGAATTAAGTTTATGGAGTTAAATGTGTATATAATTATTTAGCTCTACCACAAGCTGGGTGGATATGAGTTTTTATAACAATCTCTATCTTATAAATAATTTCTATAGTTAAATCCTGTAGCTTTTCTTTTTTAAAAATTCATCTTTTTATTGATGTAGAGTTGATTTGCAGTGTTGTATTAATTTCAGCTGTATAGAACAGTGATTCAGTGATGGTCCAGTAGCTATTCTGATACTTTTTTCCCCCTTACTCTGTATTTTAATAACTATATGAGATTAATAGTCCTAATATAAAAGCTTTATTCTCTCCTTATCCATAAATTCTTGTAAAACAAAGTACCAGTCCTTTATTCTGGAACTCAAGGCCTTTGTAGTCTGTCTATATCTAATATTCTGATCATTTCAGTTTTTTATGCTTCCTTCTTGTAAGTCTCTGTATTGGTGTCTGTCATTGCCTTATACTTGTTCTTTCGTCTATAGTTTTTTTCCTTCTTCCCTCCTTTCAGATTTTCATGTGTCCAAATTCACTTCATACATTCCCTAAAGCTTTCTTGGTCCTTCTTGTATAAATATTATTTTAATATTTCTGTCAAGGCACTTTTTTGTATGTATTGATCTTATTTCTTCAAGGCAGTTTCTGATACTATTTGTTGTATTGCAATACATTCTTTAGTATATTGTGCAAAGTTGAATGAATGAATGGATAGTATACTAAAGGCCCCTAGTTAAGTGGAATTTAATTGGTCTGGGATAGAAAGGAACTATTTATGAATATTGCTTGCTTATAGTTGTTTAAGATCTTGATTCAAAAACTCTTCTGAGCTAAAAGTGCTCTGTAGTGGATTTTATAACTATTCCCTGAGTCCTACTTTTGTGATCCATGGGTAGGATGATCTCACCAAGGGGTCTTCAGATTCATTTCCTTCTATCAGATTAACTTCAACTTATTCTCTATCTTCTTACTGTTTAAGTTCTTCAGGATGCACTTTTTTATTTTTGGTCGGTTGTCCTTTTTAACTTCTTTCTCACATAATATTAGAATTATAAATGTGAATTCCGATAATGTTGTAAATTAAAAAAGAAAAAAAATCACTTACTGCCTATTATTGTGGTTTTTAAAATCAGGTTGGTAACATAGCTTTTGACTAACAATTCTTTAGGTTGCTGTGAATTAGATCTTATACGTAAGAGGGTATTGTGTGAGGTGGAGCATTAATAAGATACTTCAGGAATTTTCTTGTATATTTTTTCATTAAAATAATATGGAGAAGGCCATAGATACAGTTCTTTGGCGATGCTTGTGGCTTTCCAATAAGGTCAGCCAAAATGGACCTCTATTTTTGGCCTCCTTTTTCACCGCCCTGCAGCATATATTCACTATCCACCATAATTCAGATACTGTGATAGGCATTTTATAATGAATTATTTCATCTATCTCTTGAGACCTTTATGGGAGAACTCCCTAGCTGCCATTTTCATATTAAAAATTGTTATTCAGAATGGTTAAATGACTTGCTTAAGGTCCATTAAAGGTACCATTAAATAATAAAACCAGAATTTGAATTCAGGTGTTGTGATTTTATGACTGGAGCATTTCTATTATTTCACAGCTGTCTCTTCCCTAAGAAATTACAACAGATAATATTTAGGTAACATTTACAATTAGAGAATTCTTTTAATAACATGATCTAATTTTATTCTTATGACAGTCCTGTAGAGGTTGGTATAATTATGAACAAGGATCATTTAATACCTTATTTAATTAGAAATGTATATCTACATGTTGAATGTAGTGCTTATGAGAATCATTCATATTAATTGAGGAATATAATGAATGCCTCTCCTGTTTTCTCATTTTTTAATTTTTTCCATAGCTTTTACTGTTGTCTGAGTCTTCATTATTTCATGTTTCGTGTACTTCATGCCTCTGTACTTCAGCAGCTTTGTAGCTGTTTATTCCTTGTTTCTAGCGTCTTTCGCCCTCCAACTCATCCTACACACAGCTGTTAGAATTATCTTTCTCAGATATTGCTTTCATCTTTTAACTCCCACGATCAGCAACCTGCAGTGACTGTTGTTTCTCTAAAAAATTACATAAATTTCAACCAGCCTTCAGTCTTTACTGCTTTGTTAATAATAACTTACTACGTTCATCTGTTGATTTGTTCTTTGTCTACTACATAATACTTATTAACTCCTATTTCTATTTTTTTTTAACCATTCATCCTTCTTAGAACACTTAGAATATCCTCGTGCTGTCCTTTCCTACCCATAAAACTTTCTTTCTTTGTGTCGCTATATAGAATTTTGTACAGGGAGGTCACTGAGTGATATTTTTTTAAACCATTACCATTAATTTATAAACCTTTCTCAATAATAAATATATATTTAAAATTTTATTCTACTACTATTTTTATTTTATAATTTTGCCTCATTTTTTGTGAACAAAAGGACTAAAAAGTAGTAAAATGCTTTGTAAATAATTTGTAATATATTATTGTAGTTATTGTCAAGATAATATTAACTTGTACTTTTGAGTGTTCTGCTTCTTGTCTTGTGTCATTTCCCAACAGTTTTTTTCTCATATTTTGCAAAAATATAAATCATAATGTTTGAATATAGATCCTTATGTATTCTGAGCAGTCTTCTTGTTTTATTCTCACGTTGGCAGCTGATCTATCTACCGCTCCATGTGATGTTCTTGATGAAGTACATAATATCTTGAATAGGTAAACATTTAGAATAGTTAAGAAGCCAAAATGTGCTCTGAGGAGAACAGTGACGGTGGTAAAGGAACATTTGGCCACTACTGTCATGCTCTTACGTTTAGATAAGATCCATTTGTAAGACTAAGAAGACCATTAAGGGTTTTATGGAGCAAAGGGGAAATTTCTTTATTGATTTCTAAACAGATAGGAGTACTGGTATGGACCGCTGAAATGAGAGATGCTTTTCTTGATCAATACCACAGTGTCTTCATTCCTGACACTATCTTCATATCTGGTAACTTGATTTCCTTGACTTTGTTCCTGTTTGGAACTGTCTTGGCTATTCTTGGGTCTTGTTCTTCCATATTAAATTTACAATCAGCTTGTCAAGTTCTTAAAACCCTGTTGGGATTTTGATTTGCATTACAGTAGATTAATTTAAAGAGAGTGGACTTACTTATGGTACTAAATCATTCGATTTATGAAAAGGTATGTTTTCATTTAATTATATGTTTAATGGCTTTCAACTATGCCTCATAATTTTGAATTTTTAGTTTTTGGTAGAATTTTTAGTTGTCAGTTTTTTTCTTTTTTTGGTTGATTCTGTAAGTGGTATCCTTTACAAATAATTTTCTTACTTTTGTTGTGCTTGCAACACAAACAAGCAAGTGGATTGGAAAAATTAATATTCTTAAAATGTCTGTGCTACCCAAGTGTCTATACTGCCCAGTACAATCCCTATCAAAATTCCAATGGCATTTTTCACAGAAATAGGAAAAACAACCCTAAAGTTTGTATAAAACCTTAAAAGACCCTGAATAGTCAAAGCAGTCTTGAGAAAGAAGAACAAACTAGGGGCATCACACTCCCTGATTTCAAACTATATTATAAAACTGTAGTAATCAAAGTAGTATGAAAGTGTTAGCTACTTAGTTGTGTCTGACTCCTTGTGACCCCATGGACTGTGGCCCACCAGGCTTCTCTGTCCATGGAATTCTCCAGGCTAAAATACTGGATTGGGTTGCCATTTCCTTCTCCAGGGGATCTTCCAGACTCAGGGGTCAAACCTGGGTCTCCTATGTTGCAAGCAGATTCTTTATCATCTAAGACATCAGGGAACCACAGCAGTATAGAATTGGTATAAAAACAGTTCCATAGACCAATGGAACAGAATAGGGAGCCCAGAAATAAATTCATGCATGTATGATTAGTTAATTTATGGCAAAGAAGCTAAAAATAGGGGCTGGTGCACTGGGACGACCCAGAGGGATGGTATGGGGAGGGAAGAGGGAGGAGGGTTCAGGATGGGGAACACATGTATACCTGTGGTGGATTCATTTCGATATATGGCAAAACCAATACAATATTGTAAAGTTAAAAAATAAAATTTAAAAAATAATAATAATAAGCATTAAACTATACACACACACACACACACACACAAAATATACAATGGAGAAAGAGCAGTCTCTTCAATAAATGGTGCTGGAAAAACTAAACAACTACATATAAAAAACTGAAATTAGAACATTTTTTCACACCATATAGAAAAATAAAATGGATTAAAGACTTGAATGTAAGACCTGAAACCATTAAACTCCTAAAGGAATACACTGGCAGTAAGCTCTTTGATGACAGTCGTAGTAATGAATTTTTGGGGGTTTGACTCCAAAAGCAAAAATCAACAAGTGAGTCTACATCAAACTAAAAGTACAGGAAAGGGAACCATCCACAATGAAAAGGCAGTCTACTGAATGGGAGAAAATATTTGCAAATCACATATCTGATAAGGGGTTAATGATCAAAATATATAAAGCACTCATAAACTGAATGGGCTTCCCAGGCAGCACTAGTGGTAAAGAACCTGCCTCTCATTGCAGGAGACATAAGAACTGTGGGTTCTATCCCTGGGTCAGGAAGATCCCCTGGAGGAGGACATGGCAACCCACCCCAGTATTCTTGCGTGGAAAATCCCATGGACAGAGGAGCCCTGAGGGCTACAGTCAAGGGTTGCAAAGAGTTGGACATGACTGAAGTGACTTAGCACGCACCCATAAACTGAATAGTAAAAAAAGAATCCAATCAAAAAATGAGCAGAGGGGACTTCTCTGGTGGTCAGTAGTTAAGAATCTGCCTGCCAATGCAGGGGATATGGGTTCAATCCCCATTCCAGGAAGATTTCGCATGCCATGGGCAACTGAGCCCCATGCCACAACTCCTGAAGGCTTCATGTTCTAGGGCCTGTGCTCCTTAACGAGAGAAGCCACTACAATGAGAAGCCCACACACCTTGACTAGAGATTAGCCCCTGCTTTCCACAACTGGAGAAAGCCCACGCACAGCAACAAAGACCCAGTGCAGCCAAAATAAATAAATAAATCATGAAAATTTTAAAAATGAGAAGATCTGAACAGACATTTTCCAAAGAAGATATAATGAAAATGAGTTAGCTGCTCAGTCGTATCCGACTTTTTGTGACCCCATGGACTGTAACCCACCAGGCTCCTCTGTCCATGGAATTCTCCAGGCAAGAATACTGGAGAGAGTAGCCACTTCCTCCTCCAGGGGATCTTTCTGACACAGGGATCAAACCCGAGTGTCCTGCATTGCAGGATGATTCTTTACCATTTGAGCCACCATATACTGACGGCTAGTGGGTACATGAACAGGTGCTTAACGTCACTAAGCATCAGGGAAATACAAACAAAAACCCCAGTGAGATATTACTGCAAATAATCTAGAGATGATATAAAGTATAGAGAGAGTGTTGATGTGTAGGTTATATGCAAATACCAAAGCATTTTATATATAGAATGTGAACATCTGTGGATTTTAGTAATTTTAGTAATCACAGGGATTCCTGGAACCAACCCCTTCCCAGCCAACCAAGGGACAACTGTATTGGGGAAGCAATAAAAGGAGCCTGATGCATTTGATATCATATGATTTTGGGTAGGTGCTAGGTTGTTCTGAGAAGTAGGAGGGAAGAAAGACAACTGGTGTGGTGGAATACACACTAATTTACTTCTCTTCCTACCTTCTTTCTTTTTCCCTTTCCTTCTTCCTCCCTCCCCTTTTCAACCGGCAGATATGTATTGAGAGCATATGGTGTTTCGAATACACTTGCCAATTTTTGTAATTTCAACTGATGTGGAGATACAGGGAGAGAAAAGGGCAGAGAAGGAAACTATAATTTCCATGGAAAACCTAAGTGTTTGACTGGTGGCAGTGGGAGTGACCTCAAAATAAGTCAGACTCAACTCGACATTTCGCCAGGGAAAGTGGTGATAATAATAAGTATTTCTAAGAAATTTGTGAGGAATTTCTAGTGGAAATTTGATAGAAATAATGTTGTAATTCTGTCACGGTATATCTGACTCAGGAGGTGTTAAAAAGGATAAGTGAAATTAACATTTGTGAACATAATTTAATTTCTTTGGAGAAAAGATATTTCACAGAGTTCTATATTAATGGTTTCCAAGAATTCGGCCTTAGCTTGAGTGGGAGATAAGTCAGTCAAAGGTAACCTGACGTTAAATCCTTACACCTACCCATTAACTTATATTTAATTATATCCATCTCCAAGGCTTCAAATCATGAAATTGAGATGTTATTCTAGAAAGTAAAGCCCATATTGGTCAGAAATTAATTTACCTAAACTGTTTTTCCCCACCATATTGGAAGCAAAGACAATCAAATAAGATCATATAAGGGAGCTTGTTCTACAAATATATTTTCGGATTTATTCTGGATAAGTAAAAGCTAACTTAATATTCTGTAGTTCTTCTATCTATATTGTTATATTTAATAAAAATAGATACTAAAATATTAACTTTGATCTACTGATAAAGATTTTTAGTAGATTGCACTTACTCAAGAAAGTAGTTTAGATATTGTCCCCCCCCCCCCATTTTGTTGTTTAATTAGATGTTTAGCTCTTGCACTAGGTTTTTATAAACTGATGAACACTGACAAATTATTTGCCCCCAAAACTATAACCACATATTATAAGATAATGTAGATATATGGTCAAACTCACATTGATACACATCACCATTTGATCAATTATATAATAATTATCAAGTATCCAAGTGAGTATACAACTCAAAAGTCATATAAAAATTAGGTGTCTGTTCAGTTCACTAACAGAAACCCACTTCTTGTTTTGAAAGGGAGTTTGGGAAGAGAAGGAAAAAAGCACACTTCAAGCAAAGATAATAGCTGGTGAACAACTTCTAGTAGGTGTAGAAAAATGATAAGAGCTTTAAAAATGTTATGACTAAAATTTTTAGCTACAATAACAAAACATCTTTACCTTTAAAAAATACTTACTAATTAAAGAGCATATTCTTTATATTCTGCACAAGATAAAGGCAAGATCTTTCTGGAAATATTTAATAGCCTTTTCCATTCCTTTTTAGGCTTTTCCTGTTGTGGCACACAAAAGTGCAAACATTAAATTAATTGTATAGCTTTTTTGCTTGGAGGTGTTTAAAGATATACTTCTTTGTACAGTGTAGGTTTTCAAAATGCAGATTTTTCATAACAGCACAAATGAGATTTATGGGACGATATTCAATAACATCACATGACTTGTGGGCATCCCTGGTGGCTCAGTGGTAAAGAATCCACCTGCCAAAGCAGGAGACACAGGTTCCATCGCTAAGTTGGGAAGATCTCCTGGAGAAAGAAATAGCAACCCACTAAGTATTCTTGCCAGGGAAATCCCATGGACAGAGGAGCCTGGTGAGCTATAGTGTATGAGGTTTCAAAGAGTTGGACATGACTTAGTGACTAAACAACAATGACATATGACTTGATAAAAAATTAACAAAAATCAATGGTCATGTAAACCTGATGTATACTTTTATGAATGTGGGCAGATGTAAGTGTACCATGAGCAAGCAAATAACTGTATAGGCCCTGCTTTCAGTAAGAAATGACTGAAGGAGTAAATCACATAAGATCTAGAATGTTCCTGGGGTTTTAGTTCTATATATAACACTAAAAAATATAAAATGTTATACTGCATATTTTGGTACCTAAACTTTCTAAATTTCTTATGTATTGAAAAGATTCTGATATGGGAATAGATCAAAGAAGACATAACTCAGTATTGTATGATTTCAGGAACTGGGAGGAGTGATAAATTTGAAATGCTGGACAGCAAGAGTCTTTTGTTAAGTGTCCAAATAGGTTCATTGTAACCTAACAGCAAGGATATTAAACCAGTTAATCCTAAAGAAAATCAACTCTGAATATTCATTGGAAAGACCAATACTGGAACTGAAGCTGCAAGACTTTAGCCACCTGATGCGAAGAGCTCATCTTTGGAAAAGACCTTGATTCTGGGAAAGATTGAGGGCAAGAGAAGAAGGGGGTGACAGAGGATGAGATGGTTGGATGGCATGACCAGCTCAATGGACATGAGTTTGAGCAAACTCCAGGAGATATAGTGAAGGACAGGGAAGCCTGGCATGCTGCAGTGCATGGGGTCACAAAAAGTTGGACGTAACTTAGTGACTGAACAATAACAATAGCAACCTAGGCATGGAGGCTCTGTCAAACATACAACCTGGTAAAACTGCTTTTCGGTACTCCTATACATGATACATTAGACTTACTCACTGAACCAACTTCTTGGCTAATGTGTGCAACAAATTAGGTCCTATCTGAAGTTCTACTGCCAAGACAGCATCAGACACCTCAGTTCTGTTGACCACTGAAGTCTTTGCAGCACAGATACGTTTGAGAGTGATATTCTCTAAATACAGAAATTGCTTGATGTTACAAGCTCCATGCTGCTTTTGTTTTCTGATCTACATCTTCAGGTTTCATTCTACCTTCTTGCTAGGGCAGCAAACAGTGGAGCTCTTCCAAGACTTGCCATACAGTGAGCATCTGTACAATAACCATATTCTTCATAAAACTTGATTTTCCGAAGACTTAACTGGTCATCAGCAATATGGTTGGATGGTACATTTTCATCAAAAGGACAGTCAGGAGCATGGATACCTTCTTTTCCATAAGAGCAGTGCTGCACATTGCTTCACATACTCTTATTAATACTGTGTGGTAATCCACATTTCTTCAGTTTCCCCATAATTTTGTTCATAATTTTGGTTGGATTGTGTAATAAGAAAAATCATATGTTTGTATGTGACTTCCGTGGGAGTTGGACATTTCATGCAAGACATTAATTTAGTCAAAAAATAAACATTAGGGCTGTGAAAGAATTAAATACAGAAATGATGTAAAGTAACTTGAGTTGGAAAATGCTTTGTGGATTCAATTCAGCACTTCTGGGTCCAGGGAACTGCTCTTACTCAGCTTCTTGATGGAGTGGTAATACATTTCTATAGCTTTCTTGTCCTCATAAAGGTCATGCTGTGCTTGGCAGTAAGCTTCACTCACCTTCAGAAACTCCGTAAATGTGTGATGACAGAAAGGGGTACATTTACTCATTGAAAACTGTGGCCTAGTCTTACCGTGGTATCGCAGTGGCAGCGACACAGGCAGCTGTGGCTGTGCCGCAGGGCGGAGGCGGCGCAGGCGTTGACAGAGGCAGCGGGCGGATGTTGGGTTTTGGAAAAAAGTTGAAATCAGAATGTTCCATTCCCTGAGTATTCATTGTCAGATTTTATTGTAATTAAAGATTTTGGAAAGATTTTTGCAGGTTTTTTTTTTTTTTTTTTAAAGGTGAAAACAGACTTAAAAATTTGTAACTCTAAAATGAAAAGGTTTGTTTATTTAAAAGTTTAAAAATGTTTGTATTAAATTTTAAACCATAAATTTCATTGAGCCATGAAAAATGGAAATACTGAAATGAGAGTCATATGAGGGAAGTGTGTGCGTGCCTGCTAAGTCGCTTCAGTTATGTCCGACTCTTTGTGACCCCATGGACTGTAGCCCGACAGACTCCTCTGTCCATGTAATTCTCCAGGCAGGAATACTGGAGTGGGTTGCCATGCCCTTCCTCAGGAGATCTTCCCGACCCAGGGATCGAACTCATGTCTCTTATATCTCCTACACTGGCAGGCGGATTCTTTACCAATAGTGCCATCTGGAAGCCCATGAGGAACATGATGTCCCCTTAATATTTGTTGATGTGAGTATAGAAATTATTAGAGGTTTTGGCTCTGCTCACTCTAAGGCAACATATTCCATTCTGCCAAAGAATGTAGTAGTAGTGGGTGGAACATATGCGGGCTCTGAAATTAAATCTTGTATCTTCTCCTTATCAGTTATGCAGCTTTGGGCAAGTGATCTGCCCTCACTAAATTTCCTTACCTTTAGAATGAAGACAAAAATAGTCTTCACAAGATTGTTGTGATATAGTAAGAATTAAGTATCTGAAAAGACTGCAGCACAGTGCCTATCACACTGTAAACTCAACAGATACTTGTTTCCATCATCCTGTTCCTTTACCTTGTTTCCGTTTTCCCATACCTTCTGATCTTATTTTTTCATAATCTTATTCCAATATGGAATCCAAATTTGACAGTTTGGGTAAAATAGTGTTTGTATAGTTTAATATGGAATGGTTAAATCATGTCAGTTAACATCATTCAGTTCACTTCAGTTCAGTCGCTCAGTCGTGTCCAACTCCACGACCCCATGCAATGCAGCACGCCAGCCTCCCTGTCCATCACCAGCTCCCGGAGTTCACTAAAACTCACGTCTATCGAGTCGGTGATGCCATCCAGCCATCTCATCCTCTGTTGTCCCCTTCTCCTCCTGCCCCTAATCCCTCCCAGCATCAGAATCTTTCCAATGAGTCAACTCTTCGCATGAGGTGGCCAAAGTACTGGAGTTTCAGCTTCAACATTAGTCCTTCCAGTGAACACCCAGGACTGATCTCCTTTAGGATGGACGTTGCAGTCCAAGTGCTTTAAAATTGTTGAATTATTTTTAATTGATATTTACTATTACCTTCTAGTTAATTAGCCTTTCATTTTGTCTGCCCTAGTCTCCATTTTATATTTTTCCTCTTTAATTTTTGTCCTAGTTGACTTTTATGATCAAAGTGAAGAACAGGAATGGTGGTAACTCCTCACCATCAGTGTAGTGTGTCTATATTTTATCCTTTGTAAAAAATATTTTAAAAAAACTGATAAAACTGATAACTTCAGAAGAAACATAGCCATCCAAGTCTTCTTAATGAATAACTAAACTTATTTCTTAAGAATATCTTTCTTAGTGCTCAGAGAAAATAAGAGGATTTTTAAATTTACTTGCTATTTGTGAAGAGATATGTACCAGAGAAGGCTTATTAATGATGTTTGCAAATATTTTTCTGGCAAAATGTGCAATCTAGGCATTGTGGTTAAGTCCTAGGAAACTGTTTATAGCATTCTAATGAGGTTACATATAGACTTTTAAAGAAAGGAAAGCAACGCTTATGAGCAGAAACTCAGAGACTTAAGAGATTTGAGGATCCCCTGTGATCCTCAAATCTCCAGCTGCTGTAATTTTGGCTACTGTCTAGAATAGGATGGTGATATTATTGAAGATAAGCTTAGCCTAGCTCTGGTTGCTAAAGATGCTCTAAGGTAGTATTATCTGATTAGTTATATGGATATAGTATGTATAGCAATTTTCAATGAATTGTTTAAAAACACTTTTACCAATATGGTAATCTATTTAAATATCATTTAGTGAAAAAATGTTATTATGGTAGTAGCAGCCTGTTATAAATGAAAAGGTGTGCTTTTTGAGGCTTTGTACTCTAATTGTCTAGAGCAGTGAAAATTTTTTATCTATGTAAAATTTATTTTTGTACCCATTGGTTGCTGCTTCCTGACTGGGCCAAGGATGAATGTCAGAGGGGAGGGTAAAGAATGACTGAGCAGCCCTGATGCAGGGCTTACCTGTTCCTTCAGTGGTGTTGTTTAGTCAGAGTCGTGTCCGACTCTTCTGTGACCCCCTGGACTGCAGCCGGCCAGACTCCTCTGTCCATGGGATTTCCCAGGCAAGAATACTAGAGTGGGTTGCCATTTCCTTCTCCACGGAATTTTCCTGACCCAGGGATCAAACCCACGTCTCCTGCATTGGGAGGCAGGTTCTTTACCACTAAGCCACCAGAGAAGCCCTCCTTTAATGTTAGGCAAATGTAATTATGGGAAATGGGAAAGTATTTGTTTTGAATTGTTTTCCTCTCACACATTTCTAGAATTGGGTTTCATGCCTTGTTTTTGGAGAGGTTTTAAAATTTTATTTTCATATTGATCTTTAAAATCTGTTTCAGCATGATCATGATTCTGTTAGATCAGACAACAAATAGTGGCAAGGGAATAAAATACTATCCCTTTATTTATTTATTTATTAATCTGTAAAGGAAAGAAGTTATGCTTCACTAATATTTATTATATATATTTAAAGTAGTGAATACATATGACTAACAGATTAGTAGATACATATATGGGTGTGTCCTCCAATGTTTTTTTTTTTTTAACTGACAAGAGGAAATGTATGATTTAAACAGTATGAAAACTATGTATATAAGTAAGCACTGTATTTGTTTCAAACCCAGTTTGAACTTTATACAATTTCAATGCTTCTCTTTTCTTTTGGTTTTGTATTGAGAGAAGGCCATGTTACCCTATGCTTGTGTGATGTAGGTTCTGCAGGACCTTAATAAAGTGAGAGAATTGAGTCATAACACATGGTAGTATAGGATTTCCAGAGTGTAAGAATATCATATTCTTCTATCAATTGGACGTATTTGGGGGATTTTTATCTTAATTTTAGTAAGGTAACAAAGCAACTTGCTATCATTATTTATAGGAATGTAGTAGCGTGTTTTCAATGTAGATTTTTTTTTTTGGTCTTGATTCTAGCAGTGATTGTTTAACACGTTCACAGTGAAGACTTAAATAACTGCTATGATGCTAGCCTGATACTCAGTGAAAAAGACACTTTAAGGAGACAACAAGTTAGATCTTATGATAACTGTTGTTCAAAGACTGTTTGTTGGCAAAGACTTAGTTAAATATCAGATCTGATTATTCTGAACAGTAAACAGAGCCTAGAAGTTATGAATTGCATTTTGTGCAAATACTTTTGTGAGCAGATGTTTTCTATATCATCAAATTATATTGTAGTGTGGAATGTCAAAATACAGGAAAAAATTAAATGTAGAACCAGGCCTGAAGTTATCTCTTTCTTCTTTTAACTATATGAGCAATCATTTGAAGTGAAGTGAGGTTGCTTCGTTGTGTCTTGACTCTTTGCAACCCCATGGACTGTAGCTTGCCAGGCTCCTCTGTCCATGGGATTTTCCAGGCAAGAATACTTGAGTGGGTTGCCATTTCCTTCTCCAGGGGATCTTCTCGACCCAGGGATTGAACCTGGGTCTCCCGCACTGCAGGCAGACTCTTTACCGAGCCACCAGGGAAGCCAGCAGTCATTTAGTTTTAGTAAAATAGTATCATCCTTCAAATAGAGCTAGTGTTCTTAGAGTATTATTAGTTTGGTAGATTTGTTAGAATCTAATTTATAATTTTGTGTTTATTTGTAGTTTTATAAACCTAAGAAAGTATATTAAAAAGCAAAGAACGTCACTTTGCTGACAAAGCTCCATATAGTTAAAGCTTTGGTTTTTCCAGTAGTCATATATGGATGTGAACCTTAAAGAAGGCTGAGTGCCGAAGAATTGATGCTTTTGAACTGTGATGC
The DNA here is from genome assembly GCF_029407905.1 of Bubalus kerabau. Classification (NCBI taxonomy): domain Eukaryota; kingdom Metazoa; phylum Chordata; class Mammalia; order Artiodactyla; family Bovidae; genus Bubalus; species Bubalus kerabau. The sequence goes on from NC_073629.1 coordinate 67,910,000, forward strand.
TGAAGAAGACTCTTGAGAGTCCCTTGGACTACAAGGAGATCAGAGCAGTCAATCCTAAAGGAAATCAGCCCTGAATATAATGAATATTGGAAGGATTGCTGCTGAAGCTGAAGCTCCAATACTTTGGCCACCTGATACCAAGAGCTGACTCATTGGAAAAGACCCTGATGCTGGGAAAGATTGAAGACAAAAGGAGAAGAGGGCGGCAGAGGATGAGATGGTTGGATGGCATCACTGACTCAATGGACATGAATTTGAGCAAACTATGGGAGATATTGAAGCACAGGGAAACCTGGTGTGTTGCAGTCCATGAGGTTGCAAAGGCATGACTTAGTGACTGACAATAACAACAGCAAATAATTTTATAAGAAATATAAACCTAAGGAGTTTAGTTTCATTATGTATTTAAGTATCATATATATAAATGGAGGCTTCCCAGGTGGCGCTAGTGGTAAAGAACTCGCCTGCCAATGCAGGAGACATGAGAGATGAGGGTTCTATCCCTGAGTTGGGAAGATCCCCTGGAAAAGGAAATGGCAACCCACTCCACTATTCTTGCCTGGAGAACTCCATGGACAGAGGAGCCTGGTGGGCTACAGTTCATGGGGTTGCAGAGAGTCAGACACACTTTCATATATAAATGATTTGACACTTGGACCAAGTCAGATTTTTTTCTACCAGACAAGAGTTCTGAACATTTCTTAACTTTTAGAAACAATGCATTAGAATATATGGTTGAATTTGTAAACTTTTGAAATTCAGTCTATTTTCTGTCTGGTTTTTCATATATTATCTCCAGATACCATGATTTTTTATGATATATTGATTATGTTAGCCAAAGGTTATAGTACTTACACTGAAGCTCAAAATTATCTATCAGAAAAGTGTTGATTGAATTTATAATTTTATGCTAAAGTGACTACTTCTTTATGAAATTGACATTTAATTTCAAGGAATGAAATTAACCTTCAACCGAAAACATGGCCTAAAGGAATAATCTTATTTTTGTATTGAGATTTATAGGTCAGTTCATTTTTGTTTAATAGTGGTTTTATAACAAAAAAGATATGATTGTTAATAACTTAATATAAATCATTTTAAGTTATTAAAATGAAAAGATATTTTCCATTTTAAGAGCAATAACTTTAACCATTTTGTGAGAATGAATCAGTAACAGCTGAAGATCTGATCTTTGAATGTGGCAGGGTTGGAACCCTTTCAAAATAGAAAAGCCAGTTTTTAAGAAAAATCACAATGTTTCAGTTCTAAACTTTAGTGTATTTGGAACATGTGCAGAAGAACATTTTCCTCTTGCTGTCTCCTGCCAGACTAATTATGTATGCCACATTAATTTTTCCCTTATGTTTGGGAAGCTCAAGTATATGGTAGAATAAAGGGTTGCCTGATTCATCTTCACTTGTTTTAATGGTAAGATCAAGATGAGAAGCATTTAAGAGAGACATTGTAATTTTCTCTCAAAGAAAATGTACACAAAAAATGAAAATGTTTCATTCACTCAGTGAGTGTTTCTTGAATGTCTGCTATATGCCAGGCTCTATTCCTAAGCCTAAGTGGTACAGTCAGTGAAGGACAGAAAAAGTCCCTGCCCTCAGAGAAGTGCTCATATTCTAATAGGGGTGGTGATGGGAAATGATTTCAGATTTGTAAATGACCTGTATAAAAGAAAACATGTAGTGAGAACAGAGTACTTTAGCTGAGATTGGAATGATAGGAAGATTTGGAAGGAAAGAAGTCTAAATTTGATCAATAGCCCCTGAATTGGAAAAGGCTTGGCATATTCCTGAACAGTTTGGAAGGAGCATAGTGAACATGGGTGTTAGGGGTGAAGTTAGAGACAGAGAGAGAGAGAGAGATACAGAGACCACATTAAGCCTTGCAGACCATGTAAGGAGTTTCTGTTTTCCTCTGATTATCATGGGGAATCCTTGAAAGACTTTAAGTGAGAAAGTTTAATGATTTGACTTGTTTAAGGAAGGTCTCTCTGGTGGCTCTAAGGAGAACGAACCATAGGAGGATGGGAGTGGAAGCAGGCAGCCAGATGGGAGCTATTCCAGCATCTAGTCCAGCATCATCTAGAGATGATGGTGGCTGATGTCAGGGGGATGGAGTGGAGCCAGTGAAGAATGATCGCACTGGAGATGTGTTCCTGTGGTACAGAGATTGCACTTGCTGATGGATTGTATGTTTTCATACTCAAGCATTTGAGATTCTGAAAAGTAAAATTTTTGGACTATCACAGTTTAACTCTGTAAGTCTTAAGAGTGTCAGATATTACTAACATTAAAAGCAATGTTTGGGGAGGACTGCTGCTAAGTCGCTTCAGTCGTGTCCGACTCTGTGCGACCCCATAGATAGAAGCCCACTAGGCTCCCCCTGTCCCTGGGATTCTCCAGGCAAGAACACTGGAGTGGGTTGCCATTTCCTTCTCCATTGCATGAAAGCGAAAAGTGAAAGTGAAGTCGCTCAGTGGTGCCCGACTCTTAGCGACCCCACGGACTGCAGCCTGCCAGGCTCCTCCGTCCATGGGATTTTCCAGGCAAGAGTACTGGAGTGGGTGCCATTGCCTTCAGTGTAGCTCTTTCATCTTAGCTTCCTTTTGCTACATTGCATAAAGTATACTGTATTGGAAAAAAAATTAAGTTAGTAACTCCCAGTTCTGTGGATAAGTTCATGCCAGATTGTTCTGATTTTTTTTCTTTAAAACTTACACTACATAGGGACATATTAAAAAAATTTTTTTAATACAAGCACTTTTAAATATGTGCTCAATAATTGTTTTGGGTTATTTTTAATAAAGAATGAAAATAATTGCCACATGATATAAATAAAATATGGGCTTTCCAGGTGGTGCTAGTGATAAAGAACCCTCCTGCCAATACAGGAGACATAAGAGACATGGATTCCATCCCTGGGTCAGGAAGATCCCCTGGAGGGGAGGGCATGGCAACCCACTCCAGTATTCCTGCCTGGAGAATCCCATGGACAGAGGAAACTGGCGGGCTACAGTCCATAGGGTCGCAAAGAGCTGGACACTACTGAAGTGACTTGGCACATAAATAAAGTATATCTTTTTAACTTTTTGGTTTTATTGAAATGGTATATTTACTAAAATTTTCTTTTCCTAGCCACATTGTTCTGATGCTTGCAGATGATATGGCATGCAACCCTAGAAATCCTAAACCAGCTACAGTGTATAGTCACAAGAATATGGAACTGAATGTGTATGGAGATGATGTAGAAGTGGATTATAGAAGTTATGAGGTAAAATGTTTAATGTGGCAACATTTTGAAATGTAGCTTTCACTTTTAAGCTCGAACATAGTGGTAGAATAAAATAATCTTATTGTTTTTCTTTAAACTTTGTACGGTTTTCACTGTAGCCTTGACAATCTGCAGTTTCTGGAGTTCATATTAAGGAAACAATATATGAGTAAAAGTATCACAGCATGAAAATTTCATATATGTATCTAGGATAGAACAACTTTATCTTGGCTTCTGTATTATTTTATTGAGGGTTAATGTATCAACTTCCTTTTATAGTAAGTGTATTCTTTGTTTTTCATATTTGATCTAAAATTTCAAGTTTTATATTTTCAGTAAATATATTAATTATGGAAATATTAAAATGACTGATACTACTTAAAGGTAACCACTTTTAATATGCCTCCAGTGTTTTTATGCACATATGATTAAAAATATATTAAAAAAAAATGGCACTGTGCTATATTTTCTGCCTTTGAAACTTTACTTTAAATTTAATAGATTGTATGTTTAACATTTCAAGTCTTTCTTGATGAAGTCTTCTTCAGTAATCCTTCCCCTTTTACTAAGCCTACCAAAAGTAAGACACACTTTCCCATGTTCCCAGACCTGTTTTGAAGAAATTAGTATCTTTTCCCAGGCTGTAAGTTCCTTAAGGACATGTATCTTCCGTGTCTTATACCTAGTGAATTCTTACAGTCTTCTGAAGGCACTCAGAAATGTTTGTTCAACACTTAAATGTTTGTGAATGTTGGACTTTTTCTGTTTCTTTTTTTTTGTCATTGTAAAATGTAGACCAAGTACTTCCCTTCTTTGTTAGCCAACAAGAAGTCCTGTTTAAAAAAACACCATTTTGGTGTCTTCTGGGAAAATGTAAACCAAACAACTTATACATACACCCACAGACACACACACATAGACACTTAGGTACTCACCTAGGGAAGAGTTGAACAAGAAAGCTGGGTTGATTTTCAGCTTTTTAAATTTAGATCTGTGTAATATAACTTGAAATTAGCATTATATTTCCAAGAACTTAAATATCTTTCAAAGCATCCTGGAGATGCAGAAATTCCCGGTTGGAAAATCTGGCTTGCGGTGTTTTTTTACATAATAAAGTTACCTCTAATGAAATTTAAGTAACAAAATGCATTTAGGAATTAAAGATGCATAATTTGGGGGTTATTTATGGATCTATCCTTATGGTTTTATTTTTATGATTTATTAAAGACCTTTTTGTTGTTGATCTAGAATTGACTAAGTAGTTATATGTATTAATTGCAATACTTATAATATTGTTGAATTTTTTTATATTTCTGTATTTTATATCTTCCCAAAGAATTGCCTGTGAAGACAGATTAATAATCTGTTTTCAGTTTTTGGCAATACTTTGTATAGCATTCAACTCTGGGAGTTGGTGATGAACAGGGAGGCCTGGCGTGCTGCGATTCATGGGGTCTCCAAGAGTCGGACACGACTGAGCGACTGATCTGATCTGATCTGATCTGTATAGCATTTGACCTTTTAAAGTTTATAATCGGCTTAGTTTTCCCCAAACTAGTTTTTTGTTGGTTTTTAGTATTTTGTAAAGAATGGAAACAAAGTTACTTTGAGGTGTATATTTAAATAAATATATTTCAATTGACTTATATTTCTCTTTTTAAGTTTTATTTTTAATTTATGCTGAGTAATACATAGAGAAAGAAGAAGGGATGTTTTTAAAAGTAGGAAAACAATTGATAGGTTTACTCAAGTTCTATTTCATCTGATTTCTCATTTTTTTCCTCAGGTAACTGTGGAGAATTTTTTACGGGTGTTAACTGGGAGGATTCCATCTAGCACGCCTCGGTCAAAACGTCTTCTTTCTGATGATCGGAGCAATATTCTTATTTATATGACAGGTAATTTTCAATTTAGATATTTAATGATAGAATATGCTGACTCTTTTTCAGAAAGGAATTTGCATGGAAAGAAATTATTAAATTATTTAAATTATTTTTGGATAAAATAGTTTGTTATGAAGTTCTCTTTTCTCATAATGTATAACAACTTGAAGTGATATTTGAAAGCAGTGTATTACTTATCAGCTGATGATAAAACAGGGGTAGAATGATTTTTAGATTTCATACAGCAGGAGAGTGACTCTTACTTAGTGGTTTACTTTTCTTTATCATGGTGCATTTATTTATAACTTTAAAAATTCAGTCAATTTATAAACTTTATAAATTAACCCAGCGGAGTTAATGAAGTCAGGAAACTTCATTTTCATCTACCTGACATGTACAAGAAATTTGCACTCCTCTGTGGCAAATAGGATGAAGTATAGTCTTGTAGCTTGGCTTTATTTGATGCACTAAACAAAAGGTTTTATTTATATTTCCTCCCTCATTAGACACAACGCTATAGCAGGGCACTCACCACTCTAGTCAGACACTTAGTGCAGTGCATAACCTGTAAGTCATATATGATAGCCCTGAAAATTGGTACCGAAATCTTTAGGTTGTGAGAATGAAATCAATTAATATACACAATGATTAAGAATATTGTGTGGTATATAGTAATCCTCAATAAATAATACCTATTGCCATTTTTTATCATTATATTAGCATAATTACAAGCCTTCCTATTACATAGGCTGGCAAACTTTTTCTGAGTCTGTTGGTACTCTTTCAGGATAACTGCAAGTATGGGAGAAATTCCAGTGTTAAAGATTGAACTGGCAAACCATGGCCCATGGAAGGGCTACCTGTTTACGAAATAAAGTTTTATTAGAACACAGTTGCATCTATTTGTTTTATGTATTCTCAAAATATATAAATTTGTTTTAAATATTGTCAAAATATATGGCAGAGTCCAGTAGTTGCAGCAGAGACCAAATGGCTCACAAGCCTAAAACATTTACTACTTGGCTGTTTACAGAAAAAGTTTAGGTGCTGATTTAGGTGCTGATTTTCAGGGCTATCGTATATGACTTACGGGTTGTGCGCTGCACTAAGTGTCCGACTAGAGTGGTGAGTGCCCTGATATAGAGTTGTGGGAGGAAATTCCCTCTAATGAGGGAGGAAATATTTTTTATCCCACAAAGACATATACTAACCACTGTTACGCTCATAGGACTGCTTATATTCTGAGGGGGCACGGAAATAGATTTTTCTACTTTGATAGGCAGTGGGAAGTACCTTTTAAAATTGGCACAAAGGGCCTATATTGGCATGCTAATGATGGTCTTACTCACACATTTCTTACTTAACAGCTGAGGAAACTGTGGCATAGAAAGGTTACTTGCCTAAGGAAACACAGTCATTAAGTAGTAAAGCTAACGTTTGTACCCAGGCAGAGAGCATGGCTCTCTCATGCATTTTGAATGTCATGATCTTTTGGTCAGCTCTCATAGTACAGTGGCTGACGGTTATAAAAACATAATTTTTTAGGTAAAAACTGCATTTCCTAGAGTTACAACATTTCAAGTATACACTGTGAACAGTGCTAGCTTACTAAGGGACTAGTTAGTGTCTTCAACTCCTTTCTCACCAAAAGTGTTTGCCTGGTATTTGAGAAATGTTCATCCATGGAAACTCATTTCTGACATAATAATGGAGCCAGTGAAAAAGTATAAATATGCTTTTATAAAACTGAATGATAAGAAAGCTCTTAAATGTATACCTACTATATTTTACACAGTCTATCATTTATCTGTTTAATTGGTATAGTAGAAAAATTAATTACTTTTAACCCTAGAATATACAATAACAAGTGATATTAAAATATTGCCATGAATGAAGTGAATGTTAATATCTAGATGTTTGCAGTTTGCATTTAAAAAAAATGTCTGTTTGATCTTTCTGACCCTTCCTATAAGGACATGGTGGAAATGGTTTCTTGAAATTTCAAGATTCTGAAGAAATTACCAACATAGAACTTGCAGATGCTTTTGAACAAATGTGGCAGAAAAGACGGTAATAAATGACTACTTTTCATAAGATAAATTAGTACCTAATTTTTCCATGGTTAGTAGATTTACAAATCTTATGAGATTTAAACTTATTTTTATGTTACTTCTTCTAACTTTAGATTTACATTTGTTGTTTCTATTGAACTGAATTATATTTTCTTTTTTAGCAGTTACACATTATAGCAGTAGTTTTATTATATTTTACAGAAGTATGAACTGAATTCTTTTTAAAGGAAAAATTTATATTTCTTAAAGAGCATGGAAAAAGTTCACCTTTTAAGATCTTATCTCTTGTTATTTCTCATCCTTTTTGGAGAAAATAAGATTCCTAATAACCAAGTGCCCCATTATTTAGGGGGCTTGTGAACATACATTTATTTCTTATCTTGTATTTATTCTTGCTTTTTGCACATTCTTGAACTCTTCATGTGATAGCAATATATTATTTCTTCTTTGGAAAAAATGCTGAAATTAGTATTAGTATAAAATTTGTAGCAGCTCACATTAACAATGATATATTATTAGTAATCTGTGGTAAGCACTCTTTTAGTTGAAAGTTGTCATATGGACTTAAGTGAATTTAAATTAGCAGTTGAACATACAGATGGCTAATAAGCACGTGAAAAAATCCCCATTATCACTAAATATTAGAGAATTGCAGATCAAAACTACAATGAGATACCACCTCAACACCAGTCAGAATGGCCATCATCAAAAAATCTATAAACCATAAATGCTGGAGAGGATGTGGAGAAAAGGGAACCCTCTTGCACTGTTGGTAGGAACCTGAATGGATACAGTCATTACGGAGAACAGTATGGAGATTTCGTAAAAACTGGGAACAAAACTACCATTTGACCGATCCCATTACTGGGCATGTACCCTGAGAAAACTACAATTCTAAATTCCTGGGTCGGGATTCCTGGGTTGGGAAGATCTGCGGGAGAAGGGATAGGCTACCTACTCCAGTATTCTTCGGCTTCCCTTGTGGCTCAGCAAAGAATCCGCCTGCAATGTGGGAGACCTGGGTTCAATCCCTGGGTTGGGAGATCCCTTGGAGAAGGGAAAGGCTATCCACTCCAGTATTCTGGCCTGGAGAATTCCATGGACTGTATAGTCTATGGGCTTGCAAAGAGTCAGGTATGACTGAGCGACTTTTACTTACCCCAGTGTTCATTGCAGCACTGTTTACAACAGCCAGGACATGGTAGCAACCTAAATATCCATCAACAAATGAATGGATAAAGAAGCTGTGGTATATATATGTATATATATACATACATACAATGGAATATTAGTCATAAAAAGGAACAGATATGAGTGAGTTCTAGTGAGGTGGATGAACTTAAAGCCTGTTATACAGAGTGAAGTAACTCAGAAAGAAAAAAGCAAATATTCTATATTAATACATATATATGGAATCTAGAAAAATGGTACTGATGAATGCACTAGAAATGCAGACATAGAGAATGGATTTGTGGACACAGTGGGGAAGGGGAGGGTGGGACAAATTGAGAGAGTAGACTGAAGCATAAACACTACCATATGTAAAATAGATAACCAGTGGGAATTTGCTCTGTGATGCTGAGAGCTCAACCAGGTACTCTGTAACAACCTAGACAGGTGGGATGGGATGGGAGGTGGGAAGGAGGTTAAAAAGGGAGGGCACATATGTATACCTATGGCTGATTCATGTCAATGTAAGGCAGAAACCAGTACAACATTGTAAAGCAATTGTCCTCCAATCAAAAATCAATTAAAAAAATAAAGTATCAGTTGAACTGCTTTTAACTTGGTTATGCTCAATAAATGCTTATGAATTTATTCATATATGCTTATAAATTATCTTCTAAACCTATGGCACAGAGGGGAATAGGATGCTTACTGTGCCTTCAAAGTGTTTAAAATCTAGGAGAAAAGAGAAATATGTACACAGCTATGCTACAAATTAAATATTCTAAATACTGGATTATAAGCATAAGGAGAACGTATAGAAGTATTGAGACAGCTTTTGCTTGGTACTGGTTTTATCTTATTCACTGCCATGCTTATTGAATGTATACTAGGCACTGGCACTGTGTTGCCATGTGGTGGTGTTCTGTTTAATTTTAATGACTCCATGAGGCAGATACGTTATGATTCTCATTCTTACAAGTGTGTAAATTGAGCACAGTTTAAATAACTTGCCAAACTTTGCACGGCTTTTAAGTGCTAGTGCTAGGATTCACATCTAAGTGGTCCTGTCCCAAAGCTTACTCTCTTAATTGTTTTATTGTACTGCCTCTCGTAACCTTTAGATGGTCCTAATCCCCAGAAGTATCCACAGATTTTTGTCTCAAAACAAATGTGTCATATTAGTTGTACCTTCTATCATCTGCTTAGATATCATTAAGATTTTGTGCTTTCTTTTTGGGTGTAGTGTTAGCTGTTTACCTAGATTCAGTATCTGAGAAAATATTATCTGCTTCCTATTTTCACCTTCATCAGTGAAGCAGCTCATTCTAAAATGTAGAGCTGATTATGTTATTCTTTCACTTTAAAAAAGCCATTGATGGCTTGTTCAGATTTATAGGGTAATATCCAAACTTCATACAGGATACTTTACAGATTGGCCCTACCTTGGTGGCTCAGATGGTAAAGAATCTGCCTGCAATGCGGGAGACCCAGGTTTGATCCATGGGCCAGGAAGATCCCTTGGGAATGGCAACCCACTCCAGTATTCTTGTCTCGAGAATTCCATGGACAGAGGAGCCTGGCAGGTTACAGTCCCTTGGGTCACAAAGAGTTGGACACGATTGAGCAAGTAACACACTACCTTTTTGAAACTAATTTCTCTCCATTTTACCAAATTAATTTTAGATCTGAACTGCACCATACTATTCCTTTACCCCAGACATTGATAGTTTTTATGTTTAGGTGCCTTAATATAGGCTTTTTCTTCTGCTGGAATGTGCTGTTCCTTTCTTTGTTAAAGAACATTCACCTCTCACTGATCTTGCCAGACACATCACCTTTCTGTGACCTGCCTTTCCCTCTGTTTCTTTCTCAGTGCTCTTGGAACATTTTTGACTTTGTTAGACTCGACACTACTGAGGGCAAGGACTATATTGCATCCCAGCTTAGTGTCAGGCATGCTGTAGGCCCTCAATAAAATTTGTAATACTCATCATATTCTGATTCAGTTACATGTTTATGTTTCTGTCTTCTAGTTAGATTTTGAAATTTTTTAAGTATGGTGACTGTCATATATATGTGTGTGTGTGTGTTTTTCTAAAACTAGCTCAGTTTCTAGGACTGTGTGAGTGCCAGAGAAGTGCTTTTTGAATTAAACATTTGTTTGGACTCTGAGTTATGTGTCATAGATAAGGGAAGGGAAGAGTTTGGGCAGCCACTTTGTGGTATAACCACTGCACTCTGTTGAAGTGGTTTCCCCAGATATGATTATACCTTTAAATTTTCTAGTATAGATTTGTATTGGGAATTCTACTGAAAAATCTCAAATTTTTAGCTGATGAAATGATTAAGATATGACTTAAACATCTTATGGAAGTATTATAAAATATTAATGTATGATTAACAGCATGATTCATGTCACAGATACTATCGCTTTTCTTTCAGCTACAATGAACTACTATTTATTATTGATACTTGTCAAGGAGCATCCATGTATGAGAGATTTTATTCTCCTAACATAATGGCTTTAGCTAGTAGCCAAGTGGGAGAAGATTCACTTTCGGTAAGCACATTTTCTTTTTTCCTGTTTGTAAATGGCATTGTTGTTAAAATATGTAGCTATTTCTGAAATTACTTATGTGCTTTATAAATATATGTTATTTCTTAGACTTTATATCTTAGGTGGAAATTTTGATTATATTTTAAATATTTTGTTTTAATGATCATATGTCTTATTAGACATGTACTTTTTTTCTTTTGCTTTTTCATAGCATCAACCTGATCCTGCAGTTGGAGTCCATCTTATGGATAGATACACATTTTATGTCTTAGAATTTTTGGAGGAAATTAATCCAGCTAGCCAAACTAATATGAATGACCTTGTAAGTATTTGCTTGATTTGATTATAGCACGATAGCTGTGCTAACCTTTCTCATACTTTTAGGGTACTCTTCCTTACGCTGAATGATGCAAAAGCAGTTTCTAAGAGGGAATTTCTTTGTAATATTGGCCTGGCTCAAGAAACAAGAAAATTCTTAACCATCTAACTTTATATTTCAAGGAACTAGAAAAAGAAGAACAAGGCCCAAAGTTACTAGAAGGAAACATAATAAAGATCAAAGCAGAAGTAAGTGAAATAACAGCTAAAAAGGCAATAGAAAAGATTAATGAAACTAAGCTGGTTCTTTGAAAAGCTAACAAATTGGCAAATCTTTAGCCAGACAGACTTATTAAGAAAAAAAGAGCCCAAATAAGTAAATTCAGAAAAGAAAGAAAGCAGTTACAATCAATATCACAGAAATGCAGAAGATCATAAGAGAACATTATGAACAGTTATATGCCAACAAATCAGACAGCCTAAAAGAAATGTATAAATTCCTAGAAACATGCAATCTTCCAAGACTAAATCATGAGGAATTAGAAAATCTGAATAGACCAATTACTAGTAATGAAACTGAATTAGTATTCCCCCCTCTCCCCACAAAAGTCCAGATCTAGGTGGCTTCACAGGTGATTCTGCCAAACATTTAAAGAAATTTAATACCAATCCTTCTCAAATTATTCAAAAAAACGAAAACAAAATTGAAGAATAAAGAACACTTCCAAAGTCACTTTATGAGGCTAGTATCACCCTGACACCAAAACAAAAGAATTGATACTACAAAAAAAGAAAATTACAACCTAATATCCCTGATGACTACAGATGCAAAAATCCTCAACAGAATACTAGTAAACTGAATCCAACAATACTTTGAAAAGGATCATGCAGCATGATCAAGTGGGACTCATTCCAGGGATGCAAGGATGCTTTAACATTCACAAATCAATTATGTGATGCACTGCATTACCAAAATGACTGATAAAACTCATATGATCATTTCAATAGATGCAAAAAAATCATCTTACAGAATTCAACATCCATTTATGATAAAAACTCTTAGCAAAGTGGCTGTAGAGAGAATATCCCTCAGTATAATAAAGGCCATATATGAAAGATCCATAGCTAACATACTCAGCGATGAAAAGCTGAGAGAAAGCTTTTTCCTCTAAGATCAAGAACAAGACAAGGATCCCCACTCTTGCCCCTTTTATTCAATATAGTATTGGAAGTCTTAGCCACAGAAATTAGGCAAGGAAAGAAGTAAAAGGCATCCAAATTGGAAAGAAGTAAAATTGTCACTAATTGCAGGTGACGTTTTATACAAATCCCTGGAGTCTCCACCAATATACCATTAGAACTAAAGTTGTAGAATACAAAAATGTTACCATTCAGTAAAGTTGTACGATTAATATACAAAGATTGATTGAATTTCTATACACTAATGAACTATTAGAAAGAGAAATAATTAAAGCAATCCTCCTTAAAATTGCATCAAAAAGAATTAAACACCTAAAGATGAATTTAGCCAAGGAAGTGAAAGACTTGTATGCTGAAAACTCTTAAGTACTAATGAAAGAAATTGATGATGACACAATTAAGGAGAATAAATCCATGATTCTGATTTAGAAGAATTAATATTGTTAAAATATTCCAAAATCCAAAGCAATCTACAGATTTCATGTAGTCCCTATCAAAATACCAAAGGCATTTTTTAAAAATAGAATTAGAACAACTAATCCTAAAATTTGTATGGAACCGCAAAAGACCCCACCCTACTAGCTAAAGTAACATTGAGAAAAAAGCAAAGTTGGACATATCACACTCCCTGAATTCAAAAAACTATGCTGCTAAGCTACAGTAGTCAAAACAAGTGTGGTACTGGGAGCCCTCTTATAGTTGCTAGATGGGATGTTGTCTACCCATGATGAATCATCTAATAAAGCCCAATACATTTTCAAATTACTTCATGTATGGATGTGAGAGTTGGACTGTGAAGAAGGCTGAGCGCCGAAGAATTGATGCTTTTGAAGTGTGGTGTTGGAGAAGACTCTTGGGAGTCCCTTGGACTGCAAGGAGACCCAACCAGTCCATTCTGAAAGAGATCAGCCCTGGGATTTCTTTGGAAGGACTGATGCTAAACCTGAAACTCCAGTACTTTGGCCACCTCATGCAAAGAGTTGACTCATTGGAAAAGACTCTGATGCTGGGAGGGATTGGGGGCAGGAGGAGAAGGGGATGACAGAGGATGAGATGGCTGGATGGCATCACTGACTCGATGGACGTGAGTCTCAGTGAACTCTGGGAGTTGGTGATGGACAGGGAGGCCTGGCATGCTGCAATTCATGGGGTCGCAAAGAGTCGGACACGACTGAATGATCTGATCTGATCTGAACTGATCATTGAATTTTAGATTTTAACAGGTGGTAGCAATGAGATTTGAAGTGAACTTCTCATGGCTTTCAGGGACAGCAGGAAACACAGGCGTGGCACCCTGTGAACTCTTTTGAGTTCGTTGTCTTTCTTGCTCTTTCCAAGGGCCATTGGCAGGTTCCTTTTGGTTGAGCTCTGTACTTTGTGTGTTTGAGCTCATGATCTAATTGGCTTTCCACAGTTCAGTATTTTGAGTGGAAAACTAGTCTCTTGATTCTGTCTCCAGATTCCGTATTGGGAACTGCGTTGGTTTTATATGTATGTCCCCATCTGGAATCCTTTCTTAGATTCCCTGCTGAGAACGACTAGTGACAGCTGCAGCTTTTCTTTTGCATGGCATCAGTCTGCAGTCCCCATTCTTTGAGGTCTGCTGATTCAGACCTTTCCTCAGTCTCTATTTTCTTTATTTTAGTTACTGTGCATTTGTTTTAGTGTGCACGTGAAGTAAAGGCCATTGTTCATGGCTATCTTGGAAGCCAAAAGGCTGCAAAGGTTCGTGGGTACAGGTTAGACATTTAAAAGTTGATAGAATGGTCATCACTTAACCCAGGGACGCCCATGTTAGGATAAGTTGGTCACAGAATGGGTTAGACTGACATCTCAGTCACCTGCCAACCTCAAGAAAACTTGTGTGCAACAAGATACACTGTGAAACACCCCAGCATTTTAACCCCACCACAAGTCCTTTTAGGTATTAGTTTGGCTCTGAGAAAACCAAAGGTCTGGCTAAAAGAAATGTGATCCTGTATGTCCAAATAGTTGAGCACACTGTCTTCCAGCACACCTACTTATTTTATATTTAAGAATTATGAATCCTGGAAGCTGCAGTTATTTAGCAAAATGGCAAAGCTTTACTAAAATCAACCTAGAATTATGTTAGGAAGAATGTCCTAACACAATAAGGTCACTTAATCAGTTCAGTTCAGTCACTCAGTCATGTCCGACTCTTTGCGACCCCATGATTACAGCATGCCAGGCCTCCCTGTCCATCACCAACTCCCGGAGTTCACTCAGACTCATGTCCATCAATTTGGTGATGCCATCCAGCCATCTCATCCTCTGTCGTTCCCTTCTCCTCCTGCCCCCAATCCCTCCTAGCATCAGAGTCTTTTCCAATGAGTCAACTCTTCGCATGAGGTGGCCAAAGTACTGGAGTTTCAGCTTTAGCATCATTTCTTCCAAAGAAATCCCAGGGCTGATCTCCTTCAGAATGGACTGGTTGGGTCTCCTTGCAGTCCAAGGGACTCTCAAGAGTCTTCTCCAACACCACACTTCAAAAGCATCAATTCTTTGGCGCTCAGCTTTCTTCACAGAACTAAAATGGACTGGAATGGGTGAATTTAACTCAGATGACCGTTGTATCTACTACCGTGGGCAAGAATCCCTTAGAAGAAATGGAGTAGCCATCATGGTCAACGGAAGAGTCTGAAATGCAGTACTTGGATGCAATCTCAAAAACGACAGAATAATCTCTGTTTGTTTCCAAGGCAAACCATTCAGTATCACAGTAATCCAAGTCTATGCCCCAACCAGTTATGCTGAAGAAGCTAAAGTTAAATGGTTCTATGAAGACCTACAAGACCTTTTAGAACTAACACCAAAAAAGTCCTTTTCATTATAGGGGACTGGAATGGAAAAGTAGGAAGTCAAGAAACACCTGGAGTAACAGGCAAATTTGGCCTTGGAATACAGAATGAAGCAGGGCAAAGGCTAATAGAGTTTTGCCAAGAGAACGTATTGGTCATAGCAAACACCCTCTTCCAACAACACAAGAGAAGACTCTACACATGGACATCACCAGATGGTCAACACCGAAATCAGATTGATTATGTTCTTTGCACATCACTTAATAAGTACCCTTAAAAACAAGGGTTCCCAAGTCAAACAAACCAAATGGAATACTTGATTTAATTAGTAAGCAGAAGTCTCCAAAAGCTTTCAAAATTTCAAAATAGCTTCACTGGAAGAGTCCTTGCAGAGGTCTAATGAAAAATTAAACCTAGAAAAGATACTTAAAACAATGCCTCAGCCTCCCCGATTTCAGCTTCTTGGGGGTTCATTATCAAAACATTAGCCCAGAGATCAGTGTGTCAGTTGTGAACAACTGGGACACTGGAAAAGAAAATGTTCTTAAGGGCCTAGGCAAGTTTTTCAGCATCAACTAAAATGGCCCCATATGGGCCCCTTGCAAAGTTGGTGAAACAGGTTTTTTGGGAAAAGTGCTAAATTATTTCCTTAAACATTTAGAGGAACTGAAATATTTAGCGCCTAGTAAGAATTTATTTTGGCCTTATACCCTAAGCTAGATACACCCAGAGGGAAAGAAACATTCCAGCAACAGGTGGGTGGATGTCATTTCTTTTTGTGAGTCCCAAAGCCTCTTCTGTTCATCTCAGAGTACTTGTAGATATTGGGACTTAGGAGACAGTTGTTCTGCACTTAATCTGTGTCTTTATGATACAGATTTCCTATTCCCATCTTCTTTGAGACTTAAGATCCATTCTTTAAATATGCAATTGTTTCTCTTCAGGAAAAAAAAGAGGGGGAAGAAATATTTGGAGATTGGGCAGATAAAAAAATCTTAGGTGTGTTTTTCACTAATGTTGGTAACTATAAGATCTCTGCATCTGTGTGTATCTACATATTTATGCTGTAGATATGCATGTATATGTGTAGCCTCTGGATGGTACTGCACAATTATTTTGTAAAAGAACTTTATTTAGTTAGTTTGACCTCAAGCTCATAAAGATCGGGCATTCTGAAATTCTCAGAAATGTTAACAGAAACTAACTGAAATGCTTTTCAAAATTATGTGATCTGAGATATTTTTAGTGAAGAAAAGCTAATTTAAGGTTGTTGGTTAAAACAAACATCTTTTTAGAATTATCAGCACTAGGCTTGAAAGAAAAATAACTGGGTATGATGTATCCCTAAGTAATCTAAATAATTGTTAAGAGCAAGTAAGTAAATATGTTGTTGTTTAATTGCTCTTTTGTGACCCCATGGACTGTAGCCCGCCAGGCTCCTCTGTCCATGGGATTTCCCAGGCAAGAATACTGCAAAGGGCTGTCATTACCTTCTCCAGGGGATCTTCCTGACCCAGGGATTGAACCCATGTGTCCTGCATTGGCAGGCGGATTCTATAAACATAAGTAGGGTAAAAAGCTTTTAGTTGAGTTTTTCAAATTAGTTTCCTAAATCTTCTTAGTAAATTGAAACCTGAAAGTTTTGCCAAAATTAAGTTAAATGCTAGAAATGTAATGAATTATAGATCTATTCTAGATCTCTCCAAATTAAAATACTGAACCATGGAATTATTGAACACAGGTTTGGGTCTCTCTCTTTCTTTCTTTGGCCACACTGCATAACTTATAAGATGTAATCTTAGGTTCCCAGCCAGGAATTGAACCTGGGCCCTTGGCCATGAAAGCATGGAGTCTTAACCACTGGACTGCCAGGGACGTCCCCTTGGTTTCTTATTGTAGAAGAACTAAGATAAATTTGGGTTTATTAGTAAGGATGTACCATGTGGCTATACCTTCCACAGTCTCTAATGATTGAGGCACCCACTTCTTTGGGAAAATCATATAAATGTTAATGAAAACCTTGGAATTTCTTGGAATTATCACTGTCCCTATCACCCTTAATCCTCAGGTGAGGTTGCAAGAATTAATGGAAAAAAAAAAAAAACTGTATTCAAGAGGAACAAGAATTAATAACATGAGACTGAATGAACTGATAAGGATGATTTTAATTTTTATGACTTTGTGTTTATAAAGTATTATGGGTTCTTTAATGTTTTTTTCCAGATTTAAAGAAATCTTTTTCCTTAAGCTGTCAACAACTTGGTAGGATATACCTTGGTGAATAAGGATGAAACATTTACTTTTTCTTCCTATCTGATCCCCAAAATTCAGAAACTCAGTGAATATTCTTATTTTCATTCTCTTTGTAACAGGACACAATTAGAAACATTTACTGTATTAATCTCTTTTGTCTGGAATGTTTTATAGTTGAGAGAGGTGTACATCAACTCAGATATGACCAGACAGCTTTAAGAAGACTGCTTGGAAAAATCAACCTGGTACTTTTCTTCCAAAGTTCCAGCGAAGCAATCTTAAAAAAGAACTTACATGGTCAATCATTATTTTTGTTGCACTTCTGTAAAAATCAGGCCAAGTTTAATACAGACAAATTAGTTTTACTGTGATTATCTTGGTTTAAAAAATCAAGTAATCATAGAAAAAATTATATTTGTACATTTATAGATAATAGACTCTAATTGTCTTTCTGGTCTTATTATGTACCTGTAAACTGAAAGTGGATCCTGTATTCATTTAGTTTCCTCAGATGACAATGACTCACCAAATTAACGTTTCCAGTTTCCTCTCATCATTTTGATTTGAAATCACTAAGAACAAAGGCAGGCATCCTTGGTAGCTCAGCTGATAAAGAATCTACCTGCAATGCAGGAGACCCTGGTTCGATTCCTGGGTTGGGAAGATCCCCTGGAGAAGGGATAGGCTACCTAGTCCAGTATTCTTGGGCTGCCCTGGTGGCTTAGTCGATAAAGAATCTGCCTGCAATGTGGTAGATCTGGGTTCAGTCCCTGAGTTGGGAAGATCCTCTGGAGGAGGGCATGGCAACCCACTCCAGTATTCTGGCCTGGAGAATCCCCATGGCTGGAGAAGCCTGGCGGGCTACAGTCCATGGAGTCACAGAGAGCCAGACCCATCTGAGAGACTAAGCACAGCACAGCGCAGCACAAGAACAAAGGCAGGCTTTGAGCCCTATCAGAAGGGACCTTACCAAGTATTTCTGACTGCTGACACCGCTGCAAAACTAAGAGGTATTTATTTAGCCTTGGGTACACATCTCAGAGCCAAGGAGGATTCTGTCTGACATCTGGTCCTGTCCAAATGCTGGAGACCTCCGAATCAACCTGACAAAAAAGAGAAATAACTCACATTGATGTAGACTGCTTCTGCCCATGATGACAGATCGATACTTCATACTTTAACTGAAAGCTCTTCTTCTTTGCTTTCCCTTCTTTAGTCTGGCATTTACCTGGAAAGACAACGCTGTTATCCTTATCTCCCAAGCCATTGTTTAGAGGGATAACCTCTGGTATTTAGAACAACTCTTTTCAGATTAGGAGAAAATCTAACTGACCATTGGCTTGAATGGGCAAAAGCAACAGAACTTGCAAATGAATCCATTAACAGTGCCACCAAGTGGAAGTAGTTTGTGCCCTGATAGGATTTGTCTTGGTTTGTGATGGTTATTTTCCTTGGGTCTATGAATGCCTGGATGACTGGTATATAAGCAGATAATACCTTTTAGGTTATCTAACTGTGCCCCTGTCTGTTCTAGAAAGGACCTACCAGAAGGCATTTAGGATTTGAAATTGCTTCCTTTGGCAGGGCTAGTTTCCCTGATAAGGAGTAAATAAAAATGAGAATATGATCAGAAGCCTCTCTGTAACTCTTGAAAGTATTGCAGAACCCATTGCAAAAGCGCTAGCTGCCTGGAAAGCTTTCTTAGGCTGTGGTTGTGGTTGTTCTTGATAATAGAATAGTCCTTGATTATCTTTTAGGTCAACCAGGAGGTATCTGTGCTATGGCTAGTATTACCTGCTATACCTGGATTGACACGTCTATGGAAGGTGAAACTCTATTACATAAGATCACTGAGCAAGCCAGTTGGCTTAAAAGGCTAACTCCTTCAATGGGGTCTTTGGTTGGTTTGAGTATTGGGGATCATGACTCTGAAGTGCATTCTAAGCATTGGGGATAATCCTGCTTATAATAATCAAAGTAGTCCCCATGGTGGGTTGTATTTTCTCAGAAGCTTTAAATTCATATTCACAGCTGCTGACCACCAAGCAAATGATCTCCCTAAGACTGGAAGGTCAGAAATGGAATGAAGAAGTATGACCAACTTAAAATTTATGAACCTGGAACCAGCATCTCTGGGTGTCATGGGAATTAAGCAAAAATGTTACGGTTTCTCTTTATCCGCCATCACCCCAGAGGCAGTTTGCATGATAAAACTCTTGCCTTTTTATTGTTCCTCCCCCCAGAAAGGAAGATATCCTGGCCTAAAAATAATTTTTTTTTTTTTTTTTTTTTTTTGCTAATAGCTACCTTGCCTTACCTTTCTTCCTATGAAAACCTATTTTGTACAATCCCTCGGAGAACTCTTTCAGTTGCTGGATGGGATGCTGCCTGACTTCATGAATTGGCCTGATAGAGTCAATTAGATCTTCAAACTAAAAAAGTAATTAACAACAGTATGGTTCTGGCACAAAAACAGATACAGAGAACAATGAAACAGATTAGGTAGTCTAGAAATAAACCTATGCGTGCTTATTTATTAATTTACAGTGAGGGAAGTAAGAATACAGAATAGGGAAAAACACTCTCATGCACCTCGATGTTCATAGCAACATTATTTACAATAGCCAAATATGGAAGTAACTGTAAGTCTCTACCAATAGATGAATGAGTAAAGATGTGGTATATATATACAATGAAATATTACTCAGCCAAAGAAAATAATGGAATTCTGCCATTTGCAACAACACGGATGGACCTAGAGGGTATTATGCTTAGTAAAGTAAGTGAGAGAAAAGACAGATACTGTATACTATCACTTATATGTGGAATCTAAAAAATAAAACAGAAATAGAGTCAGAGACGGAGCAAACAGATGGTTGTCAGATGGGTGAGTTAAGGGGAGGCACGGGTGAAATAGGTAAAGAGGATTAAGAAGTATAAACTTCTAGCTATAAAGTAAATAAGTCATAGCAGTGTAATGTATAGCATAGGGAATATAGTCAATATTTTAATAACTTTGTATGATGACCAATTGTAACTAGACTTCTCATGGTGACCATTTCGTAATGTACAAAAATGGCAAATCACTATGTGGTGCATCTGAAACTATTGTAATTGTCTCAGTTATAATTCAGTTTTTTTAAAAAGTCAAAGTATGTTTTTTGTTTGTTTTTTAGCAGCAAGGAAGAAAATATTTATTGTGTACTTAACAAAGCCCACCAGGTTGTTCACACAGGAATACCTTCAGTATACCTAGAACTTCAATTTTATCTTTGTTTATTTTATCTTTTACTTTGTTTCTTCAGCCTTCCATTTGTTTTGTCCTTGTTTGACATTTTACTTTCTTAGCCTTCCCCTACCCATTTTTTCCTCCTTTGCTTCTTAATTTATATCATGAACTCTTCTTATTTCCTATTATTGCTTTCCTGAATCTGGAGGGCACTGTGATGTTATACAAATTACTTAAGCTCTTTGAGCTTTAGTTTGAAGGGGAGATAATAATTTTTGTATACCTCAAAGTTATTGGTAAACTTAAATGAGAATATCTACAAACCGCTTCGCACAGTGCTTGGAACACCTGTGTGCTATACATTGCTGTGCCCTTCCCCATCCCTCTCCTGCTGTGTTGTGATTACCCGTGCACACAGTCTTGTTGCCACAGGTGGGCAAGTGCTGTGGCCTCTGGGCCTTTACTAGTGGGCCTGTAATGGTTTCCTTCAGATAGCCTGGGCTTCTGCCAAGCTGGGTTCTTTGCCTTACGCATCTCTACAGCTGCTCCTTTATTAGAAATGCTCTTATTTCTCATCTGTAATCTTCCTCTTTCTTTAAAAAAAATAGCTTAAGTCCCACTCCCTCTTTTTTCTTATCCTCAAACACTTAGAAGTTTATTTTTTTCCGAATTAGAACCTGTTACCTTTTTTCCCTACCTTGCTATGTTTATTCATCTCTGACTAGACTTGAAGAGAAGACCCAAGTCTTATCAGTTTTTGTATCCTCTATGAAAGGTAACCATGTGACATATATATAATGGGCACTTTTTATGCTTTGCATAGTGAATGAACGTGCGTCTGGCATTGGGGTTAGCAGACATTTGATCCTGCCCAACATGTCCATAAGACATTTGGTCCATGGCAAAGGATCCTTGAAATTTGGCTTGTCCAAATGTCCATGAGCATATTTAGTTCATGCCAGATGGTTCTGGACAGGACCAAATATTAAGGACCTTTTGACATGGACCAAATGTCCTGTAGGGGTCCTTGGCAGTTCACTGGTATGGAATATCGGGTATAAGATTGACCTAAAAGTTATTGTGAGATCTGTGTAGTGATGAAGTTGTAGTTTTCAGACTATTCCTTGGAGCACTAGGGTGTCTCGAGATGCTTTGGGTTTATAGATAAATTAAGAAAGGTATCTGATTTTTAGAATAGTTTATGTAGCTTCACAGCAGGAGGACAGGGGGATGGATAGCAAGGCTATGCTTTAGCTTCTTGCAGTCTAGAGCAGCTCTGATTTCATCTTCTTTACATACTTGGCTATTATATAGTAAGTATTTTATTGGAATTTAAAATTTGAATGAAGGGTCATGGTTGCAAAATGTTAAAAAAATTGCTCTGGTAAGACCATTTTACTGAGATGGATATAGATGCAGAAAAAAGCAGTTCTCTTGTCATAGTGTTGGCTGTGAGTTCTCATAAATTTCCCTGGTGGCTCAGATGGTAAGGAATCAGCCTGCAATGCAGGAGACCTGGATTCAGTCCTTAGGTTGGGAAGATGAGGGAATGGTTACTCACTCCAGTATTCTTGCCTGGACAATCCCATGGACAGAGGAGCTTGGTGAGCTCCAGTCCATGGGGTCTCAAAGAATTGGACACAACTGAGGGACTAACACTTTTGCTTTCATACTTTGTAGCATATGATTTTAAAAAGGGGAATGTTGTTTTCCTCCCTGGCCAGCTTCCTGTTTTATCAATAACCTATTCTAATGTCTGTAAAGCTTTCCTAAAGTGTCAAGCAGTACAGTAGCAATGAAAGTTTAATCTTTAGAACTACAATCTTTAATTTTCTTTAGGTTGGGAGAGTTTTAAAAATATACTACAGTCTACTATGTTGTGTTAATGAATTTAATGTAAGCTGTATGAATATGTAAGCATGTGCATTTACTATTGCTATACGTATTTTTTTCAGTTTCAGGTATGCCCCAAAAGTCTGTGTGTGTCTACTCCTGGACATCGCACTGATCTTTTTCAGAGGGATCCTAAAAATGTCCTGATAACTGATTTCTTTGGAAGTGTACGAAAAGTGGAAATTACAACAGAGACTATTAGTTTGCAACCAGATTCAGGAGTCGTGGAAAGCAGGTATTCATCTTAAATTATTTTTTGAATAGAGTATTCTAGTCTCATGGTTTGTAAATTTTTATGTGATATAATAATGAGATGAATATTTGTATTTATAAATAAAATTGCACCTTTCTACCCATTCTTCACTTTAGTTGGTTCTTTGCTTTTCAGATTAATGGGCAAAAGCTCTAAATATCAGTGACAAGCTAAGATCTTGATCAGGGTTATGTTGTAGCTCCAAAATGTGATGTTTGTAAGTAGTGTGAATTCAGACTTGCTTTTAAAAAGACTAAAACTTCCCTGACAACTGATTATGTCTGAGCCATACTTTTCTGTCAGTAGAGGTCTATATGCTGGTTCAGAAGACCTTCATAACTGGGCAGGAAATTTCAAACATTAATACCCTCTAACAAATGTGTATTTTGTCACCTATTGCAGTAGAAGGTATTAAATGACGTAACACTGAATAGGGAAGCTGGCAGCTGGGCATTTAGAGTATAATAGGCCCTAGGAATCTGGCAGAGGCAAGGTAGATAAACATAGAAAGGGGAGATGAGTACCAGGAGAATATAGATGCCAAATGTGTACTTCAAACTCTAGCACAGTGCTTCTGTTTTCAGGATTTCTCTGGACTCCAGCAGTCTGATTAGTTCTTTGCCGTGTATTTTGTTTCCCAGAGTCTGGATTTATGAGTCTGGTTCAAGCCTATCTCTGGCTTTTGTCTAGTGTTGTGTTCTATTAAACAGTTTATCTGGGGCTGTTGTAAATTTGAAGTGGCCTTTTATGAACAGGTCCCACTGTTCAGGATTTCTCTGGGGTCCCTTAGTTATTAGTTAGGGAAAGGAATGAGAGAAAGAGAGGTAGGTATACTCCAAGTACTTTCCTCTTGAGGAGTGGATTGTGTGTGAGTAAGTAGTGTGTCCATGCGTGTGTGTGTGTGTGTGTGTGTGTGTGTGTGTGAAAGAGAGTGAGAGACTGAGAGAGACTGGTTAATTTTGGCTATGTGACTTTAGAAGTATAGATAGTGTTCTGTTTTTCTTCTCTGTAAACATTTTTAAAGGCAACATACTTTGTTGGGGGTTAAGTAGTATCTCAGTTAATATTTATTTTTTTGAAATACATAGAAATTGATATTGTTTGCCATTCCGCTTTGTTATTTGGAATTGTTTCATGCTATGTATTGGAAACACATACTCCAGGGAGCTTTCCTGGATTGCCAAATGGCAACATATAAATTACTTTAAATTTTGAAAATTTCAAAGATTTGTAATTGAGGTTGTGAATGTTTTAGAAATAAATTTTAAAAGCTAGTAGTAAATGTATTTCTTATGAAGATTTGAAATTGATTTTATTATTATTTCCTATTATGATATTCAAAGTCTAGATTTTTTCGTTTTCAATTTCCTATGTCTGTTGGCTTTAAAAGTATTTTCTCGAGACCACAGATGATATCCAACAACAGTATTACTTTTATTTATTATTTAAATACTGTTTCAAGTTGCTTTTGTAAAATAGCTAAACTATACCTTAATACTTAGCAATTGAAATTGAGCTACTGTATGTCTTTTACCAGGTTCATTTTGTAATTTTCCTTGAACCTAAGTCCATAATATACGGGATACACCTTTTGTTAACCATCTGAATATTGCATTAATTTCCTTTAGCGATAAGGACTGTCTTTATACTTCCTCTGTACTTATTTTCTATTCTGTTCACTTAACACAATATTAAATATAACAGTTGTACAATAAAAATGATTTCAGTGGAATTCTACTAAGTTTTATTATATATTCTGGAAAGATGAGATTTTATCTCATAAAGTATCTATATAGTTCAAAAGCAAAAGTTGTTGGTGCTGATAATTATCTTCATTTAATTAAGGAGAAAATTATTTTAAGCATTAATGCCAGATATCAGGCACTGTATTTTGTTTTTTTAATTTTTATTTTATATTGGAATATAGTTGATTAACAGGGTTGTTGCTTTCAGATGCTCAGCAATGAGCAGACACTGTTGAATTAGAGCACCCTCTAGTGTTTATGAATAAATTTTATTTAGAACATTGCTCACAGATGGTTTCATAATTACTGATACTTGTTATCTAATTAATTTAGGAGGATTCAATTCTCAACATATTCCAGAAATTTTTTCTTGGGTGATACAAATATTATCTCATTATTATAGGTGCTATTTATATGCAAATATGAGTGGCAGTTGGATGTTTGTTTAGAGAAAAGTATATTTAGAGATCAGCTATCACAAAAAGCTACTTTATTAAGGAAATTTTGAGGTTGAATGCATATGTAATTTTACAGATCTTAGGTTAAAACATCAATACAATTACTGTTATTAAAATTGACAGTTAAGCTTTTAAAAATAATATTTTCTACATATATTAGGAAAATAATGGAACTCATTTTCCAGATTGTCCATATTTCATATTTTGTGTATTAGAGCAAGCTAAACTAAATTCCAATACAATGGAGAACATTAGTACATAAAATTGACTGAAGTAGCTATATGAAATAATTGTTTTTTAATATGTCTTCCAACATACACATATTATATGAATAAGGTGCAGTCATATACTTAAGTGATAATCATAACCTTAGCGACAACACTTGTTTCACCATGTGTCTTACTGTGTTTTTAATTTATTAAAATGAGGCAAAATAAGGAATGGTTACAATAAGCTTGCTTTATATAACTTGATTCTGAACTGTTTTTTCCCAGTGTACATAGGTTGACTTTGATAAATAAGCAGACAAACAGCCTCAAACAGTTGGACTTTCTAGAATATAGTAATAAGTCCATGTCAACATTACTTGGTGTACCAGAGTACCCTAGGGAAAATAGCCTATAGCTTGTGAATGTAAAAATACCCACACTAAAATGTTGAAGTGTAAATTCTGTAGGCATTGTCCAAGAAATAATGAAATCTTGGACAATATCAAGTATAAATACTCAATTTTTACCTTGGTTGGTTAGGTGACATCTTACCCTGTCTGACTTTTGCTTTATGCTCTAAATTTAGGCACGTGATTCTATTAATTTTTTGCTGTTGTAATTTTATTCTGTCATACTATAGAATTTCTTTCTCTCTTGAGGCAGTCTTTAGCAATTAAAAATTTTGAATCTAACAGGAAATTTGAGCTGGATGCTTTTCTTATAGATTTCTTATAGATAGAGGGATGAAAATGACCTTAACAAGGTCAGTCTATGTTTTGGACACCAGAGTAGAACTCTTTCAAGGGCTGGGTAAGGAAGTCTGCAGCTCATATAGTCAGTCAAAGATCAGAAAGTTCCTGCCACAGTTTCTAGATTTTAAGCCTTTTCTATGTGCTTCATGCTTTATATAAGGACTATTGCCTAGCCTTATTGGATTGAAAGTAATAGAATCCAACCTGAGCTAGCATTATTTCCTTAAAGATATCTCTTATATAGGTATTCTGTGTTTATGGGACCCAAGGGTAGCTTCCAGTAAGTGATTGAAATCAAGAAGCAGAAATCAGTCAAAAATGTGAGCATTACTCGCTCCGTCTCTGTGTTGTTCTAGACTTTTCTTTCTCTCCTACTCTGAATGTAGGGCATAGAATGTGTTTACACTGCTCTTCTGGAGCTTTACATCCATTCTGTTCATCATGATACTTTGGCCACCTGATGCGAAGAGCTGACTTTTTGGAAAAAACCCTGATGCTGGGAAAAATTGAGGGTAAGAGAAGAGGGTGTCAGAGGATGAGATGGTTGGATAGCATCACTGACTCAATGGACATGAGTTTGAAGAAACTCAGGGAGATAGTGATGGACAGGGAAGCCTGGTGTGCTGCAGTTCATGGGGTTGCCAAGAGTTGGATACAACTTAGTGACTGAACAAAGATTGATGATAAAGTGCAACTAGAGAATTAACTTGCTCATTCTCCATTTTAAGCTCCACAGGGGGCTTCTTGAGTAGCCCAGCTTGAGTTAGTTGCTCACCTCTGACCCAGCTGGGCAGTAGTGGGGTCATTTAACACAAAATCTAGGCTACTGGAGGGCCATCCCCAGGTGGATAAGATGAACCTTCCAAAATAAACTTGGAAGCTAGGCAGATACCCTCAAATAAAAATTACATTAATCCCATTTAATTCACATAATTATAAGGCAGGTGAAATTTTCCCATTATACAGATGAGTAAAGTGAGACTGAGAAGGGTTAAGAAACCTGCCTAAAGTCACACATCTAACAAATGGTGTAGCCAAAATATGAATCCAGGAATGCTTCCTACCTCTAAAAAATATATATTATTTTATTTGTTTATAATTTACCCTGAGTTTACTTGCCTTGCTTGCTTTTAAAACGATATAAAGTATAAATGATAGCACAGTGAATTGTCAGAAAGCAACTGCTCATGTAACCACCAGAGAAAGAATTAGAACAAAGCTGGTATACCAGAAGATCCCCCAACCCTTACAGCCCTTCTCAATCTCTGCCCTTTCACTCCCCCTCAAAGTTAACCATTTTCCCTTCTCTTAAACGGAGTTTGCTTTCTTGCCGTTCATCTTGGTTACATCACCTAAACAGGTATCTCTAAACCTTAGGTTTTGTTGCTCTTGCATACTATAGTGCTATGTTTTTGGAAGTCATTTTATATTGTCACTGAAGATGGTGAGTGCAGCCATGAAATTAAAAGACGCTTACTCCTTGGAAGGAAAGTTATGACCAACCTAGATAGCATATTCAAAAGCAGAGACATTACTTTGCCAACAAAGGTCCGTCTAGTCAAGGCTATGGTTTTTCCAGTGGTCATGTGTCATGTATGGATGTGAGAGTTGGACTGTGAAGAAAGCTGAGGGCCAAAGAATTGATGCTTTTGAATTGTGGTGTTGGAGAAGACTCTTGAAAGTCCCTTGGACTGCAAGGAGATCCAACCAGTCTGTTCTGAAGGAGATGAGCCCTGGGATTTCTTTGGAAGGAATGATGCTAAAGCTGAAATTCCAGTACTTTGGCCACCTCATGCAAAGAGTTGACTCATTGGAAAAGACCCTGATGCTGGGAGGGATTGGGGGCAGGAGGAAAAGGGGACGACAGAGGATGAGATGGCTGGATGGCATCACTGACTCGATGGACGTGAGTCTGGGTGAACTCCGGGAGTTGGTGATGGACAGGGAGGCCTAGCGTGCTGCGATTCATGGGGGCGCAGAGTTGGATACAACTGAGCAACTGAACTGAACTGATGCACCTGTTTTTTTTTTTTTCCTTCTTCTTCTTTTTTTAGTTTGGTAAAATTACCCTTTTTTAGTGTATATTTCTGAGTTTTGATAAATGCATGCGTGTTGGATAATCACCATGCCAATTTATTATTAAAAATTTTCTAGTCTGGCTTCTTTTACTGCCAGAATGCATGTCAGATTCATTCCTGTTGTCACAGGTATCTTTAGTTTGTTCCTTTTTATTGGTGTATTTCACCAATTGGAGGACATTTGCCCCCCAGTTTTAGGCAATTAAATAAAACCACTATAAACATTGTATACAAACCGAAGTTTTCACTTCACTTGAGTAAATATACCTAGGAGTAGGTTTGCTGGTTCATATGGAAATGCATGTTTAGCTTTATAAGAAACTTCCAAACTATTTTCTGTAGTCACTGTACCATTTTGCACTTCTGCAAATAGTTGTTCCATGTCCTTAATTAGACTTGGTACTGTCTTTTTAATTTTAGCTATTCCCTAGATAGGTAGTGATAATCTCATTATGATTTTAATTTGCAAACCCCTGGTTACTAACGACATTGAGCATCATTTCATGTTGCTTACTGGTCATTCATATATGTTTCATGAAGTGCCTGTTTAAGTCTTTTGCTCATTTTTAAAAAACTGGGTTATTTTCAGCAAAGACCTACTGTATAGCACATGTAACTCTGATCAGTGTTTGTAGCAACCTGGTTGGGAGGGGATTTGGGGAAGAATGGATACATGTATATGTATAGCTGAGTCTCATTGCTGTTCACATGAAACTTTCACAACATTGTTTGCTAATCAGCTATAAGTTCAGTTCAGTTCGGTTGCTCAGTCATGTCTGACTCTTTGCTACACTATGAACTGCAGCACTCCAGGCCTCCCTGTCCATCACCAACTCCTGGAGTTTACTCAAACTTATGTCCATTGAGTTGGTGATGCCATCCAACCATCTCATCTGTTGTCTCCTTCTCCTCCCACCTTCAGTCTTTCTTTCCCAGCATCAGGGTCTTTTCCAATGAGTCAGATCTTTGCATCAGGTGGCCAAAATATTGGAGTTTCAGCTTCAGCAACATTCCTTCCAGTGAATATTCAGGACTGATTTCTTTTAGGATTGACTAGTTGGATCTTCTTGCAGTTCAAGGGACTCTCAAGAGTCTTCTCCAACATCACAGTTCAAAAACATCAATTCTTTGGTGCCCAGCTTTCTTTATAGTCCAACTCTCACATCCATACATGACTACTGGAAAAAACATAGCTTTGACTAGATGAACCTTTGTTGACAAAGTAATGTCTCTGCTTTTTGATACGCTGTCTAGGTTGGTCATAACTTTTCTTGCAAGGAGCAAGCATCTTTTAATTTCATGGCTGCAGTCACCATCTACAATGATTTTGGAGCCCAAAAAATGAAGTCTGTCACTGTTTTCAGTTTCTCCATCTATTTGCCATGAAGTGATGGGACCAGATGCCATGATCTTAGTTTTCTGAATGTTGAGTTTTAAGCCAACTTTTTTACTACCCTCTTTCACTTTCATCAATAGGCTTTTTAGTTCTTCTTCTCTTTCTGCCATAAGGGTGGTGTCATCTGCATATCTGAGATTATTGATATATCTCCTGGCAATCTTGATTCCAGCTTGTGCTTCATCCAGCCCAGCATTTCTGAGATCATTCGGTCATCTCTGAGATTGCATCCAGTTGCTGCATTTCAAGACTCTCTTGTTGACTATGATGGCTACTCCATTTTTTCTAAGGGATTCTTGCACATAGTAGTAGATATAATGGTTGTCTGAGTTAAATTCCCCCATTCCAGTCCATTTTAGTTTGCTGATTCCTAAAATGTTGGTGTTCACTCTTGCCATCTCCTATTTGACCACTTCCAATTTGCCTTGATTCATGGACCTGACATTCCAGGTTCTTATGCAATATTGCTCTTTACAGCATCAGACTTTACTTCCAACAGCAGTCACATCCACAGCTGGGTGTTGTTTTTGCTTTGGTTCCATCTCTTCATTCTTTCTGGAGTTATCTCTCTACTGATCTTCAGTAGCATATTGGGCACCTACCAACCTGGGGAGTTCATCTTTCAGTGTCCTATCTTTTTGCCTTTTCATACTGTTCATGAGGTTCTCAAGGCAAGAATACTGAAGTGGTTTGCCATTGCCTTCTCCAGTGGACCACGTTTTGTCAGAACTCTCCACTGTGACCCGTCTGTCTTGGGTGGCCCTACATGGCATGGCTCATGGGTTCAATGAGTTAGACAAGGCTGTGGTCCATGTGATCAGATTGGTTAGTTTTCTGTGATTGTGGTTTTCAGTCTGTCTGCCCTCTGATGGAGAAGGATAAGAGACTTACTGAAGTTTCTTGATGGGAGAGACTGACTATACCCCAGTACAAAATGAAAAATTAAAAAAAAAACAGTTGTTTTCTTATTGAATTGTAAGATTTCTTTATTCTGGGTACAAGTCTTGTGTCAAATATATGTATTGCAATATTTTTTCTTAGTCTTTGGCTTTCCTTTCATATTCTTAATATCTTTTGAAGAGAAGGAGATTTAATGTTGATAAAGCTCATTTATCACTTTACTTTAAGCTTAATGCCTTTCATACTAGTCACTCCTCTGTGCAAGGATTCTTAAGCTAAATCAAAGTCATAAAGACTTTCCTTTATTTTCTGCTATAAGTTTTATAGTTTTAGCTTTCTTTTTTTTTGAATTTTTTTTAAAAATTTTATTTTATTTTTAAACTTTACAAAATTGTATTACTTTTTGGATTATGGTTTATTTTGAA
The DNA here is from genome assembly GCF_029407905.1 of Bubalus kerabau. NCBI lineage: Eukaryota > Metazoa > Chordata > Mammalia > Artiodactyla > Bovidae > Bubalus > Bubalus kerabau. Next base: position 67,940,892 of record NC_073629.1, read on the forward strand.
TTAATTTTTGAGTATAGTGTTAGTAGGAGTTAAGGTTCAGTTTTAAAAATATGACTAACTAGTTACTGCCACACCATATGTTGAAAAACTTGAATTCGTTATTGCATTATGTTGATGCCTTTGTCAAAATCACATGACTGTATATGTGTGGGTCTATTTCTGGACTGTAGTCTGTTTCATTGAACTGTGTCTCTGTTTATACAAGTATTGTACTGTCTTAATTATTTTAGAATTATAATAAGTCTTGGAAATCACCAGCTGGAGGACATTTGTTTTTCTAAGTCCTACAAATCAGTTTTTCTTTCTCAAGGTTCTCTTGACTATTCTAGATTCTGTTTTTCTAAGTCCTACAAGTCAGTTTTTCTTTCTCAAGTTTCTCTTGACTATTCTAGATCCTCTTGACTATTCTCAAGACTATTCTTGACTATTCTAGATCCTTGTTTCCATACAAATTTTAGAATCAAATTGTCTGTTTCTAAAAAAAACCTATTAGAATTTTGATTGAAATTGGATTGACTTCATATATTAATTTGAGAAGTATAGATAGCTTAACAATATTGAGTGCTCTGATCTATGAACATATATCTGCATTTATCTAGATCTCCTGTATTTTCTCTCTGCATTGTTTTATAGTTTTCAGTGGAGAAGTTTTCCATACTTTTTGTTAAATTTATCTCTAAGTATTTTTGGTTTTGATGCTATTTTAAGTGATATTTTAAAAATTTATTTTTCACTTGTTGCTCAAATATAGAAGTACAATTAATTTTTATATTGACTATATTCTTGGACTTTATTGATTCTGGTATTGATCAACACAATCCCAATCAAAATCCCAGCAGGCTTTTTTCTGTAGAGATTGACAGATTCTAAAATTTATATGGAAATAAAATATCATTAATCATATGAGTTCTAGTCTCTGTTTGTAATGTTTACTAGGAAATTAGATAAAATTTAAATGTACACATTCAGTAGAAACATGAAATTTGGCCAAAATAGTTTATGAGGAATATGAAGCTTTTGATGAAACAATTCACTGAAAATTGCTCATAGTGAATTGATATGATTATGAAACTTTATGAACCAAAGATTCATCAAAATGGTTCAAATAACAGTTGACAGGATTTCTCCCCTACTATTCTACATACTACTCTGTTTTTCAAAGTGATTAACTTCCTCATTGTTATAATTTTATATTAACAAGCATCTTATTTGGCCATTTATTTTATATTGTTATTTATAACTGTTAGTTGCAGTTATTCAGAAGCTCATTAAAGTAGAATATCAGACCATAAAATGCATGTGGTTGATTTATAAAGATACCAAAATTGATGGTTAAATTATTTATTTTGTCATTTTACATACACATAAAGTTTTTTTAATTGAAGTATAGTTGGATACAATATTGTGTTAGTTTTAAGTGTATAGCAAACTGATTTATTTATGCATGTCAACACATATATATACTCTTATTCAGATTCTTTTCCATTATAGGTTATTATAAGATATTGAATATAGTTCCCTATGCTATACAGTGTGACTTTGTTGTTTATTTTATTTGTATTAATAGTAGAGTGTATCTGCTAATCTCAAATTCCTAAATTGCCGCCCTCCTTCCTCCCCTCCCTCCCCCATCTCTTCCCCTGTGGTAACCATAAGTTTGTTTTCTATGTTGGTGAGTATGTTTCTGTTTTGTAGTGCATTTGTATCTTTTAGATTCCACATATAAGTGATTATATATGTCTGTCTGATTTACTTCATTAGTATGATAATCTCTAGGTCTATTTATGTCACTGCAAATGGCATTATTTCATTCTTTTTTATGACAATAATATTCCATTATATTTATATACCACATCTTCTTTATCCATTTATCTCTTGGTGGTTATTTAGGTTGTTTCCACATCTTGGCTATTGTAAATAGTGCCATCATAAACATTGGGATGCATGTATCATTTTGAATTAGAATTTTCATCAGTTTTGGATATATATACCCAGGAGTGGGATTGCTGGATCATATGATAACTTTATCTTTAGTTTTTTAAGGAATCTTCATACTGTTCTCCCTGGAGAAGGCACTGGCACCCCACTCCAGTGTTCTTGCCTGGAAAATCCCATGGACGGAGGAGCCTGGTAGGCTGCAGTCCATGGGGTTGCACAGAATCAGACACGACTGAGTGACTTCACTTTCACTTTTCACTTTCATGCATTGGAGAAGGAAATGGCAACCCACTCCAGAGTTCTTGCCTGGAGAATCCCAAGGATGGGGGAGCCTGGTGGGCTGCTGTCTATGGGGTCGCACAGAGTCAGACATGACTGAAGCAACTTAGCAGCAGCAGCAGCAGCATGTTCTCCACAGTGCTAGGGTTCCCATTTCTCCACACCCTTTTCAGGATTTATTATTTGTAGACTTTCTATGGTGGCCATTCTGACCAGTGTGAGGTGATACCTCATTGTAATTTTGATTTGCATTTCTCTAATAGTTAGCGACATTGAGCATCTATTCATGTGTTTGTTGGCCACCTGTGTATCTTCTTTGAAGGAATGTCTGTTTAGGTCTTTTGCACATTTTTTTGATTGGGCTGTTGTTTTTTTGATATTGAGCTGTCTGAACTGTTTGTATACCATGGGAATTAATTCCTTATCGGTTGCATCATTTGCAAATATTTTCTCCTATTCCATAAGTTGTTCTTTATTTTGTTTATGGTTTCTTTTGCTGTGCAAAAGCTTTTAGACATAAAGTTCTTACTGTTGTAGTTTAAAAATAATGTGTTGATTATTTTATGGGAAGTTTTTTTTTTTGCAGAATTTATTTTACTATGTGAAGTTCATTGAATTGGTTTATGACTTTTAAGAAATCAGTGTATAGAAATAGTATAGTAGAATGTAGTATATCCTTTTGTGTAAGTAAAACCTCTCTGAATATAAATTAGTAAATATTATGTTGACTAAGGATAGTAATTTCTAGCTGGTGTTTTTTAGTATTTTAAACTGTGTCAGAGCAAAATTAAATTTAAACACTGAACATAAATTTTTTTTTTAATTTTGAAAGATTTCAAAATGACATGGTATAATTATTTGTAAAAATAGGACATTAGAGCTTAATCCATTGGCTAAATGTTTAAAGAATAATGTTTTCAATTATATGGAAATTGAAAAATGTTTTCAATTATATGGAAAATTTGACTGTGGGACCTTTATGGTTTCTTTGAATTCTTTAATTCTATGTTCTGTGGCTCTTCTAATTTCCTCACTAATTGTAATATTGTTGCTTTACCCCACTAAATTAAGATTTAATGTCCTAAATGAGTTCATTCAACTTATTAATATCTATTATCTGATGTTACAGAGGCTATTAGAACACATTGATCAACAGCAGGGTCATTGGAATCAATCTGCTTCTAAATTCAGAGTCTGCCATTTAATAGCTATGTACCTCAAGCAGACCACTTGATTTCTTCGATTCTCTCTGTAAAATGGGAATATCATTCCACTTTATAAAGGTTATTAAGATAATTGATTTTTATTTTGCTTGTAAAGCTCTTCAGTGCTCAAATAGTAGAGTGCTCAATAAGTGTTAACATTGAGAGAATATATTACATGTACTGTAAAATTATTGCTAAAATTCTATTTTTAGTATAATTTTTCCATTTATAAAAATAATTTATTCTGCTTTTTATTAATCTAATATTGGAAAGGAGATATTTCATATCTGGAGGTTTGTCCCTTTATAGTCAGAAGTACTATTAAAAATTGGGAAATTGTGTTTTACCAGAAGGTGGCAGTAGAATTACATATTTGTGTATAAGGAACACTTTTTTTTTTTTAATGCTAAAGAGTGAGGTAGGCTATACTTTAAAATAAATCATAGTATTTTTTTCTTTCTACCATTAGCAGGAGAAAGAGAGTTTTGATACTGAATTGTCAGTTTAAAAAAGTATGGTAAAAGTACCCTGTATATGTAAGTTGTCTTACTTTAATAAACCTCGTAATGTGGAATTTTGGCTATAAAGTAGGTAAATCTATAGAATCTCTTTGAATTGCTACTCCTCTGGCATATTTTTAGGAATTAATTTATATTTAAAGTAATTAAGAAAGTAAAGGATCAGATAAAATTTTAAAATGTGTGAGGATTATTTATGATAAATTAATAATAAGGATAAAATAGTTTTTATAATTTATCAGTGGGGAAAACTGGATTCAATTTTTAAAAAATTAATTCATATGCTACACGTTAGGATTTTAGTTGTTAGGTAAAGCAAAAGGCAGAAGACAGTTATATTATCAACATAAATCAGTAATCCCATTTAAAAAATTGCCACTTTTGTTGAAATCACAATATGTCATTACATGGTTTCTAAGTATTTTACAGGTGAAGTATTGCCTGATTATTCCTTCTGGTGCTAGATCGAAGCTTTAAGACAGTCTCATGTAGGTAGAAAGAGTCTGGAGATGAATGGACTTGTATTCAAGTTTTGGTTTGGTTCTTGGCTTTATGTCTTAAGGCACATGACTTAATCTGTCCAAAACTCAGATACTTAATCTGTAGAAGGGTGATCTATCCTCTATCTTCAGAGTTATTATGAGGATTAGGGATAAGGTATATAAAATGAGCATACTCTGTCAGTGTATTTCTAAGGACCTTCCACATAAAACTCATCACAACCATACTGATGTCTCTCTTCCAGTGCAAAAGATAGAGTGGAAGTATTACCATCTTTATTTGATTTACTACAGCTCTATATAACTTGATTTTCATTTTTACCAGCATGCCACTTATCGCCCATTCTGGCAGGAATTATTCTTAGGTTGGCCTTCCCATACTTACTCATGTAATTGATTTTTTAAAAACACTATTTTAGACTTTATGCTTATTTCATTGTGTTTTTAGCATATCAATAATTATAAGTACTAGTTCATTATTGTAGTCTATCAGTCTTTCAGAATACTTATTCTGACTTCATAATATTAAGTGTATCTGTAGGTTTTATTGTGGGGGGATAAATGAAGGGAGAGGACCATAAGGTCTTTATTAGCAATATCCCCATGATTGATATCAATTTTGGGGCACAGTTATTGCTTATTAGAATACTATGATTTTTCTCAGGAATAATGGATGATTTGACATTCATGACAAACTTTTTTTGTAAAATAAAGCCAAACTGTACCATAAAACTGTAAGTAAAGTGTCATTTATATGATTTTTTATTAAATTATATACCTTAATAAATATTATTTAAAGTATGTCTTTTATAAATGTTGTAGATAATTTCCTACAAGATGGCAGGTAATTAAGAGTACTTATTTCAAAATTGATTTTCTCATAAAAATAAAGAAAAAGCAGGAGATTTAAAAATTTATTTGGTTTTTTGTTTTGTCCTGGTGATATAAATTACCAGGTACTTTATATTTGATATTTATGTGAGAAATATTTACACGAGAAAGGGAACATATTAATATTTATTTCTTCATGAACACTGATCGACAGTTTTCATTTGAGCTACAGATGACATTAATCTATGCCACAGTGACTAACTTTATTATTCTTTATCTTTGTCTACATGAATTTCAAATATTCAAAGTTCTTGTCATATTCAGTAATGTTTTAGACTTTTCACTGTCTTTTGTTTGATGAAATTGTCACATATTATTTTGAAAGTACTTTCACTAAGAGAGACATGCAGTAGATATTATTATGGAATGTCTTTTTTCAATGAGATTGATCAACTTCATTTTAACTTCCAATAGTAAGAGCCTTTTTTTATATATAATTTTTAAAATGTTAATTTTGTTACACCAAAAATATATGTATTAAAAGTATGTAGCTTGAGAGATGGAGTAGGAGGATTGCATGCTTTAGGAGAGTATTTTGTACTTTCACTTTAAGGTACTGAGACAGGTAATAATGAATTACATGATTAGACATAAATTATGAGTTTAGGCAATCTCTGGCTTAAAGATGCCACACCCCGTTTCTGTTGTTTGCAGTATGAGTTGCAACTGCTCAAATTGCTTTGCATAAACATGATGTATACATTTAAAATCTTGTGTTCAGTGTTAGGGAAAGCTCTAATTTATGTTTTTAAAAATAACTGATGTTCATAGTAATTTCACTTTAGTGTGCTAAAACTCTGTAATACATATCTTCTAAATCAATGAAGATGATTAAAATGCATCTTGTATGCTTTTAATGTTAAAGGTAATTTTCTTTCCCTAAATCTTTGGAAATTAGGAACAATAAACCTTGAGTATCCAGATATTAGGTAACTCTAATAATAAAGAATACATGAAAGTTGCTAGTGAGGGGCTCTGAACATGAGAAATTCCATTTGAATGAAACATTTCTCAATAAAAGAATACCCTGTAATAGTCAGAAATAGATATAACACTGCATTTTTCTAGAACAAGAAATTAATATAAATGAGTTAGAGAGGCTTGAAGGTTTGAAATTTGAACAATCATTTGACTTCACTTTTGGAATTGTTGCTGACTCAATTTTTCTGAAATAGTCTTCTATTATAAAAAACCTAGATGTTATACAGGTATAGGGGGAAAAAAAAAACCCTTTTTAATAGGTATAAAAGAAAAGCACTTTTAAAAGCATAGCTGAGCTACCAAGAAAATAGTGTGGAGACAGACACCATTGTTTGATGACTTGCATTTCTGATTTTTTCCAGATTGAGCTAGAACTGGTGGCACTTCCTTATTAAGGGAAAGAAGCTGCACAGGTTCAGTTGCCCATAATGATTTTAAATAGTCACAGCTGATATTCCAAACATGCATCTTCCCTAAAGTGAAAGTGAAAGTCACTCAGTCATATCCAACTCTTTGCGACCCCATGGACTGTACAGTCCATGGAATTCTCCAGGTCAGAATACTGGAGTGGGTAGCCTGTCCCTTCTCCAGGGGATCTTCCTGACCCAGCAATTGAACTGGGGTCTCCTGCATTGCAGGCGGATTCTTTACCAAGTGAGCTATCAGGGAAAGCCTGTATATCTTTCCTAAGCAGCTGGCAATAAGCTAAGATTCTTTGTCTCCTTTGCAAGGCCTGCTTAACTTTACTATAAAACAAGTATCAGTGGGTGGGGTAGCTCTCCTGGAGCCAATCCATGATGTGTCCAGCTGCACCTTAATCCAACATGTCTTTACAGACAATGACGTTCTTTATCCTACTGAAGGCTATTTTTTTAATCTGTGAGGCAAAAAATATCTATTGCTGAACAGTCGCTCAGTAGAAAGCTCCACTTTCTTCAATGATAAGGAAATCTCTTGGAGAAAAATTTGGATTTAAGGACCTAAAATCCAAGTGGTATACAAACATAGAAGGCAAGGTTCCCTATAATTACTGCTATAGAAATCTGGAATTCTTAATTACCATGGCTTTGTATGAGATTCAATGGCTGCACGTCCATTTATGGATGAATGGGTTTAAAAAAGTTAACTATCAGCTTAAAATTGACTACCCAGTTAAACTATCTTTACAGAATGAACAAAAATAAGGGCATTTTCACATATAGAAAAGCTGAGAGTATTTTGAATCAATACTTTCTTACTTAAATGACATCCAAAAGGGTCACTTCTTGAAGAAGGCAAAGGAGCCAGAAGAGAGAGATCTGATACAAAGTAATGAAATGGAAGTATATGCTAAGTGGCTTCAGTCATGTCCGACTCTTGCGGTAAAAACGGATTATGTTTTATAATTGTGATAGTAGTGATGATGATAATTATTTGGGGAAGTAAGATTAATCAAAGTACTGATGTCTTTAATAGCAGTATGTAGAAAGAACAGGAAGTTGTTGGTTTGGTAAGTATGCATTTTACATATTAAAAAGTACTTCTGACTGTTTAGAAACAGGAAATAAGATAAAAAAAAAAAAAAAACCAGGATGGGGAAGAAGTGGAATTAAAAAAAAATCAGTGAGGAGGCAGCAAAGCAGTGAAGGTGAAACAGAAAAAAAAGGAAGAGTTGAAACTACAAAGTAGGGAAACAATTATAATTAGAAGTTGCTTATAACACTAAATTTAAGTGAGTTAATCCTAGTTTAAGACAGATCATCATATTAGGATAAAAAGAAATCTAACTATAGACAGAAAACATAATGACATTACATACTGAAAATAAAAGCATTACCAAACTACTGGTACTCAAAAGAAAGCTTGTACAGTTATATTGATATTAGATAAAATAGACTTCAGGAAAGGGCACCATAAACATACATAATGAGGGCAACTGATGGTAAAAGATTTACTCATTAAAAGGTAAAAGCATGTTAAGCTTTTAGTTACCTAATAGCATAGCCACAATATATATTTTTAAAATTTATGTAACTTACAAAAGAGTTTGATAAATTCACCACTTTAGTAGATTTCAATATCACATTATCAGAAATTGATGAAAGATTCCCCCAAAGATATGAGCAACATGATTCACTGACAGATTCAACAGTTATAGAATAAACATTCTTCTCAAGGCCATATTAATATCTTAAGAAAACTGACCCATAGTTGGCCAAAAAGTACACCTTAACAACTATAAAGTGTTTGTAATGTGGAGCATGTTTTTCTGATCACAATATAGTTGTTAAAATCAATAGCAAAAAAAGATTATATATTTTATTGTTTAGTATGTATACGTGTAGAAATTTAAAAGCACATTTTTGAGTTATTCTTAGAATAAATAAAAATGATGGAAAATTTAAAAATATTTAGAAGTAAATGATAATGAACATTTTAATTATCAGAAGTAGTTGGATATAGATTCTAATTCTGGAATGAGGAAAAAATTTGCACTAGGCTTATGATTCCACCAAAAACAGCTAGAAAGGCCAGACAAAAATAATACTTTTAAAGGCTACAGAAGCAATGTGGACAGAGAAGGTAAAAATACAGATCTGGGAAAACTTCTCGGAGATGAGCTGAAAGTCTGTGAACACTTTTCCACTGAGTTAATTTGCTGATTCTGGGAGTAGACCAAAGGTTGAGAATCTGGGTTTGCTCCAGGCAGTGGGTCATTCATTGCTTGTGGACAGAGAAACCAGCTAAAATTTTGGTGATTGTGTGAGGTTAGGGTGACCCAGTTGTTACTCGATCAGAAATTAGTTTCCCTTTTAAGATATTTGCCTCAATCACATGACCAGTTTCCCTTTCAAAATATTTGCCAAATTTTGCAGCTAAAGGAAGGCTAACTGCTGAGCAGAAAACTTCTGAAAACAAAAGAACTGAATTTCTTAGTCTTACAGTTCTGAAGCAATAAAGATCTTCAGGGTGTGATTCCCTGAAGAATACCCCAGGAGAGAGATGACAGTTCTGGAGATGGTGGTGAACTGACCCAGTTCCCAGCTACTTTCCCTCTGGATGCACTTGCTGATTCTAGATGCAACAGGAGCAAAGGTTAGCAAATTATGGCCTATGAGCCAGGTTTGGTCTGCTGCCTGTCTAGTAAAGTTTTTTTTGAAAACAGCCACATTCATTTCTTTATTCATTTACATATTGTCTATGGATGCTTTTGTACTTTATGGCCAGTCCAAAATATGGACTTTATGGCCAGAAAGTCTTTGGCCCTTTGCAGGAAAAAAGTTGTGTACCTCCATGTTAGAAGAATCTGGGCTTCGTCTCAGAGTATCAGTAATGGGGACAGAGTGACCAGTACAGCTTATGGCAATTCAGTGGGGCTGGAGTGTGTAATTCTGAAGCTATGCAGAGCAACGGGACAAAAAACTAAGCCAGGAACCTCTGAAAAGCATGTGGAGTTTTCTGCAGTCACTCTTTGTTGAGGTGACAAAGACCTGCCAGGCTTGAATTTAAAATCTTGAAGAGTCTCACCATAAGATTAGGGGTAAATTAAAGATTGAATGAGTTTTGTCAAAATTCTGAGGCAGTCTTAATTCAGCTGAATCACTGACTGAATGGTAGTGTCTACCATTCACAACACCACTCTTTAAGTGCCTGCCAGAACACTGTGTGGATCTTCTCAGATGGAAAGTAGCATTGTCAGTAGGTTTTTTCCCGCCTTTAAACAAGTATGTAGTGTGCTATACACAATCAATAAAAAATTACTAGGTGCATAAAATGGAGACCATTGGGACTATATGTGTGTGTGCTAAGTCACTGTAATCGTTTCCAACTTTTTGAGGCCCTATGGTCCATAGCCCTCCAGGCTCCTCTGTTCATGGGATTCTCCAGGCAAGAATACTGGAGTGTGTTGCTGTGCCCTACTCCAGGGGATCTTCCAGACCCAGGGATGGAACTGATGTCTCTTATGTCTCTTGCATTGAAGGCTGGATCTGAACCACTAGCACCACCTGAGAAGGCTTTATGACTATATTACAAGAGAAGAACAAGCAAAACAGAATATAGAAGTAGACCTTGAAGTGATTAAGAACTTGAAGTTAGTAGAAAAGAACCTTGAAATACCTATTTTTAATATGTTCAAGAAAATAGGAAAAAATTCTTGAAAACAGATTAAAAGACAGGGAATTCACAAGAAAAAATGAACGTATCTAAGACATTGAAAATTTCATGCAAAGATGGGCTCGATAAAGGACAGAAATGGTATGGCCCTAACAGAAGCAGAAGATATTAAGAAGAGGTGGCAAGAATACACAAAAGAACTGTACAAAAAAGATCTTCACAACCCAGATAATCATGATGGTGTGATCACTTACCTAGAGCCAGACATCCTGGAATGTGAAGTCAAGTGGGCCTTAGGAAGCATCACTACGAACAAAGCTAGTGGAGGTGATGGAATTCCAGTTGAGCTATTTCAAATCCTGAAAGATGATGCTGTGAAAGTGCTGCACTCAATATGCCAGCAAATTTGGAAAACTCAGCAGTGGCCACAGGACTGGAAAAGGTCAGTTTTCACTCCAATCTCAAAGAAAGGCAATGCCAAAGAATGCTCAAACTACCACACAATTGCACTCGTCTCACACACTAGTAAAGTAATGCTCAAAATTCTCCAAGCCAGGCTTCAGCAATACGTGAACCGTGAACTTCCTGATGTTCAAGCTGGTTTTAGAAAAGGCAGAGGAACCAGAGACCAAATTGCCAACATCCGCTGGATCATGGAAAAAGGAAGAGAGTTCCAGAAAAACATCTATTTCTGCTTTATTGACTATGCCAAAGCCTTTGACTGTGTGATCACAATAAACTGTGGAAAATTCTGAAAGAGATGGAAATACCAGACCACCTGATCTGCCTCTTGGGAAATTTGTATGCAGGTCAGGAAGCAACAGTTAGAACTGGACATGGAACAACAGACTGGTTCGAAATAGGAAAAGGAGTACGTCAAGGCTGTATATTGTCACCCTGCTTATTTAACTTCTATGCAGAGTACATCATGAGAAACGCTGGGCTGGAAGAAGCACAAGCTGGAATCAAGATTTCCGGGAGAAATATCAGTAACCTCAGATATGCAGATGACACCACCCTTATGGCAGAAAGTGAAGAGGAACTAAAAAGCCTCTTGATGAAAGTGAAAGTGGAGAGTGAAAAAGTTGGCTTAAATCTCAACATTCAGAAAACGAAGATCATGCATCTGGTCCCATCACTTCATGGGAAATAGATGGGGAAACAGTGGAAACAGTGTCAGACTTTATTTTTTTGGGCTCCAAAATCACTGCAGATGGTGACTGCAGCCGTGAAATTAAAAGACACTTACTCCTTGGAAGGAAAGTTATGACCAACCTAGATAGCATATTCAAAAGCAGAAACATTACTTTGCCAACAAAGGTCCATTTAGTCAAGGCTGTGGTTTTTCCTGTGGTCATGTATGGATGTGAGAGTTGGACTGTGAAGAAGGCTAAACACCGAAGAATTGATGCTTTTGAACTGTGGTGTTGGATAAGACTCTTGAAAGTCCCTTGGACTGCAAGGAGATCCAACCAGTCCATTCTGAAGGAGATCAGCCCTGGGATTTCTTTGGAAGGAATGATGCTAAAGCTGAAACTCCAGTACTTCCGCCTCCTCATGCGAAGAGTTGACTCATTGGAAAAGACTCTGATGCTGGGAGGGATGAGGGCAGGAGGAGAAGGGGACAACAGAGGATGAGATGGCTGGATGGCATCACTGACTCAATGGACATGAGTCTGAGTGAACTCCGGGAGTTGGTGATGGACAGGGAGGCCTGGCATGCTGCAATTCATGGGGTCGAAAAGAGTTGAACATGCCTGAGCGACTGTACTGAACTGAACCGAAGACATTGAAACGACCATTCTAGAACTGAAAAATATAGTATCTGAATTGAAGAACTCAATGACTGGCTTGACATCAAATTGGATACATCAGAAAACAGCATAAGTGTACTTGAAGACAATTCAGTAGGGAAATGATCCAAGCTGAAGCACAGAAAGAAAGAAAAGAAGAAAGGAACAGAGGAAGGGAGGGAGTGTGAGAGGAAGGGAAGCAGGAATGAAAGAAGGAAGAAGGAAGAGTAAGGGATATTATTAGGCTCAGTAAAATGTTATAATGTATGTAAATAGTGTCTTAAACTAGAGGACAGATTGAAAATAAGGAAGCAGCAATACATGAAGAGATAATGAGCAAAACTAATGAAACGTATGAAACACATCAGATTCAAGTAATTCTACTAATTCTGAGCAGGATTGTTACAGTGAAACAACATCATAGTCAAAATGTCGAAAAATCACAGACAAAGAGAAAAATCTTAAAAGTCCACTGAGAATGCACAGTGCCTTTAATACTGACATAAACAGTGGATGCTGTAAAGAACAATATTTCATAGGAACCTGGAATGTTAGGTCCATGAATCAAGACAATTTGGAAGTGGTCAAACAGGAGATGGCAAGAGTAAACATCAACATTTTAGGAATCAGTGAACTAAAATGGACTGGAAAGGGTGAATTTAACTCAGATGACCATTATATCTACTACTGTGGGCAAGAATCCCTTAGAAGAAATGAAGTAGCCATCATAGTCAACAAAAGAGTCTGAAATGCAGTACTTGGATGCAATCTCAAAAATGACAGAATGATCTCTGTTTGTTTCCAAGGCAAACCATTAATTATCACAGTAATCCAAGTCTATGTCCTGACCAGTAATGCTGAAGAAGCTGAAGTTGAATGGTTCTATGAAGACCTACAAGACCTTCTAGAACTAACACCCAAAAAAGATGTCCTTTTCATTAAGGGCACTGGAATGCAAAAGTAGGAAGTCAAGAAATACCTGGAGTAACAGGCAAATTTGGACTTGGAGTACAGAATGAAGCAGTGCAAAGGCTGATAGAGTTTTGCCCAGAGAACGTACTGGTCATAGCAAACACCATCTTCCGACAACACAAGAGAAGACTCTACACGTGGACATCCCTAGATGGTCAATACAGAAATCAGATTCTGTATTCTTTGCAGCCAAAGATGGAGACGCTCTATACAGTCAGCAAAAACAAGACCAGGAGCTGACTGTGGCTCAGATCATGAACTCCTTATTTCCAAATTCAGACTTAAATTGAAGAAAGTAGGGAAAACCACTGGACCATTCAGGTATGACCTAAATCAAATCCCTAATGATTATACAGTGGATGTGACAAATAGATTCAAGATATTAGAGCTGATAGAAATATGGACGGAGATTCTTGACATTGTACAGGAGGCAATGATCAAGACCATCCCCAAGAGAAAGAAATGCAAAAAAGGCAAAATGGTTGTCTGAGAAGGTAGTACAAATAGCAGAGAAAAGAAGAGAAAGGAGTGAAAGGCAAAGGAGAAAAGGAAAGATATACCTGTTTGAATGCAGAGTTCCAGAGACTAGCAAGGAGAGATAAGAAAGCCTTCCTAGGTGACCAATGCAAAGAAATAGAGGAAAACAATAGAGTGGGAAATACTAGGGATCTCTTCAAGAAAATTAGAGATACCAAGGGAACATTTCATGCCAAGATGGGCACAATTAAGGATGGAAATGGTATGGACCTAACAGAAGCAGGAGACATTAAGAAGAGGTGGTGAGAATACACAGAAGAAATATACAAAAAGATCTTCATTACCTGGATAACCATGATGGTGTGATCACTCACCTAGAGCCAGACATCCTGGAATGCAAAGTCAGTGGACCTCACAACAAACAAAGCTAGTGGAAGTGATGGAATTCCAGTTGAGCTATTTCAAATCCTAAAAGATGGTGCTGTGAAAATGCTGCACTCAATATGCGAGCAAATTTGGAAAACTCAGCAGTGGCCATAGGATTCAATGATCCTATGGCCATAGGATTCAACTGGAAAAGTCAGTTTTCATTCCAATCCCAGAGAAAGGCAATGCCAAAGAATGTTCAAACTGCCGCACAGTTGCACTCATCTCACACGCTAGCAAAGTAATTCTCAAAATTCTTCAAGCCAGACTTTAACAGTATGTGAACTGTGAACTTCCAGATGTTCAGTCTGGATTTAGAAAAGGCAGGGGAACCAGAGGTCAAATTGCCAACATCCATTGAATCATCAGAAAAGCACGAGAGTTCCAGAAAATCATCCATTTCTGCTTTAATGACTATGCCAAAGCCTTTGACTGTATGGATCACAACACAAACTATGGAAAATTCTTAAAGAGATGGAACTATCAGACCAACTTACTTGCCTCCTGAGAAATCTGTATGTCAAAAAGCACCACTTGGAACCGGACCTGGAACAATGGACTGGAAAGGAGTACGTCAAGGCTGTATATTGTCACCCTGCTTATTTAACTTACATGCAGAGTACATCATGTGAAATGCCAGGCTGGATGAAGCACAAGCTGGAATTAAGATTGTGGGGAGAAATATCAATAACCTCAGATATGCAGATGACACCACCCTTATGGCAGAAAGAGAAGAAGAACTAAAGAACCTCTTGATGAAAGTGAAAGAAGAGAGTGAAAAAGTTTGCTTAAAACTCAACATTTGGAAAACTAAGATCATGGTATCCGGTCCCATCACTTCATGGCAAATAGTTGAGGAAATAATGGAAACAGTAGCTGACTTTATTTTCTTGGGCTCCAAAATCACTGCAGATAGTCACTGCAGCTATGAAATTAAAAGACACTTGCTCCTTGGAAGAAAAGGTGTGACCAACCATAGGCAGCATATTAAAAAGTGGAGACTTTACTTTGCCAACAGATGTCCGTCTAATCAAAACTCTGGTTTTTCCTGTAGTCATGTATGGATGTGAGAGTTGGACTGTAAAGAAAGTTGAGCGCTGAAGAATTGATGCTTTTGAACTGTGGTGTTGCAGAAGACTCTTGAGAGTTTCTTGGACTGCAAGGAGAACCAACCAGTCCATCTTAAAGGAGATCAGTCCTGAATACTCATGGGAGAAAGGACTGATGTTGAAGCTGAAACTGCAGTACTTTGGCCACCTCATGCAAAGAGCTGACTCATTTGAAAAGACTTTGATCCTGGGGAAAGATTGAAGGCGGAAGGAGAAGGGGACAACAGAGGAAGAGATCGTTGAATGGTATACCGACTCTATGGAAATGAGTTTGGGTAAGCTCCCAGAGTTGGTGATGGACAGGAAAGCCTGGCACGCTGCACTCCATGGGGTCACAAAGAGTTGGACACGACTGAGCGACGAACTGAGTGACTGAAACAGCAGAAGCCATAAACAACAGAATGACATTTTTAAAGTACTGAATGGTAGAAAACTTCTAACCTATACATCTATACACAGCAAAAATATCTTCCAAAAATGAAAGTGAAATAAAGATGTCTTCAGTCAAACAGAACAATTTGTTGCCAGTGCATCTGAACTACAGTAAAAACTAAAGGAAGTACTTTAGCCAGAAGTATAATGATTCTAATGGGAAACAGAAATTTAGTAAGGAATGAAGAGAACCAGAATAGACATATGTATCATGTAAGATAATTAAATATTGATAGTACCAAAAAAAACCACCTAATCTCTGTTGAGTTAAAACAATATTTGCTTAATTAAAATATATTATAGCAGCAATGCAAAAGGCAGAGGGATAATTAGAATGAAAGTGTTGCAAAATACTATTCTTATTGGAGAAATGATAAATGTGGGTCATTTGATTAGATTACAAAGACAAAGTTTGATGTTATAATGTCACTATAATTATTATAAACTACCATGTTAATAGAGAAAAAAGATTAATAGAGTATTTGGTTAATTCAAAGAAAAAAGGAAAGTAAAAGAAACATCAAATAGATGAGAAATAGAAAATTGATATTAATATTAAACACAGTTGTATCAGTCTACAAGTTAAGTATAATTGGACCAAATGCCCTCTTTCAAAGAGTAAAATTATCATACTAATTTAAAACAAAATCTCAAAATGTGTTTACATGATGCATTTTCAGTATAAGGTTATAAAAATCACTTGGAATGTAACTCAAGTAATACAGGAATATGGGGGATTTAGGAAAAAAATAAGTAAAAGAAATAAATCAAGCCTTCAAGTAAGAGAATTTGCTTTTTTATCAGTTGTAAAAAAATATGTACCTTCTCCCAACAAACTTCAAATAAGCAGTAGGCTTAGATGGTTTTTATTTGTGGCGTTTACCAAACATGTGAAACTGACATACAAACAGAACAGACAAAGAAAGCATGCTACCCAATTAATTTGATGCAACTAGTTAATTTTGAACCCAAAACTAGACAAGAAGAGAATGAAAAAATAATAGAACCAACCTCATTTTATTATTACACTTGTACAAATCTTTTTTTAAACAGATGTACAATCTTAAATTCAGATCCAGTTTGTAAAAGTAAAAATACTTCATGACCAAATAGAAGTTATCTTAAAATTCTAGGAATGATTTTGAGTTAGAAAATATATTAATGTATTTCATTGTATCTGTACATTAAATGAGAAATAGTTTGTAATTGTTTCAGTAGATGCAGAAAAAGCACCTGATTAAAATTCATCAATCATTAATGATGAAAGAAAGCAACATAGCTTAGTGAACTGGAAATAGAGAGCTGCCTTGACTTAATAAAGGCTGTATATCTAAAGCCAGAGGAAAACATTACATTTTAGCGTGACTCTTTAGAAGAATCTCTATGAAAGTCAGATGAGATAAGAATGCATACTCTATTGCCATCTACACAGGAAGTCCCAAATAATGCCAGAAGACAAGCGAATGATAAGACGTATAAGGATCAGGGAGAGGCAACTTTCCCTGTTGTTTTATCTTTTTTCTTTCTTTTTTTTTTTTTTTAACAGACTGTATAATAGAAAATTTAAGAGACTCTACCATTTAATTATTAAACTTACAAGAGTTGGGACATAATGTGGAAAGATATTATACTAACCAATCATAGCTATTAAAAGAAATGCTTTAGTTAGTGTAATATCAATAATATGATTGATAAAGCTTAACTGCAACAAAGTTAAAATGCTGTAAGTAGTAAAAATAAATACAAAGTTAAAAGAGAAACTCTGGGTGAAATTATTTGCAACATGTATGTCAAAAATTTTCTTTCCGGATTATATAAGTAACTGCACATAGATTCTTTTTAAAAGACACCCCAATAGAAAAGTGACCAGAGGAGATACAGTTTGGAAAAGAAAAACTCATGTCCAGTGACATTTGAAGTATTTTTTAAAAGGGGAAATGGAAATTAAGACAATGAGATACTGTTTCTTGTAGGAAATTAAGTGGTGATGAGGGAAATGGGAATTTACACATTTCTGATGGCAGTGTAAATTGATGCAGCCCCCTTGGATAGTAATTTGGTTGTTACTTGGGAACCCACTCCAGTGTTCTTGCCTGGAGAATCCCAGGGACGTGGGAGCCTGGTGGGCTGCCGTCTATGGGGTCGCACAGGGTCGGACACGACTGAAGCGACTTAGCAGCAGCAGCAGCAAAATTTAAAATATGCATAACAATGACCCCTCAAGTCCACTTCTAAATAATTACTTTAGAATAGGGGTTAGCAAACTTTTTTTGTGAAAGGCCAGCTAAGTAAACATTTTAGCCTCTGTAGGTCGAATGGTCTCAGCTGCGAATACTCTGTTATTGTAGTGCAAAAGAAGTCACAGATAATACATTAACAGATGAATGGGTTCAAATAAAACTTTATTTATAGACACTGAACTTTGAATTTTATATGTTTCATTTTTCATGAAATAGTCTCCCTTAATGTCTTTTTAACCATTAAAAAATGTAATAGCTTACAGCTATTACATACAGAAACAGATGACAGGACAAATTTGGTCTATGGGCTGGCTATAGTTTGCTGTGTTATAAAGCATCTTGCACATGTAGACAAAGCAGCCTGGAAGAATATTTTATGCAACATTATTTCTAACAATAAATAAAAGCAGATGTCCATCCATAATGGAATGTCTAAGTAAAATGAAGCATTTTCGTATTATATGTGTGTATACACGTGCTCTTTGAGAATTTTCCACAGTTTATTGTGATCCACACAGTCAAAGGCTTTGGCATAGTCAATAAAGCAGAAATACATGTTTTTCTGGAACTCCCCCTTTTTCCATGATCCAGTGAATGTTGACAATTTGATCTCTGGTTCCTCTGCCTTTTCTAAAACCAGTTTGAACATCTGGAAGTTCACGGTTCATGTATTGCTGAAGCCTGGCTTGGAGAATTTTGAGCATTACTTTACTAGCGTGTGAGATGAGTACAATTGTGCGGTAGTTTGAGCATTCTTTGGCATTGCCTTTCTTTAAAATTAAAATGAAAACTGACCTTTTCCAGTCATGTGGCCACTGCTGAGTTCTCCAAATTTGCTGGCATATTGAGTGCAGCACTTTCACAGCATTATTTTTCAGGATTTGAAATAGCTCAACTGGAGTTCCATTACCTCCACTAGCTTTATTCTTAGTGATGCTTCCTAAGGCCCACTTGACTTCACATTCCAGGATGTCTGGCTCTAGGTGAGTGATCACACCATCGTGATTATCTTGGTCGTGAAGGTCTTCTTTGTACAGTTCTTCTGTTTACTGACTACACCAAAGCCTTTGACTGTGTGGATCACAATAAACAGTGCAAAATTCTTCAAGAGATGGGAATAGCAGACCACCTGACCTGCCTTTTGAGAAATCTGTAATGCAGGTCAGGAAGCAACAGTTAGAACTGGACATGGAACAACAGACTGGTTCGAAATAGGAAAAGGAGTACGTCAAGGCTGTATATTGTCACCCTGCTTATTTAACTTCTATGCAGAGTACATCATGAGAAACGCTGGGCTGGAAGAAGCACAAGCTGGAATCAAGATTGCCGGGAGAAATATCAATAACCTCAGATAATGCAGATGACACCACCTTTATGGCAGAAAGTGAAGAGGAACTAAAAAGCCTCTTGATGAAAGTGAAAGAGGAGAGTGAAAAAGTTGGCTTAAAGCTCAACATTCAGAAAACGAAGATCATGGCATCTGGTCCCATCACTTTATGGGAAATAGATGGGGAAACAGTGGAAACAGTGTTAGACCTTATTTTGGGGGGTCTCCAAAATCACTGTAGATGGTGATTGCAGCCATGAAATTAAAAGACGGTTACTCCTTGGAAGGAAAGTTATGACCAACCTAGATAGCATATTCAAAAGCAGAGATATTAACTTTGCCAACAAAGGTCCGTTTAGTCAAGGCTATGGTTTTTCCAGTGATCATGTATGGATGTGAGAGTTGGACTATAAAGAAAGCTGAGCACTGAAGAATTGATGTTTTTGAACTGTGGTGTTGGAGAAGACTCTTGAGAGTCCCTTGGACTGCAAGGAGATTCAACCAGTCCATCCTAAAGGAGATCAGTCCTGGGTGTTCATTGGAAGGACTGACGCTAAAGCTGCAACTCCAAAACTTTGGCCACCTCATGTGAAGAGTTGACTCATTGGAAAAGACTCTGATGCTAGGAGGGGTTGGGGGCAGGAGGAGAAGGGGATGACAGAGGATGAGATGGCTGGATGGCATCACTGACTCGATGGACATGAGTTTGAGTGAACTCTGGGAGTTGGTGATGGACAGAGAGGCCTGGTGTGCTGTGATTCATGGGGTCACAAAGAGTCAGACATGACTGAGCGACTGAACTGAACTGAACTGATACAAGTGCTCAGTTGTGTCTGACTCTTTGCGACTGTGACCCCATGGACTGCAACCCACCAGGCTCCTCTCTCCATGAAATTTTCCAGCGAAGAATACTGGAGTGGGTTGTTGTTTCCTTCACCAGGAGATCTTCCCCACCTAGGGATGGAACCTGTGTCTCCTGCATTGGTAGGCATGTTCTTAACCACTGAACCACCTGGGAAGCCCTTTCATATTATACCATATAGCTATTAACAGCAATGAACTAGATTGGTAGTCATATTGACATGCTTGGGTCTAAAAAGCATAATAAATGAAAAAAAAAAGGCTGCAATATATATATATATATATGTGTGTGTATTATTTTATTTATTTACTTTTTTGCTGGGCCTTTTCCCCTCTTACAGTTTTATTGAAATATAATTGGAATAAAGCACTGTGTACATTAAAGACATAATGGTTTGAGTGACATTATAAAATGTTTACCGCAAGTTGAGTGAACATCCATCATAAAAGAAGAGATGAAGGAAAAAAATATTTTTTCTTTGTGATTCGTAGGATTTACTTAAGAACTTTCATATGTAACATATAGCAGTGTTAATCACGTTAATCATGTTGTACATTATACCTCTAGTACTTCTTTTTCTTATAACTGGAAGTTTGTACCTTTTGAGCACCTTTATCTAGTTCCCTCACTCTCCACCCCCAGCCTCTGGTAACCATAAATCTGATCACTTTTCATTATGAATTTAAGTATAATTGACCTAAAATTATGTTAATTCTTGGTGTACAATATAGTGATTTATATTTCTGTACATTACAAAATGATAATCGTGATTAGTTTATTTACCATCTGTCCTTATACAAAGATATTGTGTTGTTATTGACTATATTCCCCACACTATATTTAATCCCTGTGACATTTATTTTGTAACTAGAAATTTGTACCACTAAATCTCCCTCACCTGTTTCACTTATCCCCTGACCTCCTCCCCTCTGGCAATCCCCTGTTTGTTCTCTGTATCTGTGACTTTGTTTCTGTTTTGTTATGTGTATTTATTTATTTATTTTTAGTAGAGTCTACATGTCAGTGAAATCATGCAGTATTTGTTTTTCTCTGTCCAGCTTCTTTTCCTAGCATAATACCCTCCAGGTTCATCCATGTTGTAGCAAATGGGAAGATTTTATTCTCTTTTATGGTTGAGTAATATTCCATATTCGGTCGAACACAACTGAAGTGACTTAGTGCCATACTCTGTTGTATTTATACCACATCTTCTATGTCCATTCATCTATGGATGGACACTGAGGTTGTTTCTGTATCTTGGCTATTGTAAATAATGCTGTAGTGAACACAGAGATGCATATATCTTTTCAAATTGGTCTTTTTGTTTATTTTTGGTAAATACCCAGAAGTGGAATTGCTGGATTGTATGGTAGTTCTATTTTCAGGTTTTTTTTTTTTTTTTTTTTTTTTGAGGAGCCTCCATACAGTTTTTTTCATAGTGGCTGTACTAATTTGCATTCCCACCAACAGTGCACAAGAGTTCTCTTTAATGCTGGCTAGCACTTGTCATTTGTTGTCTTCTTATAATAGCCATCTTGACAGGTATGAGGTGATATCTCACTGTGGTTTTGATTTGCATTTTCCTGATGATTAGTGATGTTGAGCATCTTTTCGTGTATCTGTTGGTTCTCTATATGTCTTTGGGCTTCCCTGGTGGCTCAGTGGTAAAGACTGCCTGCAATGCAGGAGACCCGGGTTCAATCCCTGGGTTGGGAAGATCCCCTGGAGGAGGCCATGACAACCACTCTAGTACTCTTGCCTAGAGAATGGACAGAGGAGCCTGGCAGGCTACAGCCCATAGGGTCGCACAGAGTTGGACACGACAAGCAGCTAAGCTATATGTCTTCGGAAAAATTTCTGTTCAGGTCCTCTGCCCATTTTTTAATTAGGTTGTTTGTTTTTTTGATGTTGAGCTGTATGAGTTCTTTGTCTCTTATGTTTTGTATCTGTTTGAATGTAGAATATAATTTATTAATGAAACTATGAATATTCTACATACTTTCATGTATACATATATATTTAAGCAAAATAAAATGACTAGAACAACACACATTTATAACTTCAGTTATGTGTACCTACTAGATGTAGGCATGCTAAGTTGCTTCAGTCACGTCCGATTCTTTGCAACCCATGGACTGTAGCCCTGCAGGTTCCTCTGTCCATGGGATTCTCCAGGCAAGCATACTGGAGTGGGTTGCCATGCGTTTCTCCAGGGGATCTTCCCTACCCAGTTGAATGAACCTATGTCTCTAACATCTTCTGCATTGGCAGACAGGTTCCTGAGAAGTGCTCAGTAATTTTGACAGGATTTCTTCTGACTTACTGCTATTTTAAAATTGCCTTTGACTCTACAAAGATTATTCCTTATGAATATACACATTTGCTGGTTTGGAGAACTTCTGCAAAGTCTGCTTACCTGATAAGAGGTCCTTCAGTGAGAATTAGAGCTTGGTTTTCTGGGATTTCGTTATATTCACTTTATTAAATTTCTTGGGAGGTATTCTTTTTTAACTGGTATGTGATCTTTTTAAACTGATGTTCTTTTTTAACTGATATGCTACCTCACTGCACGCTGATGGTAAAAAAGATGCATGTTAGCAGTTGGGCCATAAGCTCATGTAACCTTATTTCTCTTGGGAGTTAACTTTCTGTTCCCTACCTCAAATGATGTTTCTTTCCCCAGCTCATTATCTTCCATGTGCTTCTTTAAAGTAGGTAATAGCCAAGGCTGTGTTTAGTATCTTTGCTTGCAAGATTGTAATTTGACAATTAGAAGAATGGTGATGCTCTGAGTGTGGAAAGTGAAAGTGAAAGTGGAGTCGCTTAGTCGTGTCTGACTCTTTGCGACCCTGTGGACTGTAGGCCACCCGGCTCCTCTGTCCATGGGATTTCCCAGGCAAGAATACTGGAGTGGGGTGCCATTTCCTTCTCCAGAGGGGGATCTCATTTCAAGGAAGATGCATTAGATTGTTGTGTCATTTCTATATAACCTGTCTTCACACAAATAATCTTCAGTGACTCTTGGGATGTTTTGGAGTTGTAATAGCATTTTGTGTTTGTCTCTATCGACCAATAAATTTGAGTTGTCTTTTCCCTTAGAGTGTCTTTAAACTTTCAGGAATGTCATAGGGCTGCAGGTTTGTCAAGTATATCTTACACAACAATATGTGTTGTCAATTATATGAATGCTTGGGTGTTTTTTTAATGCAGTTTAGGAGTGGAAATTTTTCTGTGCTTTTTTCCCCCAGCAGGATTGTGTTCAGAAATTAACTTGATTTCTTTATATACTTTTAGTTTCAAAAAATTCTTTTAGTCACTCATGTTCAAGAAGTAACACTAACTTTGGCTAGCTTCCGGTTTCTGGTGTGTTTAAAGAATTTCTTCCGAATGATTTCGGAGTACCCTACATCATGTGTCTTGAATTATTTATTGATGATCCTAATTTTTAGTTTGTGTCTGGTATGGCACAGTGTGTCTGTTTTTCAGTTCTTTTTGTTGGGTGTATTTCTAGTGTTTGAAAAGATGCTTTAGTCTTCTGCCCACAGTAAACTAGGCCATCTTATACTTGAATAATCTAATCTCTATATGGCAATATGGAATAAAACCTCACCTTTTTCTGAATTAGAGGTGACCTTATATGTGGGTGCATTAATAATTTTAGTGTTATTTTAAGAGTGCTGGATACAACAGAGGAGAAAGATTTTTGAGGGAACTGGGCATCTTGAAAGAGTAAAAAGAACTCAAAAAAACAAACGTTTGTAAAGACTAACTTTGTGGGTTTCAGAATTTTGCCAGCAGCATTTTATTTACTTTGGCAAAGGATTTGGACAATATTTTAATTGGATTTTGATTTAAGATGGTAGCGTCACTGTATTGCATCTACCATTCTTCTGTAGTGTAAGCAAATTCCATTCCTATTATTGTTTTTTTAAAAAGAAACAGTAAAGTAAGAAAAGGAATGTATAGCTTTTTGCGTGCAGAAACTACTCTTTTTAAAGTAGATGTCTTAGTGAAGGATCTTGGAAAGAGATAATAGAAAAATATATCTTAAAAAAAAAGAAAAATATATCTTTTTAGGAGGAACTCAAATGTTAAATAAAAGGAATAATGAGTAGCTTTAAGAAAGAGAACTTTACTGTTTTGCCACAGAAAATTCCAGGTTTCCCTTAGAATGGTAGCCATATATAGATTGGAATTAACATTGATAGTTTTCTTAGTTCCTGAATTACACTGTAAACATGGACTACTTGCTGGGGCCCTAGCTACCAAAGATAGGAGATGTGGGGTCTAGAAAGTGGGGGTGATTTGACTTAGGTGAGAGGATTGGGAAAGCATTAATTCTGAGGAAATAGATGACAGTTTGCAAGGAAGGAGGAGGTGTCCCTTGGAGTCTTGGTAGTGAACGGAAACAAAAAAGCAACTACACATAGGGGTCCAAAGGAGATGAGAGGGGGGAAAAAAAAGGACAAATTCTGTTCTCACCACTACCGCAAAAAGTACCATTTATTAAAAAGTCTACACTTTATTGTAGCCACAGAGGAGAGTGGTGTTGAATGGAGAGAAACCTAATAAGCCAACGTATGTCCTTTCTTCCCCCATCACAAGATAGCTTACTGTATTGCTGCATCTAGAAAAAACAATGCAGATGCTTTTCAGTAAAAAAAAGAAGGCAACATCCATACAGAATTACTATAAGAAAGCAGAAAACTAAAACCAAATCTTCTAAACACGCTCACTACACAGAGAATGAGAGGAAAAATAAAGAAAAGAAAGGCACAAAAAAGGAGAACTAAGATAAAAGTCAAAGTGTTAGTTGCTCAGTTGTGTCCAACTTTTTGCAATCCTATGGACTGTAGCCCTCCAGGTTCCTCTGTCCATGGAATTTTCCAGGTAAGAATACTGGAGTGGGTAGCCATTCCCTTCTCCAGGGGATCTTTCCAACCCAAGGATCAAACTGAGGTCTCCTGCATTGCAGGTAGATTCTTACCGTCTGAGCCACCAGGGAAGCCAAGATATAATACTCAAATATAAATAATGTTCATTACACAAGCAATTGCATTATGAAAGAACACCATGAATCAGACACTTCAAAACTCACAATCGAAATGGACAATGAATAGGAAGATGTATGAAATAGGAGCTGACTGAACTCTGGAAAGGAAATCAACAAAAAAAGACAAAAATCATTTCACAAATGAAAAGTAAATTACAAGGTACCCAAGGTAAGATAGATATTATCAAAAGTTCAGTAAGAGACATAAAGACTAGAAATGAAAAAAATTCATGAAAGTGAAATTGAAATAAGATAGATAAAAGGCTCAGAGAGAAAGAGAAGATCCAATATATTTAGATCAAGAAATTGAACTAGAAAAATAAATGAGAAATGAACAGAAATAATATTTAAAATTATAATAAAACAAACTTTTCTAAAACAAAAGGAGACTTGCATTTCCATCTTGAAAGGGCCCCCAGGTGCCTGGGAGAATTGATTGATCCAGAACTCTTAGCTATATCCTATATACAAGCAAAAATAAACAAATGGGACCTAATTAACCTTAAAAGCTTCTGCACATCAAAGGAAACTATTAGCAAGGTGAAAAGACAGCCTTCAGAATGGGAGAAGATAATAGCAAATGAAGCAACTGACAAACAACTAATCTCGAGAATATACAAGCAACTCCTACAGCTCAACTCCAGAAAAATAAATGACCCAAACAAAAAATGGGCCAAAGAACTAAATAGACATTTCTCCAAAGAAGACATACAGATGGCTAACAAACACATGAAAAGATGCTCAACATCACTCATTATCAGAGAAATGCAAATCAAAACCACTATGAGGTACCATTTCACGCCAGTCAGAATGGCTGCGATCCAAAAGTCTACAAGTAATAAATGCTGGAGAGGGTGTGGAGAAAAGGGAACCCTCTTCCACTGTTGGTGGGAATGCAAACTAGTACAGCCACTATGGAGAACAGTGTGGAGATTCCTTAAAAAACTGGAAATAGAGCTGCCTTATGATCCAGCAATCCCACTGCTGGGCATACACACTGAGGAAACCAGAAGGGAAAGAGACACATGTACCCCAATGTTCATCGCAGCACTGTTTATAATAGCCAGCACATGGAAGCAACCTAGATGTCCATCAGCAGATGAATGGATAAGAAAGCTGTGGTACATATACACAATGGAGTATTACTCAGCCATTAAAAAGAATACATTTGAATCAGTTCTACTGAGGTGGATGAAACTGGAGCCTATTATACAGAGTGAAGTAAGCCAGAAAGAACAACAGCAATACAGTATACTAACGCATATATATGGAATTTAGAAAGATGGTAACAATAACCCTGTGTACGAGACAGCAAAAGAGACACTGATGTATAGAACAGTCTTATGGACTCTGTGGGAGAGGGAGAGGGTGGGAAGATTTGGGAGAATGGCATTGAAACATGTAAAATATCATGTATGAAATGAGTTGCCAGTCCAGGTTCGATGCACGATACTGGATGCTTGGGGCTGGTGCACTGGGACAACCCAGAGGGATGGTATGGGGAGAGAGGAGGGAGGAGGGTTCAGGATGGGGAACACATGTATACCTGTGGCGGATTCATTTTGATATTTGGCAAAACTAATACAATTATGTAAAGTTTAAAAATGAAATAAAAAAAAAATAAAAGAAAAAGACCACCTGAGCCTTCAAGCCAAAAAAAAAAAAAAAATAGTTTTATTTTTTTAAATAAATTAAAAATGAGAGTAATTAAAATAGAAATAAAATCAGTTTGACATCACACCTTTAGCAATATACATAGCAAGAAAATGATGGACATTTTCAAGAAATTCAAAATGAGTAATTTGTTGTGGGATTGAATAAGTAAAAAGGTAAAAATCCATAGTGATACCCAAGATTACTTGGGAATTGCACTTTGAGTGACTTTTAAAAAAATGCTGCAGTTATTAAGAAAAATTCTAAGGGTATTCCCTAACGGTTAGGACTCAGTGCTTTCACTGCTGGGGTCAGAGGCGTGGTGTGATCCCTGGTTGGGGAACTAAGATCCTGAAAGCTGCGCAGCTGGGGAAAAACAAGAAAAAGAAAATTTTCAAACCTATCGTTGGTTGATACATGCTGAAGTGTTTAGATGAGACCTATCATGATATCTGCAACTTTAAAATGGTTCAGAAAAAATAAAATAAGGAAAAAGAAGTTGAAATTTTTTGCAACAGCTACTTGTCATTTTTAAAAATGTTAAAATGAATTGTTAATATTAGGTTTCTAATATTTTGTATCTTTTATATTGATTGAGAGACATGAGTAAAATGAATTCCAATTTATATGTTATTACTTTGTATTTTTAGAAGAATTTTTCATATTTCTACTTACTCTTAGAATTACTTCAGTGATCTTATCTACACTAATTTTTTCCCCAGCTGATATTTATTGAAACTTCTGGTGCCTTAATCAAGGCAATAGCACCAAACTCTACTGAGTAGTCACTGTATTCTTTCCTATCACAGACATACAGTAAAAAAAACAACCCACAAACATTCCAGTTTCACTTAGAAATATCCTTAATGAGGAAGGAAAATTTTTAAATGAATTATTTATCTTTTTATTGTTGAGTTGTAATATAGTTTTGATACCAATATTTTTTCAGATATATCAGTTCAGTTCAGTCTCTCAGTCGTGTCTGACTCTTTGTGACCCCATGGACTGTAGCACCCCAGGCCTCTCTGTCCATCACCAATTCCTGGAGTTTACCCAAACTCATGTCCATTGAATTGGTGATGCTATCCAACCATCTCATCCTCTGTCGTCCCCTTCTCCTCCTGCCTTCACTCTTTCCCAGCATCAGGGTCTTTTCAAATGAGTCAGTTCTTCACATCAGGTGGCCAAAGTAATGGAGTTTCAGCTTCAGCATCAGTCTTCCAATGAACACTCAGGACTGATCTCCTTTAGGATGGACTGGTTGGATCTCCTTACAGTCCAAGGGACTCTCAAGAGTCTTCTCCAACACCACAGTTCAAAAACATCAATTCTTCGGCGCTCAGCTTTCTTTATAGTCCAACTCTCATATCCATACATGACTACTAGAAAAACCATAGCCTTGACTAGATGGACCTTTGTTGATAAAATAATGTCTCTGCTTTTTAATATGCTACCTAGGTTGGTCATAACTTTCCTTCCAAGGAGTAAGCGTCTTTTAATTTCATGGCTGCAATCACCATCTGCAGTGGTTTTGGAGCCCCCCCAAAATAAAGTCAGTCACTGTTTCCACTGTTTCCCCATCTATTTGCCATGAATTGATGGGACCGGATGCCATGATCTTCATTTTCTGAATGTTGAGCTTTAAGCCAACTTTTTCACTCTCCTCTTTCACTTTCATCAAGAGGCTCTTTACTTCTTCACTTTCTGCCATAAGGGTGGTGTCATCTGCATATCTGAGGTTAGTGATATTTCTCCCGGCAATCCTGATTTCAGTTTGTGCTTCCTCCAGCCCAGCGTTTCTCATGATGTACTCTGCATAGAAGTTAAATATGCAGGGTGACAATATACAGCCTTGACATACTCCTTTTCCTTTTTGGAATCAGTCTGTTGTTCCATGTCCAGTTCTCACTGTTGCTTCCTAACCTGCATACAGACTTCTCAAGAGGCAGGTCAGGTGGTCTGGTATTCCCAGATGTATGATTTACAAAAATTTTCCTCCATTCTTTGGGTTTTTCACTTTCTTGGTAGGGTATTTTGAAGCACAAAAATTTTAAATTGTATATTATTTAATCTGTTTTCCTTTTGTTGCTTGGTGTATGTTTTGTATACCTAAAGATATAGGTAGAGCTTTAAAAGGTGGTACATTGTGAAATGTTTAAAAATAATGTGGGTTATTTTTGGTCAATCAATATTTATTTTATTTTTAATTGTATACTCTAATAATTTGTGAGGGCTGCCATAACAAAGTACCACAGACTGAGTGCTTAAGCAATAGAAATTTATTTCCTCACAATTCTGGAAGCTGGAAGTCCAAGATCAAGGTGTTGACAGGATTGTTTTCTTATAAAGCCTCTCATTGATTTATAGACAGTTAAATCTTCCCCTGGTATCTTCATGAGGTCTTTGTCTTTATCTGTGTCTACCTCCAGAACTTTTTTCATCTTTTAATACTGGAATTACTACCCATTAGTAATTCCCCCTTCTCTCCTCTTTTGCTCCTGGAAACCACCCTTCTATTTTCTGTCTCTATAAAGCAATATTTAAAAATTTTTAAGACAGTTTTTTCATCAATAGTGAGCGTCTTCAAAGTTCCTCCAATTAATTATATTTATGCTAATCTGCAAAGTATATATAAACTTTTACCTAAGAGGCCTTTTAAACTCTTATGTACAAAATTTTGTCCTTATTTGTATATTTGCCTTTTTATTGTGAGAGATCCAGATTTCTCATCATCAAATTTCTTAACTAGAGATTTATACTAGTCTTGTTTTTCAAGGTAATTCAAGGTTTCAGTTTTTAAATTTAAGTTGATAAGGTGATGTTTACTTTGCAGAAATAAAAGGTAATTGAAAGTTTAAATGTGTTTCAGTCTTACTCTTTTGAAATCTAATGTTTATTTGCTATTTTGTAAATGTTGATACTTTTTTAAGAACATTTTTTTGTAGTTTTCTTCATTTGGGGAGATTTTATTCTTACTCTGCACTTTACTCTTTTATACCATCAGGTATGTGTTGTGTCAATTCTGCATCTCATTGAAATATAAGTATTAAAATATTTTCCATATAGAACCTCTCAGAGAGTTATTATTGTCTTTATTTTATTCATATATTCATTCAGCAAACGTTTATTGAGTCTTCATAATATGGTAAACAGTGGCTATACAAAGAAGAATAAGACATGATTTTTGTCTTCAAGGTGGTTAAAAAAAAGCACACCTAAGTAGATCTAAATAAATTAATATATTTGAAAGAAGAGTAAACAAAAAGGGAGCTTTGATTGGTCCAAATAGGAAACAGAATGAAGAAAATCAGAATCATGAGAATACAAGGCCCACTGGCAGGGGACCAGTAGATGGGCATGGCTGAAACTGTTGATTTGGATGTAGAGGAGGAGTTGCTGAAGATGAGGCTTGAATAGTTGGAGCCGGATTTTGAAGACCTTTAAAAGCATATGCAGTGAACATGGAGTTCTTAAACATTTTTAAGTCTCAGAGTGAAAGACAGGATGAGACTATTATGTGATGTTAAGTAGTCTTATTAAATAGTAATTTTATGCAATCTGAATGTATATGGTTGTATCATTTAAAAATTATCCTTAGATTATTTTTCATAGATTATTGACAAATACTGCTTATTTTACAATCTCAGATATATATATTTTTAATATAGTTCATATTTGATGTGTTTAAGTATTTGCCATATTTACAAAAATATACTTTAGCTTTGTGTTTTTTAATTTCTTTTTTCCAGCTATAAGAAAGACCAGATGGTTGAGGAACTAATGGAACCTCTGAAATATGCTGAACAACTTCCTGTAGCTCAGATAATACACCAGGTTTGCTTTCCATTTTTATTCTTTTGAAAGAAACAAGATTTTTAATCTCTGAAAAGTAATTGCTTTTGTTAGGTTTTTCAGAATCAATGTGCTATAGCTGAAAGGCATTCCAGGCTGTCTAGCCCTATTTAGACTCCACCTCTTACAGTTGGAAATCTCATTCAAAGCGCAGTATTAAAAGGCTACTTGCTGTTTAACAGTAGAATTCTTGCTTATATAAAATACAGGGTAGAATCAGAATTATCTTTTGTGCATTACTTAACAACAAGACTTAATTTCAGAGAACTTTCATTTGAACCATTGTATATGGTACTCGTTAATGACAAAGAAAATGCTGAAAAAATATCATTTGGTATAATTTCTTTGAGTAGCTAAAATGAGAAAGAAATCTTTCCCTACTTCCTCCACCCTACCCCATTATCAACTCTTGTAAAGTGTAATTCTAAATGTCATATGGGTAATTTTTTCATTTCCAATTATAATGACTCTATCATCCCTTCTACATTACTGTAATCCTAGAGAAGGCAGTGTGGTAAGTTTTTAAACTTTGATTTTGTACTGTAATTCTGACAGCATATAAAGTCCGCCCTGCTGGGCCAGAATCTAAGAGTTTTAAAAGTGGTTTGTTGATGAGAGTTATGGCCTATAGATCTACCATATTTATCAGAGGCTATAGATTATAGGAAATATTAAAAGCCCTTAAACGTCAGAATTTTTCAGAATTTTCACAAATGTTAATTACTATTGAGTCTTTCCATATGTCTTTGCCAATCAAAAGAATTTTTATTTAGCAGATACAGATTGATTATGAGTACCAGGTTGAGCTTATTAAAAGAAACAGGCTTTTACTTTAAAATGTTGGCTATATAGATCTTTTCATGGATGTTAAAATTGAATATTAAAATTCTATGAGAAATTATAAAAAGTGGTCTAAAATTTGCCCACAGTCTATCTGTGGTTGGTAATCAGGTCCAGTTATATGTCAGGAATTCCCTGGTGTTGTCAGAGCTTAAATGACCTAACAGCCTGCAAATGTCACATTTAAAATTCTGTCTTCATGCCTGACTCTCAGCATAAATGAATTTAACAGCAGAGCAGGCAGCAAGTCAATATGTTCTTAACAGTAAGAGTGAGCAATGAAACAGTTTGTGGTTTGTTCAGAATAGGTAAATAGAATCTGCGCACAACACTTCACCTAGAATAAAATCTAAAATAGGAAACAAGAATTAACCTTTAAGATGGTTGACCAGATGAAATGTCAGTCATATTTTTATAGCGTGAATGAACCAATAAACTGCTGTTATATACACTGTGTGAATTCAAAGATGAAAAACTTTTACCCTGGTCAAAATTTTTTTGATGATATTCTTGGCATTATAAGAAGCTATATTAATTTTAACACTGAATTATAAGCAATTATAATGAAATTTTTACAGTACCTGAATTTATAAAATTTTTATTTTAAGATTCATGATAGGAATTTCTTTTTCTTTATATTGAATAAAATTAATTTTGTTCTCAGGGGGTAATCAGGAAAGATCATTTTTCCTCTTATTCCCCTTTATTGACAATACTACAAGTTTCAAACTGTTACAATTGTCTGTCGAGTATGTTGCTAGCAGTTCACTTATAAGTGAATTATTTGAAAGCCATTTTCCCCCCTAAAAGAATAGTAATGTATATAATAATTAGGTGCAGCCAATCCCATAAAACTTCAAAATATGTAATATATCTGTATTATAGTGTTATTGAAGTATATATTTAACTTCCACCTATAATAGTGTGTTTTTGTACTGTAAGTAACTGTTTTTCTTCTCATCTTGAGTCATGCTTTACCTATCTCTGTTATGGAGTGTGTGTCATTCTTATTTGAAATAATGTTATTTATTCACATATCTTATCCTCTGTGTGCCCAGTCATTTCATTTGTGTCTGACTCTTTGCAACCCATGGACTGTAGCCCATAGGCTCCTCTGTCCATGGGATTCTTCAGGCAAGATTACTGGAGTAGATTGCAATTTCCTCCTGCAGGGCATTTTCCTGAACCAGGGACCAAACCCATGTCTCTCGAGTCTCTTATGTCTCCTGCCTTGGTAGGTGGTTTTTTTTTTTTACCACTAGTGCCACCATATCTTCTATTTGATCATCTTTCTGGATGTCCTTGATTTCTTGATATTTTTTTCAGCATCTTATCTTGTGCCATGTTTGCATATGTCTGAATGGATGGAGATATATACGTGTGTGTGTGTGTGTGTGTGCGCAATGGTATAGTGAGAGCCAGAGCATCTCTTTTCCCTACCACCCAGGCATCAGAAGCCAGGGCACAGTTTAGAAAATGAGAGAGGAGGAGCCAGGCACAGGGCTTAACATGAAGAGCAACTCGAGAAATACCAGAGAGTGAGAGAGGGGAATGTATTTCAGTCATTTGAATAATTAATTTCTTGTTTATATTACTTAAACTGTGTGTTACAATGAGGCGATAGATAAGACTTCAATATTGCCATTTTATACTGCCAAATTATTTACTTTTTTTAGGTGTCCTAGTATACATGATTGCACATCTAGGAAATCCAAGACATTCAAGTTATAAGCAGTAGAAGTAAGAAGAGAATCTGGTGAGATAGTCAGATATAAGATGAATAAAAATGGTTCTTCTTTATATTTACAATAACTACACAAAATGGAAATGAGAAAAATGTTCTTTCACAATGAGGGGAACTATAAAATACTTAGGAAGTACATTTGGCAAGTAAACTATAGAACTTACAGCATAAAAATCATGGAAGCATACTATGTTTCATAAGCAGAAAGTTATACCAAATATTTGATGGGGCAGGGAACTTAATATAATAAAGTAAAATTCTTCCAAATTAGCAGTTCTAATTAGAATAGAAGCAAGTTTTTTTTTTTTTTTAATGTTAGAAAAAGAAAATGACCACATAGTTCATGTGGAAAAACAAATATCTAATAATAGACAAAGAAGGTATATAAAAGAAAACAGCCTCTTGAATCATATAAATATGTATGGAC
The DNA here is from genome assembly GCF_029407905.1 of Bubalus kerabau. Lineage (NCBI taxonomy): Eukaryota > Metazoa > Chordata > Mammalia > Artiodactyla > Bovidae > Bubalus > Bubalus kerabau. The sequence continues at coordinate 67,974,506 of NC_073629.1, forward strand.
AAAGGAATAGATAAATAGATTAATGGAATACAATGAAAGGCTGGATTTCAAACATTATTATAATTCATAGTAAGAAATACATTTTATATACATTGATGTATGTATGTGTTAAAAATTAGAAGTAAAAGTTTTATGAAACATTTACCCTCAGTACATGTGATGCACATTATTTTGTTTTCTTTTCAGTGTCAAATAAAACTGAATTGATTTCAAAAGCAAACAGTCCCGATCTGTGGCTTGAAAAAACCCTGAATAGAGAATTCAAAGAAAAAAATTTATGAGATTTGATCATTAAATATATATGATTAAGATTATAGTATTTCAATAGGAAAACAGCTTAATTTCAATTTCATACTATGTAATATAAAATAAATTTTGTATGAAGACTTAAAAGTAAAATAAGATTTTAGAAGAAAGTTTCGGCAACTGCATTTTTAATCTAAAGTAGGAAATAACTTCTTAATGAACACAGAAATGCAGGAGATATGTTTGGCTCCATAAAAATTTAATATTTTATATATCAAAAGATACCACAACATTAAAACACCAAGGTTAGAATCAAAATAAGATCTTTGCAAAGAAGACAGTAGTGAATTGGTTAATATCACAAATATAAGCAGAATTCTTGAAAGTTTATAAAAGACAAAACAACTCAGTAGGAAAAAAAAGACAAAAGAAATGAAAAGCAGATCAGAGAAAAACAAACAGAAATGGCTAGTGAGTGAAAAGAAAATACAAAAAACCTCGAATAGCCAAAGCGATCTTGAGAAAGAAGAATGAAACTAGAGGAATCAACCTGCCTGACTTCAGGCTCTACTACAAAGCCACAGTTATGAAGACAGTATGGTACTGGCACAAAGACAGAAATATAGATCAATGGAACAAAATAGAAAGCCCAGAGATAAATCCACGCACATATGGACACCTTATCTTTGACAAAGGAGGCAAGAATATACAATGGATTAAAGACAATCTCTTTAACAAGTGGTGCTGGGAAATCTGGTCAACCACTTGTAAAAGAATGAAACTAGAACACTTTCTAACACCATACACAAAAATAAACTCAAAATGGATTAAAGATCTAAATATAAGACCAGAAACTATAAAACTCCTAGAGGAGAACATAGGCAAAACACTCTCTGACATACATCACAGCAGGATCCTCTATGACCCACCTCCCAGAATATTGGAAATAAAAGCAAAAATAAACAAATGGGACCTAATTAACCTTAAAAGCTTCTGTACATCAAAGGAAACTATTAGCAAGGTGAAAAGACAGCCTTCAGAATGGGAGAAGATAATAGCAAATGAAGCAACTGACAAACAACTAATCTCGAGAATATACAAGCAACTCCTACAGCTCAACTCCAGAAAAATAAATGACCCAATCAAAAAATGGGCCAAAGAACTAAATAGACATTTCTCCAAAGAAGACATACAGAGGGCTAACAAACACATGAAAAGATGCTCAACATCACTCATTATCAGAGAAATGCAAATCAAAACCACTATGAGGTACCATTTCACGCCAGTCAGAATGGCTGCGATCCAAAAGTCTACAAGTAATAAATGCTGGAGAGGGTGTGGAGAAAAGGGAACCCTCTTACACTGTTGGTGGGAATGCAAACTAGTACAGCCACTATGGAGAACAGTGTGGAGATTCCTTAAAAAACTGGAAATAGAACTGCCTTATGATCCAGCAATCCCACTGCTGGGCATACACACTGAGGAAACCAGAAGGGAAAGAGACACGTGTACCCCAATGTTCATCGCAGCACTGTTTATAATAGCCAGCACATGGAAGCAACCTAGATGTCCATCAGCAGATGAATGGCTAAGAAAGCTGTGGTACATATACACAATGGAGTATTACTCAGCCATTAAAAAAATACATTTGAATCAGTTCTAATGAGGTGGATGAAACTGGAGCCTATTATACAGAGTGAAGTAAGCCAGAAAGAACAACAGCAATACAGTATACTAACGCATATATATGGAATTTAGAAAGATGGTAACAATAACCCTGTGTACGAGACAGCAAAAGAGACACTGATGTATAGAACAGTCTTATGGACTCTGTGGGAGAGGGAGAGGGTGGGATGATTTGGGAGAATGGCATTGAAACATGTAAAATATCATGTATGAAACGAGTTGCCAGTCCAGGTTCGATGCACGATACTGGATGCTTGGGGCTGGTGCACTGGGACAACCCAGAGGGATGGTATGGGGAGAGAGGAGGGAGGAGGGTTCAGGATGGGGAGCACATGTATACCTGTGGCGGATTCATTTTGATATTTGGCAAAACTAATACAATTATGTAAAGTTTAAAAATGAAATAAAATTTAAAAAAAAATAAAAAAAATAAAAAAAAGAGAAGAAAGCCTAACACTCATTAAGGAAGTATACACATTACAAATTAAGTAAAATTATTGTATGCCCATCAAATTGGCAGAAATTAAAATCACACGTTGGAAAACAGTCTGGCAGTTTCTCAAAAGGTTAAGTGTAGATTTACCATATGACCCAATGATTCCAGCCTACATATGTAAAAACATGTATCCACAAAAAAACCTGTACATGAATGGTCATAGTAATATTATTTATAATAGACAATAATTGGAAACATCACAGTGTTGATCAACTAATGGACAAATAAAATATATCCATACAGTGGGCCATTATTCAGTGATTAAAGGGGAATGAAGTACTGATACCTGTATACATGGGTGATCCTTGGAAACAGTGTGTTAAGTAAAAGTCTATCATAAAAGACCACATGTTGTATGGTTCTGTTTGTGTGAAATGTCTAGAATAGGCAGATCTATTATGGGTTGTCTAGAATGGGGATGAGGTGGGGGGAATGAGGAGTGACTTCTAAATGGGTATAGGGATTCTTTTTTTTTGAAGTGGTAAAAATGTTCTAAACTTGGTGGTAAGCATCACAATTGTTGTTAAGTTGTTAAGTTATGTCCAACTCTTTGCGACCGCATGGACTGCAAATGCCAGGCTTTGCTGTCCTTCACTATCTCCCAGAGTTTGCTCAAACACACATCCATTAAGTTGATGATGCCATCGAACCATCTCATCCTCTGTCATCCCCTTCTCCTCTTGCTTTCAATCTTTCCTAGCATCAGGGTCTATTCCAGTGAGTCAGCTCTTTGTATCAGGTGACCAAAGTATTGGAGCTTCAGCTTCAGCATCAGTCCTTCTGATGAATGTTCAGGGCTGATTTCCTTTAGGATTGACTGCTTTGATCTCGTTGCAGTCCAAGGGACTCTCAAGAGTCTTCTCCAGCACCACAGTTCGAAAGCATCGATTGTTCGGCGCTCAGCCTTCTTTATGGTCCAGCTCTCACATCTGTATGTGACTATGGAAAAACCATAGCTTTGACTATACAGACCTTTGTCAGCAAAAAAACGTCTCTACTTTCCAAGTTTAGGTTAGGTTTGTCATAGCTTTTCTTCCAAGGAGCAAGTGTCTTTTAATTTCATGGCTGCAGTCATTGTCTTCACAAATTTTGGAGCCCCAGAAGATAAAAATCTGCCACTGTTTCCATTGTTTCTCCATCTATTTGCCATGAAGTGATGGAACCAAATGCATGATCTTAGTTTTTTGAATGTGCAGTTTTAAGCCAGCTTTTTTGCTCTCCTCTTTTCACCTTCATCAAGAGGCTCTTTAGTTCCTCATTGATTTCTGCCATTAGAGTGGTATCATCTATATATCTGAGGTGGTTATTTCTCCCAGCAATCTTGATTCCATCTTGTGATTTATCCAGCCTAGCATTTCACATGATGTACTCTGCATAGAAGTTAAATAAGCAGGGTGACAGTTCAGTTCGTTCAGTTCAGTTCAGTCACTCAGTCATGTCCAACTCTTTGCGACCCCGTGAATCACAGCACGCCAGGCCTCCCTGTCCATCACCAACTCCCAGAGTTCACTCAAACTCACATACATTGAGTCACTGATGCCATCCAGTCATCTCATTCTCTGTTGTCCCCTTCTCCTCCTGCCCCCAATCCCTCCCAGCATCAGGGTCTTTTCCAATGAGACAACTCTTCACATGCGATGGCCAAAATATTGGAGTTTCAGCTTCAGCATCAGTCCCTCCAATGAACACCCAGGACTGATCTCCTTTAGGATGGACTGGTTGGATCTCCTGCAGTCCAAGGGACACTCAGAGTCTTCTCCAAAACCGCAGTTCAAAAGCATCAATTCTTCAGTGCTCAGCTTTCTTCACAGTCCAATTCTCACATCCATATATGACCGCTGGAAAAACCATAGCCTTGACTAGATGGACCTTTGTTGGCAAAGTAATGTCTCTCCTTTTGAATATGCTATCTAGGTAGATCATAACTTTCCTTCCAAGGAGTAACCGTCTTTTAATTTCATGGCTGCAGTCACCTTCTGCAGTGATTTTGGAGCCCCCCAAAATATAGTCTGATACTGTGTCCAATATTTCCCCATCTATCTGCCATGAAGTGATGGGACCGGATGCCATGATCTCAGTTTTCTGAATGTTGAGCTTTAAGCCAACTTTTTCACTCTCATCAAGAGGCTTTTTAGTTCCTCTTCACTTTCTGCCATAAGGGTGATGTCATCTGCATATCTGAGGTTATTGATATTTCTCCCGGCAATCTTGATTCCAGCTTGTGCTTCTTCCAGCCCAGCGTTTCTCATGATGTACTCTGCATAGAAGTTAAATAAGCAGGGTGACTATATACAGCCTTGACATACTCCTTTTCCTATTTGGAACCAGTCTGTTGCTCCATGTTCAGTTCTAACTGTTGCTTCCTGACCTGCATATAGGTTTCTCAAGAGGCAGGTCAGGTGGTCTGGTATTCCCATCTCTTTCAGAATTTTGCACAGTTTATTGTGATCCACACAGTCAAAGGCTTTGGCATAGTCAATAAAGCAGAAATAGATGTTTTTCTGGAACTCTCTAGCTTTTTCGATGATCCAGTGCATGTTGGCAATTTGGTCTCTGGTTCCTCTGCCTTTTCTAAAACCAGCTTGAACATCTGAAAGTTTATGGTTCACGTTCTGCTGAAGCCTGGCTTGGAGAATTTTGAACATTACTTTACTAGTGTGTGAGATGATTGCAATTGTGTGGTAGTTTGAGCATTCTTTGGCATTGCCTTTCTTTGGGATTGGAATGAAAACTGACCTTTTCCAGTCGTGTGGCCACTGCTGAGTTTTCCAAATTTGCTGGCATATTGAGTGCAGCACTTTCACAGCATCATCTTTCAGGATTTTAAATAGCTCAACTGGAATTCCATCACCTCCACTAGCTTTGTTTGTAGAGATGCTTTCTAAGGCCCACTTGACTTCACATTCCAGGATATCTGGCTGTAGGTGAGTGATCACATCATCGTGATTATCTGGGTCATGAAGCTCTTTTTTGTACTGTTCTCTGTATTCTTGCCACCTCTTCTTAATATCTTATGCTTCTGTTAGATCCAAAGATGGTATGGACCATCTTTGTATGAAGTGAGCCCATCTTTGCATGAAATGTCCCCTTGGTATCTCTAATTTTCTTGAATTTTCTTGAAGAGATCTCTAGTCTTTCCCATTCTGTTGTTTTCCTCTATTTCTTTGCATTGATCGCTGAGGAAGGCTTTCTTATCTCTCCTTGCTGTTCTTTGGAACTCTGCATTCACATGCTTATATCTTTCCTTTTCTCCTTTGCTTTTTGCTTCTCTCCTTTTCACAGCTATTTGTAAGGCCTCCCCAGACAGCCATTTTGCTTTTTTGCATTTCTTTTCCATGGGGATGGTCTTGATCCCTGTGTCCTGTATAATGTCACGAACCTCATTCCATAGTTCATCAGGCACTCTGTCTGTCAGATCTAGTCCCTTAAATCTATTTCTCACTTCCACTGTATAATCATAAAGGATTTGATTTAGGTCATACCTGAATGGTCTAGTGGTTTTCCCTACTTCTTTCAATTTAAGTCTGAATTTGGCAATAAGGAGTTCATGATCTGAGCCACAGTCAGCCCCTGGTCTTGTTTTTGCTGACTGTATAGAGCTTCTCCATCTTTGGCTGCAAAGAATATAATCAATCTGATTTCAGTGTTGACCATCTGGTGATATCCATGTGTAGAGTCTTCTCTTGTGTTGTTGGGAGAGGGTGTTTGCTATGACCAGTGCATTCTCTTGGCAAAACTCTATTAGCCTTTGTCCTGCTTCATTCCATATTCCAAGGCCAAATTTGCCTGTTACTCCAGGTGTTTCTTGACTTCCTACGTTTGCATTCTATTCCCCTATAATGAATAGGACATCTTTTTTGGGTGTTAGTTCTAAAAAGTCTTGTAAGTCTTCATAGAACCATTCAACTTCAGCGTCTTCAGCGTTACTGGTTGGGGCATAGACTTGGCTTACTGTGATATTGAATGGTTTGCCTTGGAAACGAACCGAGATCATTCTGTCGTTTTTGAGATTGCATCTAAGTACTGCATTTTGGACTCTTTTGTTGACCATGATGGCTACTCCATTTCTTCTAAGGGATTCCTGCCCACAGTAGTAGATATAATGGTCATCTGAGTTAAATGCACGCATTCCAGTCCATTTTAGTTCGCTGATTCCTAAAATGTCGACGTTCACTCTTGCTATCTCCTGTTTGACCACTTCCAATTTGCCTTGTTTCATAGACCTAACATTCCAGGTTCCTATGCAATATTGCTCTTTACAGCATCGGACCTTGCTTCTGTCACTAGTCACATCCACAACTGGGTATTGTTTTTGCTTTGGCTCCATCCCTTCATTCTTTCTGAAGTTATTTCTGCACTGATCTCCAGTAGCATACTGGGCACCTACCAACTCGGGGAGTTCCTCTTTTAGTATCCTATCATTTTGCCTTTTCATACTGTTCATGGGATTTTCAAGGCAAGAAAACTGAAGTGGTTTGCCATTCCCTCTCCAGTGGGCCACATTCTGTCAGACCTCTCCACCATGACCCTCCCATCTTGGGTGGCCCCACACGGCATGGCTTAGTTTCATTGAGTTAGACAAGGCTGTGGTCTGTGTGATCAGATTGGCTAGTTTTCTGTGAGTATGGTTTCAGTGTGTCTGCTCTCTGATGCCCTCTCGCAACACCTTGGGTTTCTCTTACCTTGGACGTGGGATATGTCTTCATGGCTGCTCCAGCAAAGCACAGCCACTGCTCCTTACCTTGGACAACGGGTATCTCCTCACTGGCCGCCCCTCCTGACCTTGAACATGGAGTAGCTCCTCTCGGCCCTCCTTAGCCTGCGCAGCTGCTGCTCCTTGGACGTGGGGACAGTATACAGCATTGATGTACTCCTTTCCAGATTTTGTACCAGCCTGTTGTTCCATGTCCAGTTCTGTTGCTTCTTAACCTGCATACGGGTTTCTCAGGAGGCCAGTAAGGTGGTCTCATATTCCCATCTCTTGAAGAATTTCCCACAGTTTGGTGTGAATTGCACAGTCAAAGCTTTAGCCTAGTCAGTGAAGCATAAGTAGATGTTTTTCTGGAATTCTCTTTCTTTTTCTATGATCCAACAGGTCTTGGCAATTGACTTCTGGTTTCTTTGCCTTTTTTAAATCCAGCTTGTACATCTGGAAGTTTTTGGTTCATGAACAGTTGAAGCCTAGCTGGAAGGATTTTGAGCATTACCGTGGTGGCATGTGAAATGAGTGCAGTTGTATGGTAGTTTAAACATTCTTTGGCATTGCAGAGCTCTGTGAATATACCAAAACCATTGCATCTCAGTGCAGTGGTATTTGCAGCAGTCTTGCTTTTGGCCACAACAAATTGGAAATGATGTGCATGCCACTCAGCGTAGTTGCTTTATAGTGTGGATGATTTTCAGAAGTCACAGTCAGTAGAGCAAAGACATGTTTTCTGTATTTTCTTATTATTGGATTTATTTTTTTTAAATCAACCTCTTATCCCTCCTCTTCTTTCAGCCTAATGGTAGAAAATTTAGTCACTCTCACCTAGAGTTTTCTTCCTTTTCCACTCCTTCCTGGTATGATGGAATCACAGCTTAGGTAGTAGTGGGTAGTGACATGGCTTCATGGTACTGGGAGATTCAAGGTGTTCCTTCCCTGAGATATACTGTTATATTGTATAGGTTTGGATTGGTATCTGACTTTTCTGATAGCCGCCGAGTCAGCCATGTGCACAGTACATCTGTTAATGCTTTGCATATCATCTCTCCACGTTGTTGTATAGCTCTGGTAGTGTTAGAGGAAGAAAACAGATAAGATGTTGTCATCCTTCCTATTCCTTTCCTCTGTTCTCTATCCTCTTTTGACTTCCTCACTTCTTTTTGCTGCTTTTCCCCCATTTTCCTCTATTTCGTTCTTGTAAACTGAAGTTATTTGAATTCTCCCAAATGTTGTTGAGTGGTGTTAGTATTTTCATTGGAAATTGAATTAAGTGTAGTGTCTGATACATAGTAGACATTGGACATAGTAGACACTGGATAAGGATGGTGACCTTTGTTGAATTTAGGAGTCTTTGACATGCGGACTAAGAAGAAATGTAAGTGAAGAGTTTTCTAAAGGTCACAAAAAGAGTTTACTGCAGGCTATTTATGACACTTGGGTTCCTTTCATGACCAACAGTGGTAGTATTTATTTAATGTTTCTGAGTAGGTAGGCAAATTGTAGGTTTCATTATATTGACAATTCAGACAATCTAGTGGTCTTGCAACAACAGCAAGAAAACCATAAGTTGCATGGGATAGTGTAAATTGCAAATACTGATGAAAGGACCATTATTTTATGTGAAAATACAACTAATCCTCTTAAAGATTTATAAAGTTAGGACATAAAATATTATGAAAAATAGAAAAACACATACAAAAGAAAGTGGTTTGGTTAACCTTGCGTGCTTATGTTGATAATTTTTCTTTTAGGGAGATTGTTTTTTCTTTTAATCTGTTTACTAGGAAGACAGGTACAGAACTATCTCACTGAGACATGTATGGAGAGATGTGGATGATTTTCCTGTATAAGTAATTTTACATTTATTTCAGAGATGTTAATTTTACAATTAAACCACTTTAAAAAATAGCTTAAATTTACTATTAATATTTGAAATATGTGACTATACTATGGTACTTTTGTGGAAAGTTTGTATTTTTTGTTCTTTGTGAAAAGAATTGCATACAGATGGGTTAGAAAACATTTTTCTTTCTTTCCTGTTTTTAATTGGTAGGTTCGTGTTACTTTAATTTGTAAACTTAAAAAATAGATTAGCACCATGTAGAGTTTATTGAATTATAAAATAGTGACAAGCAGGGATTAAAAAAAAAACAGACACAAGTTTTTGAAAAATTAATATGTAGTTAAGAGTAGTATAAGTTAGAATCAAGATTGCCAGAAGAAATATTAATGACCTCCGATATACAGATGACACCAGCATTATGGCAGAAAGCAAAGAGGAACTAAATAAAACTTTTACTTTTCCCATGGTTTCCCCATCTACTTGCCATGAAGTGATGGAACTGGATGCCACGATCTTAGTTTATTTTCTTGGGCTCCAAAATCACTGCAGATGGTGACTGCAGCCATGAAATTAAATGACGCTTTCTCCTTGGAAGGAAAGCTCTGACCAACCTAGACAGCATATTAAAAAGCAGAGACATTACTTTGCCAACAAAGATCCATCTAGTCAAAGCTATGGTTTTTCTGTAGTCATGTATGCATGTAAGAGTTGGATGAAGAAAGCTGAGCACCGAAGAATTGATGCTTTTGAACTGTGGTGTTGGAGAAGAGTCTTGAGAGTCCCGTGGACAACAAGGAGATCAAACCAGTCAATCCTAAAGGAAACCAGTCCTGGATATTCATTGGAAGGACTGATGCTGAAGCTGAAGTTCCAATACTTTGGCCGCCTGATGCAAAGAACTGACTCATTTCAAAAGACCGTGATACTGGGAAAGATTGAAGGCAGGAGGAGAAGGGGATGACAGAGGATGAGATGGTTGGATGGCATCACTGACTTGATGGACATGAGTTTGAGCAAATTCCAGGTGTTGGTGATGGACAGGGAAGCCTCGCATGCTGCAGTCCATGGGGTCGCAAAGAGTTGGACACGACTGAGTGACTGAACTGAACTGAACTAGGAGTAGTATATCAATCTCAAACACAATTGTTACTAATCTTCCTTTTTTAAAAAAGTGATATGTTTTAGAAATGTACTGGAAAAATGAAAAGATCAGTAATGAATGTATAATTTACCATAACGCTTTTTCTTTAGTATCATCTAGTTAGGTATGTGTTTTATTTTTTGAAATTTTGTGTCAAGAATCAATTTTAGTTAGCTCTGCCAGATATTAAAATATTTAGGCTTGTACTATTTAGGTATACAAAGTGGTACTGATAAAACAATGTAGATAAGTCCTAAGTGCAGAATAGATCTGAGCAGAGTAGGTAATATAAATCACTTAGCTAGCCTAGAAACCCCACTATGCATTTGGATTATATAAATGATAAAGATGACACCACAAATCAGTGAGAAAATAAAGGATTATTCAGTAAATGATGCTGGGACAGTTAAGTCTTTGGGAGGGGCAGCAGAGACTAGATTCTTGATTTATAACTTGTGGAAAAAGTAGATGCTAATTGGATTATAGATCAATGCAAAAAATGGGACCTGTTAAAACTATATATTGGTAAATATTTTTGGTAAGGAATTTCTAAGGGAAAATCATGGCAAAAGCTTTAAGGAAAATCAATGTATTTGACTGTAAAAATATAAAATTTATGTACATCAAAACAAAAAGGCAAATATCAAAGTGGAAAACTATTTTCCTTACAGAATTGACATCTTTATATATAAAGAGCTTTTACAAAGTGATAACAAACCTAACACTCCAGTGGAAAAGGAGCAAAGAACTTCATACAGACAGACCTCATACATACAGACAGACCTGAAATAAAAATAACTAATAAGCTGACGAAAACATTAATATTCATTAATGATCTAAGAGTTATTCATCTCAACCTTAAAAATTAAAAAAACATTTTTCCCATTTAAATATCTCTTACATTAGCAAAACTATGAAAAGTAGTAATACTCAGTAACAACAAAACACATAAACTATTGGAGAGGAGTGTTAATTGGTAGGGACAGTGTGGTAATTTTTACCAAAATTTATAAATTATGTTTATGAGCTATTTAAACATGGCTAATTGAACACATGTCTATTCTCCTTCCTGAAAAACCCTACTCAAATGACAGTAAAGATATAAAAATATATAAATACTGTAAAACAAAGAAGATGGAGGAGTAGAAAATAGCAGATGAGAGGCACCAAAATTGGAAGAAGAAAAGAAGAAAATTAGTTGAATAAATGGTAATCAGCTTAGTGGAGTGGACAAGCTACACCCTAATTTCCATCATGAGGGAGATCTCTGAGAACAAGCCATTTGTATTGTAGAAACTGGGAAAGCAGGCACCAGACACCTCAAAGGTTGTGTGCAAAGAGGAACTCCCTGTGCCCTTCTCCTGTTTAATTTACAGAACACTGGTGTCAGGCTTATATTCTATCTGGCAGAAGACTGGAGAGTTCCTCCCTGAAGATACTGCTGCTGCTAAGTCACTTCAGCTGTGTCTGACTCTGTGCGACCCCTTAGACGGCAGCCCACCAGGCTCCCCCGTCCCTGGGGTTCTCCAGGCAAGAACACTGGAGTGGGTTGCCATTTCCCTCTCCAATGCATGAAAGTGAAAAGTCAAAGTGAAGTCGCTCAGTCGTATCGGACTCTTAGTGACCCCATGGACTGCAGCCTACCAAGCTCCTCCGTCCATGGGATTTTCCAGGCTAGAGTACTGGAGTGGGGTGCCATTATCTTCTCCAACTAGCCTAATAGAAAAAAAATGGTGTATTGTGACATTTGCAGGACCCCAGTTTAATAGCCCAGTCCCAGTCTGTTCACCTCATTGGTAAGCCCCGTGGTTGGTAAGTGCTGTTAATGCATAAAGTCTTGTGATCAGTGTGTTTTATTTCCTTACTCTTGAGATACAACCAAGGATCATTAAACTTTTGGAGAATTCTTTATTATGGAAGACAAAGCTCAAAATAAGCAAATGGATAAAGGGAACTTAGCAAATATAGACAAAGACAGTCACAGGAGAAAACAGTACTAACAGCAACCACTACCACCACCACCATTTCAGAAGGCTGCTGCTGCTGCTGCTGCTGCTAAGTCGCTTCAATGAGAAGGTATTATTCAGGAAGCAGGGTGAAAGTGAAGTCGCACAGTCGTGTCCAACTCTCAGCGACCCCATGGACTGCAGCCTCCCAGGCTCCTCCGTCCATGGGATTTTCCAGGCAATAGTACTGGAGTGGGTTGCCATTTCCTTCTCCAGGGGATCTTCCCGACTCAGGGATTAAACCCGGGTCTCCGGCATTGTAGGCGGACGTTTTATCCTCTAAGCCAAATAGGAAGCAGAGTACTATACACAAAAAGGAATATGCAGAAAACAAGGTCTTAAGAGCTCTTAGAAATTAAAACTATATGACTAGAAATAAAAATTTCACTAGAAAATTTTGAATGCAAAGTTGAGGAATCTCTTAAGAGACAGAACAAAAAGAGAAGGAAAATCAGAGATAAAGGATGAGAAAATTCAAGGAATACACTGTAGACAGTTCTGTATGAGTCTCACATTTCTGTATATCTTATGAGCAGAAGCAGTGCCAGGCTTTTAAAAAATGATTTATGTTTATTTATTTGTTTATGGCTGTGCTGGGTCTTCTTGCTGCACATGGGCTTTCTCTAGTTGCAGCGAGTGGGGCTACTCTGTGTTGCGTGGCACAGTCTTCTCACGGTGGCGGCTTCTCCTCCTGTGGAGCACAGCAGTAGTTGCAGCTCGTGGGCTCTAGAGCAAAGGCTCGGGGGTTGAGGTGCGTGGGCTTAATTACTCCATGGCTTACAGAATCTTCCCAGACCAGGGATTGAACCTGTGTTCCTGTTCCCTGCATTGGCAGGTGGATTCTTAACCACTAGACCACCAGGGAAGTCCCACACTGACAAACTTTTACTCTGGATTATTTTGGCAAAGATGTTTATCTTGTGAACAGTATTGGAAGATAGAGATAGTGACTCATTCAGATTTGTTTGCTATCACAAAGATAATGTCTCTCTCTTGGGCAAAGATTAGACAGATTTGTTGCAGCTTTTTATAAAAGACTTGGGATTTTCTAGGTTGGGGATTCGTTGTCTGTTACATAAACCTACTGTATGCATAGTAATTACCAAGGTCTGCCACTGCATTGTCCCCATGGGACTTGGGGGCAAAAAGAACTGGCACACATGTGAAACTCATGTAGATTATGAGTAATAAAGTACTTTGTCTCTGATTTAGGAGTCCCATGTCTTCTGCCAGTAACCATGAAACTGTTCTAGGCCAGCTTGTTATCTTGGAAGCAGGGTAAAATTTCAGAACCTTCACAGTTTCAGACAGTAATTTGTGAGATCCAACATGTGACTAATGAAAAGCATTGGAAAAGACAGAAAGAAAAAATAAAGGGGAAGCTGTATTAAAGAAATAATGCAAGAATATGTTTCCAAAACTCAGGGGTTTGCTAAGAAACAAATAGACCCCATCCAAGGAACATTAGTTTGAAATTTGAGAACAATAAAAAATAAAAAGAAGGCCTTAAAAACTTCCAGAATAAAAAAAAAAAGAGGCCACGATCAAAAGAATAACATCTTTTGACCACAATCAGAAGAATTAGAGGAAGGAGAATTGGAAATGAAGTAGTAATGTCACCGTTATTTTTTTGGTATAAAGCTCATGTTGCTCGTTAGTTTCTAAAAGAATGTTCAGGCAGTGCTTTCCTGCTGCTGCTGCTGCTGCTGCTAAGTCCCTTCAGTCGTGTCCGACTCTGTGCAACCCCATAGACGGCAGCCCACCAGGCTCCCCCGTCCCTGGGATTCTCCAGGCAAGAACACTGGAGTGGGTTGCCATTTCCTTCTCCAATGCATGAAAGTGAAAAGTGAAAGTGAAGTCGCTTAGTCGTGTCCGACTCTTAGTGACCCCATGGACTGCAGCCCACCAGGTTCCTCCATCCATGGGATTTTCCAGGCAAGAGTACTGGAGTGGGGTGTCATTGCTTTCTCCAAGTCTTTACTAGATGTAAAATACTAAAGATAAAAATTAAATGAAAAAAAGCCAATGAAACCATGTTATTACTTTGAAAAGATAGACAAGTTTGGTAACACAGTTAGACTAAGATAATAAAAGAAGAAAATTACCAAATCAAGAATGAAGAGGGGGCATCACTAGATCCCCTTTAGAAATCAAAAGAATTATAAGTAAAGTTTATAAAAACCTTTTTCCAACAAATTTTAGACAACTTAGATGAAATGGACAAATTCCTAGAAAAATTCAAATATTAAAACTGGTCCAAACATAAGTAGAAAAGCTAAATAGATTTTCAAGTTAGGCAATTGAATTTATAAATTAAAATTTTACCACAAAGAAAAGTATGGACTCTGATGGCATGGCTGGTGAATTCTGTCAAACATTTAAGTAAAAAATGGTATACAGTCACAAAAAATTGAGGAGGAGAAAACACTTCCTAACTTACTTTATGAGGTTAGTGTTGTTGTTGTTCAGTTGCTAAGTCATATCCAACTCTTTGTGACCAATGGACTGCGACACGACAGGCTTCCCTGTACTTCATCATCTCCCAGAGTTTACTCAAATTCATGTCCATTGAGTTGGTGACACTGTTTAACCATTTCATCCTCTGCCGCTCTCTTATCCTTTTGCCTTCAATCTTTCCCAGCATCAGGGTTTTTTCCATTAAGTCAACTCTTCACATCAGGTAGCACAGTCCAAGGGACTCTCAAGAGTCCAGCACCACAATTCGAAAGCATCAATGAGGTTAGTGTACCTTGATACCTAATACATCACAAGAGAAGAAAATCACAGATCAATATCTCTCATAAAGGTAGACACAAAACCATAACAATGTTGGCAGAGGAACAAGAGACAACTTGTATACAATCAAATATCTAGTTCTATGGCAAAGCCAAGATTTGAACCTGGACATGTTAGCACTGCAGGCTTTTGTAGCAGTGAGTACCCTGTGCTATGAAAGCAGCAAAGATACGGTGTGAACTCTATAAGTACGAACTGAATTTTAAACCTCCAGTGAATCTGTTCTTGGTCCTGATGATTATTGTCCTCACTTGTGAAATTAAATTTATCTTGCTGTCTCAGCTTGTTTCTATATTAAACAAGTATAAATATGCATGATTTGAACATCTTGATTAGACATCTTTTAGTAGATACTTTCCTGGAATTTAAGATATGTGAGAGATTTATTCTGGGAATCAACATCATGAAACAATTTTATCTTTATTAATTCAAGACCCTTTACTAAGGCAAAGGCTAAGTGTAAACAAAGGCCCAAACCTGTGTGTTGTTTAAAAAACTTTAACTTTCTCATATTTTGTCTTGACAGAGATACATTATCCACTGTTTTCTCCACTGTGTTCTTATCCATATTCCAGGCTTTCCCTGGATCCCACTGTTTCAGTTATAAGGCTTCTTATAAATCCTTTAATATTTTAATAAGATTAGTAGATTGCAAAATCTATATTTTTTAATGCATCTCTGCAGGGTACATAATGATGATATAGTGTAACCCATTTTCTTTCATTCAGACAAGCTACCCAAAAGATTACTATAGAGCTATATATATCCATTGAAGATTCAGTTTACTGGGAAGAAATACTGCACTGTGTCCTAATAGGCCTTGGCTTATAACATGGAAGTCTGTTTTGCAAAATTTTGTTTCATCTATGCTTTGTTGTTCCTTTTAAATCCTAGAGGTATTTTTTTTTTTTTTTCTAGTACAACCAATCCATATAGTTTCCTGGTATGTCCATTGTTGTGCTTTGTGGGTACTCTTGGCATTTGAGTGAGACTGTTCTTTTCATTGTACAAGACTGGATTGTGTATCACAGGGTTGTTGGCATCCTGGTCTTTCCAAACACTGGTTTCCGTGAGTACTTCTCACTCATTGTGAGACCAAACAATGCACTCGCCTTTTCTGAACTCCTCCCGTCCCATGGAGGGTAATACTGCCCCATGTTGAGTACCACTGGAGGTAATTATTTGCAGTGTTTGCCAATAAAACCGTTTATCGGTATGCTCTAGTCTCTTAATCTTATAATGTAATATTTAAAATATGTATAATTGAGAACCTCTTCTCACTTTGCTGCATTCTCAGATGTTGTCTTAGATGCTGCAGTTCTAGCTTCTGTCATTATGTGACATGTATTTGGACAGTTTTTTAGCTCTGTCCTTCTTTGTGATAGCTCTTCATCTTGTTTTACTCTAGCTATTTTGACATGTTTATGTTTTTCTATTCTAGTAATGCCTGCCTCATTATAGCTAAACTTTACTAAAGGTTGACTGAAAAGTCTATCAAGTAGAAAACTTCTGACATTTCTCTTTTAAATTGTGCCTATTGAATTATCAATACTGGAAACTCATAAAAAGACAGCATCCATAGAACTCTCCCTGCCTAGAGACTGACTGAGATTGTTTTAAATTCTTACAGTGTTTTCCCTAACTGTAGACTTTAAAACTGAAGTCTAGTGAAAAATAACATACTGCTTATTTATTTTCAAATTATAAGACAAGTAATGGAAATTATACTGCTTGAAGGTCATGTGTTATTCCTTTAATATCACCTGGGATGTGATTTTACATTCATATAAGTTCATATCAGATTTCATATTATAACTTATGAGACCTGCTTCCCAAAATGTCACTTTTCAAGGCATACATGAAACTGTAAAGCTATTTGAAAATAGTAATCAATATTTCAATACTGATATTTCATTAACTTTATGTAAGTTTGAAAAATTCTGTCTACCTACAAATTTGTCATATAGTTCCTGATATATTAAATTTCTGTATTAGGAATGAAAAGTTTAAGCCTCATTAGTCTGTTAAGTATTCCAGAATAAAAACAAACAGATACCAGTTTTCACCAAAATTGAAAAGATTTTAAAAATGAGAATAGTTGGTGAAGAGGCAGTGAGATGAGCATGCTCTTAAATTGCTAATGGGAATGTAAGTTAATACAGCTTTTTTGAAAAGTAGTTTGTTAGTGTGTGTGTATTCATAACCAATAATAGTAATTCCACTCCACCTCTAGGATTTTATTCAGAAGAATTAAAATAAAACAGAAAGATTTATGTTTAAAACTGTAAAGTTCATTAGCATTTCTTAGGTCACAGCATAATGTAATAAGGTGGACTGGGATTGAATCCAATCTCTGCCAGTTAATAGCTATCTAGTCTTGGACAGGTCTCTTAATCTTTCTTTTGCAAGTTATGTATTGGAAATATGATGATGATGATGCCAATGACAATAACAGAAGCAACAGTGAAGACATTGACAGCTTCATCTGGGTTAAATGCTGCTGAATAAATCTAATTAGGCTTCTTACCAATTTTCAATTGCAGATGTTCCAAATATTTGCTATAGTCTCTATGCCTCTTCCCCACTTCTATCTGCTTTCCTGTTCAGCTTATGACTTAGCCTCCTAAGTCTTGAGAAAATTAGACAAAAACACCTTCAGTGTACCTTCCCGTTCTTTCAAACTTATTTGTATTGTCACAAGTCTTTATCTTTTTTGTCCATCTGAAAGGAAGAAGTGTGTGAATTATACCATAGAAAACCTTGCTTACATCGTTCCATCTATCATGCCTTTCTCTCTTTTCTTTACACTTTCCATTCCTGATTTAGATGTTTTTGGTCCTTAAAAAAAGTCATCCTCAATCCTGCTGTAACCAAACTCAACAATAGAGAAACAAACAATGCATTTTAAAAATGAGCAAAGGACTTGAATAGACATCAGTCAATAGGGAAATGCAAACCAGAACTACAGTGAGATAACCTCTTCATACCCATTACGATGGCGATTATCAAAAAGCCAGACAAGGATGAGTGCTAGAGAGGATGTGGGGAAGTTGGAACCCTTGTATACTGTTAGTGGAGATGTAAAATGATACAACCACCATAGAAAATAGTACAGTGGTTCCTCAGAAAACAAAACAAAACAATTATTATATTATCCAGCAATTCTACTTGTGACTACAAACTCCAGAGAATTAAAAGCAGGGATTTGAACAGATTTTGTAACCCAGTGTCTATAGCAGCATTGTTCATAATAGCCAAAAGATAGAAACAACCCAAATGTCCATTGACAAAAAAATGGATAAACAAAATATGTCATATATATAAAATGGTGTATTATTTAGCCTTAAAAAGGAAGGAAATTCTGAAACATACTGAACCTAGAAGACGTCATACTAAGTGAAATGTTAAACACAGATGTACAAATACTATATGATTCCATTTACATGAGGTACCAGGAATGGTCACAGAATACCAAGAATAGACACAGAAAATAGAACAGTGATTTCTAGGAGCTGAGGGAGGAGGGGCTGTGGAATTATTGTTTAATGGGTATAGAGTTTCAGTTTGGGACGATGAAAAAGTTCTGGAGATGGATGGTGGTGATGGTTGCACAACTGTGTGAATGTACTTAATGCCACTGAATTCTATTCCTAAAAATGGTTAAAATGGCAAATTTTGTGTGTATTTTACCATAATAAAAAAAGTCAACTGCCACTCTTTATTTCTTCGCTGCCTTATTTTTTCCTCTATCTACTTTATTCTAGTTTGTACTCTAGCAAATGCTCTGCACCTGTTCTTGCAAAATGTACTAAAATGTCCTAATTTTCACATCATCCTAATTTTTTAAAAAAACTTATTTGTGATATTTAGGTCTCTGAAACCTTTTTTCTTTGCTTTTGGACCAACCATCACTGTGTACTGGTTTTCCTTCAATCTCTCTGATCACTTCCTTTGAAAATCTTTTGCTGTTATCTTCCTAGACCTATCTCTAGGATTCTGTCCCTGTTACAAATTCCTGCTGGACCCGCACTTCCTACTGTTCAGTGTACCATAATGGTTTTCAAATATTGCTTATATGCAAGTAACCCCCAAATATCTTTGTCTTCCTCTTGAGTTACAAAACAACATCTTATTGCCTGTAAGGTAGCTCCACTTGGGTCTCTAACACATTGTCTAAAACTGAATTCACCCCTTTCTTAAATGGTTCTTCTATTAGGTTTTATATCTTAATGCCACTGTATTCTCAATAACATTGGCTCAGACTCTTGGGCTTTTTTTTTTTTTCTGTCTCTCCTCCCTTCATCCCTCCCTCCTCTCCTTCCGTTTCATATTCTCTTCCCCTCACAGTATTCATATATAATTAGTTTTTAGTTGCTGTTTGTTCTGTCCCTTAAATGTGTCTTAAGTCCATTTACTCCTTTCCATATTCAGGGGGCACCAGCAAACCGCTGTAAAACCTCATGTTTCACAGTTAATTGTAATCATCATTATCAGATAATAATTATCATTGAAAAAGTTGTCTTTCCCATTTTATGCATAGATTAAACTGAGGTTCAAAATGGTTTAATTAACTTGCCTAAGATCTTTCATCTTGTAAGTGGCAAAGCCAGAATTTGGATATAGTTCTGTTTGACCTTAAAATCCTTCGTCTTAACATAGTTATAGTTCCTCTGGCCAACCTTGTGAGTTCTTGTAAAAGGAACTTTGTCCCCAGGAAATGTAATGAATAAGGTATCAACAGATGTAATTCATATTTTGTTTAATTAGGACCATATTTTGAAAGAACTGAATGTCAACAGAGTTCATTCAGTATTCAGCACATGAGTATCCATTTATTTAGAAACTGGCCTAAAGAGAATCACCCTTCTTTTAATTCTGTTCCTGCTTTCCTTCTCCATCCCAGTTGTCCTTGGCTCCCAAATGACAACTTTAGATAAGATAGAGATCTGAGGGGATGTGGGTCGTGAGTGGTAGGAGAATGCGCTTAAGATTAACTTTACTCATGTAAAACTGTACCTATAGTTGACTCACTAGAAAAGTTTCTTCTATGTTATCACCTAATCTGAGGATCTATATTTAGTTCAGAAAGTTTAGCAACATTAAGGATTTTATAGACTTTTGTGAGCTACCCTGATAATATAACAACCATTTATAATGTGATTTTCAAAAACATCTTCCATAGAGTTGATGGTAGAAAGGACATTTGTAATAGAATTTATTTCCTGTTTGCCTGTACTAATTCTCTCTTCTTCACCACTGAAGGCAGACTGATAGATAGTGGTTTGTTCAAAGTTGTTAAGAAAAATGAGTGTCAGTGATCTCGAATGATCTCCATCTTGCATGAGTGGACCTTGAATACTTGAGAATTAGCTATACACAACTAAATTAAACAGTCAGCAATTAAATCAAGTAGACAAATACACATTTCTTTCACAAGTAAGTAATAGTTCATCACATTTAGAAAATAAACATCCCTAATGAATGTTAGTCATTTGACCCTTTGTATTGTTTTGAATATTAAGATCTTGGTAGTAATTAACCTTACTCCCTTTGCATTACAGCTTTATTATCTTAATTACTAAGACAAAAGGCTTTCAGAAGAGTTTTTGATTCTTCATAGAAAATATAATTTTTTCTTTTAGACTATTTTGTATGAATAGTAAAGACTTGTTAAATGTATTTTATAATGGGTTTTTATTTTATTATAATAACAGATACTGTGAGATAATCATAATGGCAGCTTTCAATGTCTTAAAATTCATTGTAATTTTGTAAGTGTGTCAAATGAAGAATGTCTTTGTTTTCTGTATTCCATTGTATCAAATGTATCACAAAACTTATGGTATATTCTTAGATTTTCTGACAGTGTTTGTCTTAACAATGTGTAAACCAGGGTATTAGGGGCATAAATGTGCTTTGGTGGAGGATTGTTGGGCCCTGAGGCAAAAAGTACTGGAAGCAAGGAGATGGGCCATTTTCCACCTCCAGGAAATGAAAAAGTGATGTGCTCCTTGGCTAGTTCCCTAGCTGGGTATTTGTATCTATTTCAATAGAAATATGTACATAAGGAAGAAAAAGTACATTATACAGTGAAGAAAATAACAACCAGATCACTCATGCTCATTGTATCCTATGCATCTAGTAGGAAGATTTTAATTTGCAGTACAATAAGGTAAATTAACATTTTAGTTAAAAAAAAATACATTGTTGCTTTTATCAATAGCGGTTATGTGCCTATCCTGATAAACTTGACAGCACGTGAACTCAAGGATCCACCAAAGGCAGTACTAGAAGTGCCGTGACAAAAGGAGAATATGAAACACAGGAGGATCTCTTCTTAGAAACTGGCTGTTTGGATACAGACATCTAAAAATACAGTGTCCTTCAGCTTAATGCTGTGTACTTGGCAGTAGTTACTGACCAGCAACAGATCGAAATAGTGTGACTAGGAGTTATTTAATCTGTCATCTAAATTGACCTGAAATCACCTTAATGTGCTTCCCAATAAGAGTTGAGATTATCATTCACTTTACAATGGGTATATTCATGTCAGAAAAGTCATATTTAATATTAAAGGAATCAATAAGTTAGTTACAGATTTGTAACATTCAAGATTAACTTTCATTTCATTGTGCTAATCATGTTTGGTGAGTAATTAGTGTAGTATATTTCCGTTATAGTTTCTGATAACATTTATATAGGCATAGATTTCTTTCAAAGATTATTTTTACTGTGGTCTGCACTCAGATGTATTTACCAGTGCCTGATCAACATACTCAGTTTTTAAATTTTATTTGTGTATCTTTTTTTATTTACCAAGGTGATTAATACCTTGTAAAAAGAGAATAGTATCCATTTTACCTAATTTTGGTTAACCAAGACATTTCACAATGGTGTGATCACTCACTTAGAGCCAGACATCCTGGAATGTGAGTCAAGTGGGCCTTAGGAAGCATCACTACGAACAAAGCTAGTGGAGGTGATGGGATTCCAGTGGAGCTATTTCAAATCCTGAAAGATGATGCTGTGAAAATGCTGCACTCAATATGCCAGCAAATTTGGAAAACTCAGCAGTGGCCACACGACTGGAAAAGGTCAGTTTTCATTCCAATCCCAAAGAAAGGCAATGCCAAAGAATGCTCAAACTACCACACAATTGCAGTCATCTCACACACTAGTAAAGTAATGCTCAAAATTCTCCAAGCCAGGCTTCAGCAATATGTGAACCGTGAACTTCCAGATGTTCAAGCTGGTTTTAGAAAAGGCAGAGGAACCAGAGATCAAATTGCCAACATGCACTGGATCATCGAAAAAGCTAGAGAGTTCCAGAAAAACATCTATTTCTGCTTTATTGACTATGTCAAAGCCTTTGACTGTGTGGATCACAATAAACTGTGGAAAATTCTGAAAGAGATGGGAAACCCAGACCACCTGACCTGCCTCTTGAGAAATCTGTATGCAGGTCAGGAAGCAACAGTTAGAACTGGACATGGAACAACAGACTGGTTCGAAATAGGAAAAGGAGTACATCAAGACTGTATATTGTCACCCTGCTTATTTAACTTATACACAGAGTACATCATGAAAGGCGCTGGGCTGGAAGAAGCACAAGCTGGAATCAAGATTGCCGGGAGAAATATCAATAACCTCAGATATGCAGGTGACACCACCCTTATGGCAGAAAGTGAAGAGGAACTCAAAAGCCTCTTGATGAAAGTGAAAGTGGAGAGTGAAAAAGTTGGCTTAAAGCTCAACATTCAGAAAACGAAGATAATGGCATCTGGTCGCATCACTTCATGGGAAATAGATGAGGAAACAGTGGAAACTGTGTCAGACTTTATTTTTCGGGGCTCCAAAATCACTGCAGATGGTGATTGCAGCCATGAAATTAAAAGACGCTTACTCCTTGGAAGGAAAGTTATGACCAACCTAGATAACATATTGAAAAGCAGAGACATTACTTTGCCAACAAAGGTCCGTCTAATCAAGGCTATGGTTTTTCCGGTGGTCACCTATGGATGTGAGAGTTGGACTGTGAAGAAAGCTGAGCGCTGAAGAATTGATGCTTTTGAACTGTGGTGTTGGAGAAGACTCCTGAGAGTCCCTTGGACTGCCAGGAGATCCAACCAGTCCATTCTAAAGGAGATCAGTCCTGGGTGTTCTTTGGAAGGACTGATGCTAAAGCTGAAAATCCAATACTTAAGCCACCTCATGCGAAGAGTTGACTCATTGGAAAAGACTGATGCTGGGAGGGATTGGGGGCAGGAGGAGAAGGGGACGACAGAGGATGAGATGGCTGGATGGCATCACCGACTCGATGGACATGAGTCTGAGTGAAGTTGGTGGAGTTGGTGATGGACAGGAAGGCCTGGCATGCTGCAGTTCATGGGGTCACAAAGAGTTGGACACAACTGAGCAATTGAACTGAACTGAACTGAAGACATTTCTAGTTTAAAATGTGCCAATAGAGATTTAATTTTGTAGAATAAACATATTTACTTTTAGATAGTGTTATTAAGTGTATAAAGATTGCTAGACAGAGATGTAATAATTATAAATGGATATATTAGGCACTACTTATATATTTTTACATATTTTGTTTTGCTAAATAACTATATCTATTATATCTAAAATTGTTAAAGTTTGTGATAGATTTAACTGACATTTTAGCAATCAATTTTTAAGATTTTCACACTTACTTTACTTCTTTCCTGGTACATCTCAACTGTTTCTGACAAAAATAAAATAGTAACTGTAATAACTATAATCATTAGCATTCAACTAATGTAGAAGTAGAAAAGGACTGTTTCAAAACATTGATTAAGCCATTTATAAGGCCTTTGTCCTTGGAAAAGTTGTTACAAGCAGAGTATGGGAAAAATAATTATAAGATTTGTTTTTGTTTGCAAATATGTCAAACGTTTCTATAATGACTATCATGACTAAATGTGACTGCTTTTGTTAAAAATACTGTGTCAAACTTTAGAAAGTTTATTGTAAAATAAATTTAGTTTCTAATTTTTAGGTACAAACAAATGATATTCAAAAAATTAATTTGACTGAAATTAACTGTTTCTCTTAATAATGGCTTCTTTTAAGCACAAAGGTAGGGTTCCTGATTTGTACTTCAGACTATATATTTTGAATGCCGAAGAACACTTACAAGCATTGTAATGATTGTTTTGGAAGAATAACATTACAGAAGTAACCAAAATTCTGCCAAAAACACGGAGTTGGAATTTAACTTTTCCTTAAAGTGTTAGTCACTCAGTCGTGCCCAACTCTTTGCAACTCCATGGCCTATAGCCCGCCAGGCTCCTCTGTCCTTGGAGTTCTCTAGGCAAAAATACTGGAGTGGGTTGCCATTTCCTTCTCCAGGGGATCTTCCTGACCCAGGGATCGAACCTGGGTCTCCTGCATTGCAGAAAAGTAACAAAAACCCATTATAGTAATTTTCAATTTTTTTCCCTCAAGTATTTACCCATTTAGAAATAGTTGTATAACTGGAAACAAGCATTATTTATTATTGGTGTATTATTGAGGATTTTGTCTTTGTTTTTTTGTCTTTTTTGGTAGAGAATAAAATAAATTAGATGTACTTTTTGGAAGTTGGGAATTTTTGAATTAAGTTGTTGACATTTTTCTTAACAGAATGAGAAACTTTTCCTCATGGTTTGAAATTAAAAGGTAATATAAGAGTATGCTGATTTTGCACTGCTTTCTTAGATTCATGTTATCTTAATGTTAAAAAATCTTCTAGATTCTTAAAAATCTATGCAATCCTTGCTTGTCTTAGATGGCATCTCACCAAAATGTTGTTCACTCAGTCGTAGAAAAGTCCTCTCTTACTCCTCAGAGCAACCTGTTCTTTCTTTGAACTGCTTGTTGGAAAATTTTCTTATATCTAATTGGGAACAATCTCTTATGCTTTCCACCCCTTCATTTTAGTTCTCACACTGAAGGCTACATAAAACAAGTCTAGTCCAGGTTGCATCTGCCAGCCATCATCAGATATTTGAAAAGGTACTACTTTTCTCCTCAACTTTCCAAGAAGATTCTGTTTCAAGGAAGACATTGCTGTGTCATGGAAAGACCATGGTCTGAGCGGGACTAAGTTCAAACTAAGTAGGTTAATTAATAATTTTGTTACTTTGGATGATTTACTTACCTCTTTTACTCTAGTTTTTATCTATAACATGGCATTAAAACTTTCAATGAAGAATTGTTACAAGATAATGTATCCGGAGCACTTGGCACATTCTTGACACTGAACAAATGTTGGTTGTTTACAGATGTTGACTCTCTTCTCTTCTTCCTTTCCCTTTCCACCTCCCCTCTTCCATATTTAGGAGAATGTATTTAAGAGCATGATTATTTTATTGAGGCAGAGAATGTGTTAAAGAAATGATAGGAATCACTTAGTTACTAACAAATGGGAGGAATAGGCCCAAACTACACCTTTCCATGTATCCATTAAGTTTTACTGAATGAAAAAACCATTGATCCATGTATCTGACTGGTGAAACTGTGTGTACATGTAGAAAAACTCAATTAACGAGAATACAACTAGATGGTATACGTAAATAATGAGAAATTTTGGGAGTGTGCACCTGTTTCATTTTTTTCTGTAAAAGGTATGTGGCTTCTTTACCAACTGAGCTATCTGCTGCTGCTAAGTCACTTCAGTTGTGTCCGACTCTGTTGCGACCCCGTAGACGGCAGCCCACCAGGCTCCCCCGTCCCTGGGATTCTCCAGGCAAGAACACTGGAGTGGGTTGCCATTTCCTTCTCCAATGCATGAAAGTGAAAAGTGAAAGTGAAGTCGCTCAGTCGTGTCCGACTCTTAGCGACCCCATGGACTGCAGCCTACCAGGCTCCTCTGCCCATGGGATTTTCCAGGCAAGAGTACTGGAGTGGGGTGCCATTGCCTTCTCCGAACTGAGCTATCAGGGAAGCTAAAAATGAAAGTTGCTCAGTTGTGTCCATCTCTTTGCAACCCCATGGACTACACAGTCTGTGGAACTCTCCAGGCTAGAACACTGGAGTGGGTAGCCTTTCCTTTCTCCAGGGGATCTTCCCTACCCAGGGATCGTACCCAGGTCTCCTGTGTTGCAGGCGGATTCTTTACCAACTGAGCCACAAGGGAAACTTACTGGAGTGGATAGCCTATCCCTTCTCCAGGGGATCTTCCCCACCCAGGAATCCAACCAGGGTCTTATGCATTGCAGGTGATTCTTTACCAGCTGAGCTATCAGGGAAGCCCTAATGGCAAGCAAACAAGCTGACAAAAGGATTCCATGCACAAAACAACCCATTTCTTATATATATCATATTTCTGTATACAATTTAAATTCATATTCATACTTGTAGCCATGAGATTTAAATTTGCTTAACTCTGAGTTCACATATAATATGTTCCTGAAACACTAGTTTTACAAGATGTTAGTAGTTAATGGGTTAAAAAGAGTTTCATGGTATAAGTTAGTGAAATGCTTAAACAAAAATTACATTTTTTTCCTCTAGGACTTGAAAAATAAACTGATACGAATTGTGAAGGTATCAGATTTGAAACACCATTTTATCCTCTCTTGAGGACATGCTTTATTCTTGCAATTTATTTTACCAATATGAATAATGTAAAAACACAGACTAAAGGAAAATCACTAGACAGGGGAGGAAAATTCCTCTGTTCTCATAGGCTTGAGAATTAAACTGACATAAGAGAAGTTAACAGGAGAAAAGCATAGAAATTTTATTTAATATTTTTCTGTACAGATGGGAGTCTTCATAAAGAAAATGAAGACTCAAATAAGCAGTTACAATTGAGAGCTTATATACTTTAATTAAGACAATAAATTTGTGGAGGAGTAATGAGACAGAGGGGCTTGGGCAAGGGGCAGAAACTGTGGGAAAGTGACTAGGAAAACATATATGGGAAACTAATGGAAGATAAGGGTTATTTTAGTAGATTGGTTTGTATAGATTCATACCCAGACTCCAGTAATGAGAATGTTCTTCCCTTACTGGCACAGAGATGGTTCCTTTCTCATAGGAAATTTTATGATCTGCTTTTGGGTAGAAAGGTGGAGGTCAGAGAAGTCTTCCTGCATCTGCTGTTTCTCAGGTGTTTTCAGTTCCAAATAATACACCCAAAAGGCATAGCTTGGAGTAGCAAGGTAGTTCTCAATCCTTTCAACAGCATTCTCTAGAGCGTGGGTTGGCAATCCATGGCTCATGGGTCAAACAAGCATGGTACCTGTTTTTGTAAATAAGTTTCATTGGGACCCACAGCCAAACCCATTCATTTGCATATTGTCTACAGCTAATGTTGTACTTTGAGGCAGAGTTGCATAGTTGGAAGAGAGATTCTGTGGCCTTCAAAGCATAAATACTTACTCTCTGCCCCTTTACAGAGAAATGAAAAAAGACTCCTGCTCTAAAACCTTGAAATAAATAGCTTCTCAGAATCATCAGTATTTATGAACATGACTAATTTATACAACTACTGTTGTTGTTGTTGCTTAGCTGTTGTTTCCAACTCTTTGCGAGGTCTGTAGCCCACTAGGCTCCTCTGTCCATGGGATTTCCCAGGCAGGAATACTGGAGTGGATTTTCCCGACCCACAGATAAAACCCACATCTCCTGCATTGGCAGGCGGATTCTTTACCATTGACCCACCAGGGAAGCCCTTATTCAACTACAATATATGTCTTAATTTTGTTTAGGAAATAAGGATTTTTCTACTTTATAAACATAAATGAAATGGTCTTTCTTTATGGCCTACAAATATAAGTACAAAGGAACCTATGTTAATATACTGAACGCCAAAATAAAAAAAATGGCTGAGTATCGAAGAATTGATGCTTTTGAAATGTGGTATTGGAGAAGACTCTTGAGAGTTCCTTGGACTGCAAGGAGATCAAACGAATTCATCGTGAAGGAAATCAGTCTTGAATATTCATTGGAAGGACTGATGCTGAAGCTGAAGCTCCAGTACTTTGGCAACCTGATGTGAAGAACTGACTTATTGGAAAAGACCCTGTTGCTGGGCAAGATTGAAGGCAGGAAGAGAAGGGCATGACAGAGGATGAGATGGTTGGATGGCATCACCGACTTGATGGACTTGAGTTTGAGCAAACTCTAGGAATTGGTGATGGATAGAGAAGCCTGGCAGGCTGCAGTCCATGGGGTTGCAAAGAGTTGGACATGACTGAGTGACTGAATTGAACTGAACTGATGTTGATACACATTACTACTTTTACAAGAAAGAATAACCATACATACAAGCCCCTTAGGTCAAGTGGCTTGTACATAGTAGGCCTTCAGGAAATATATGTTGAACTTATAATTGATGATAAATCGAGAAAATATAAGACAAAAAGTATAGTACAAAAGGATTTTAGCTTTAAAATAAAAAAGCATCTGAATTTTGAAAGCATTTGTCAAATTGTTAGGAAAATCTGTTTTACATTTTTCATGTGTAGGGAATAGATATATACACTGTACACATTAAAGATGCAGAAAATGATGGGATATTATCTTTATATTGCTAGTATTAGTATACACTTAAATATCCTTTGCTACATGGATTACAAAAAAAGGGTAAATCCTAGAAGTTTTTAAGCTAATCATTTGTATATGGAAATATAAATTAGAGCATGTGTTGTGGAGGACTGTTTCTTGCTTTAAATTATCAAATTTGCAATGGTTACAAAAACATCTCCACTGCAGGCAATTGTGCCTGCCTCCAAGTGCCAGTATAAAGTAGAGACTGAAACATTCAAAGGTGTGTTTGATGTGTGCTGTATTTGCTGCTTGACCGAGAATATCTAGGAGAGCGGTACTCAGAAGAGCCAGCATCTCTGGACACGTGCCTTGCACCCATTTAGACTCTTCAGTTCAGTTCAGTTGCTCAGTCGTGTCCTACTCTTTGCGACTCCATGAATCACAGCACGCCAGGCCTCCCTGTCCATCACCAACTCCCGGAGTTCACTCAAACTCATGTCCATCGAGTCGGTGATGCCATCCAGCCATCTCATCCTCTGTCTTCCTCTTCTCCTCCTGCCCTCATCCCTCCCAGCATCAGGGTATTTTCCAATGAGTCAACTCTTCACGTGAGGTGGCCAAAATATTGGAGTTTCAGCTTCAGCATCAGTCCTTCCAAAGAACACCCAGGACTGATCTCCTTTAGGATGGACTGGTTGGATCTCCTTGCAGTCCAAGGGACTCTCGGGAGTCTTCTCCAACACCACAGTTCAAAAGCATCAATTCTTCAGCGCTCAGCTTTCTTCACAGTCCAACTCTCACATCCATAAATGACCACTGGAAAAACCATAGGCTTGACTAGACGGACCTTTGTTGGCAAGTAATATCTCTGCTTTTCAATATGCTGTCTAGGTTGGTCACAACTTACCTTCCAAGGAGTAAGAGTCTTTTAATTTCATGGCTGCAGTTACCATCTGCAGTGATTTTGGAGCCCCCAAAAATAAAGTCTGACACTATTTCCACTGTTTCCCCATCTATTTCCCATGAAGTGATGCAACCAGATGCCATGATCTTCGTTTTCTGAATGTTGAGCTTTAAGCCAACTTTTTCACTCTCCTCTTTCACTTTCATCAAGAGGCTTTTTAGTTCCTCTTCACTTTCTGCCATAAGGGTGGTGTCATCTGCCACCTTATAACCTCAGATATAACCAATATCTGAAGTTATTGATATTTCTCCCGGCAATCTTGATTCCAGCTTGTGCTTCTTCCAGCCCAGCATTTCTCATGATGTACCGTGTATAAGTTAAATAAGCAGGGTGACAATATACAGCCTTGACATACTCCTTTTCCTATTTGGAATCAGTCTGTTGTTCCATGTCCAGTTCTAACTGTTGCTTCCTGAACTGCATATAGGTTTCTCAAGAGGCAGGTCAGGTGGTCTGGTATTCCCATCTCTTTCAGAATTTTCCACAGTTTATTGTGATCCATACAGTCAAAGGCTTTGGCATAGTCAATAAAGCAGAAATAGATGTTTTTCTGAAACTCTTACTTTTTCAGTCATCCACTGGATGTTGGCCTTTTGATCTCTGGTTCCTCTGCCTTTTCTAAAACCAGCTTGAACATCTGGAAGTTCACAGTTCATGTACTGCTGAAGCCTGGCTTGGAGAATTTTGAGCATTACTAGCGTGTGAGATGAGTGCAATTGTGTGGTAGTTTGAGCATTCTTTGGCATTGCCTTTCTTTGGGATTGGAATGAAAACTGACCTTTTCCAGTCATGTGGCCACTGCTAAGTTTCCCAAATTTGCTGGCATATTGAGTGCAGCACTTTCACAGCATCATCTTTCAGGATTTGAAATAGCTCAACTGGAATTCCATCACCTCCACTAGCTTTGTTCGTAGTGATGCTTTCTAAGGCCCCCTTGACCTCACATTCCAGGATGCCTGGCTCTAGGTGAGTGATCACACCATCATGAGTATCTGGGTCATGAAGATCTTTTTTGTATAGTTCTTTTGTGTATTCTTGCCACCTCTTCTTAATATCTTCTGCTTCTGTTAGGTCCATACCATTTCTGTCCTTTATTGAACCCATCTTTGCATGAAATGTTCCCTTGGTATCTCTAATTTTCTTGAAGAGATCTCTGCTGCTAAGTCGCTTCAGTCGTGTCTGACTCTGTACGACCCCATAGACAGCAGCCATCAGGCCCCAACCTCCCTGGGATTTTCCAGGCAAGAACACTGGAGTGGGTTGCCATTTCCTTCTCCAATGCATGAAAGTGAAAAGTGAAAGTGAAGTCGCTCTGTCGTGTCCGACTCTTAGCGACCCCATGGACTGCAGCCTACCAGGCTCCTCCGTCCATGGGATTTTCCAGGCAAGAGTACTGGAGTGGGGTGCCATTGCCTTCTCCAGAAGAGATCTCTAGTCTTTCCCATTCTGTTGTTTTCCTCTATTTCTTTGCATTGATCGCTGAGGAAGGCTTTCTTATCTCTCCTTGCTGTTCTGTGGAATTCTGCAGTCAGATGCTTATATCTTTCCTTTTCTCCTTTGCTTTTCACTTCTCTTCTTTTCACAGCTATTTGTAAGGCCTCCCCACACAGCCATTTTGCTTTTTTGCATTTCTTTTCCATGGGGATGATCTTGATCCCTGTCTCCTGTACGATGTCTCAAAGCTCCATCCGTAGTTCATCAGGCACTCTGTCTATTAGATCTAGTCCCCTAAGTCTATTTCTCACTTCCACTGTGTTATCAAAAGGGATTTGATTTAGGTCATACCTGAATGGTCCAGTGGTTTTCCCTACTTTCTTCAATTTAAGTCGAAATTTGGCAATAAGGAGTTCATGATCTGAGCCACAGTCAGCTCCCGGTCTTGTTTTTGCTGACTGTATAGAGCTTCTCCATCTTTGGCTGCAAAGAATATAATCAATCTGATTTCAGTGTTGACCATCTGGTGTCCATGTGTAGAGTCTTCTCTTGTGTTAGGCTCTTCTTTTGCTGTTAAAACAACCTTTCTTCCCCACTTCTACCCCTGATTCCTAACGCCAGCTATCTCCAATATGTGCTCTATAGCTCATTAGTCTTGTGCTTTTTTTGTTGTTTTGAGTCGTATGACCCCATGGACTGCAGCCTGCCAGGTTCCTCTGTCCTCCACTATCTCCTGGAGTTTGCTCAAATTCATGTCCATTGAGTCGGTGATGCTATCTAACCATCTCATCCTCTGCCTCCCCCTTCTCCTTTTGTCTTTAATCTTTCCCAGCATCAGGGTCTTTTCCAGTGAGTAGGCTCTTCACCTTGCGTGGCCAAATTTGGAGCTTCAGCTTCAGTATCAGTTCTTCCAATAAATATTTAGGGTGATTTCTTTAGGATTGACTGGTTTGTTCTCCTTGCAGTCCAAGAGACTCTCAATAGTCTTCTCCAGCACCACAATTCAAAAGCATCAATTTTTCGGTGCTCAGCCTTCTTTATGGTCCAACTGTGACATCCATACATGACTACCGGAAAAACCCTAGCTGTGACTATATTGACCTTAGTTAGCAAGGTGGTCTCTGTTTTTTTAACTCCCTTTCTAGGTTTGTCATAGCTTACTTTTCAAGAAAAGCTTATTTTGTTGCCCCATAATATTTGTGAGGTAAGGAGTTGCCTGGAGGAGAAGTCTTGACCTATTCTCAGAGTAATTCTGCAATTTAAGAGTATTATGTAATGGTTAAGAGCACTGACTTTGAAATCAAACTAAACCATGTTTCAGGCCTAGCTAAACCACTTACTAAAGTTTCTAGCTTGTGACTAGTCAAGTTACTCAATATAGTTTTGTCATGTTTGAAATAAGATACTAATTATATAATTGTGTCACAGTGCAGTTGTAAGGATTAAATAAGATAATATATGTGAAGGTCTTATAAAGGAGTGGAACTTTTGGTCAGTACTCCATAAATGATAATCCATAAATGATTATGGGTAGTGGTAGTAGTTTTGTAACAATTGTTAATTTTCCTCATCTGTTAAGCAGGGTAATGATATTATCTACCTTGAAGGCAATGCACTGATACATTTAAAATTCTTTAATGCATGGTGTATAGTAAATATTTAAGTGTTAACCATTATTATTTGCAATTTCTGCTTGACTATTCTGGGTTCTTCCCTAATGCATTCTTATCAACACAGATCTCTTATTTTACAGGCTGACTGGAAATCTCTTTCCTCTTTCTTGATCTCTTCTTTCCATATCAGTTAGGGATGTGGAAATTTTTGTGGACTCTACAGAAGTTATGTGTCTTTTAATTCTCTGGCTTAAAATTTGATAAGATGGTAATTTGTATCTGTCAAGGCATAGCTTGTCAAATTTACTGCCATAAAGTTATTTTAGTATCCTCTTATTATCTTTTGAATGTCTGTATAATCTGTAGTGATATTCTCTCTTCTTTTTTTTTCTTTAAACCAGTTTTTTAAGAAGTTTATCAATTTTATTGAACTTCAAAGAAGCAGTTTTTTGTTGTTGATATCCCCTCCACCCCCCGCCTTTTTGTTTTGTCTTCTATTGAATTTCACTTTTTAATTTTCTTTTTTGTGCTTAGTTTGGGTTTCATTTGCTCTTTTTTTTTTTTTTTTTCAAATTTCTTCAGGTGGAATCTTTTTCATAAATTACTGATTTCAAATATTTCTTCTTTTCTAATACAGTTGTATAAAACTATACATATCTCTGTAAGCATAATTTATGTACATCCCATACATTTTGAAGTGAATGAATAGCGTGTCACCTGCCATTTCAGTAAACAGGCTGCCCACCATCAAGCCATCAGCAACTGCAGCCACCCCGACAATGCACCCTGAGGGTAAGGAGCTCAGAATGGAGAAAATTGGAATACTGGCAGTAGATTGCTAAGATGCAAATCAAGTGAATAGTTTCAGTAAGTCCAGACTCTTGCATCTTCCCATACATAGAAAAGTGATAAATTCATTAACTTGAGATGTCTGGTTTTTAAAATATAGTTAGCAGTAATTGTTTGATGTTGGATACCTGGGGTTTTTTTTTTTCTTTTTTTTCTTGCCCCCCACAGAAACTCCTGTATATCCTGACTTGTCACTTACCTCTTTGCAGCAGGCCCTAAGAGCTATCTGAGAGGCTGTATCCTGGACACAAGTCTTCAGTAAGTCTGCCGAATAAAACTTCAGGCTTTCAGCTTTGCATTCTTTTCAGTTGACAAATATATTTTCATTAAATTAAAAATATTTTCTAATATCCTTTGTAATTTCTTCTTGGGTTACTTAGAAATATATTGTTTAATTTCTAAGTATTTGAAGACTTTTCCAAGTTCTCTCTTCTGTTACTGATTTCTAGTTTAATTCCACTTTGTGGAATATTCTGTGACATCAGCCCTTAGAAATTAATTGAGACTTGTGTTAGAGACCAGAAATTGGTTCATCATAGTGAATGTCCACATGCACTAATATAGCATTTGCATTCTAGTATCACTGGGTAAAGTGAAATAAATATATCAACTATATCAAATTGGTTGATAATGTTCAGATTTTCCATATTCTTACTGATTTTCTTTTTTACTAATTAATTCTGAGATTGTGCTGAAATACCCAGTTATAATTTTTCCTTTCAGTTCTATCAGTTTTTGATATGTGTTTTTGAAACTTTAAGTACATGAAGCATTTAGAATTGGTATACCTTTTTGGTGAATCTCTCCCTGTATTAGTATGCTGCTCCTGCTAAGTCACTTCAGTTGTGTTCGACTCTGTGTGACCCCATAGACGGCAGCCCACCAGGCTCCCCTGTCCCTGGGATTCTCCAGGCAAGAACACTGGAGTGGGTTGCCATTTCCTTCTCCAATGCATGAAAGTGAAAAGTCAAAGTGAGGTCGCTCAGTCGTGTCCTACCCTCAGTGACCCCATGGACTGCAGCCTTCCAGGTTTCTGCATCCATGGGATTTTCCCTGCAGGAGTACTGGAGTGGGGTGCCATTGCCTTCTCCGTATTCATATGAGAAGTTCTTTTTTTAGTCCCTGTAATATTCGATGTTCTAAAGCAGGGGTCCCCATCCTCTGGGCTGGGGACAGTACCTCCTGTTGAATTAGTGACAGCGTTAGATCAGAAATAAAGTGCACAATAAAGCTAATGTGCGTGAATCATCCTGAAACCATCCCCCACCCCAGGTCTGTGGAAAGATTGTCTTCCACAAAACCAGTACCCGGGGCCAAAAAGGTTGGGGACCGCTGTTCTGAATTCTACTTTGTTCTGACGTTAATATGGCCTGCCCAGGTTTCTTTTTCCATTTGGAAAAACAGATTTTCATTTCACTTTTAACTTATCTGTGTTTTGAATTTAAAGTAGGTTTCTTATAGGTAGAATATTATTGAGTTTTATGTTTTTATTCAACTTGACAATCTCTGCCTTTTAATTAGAATACTAAGATCGTTTGTAGCTCAGATGGTCAAGAATTTGCCTGCAATGGTGCAGACCTGGGTTCGATCCATGGGTCAGAAAGATCCCCTGGGGAGGAGAATGGTATCCCACTCCAGTATTCTTGCCTGGAGAATTCTATGGGCAGAGGAGCCTGGCAGACTATAGTCCATTTGGTCAGAAAGAGTTGGACAGGACTGAGCGACTAACACTACTACTACTATTAAGATCCTTTCACTTAATGTAATTATCAGTAGTTAAATGGGATTTAAATCTGGTTGGATTTAGATCTGCTGTATTGCTGTTTGTTTTATATTTGCTCCATCTGTTTTCAGTTCCTTTTCTTTTTCTGTTTTCTGTTGTGTTTGTAGGATGCCATTTTAACTCCACTTTTGGTTTATTAAGTGAATCCACTTTATTAGTGTTGTTAGTCTAGGATTTATAATACGCATCTTTAATTTAATACAGTTTACTTTAAATAGAAGACTTCCCTGGTAGTCTTCTTACAAAGGATTCCCTGGTAGCTCAGCTGTAAAAGAATCCGTCTGCAATGCAGGAGACCCCAGTTTGATTCCTGGGTCGGGAAGATCCCCTGGAGAAAGAAATGGCAACCCACTCCAGTATTCTTGCCTGGAAAATCCCATAGACAGAGGAGCCTGGTGGTGTACAGTCCATGGGGTCGCAAAGAGCCGGACATGACTGAGTGACTAAACACGAACTTTAAATAGTATATTATTTTGTGTATAGTGTAAGAACTTTATAATGATATGTTCTCAGTTTCTCCCTTCCATTCTTTGTGCTGTTGTTGTTATATGTTTTGATTCTACATCTTTATGAGCCACACAATATATTATCATTTTTACTTTAATCAGTCAGTTATCTTTTAAGGAAATTTTTAAATGAAGAAAATATTTTTATATATTTGTTTACCTGTTTACCATTTTGATCTCTCCTCTTTCATTTGTGGAAGTCTGTATTTCCCTCTGGTATAATTTTCGTTCTGCCTGAAGAACTTCTCTTAACATTGCTTGTATTACAGGTCTGCTGTAGGTATACCTTGTAGTATAGGTCTTCGGTATACCACTTTGTATATTGCTGTGTATAGGTCTGCTGCAGTAAATGTCTGTTGAATTCTCAAAGCTTTTGTTTTACTGAAATTTTATTTCATGTTCATCCTCGAAAGACTTTTTTCACTTGGCACATTTTCCCTAGAATCTAGGTAACAGTTATTTTCTTTCAGTACTTTAAAGCTGCCTTTCCATTGTCTTCTGGATTCCGTGGCTGCTGACAGCACATCTTCAGTTATGCTTACCTTTGTTCCACTGTAGCAGGAGTCAGTACACTTTTTCTTAAAGGACCAAATCGTAAATAGTTTAGGTATCTGGTATCTGATCTTTGTTGTAACTACTGACCTTTGGTGTAATGTGAAAGCAGCAATAGACAATATGTAAATGGATGAGCATGGCTGTGTTCTCATAAAACTTTATTTGTGTAATCATGTGACTAACTCATCTGCTGTAGTTTGTTAAACCCCTCTCTGTAAGAACAAATCTCTTTTTACATGGCTGCTTTTAAGGTGTTCTTGCTATCATTGTTTTTCTTTTCTTTTTTTAAAAAATTTATGTATCTGTTTACTTTTGGTTGTACTGGGTCTTCATTGCTGCGCTTGGGCTTTCTCTAGTTGTGGTGCCCAAGTTTCTCACTGCGATGGCTTCTCTTGCAGAACGTGGGCTGTGGGTGCAGGGGTTCAGAAGTTGTGGCATGTGGGCTCTAGAGTGTGCAGGCTTTAGTAGTTGTGACACATGGGCCTAGTTGCCCCGTGGCACATAAAATCTTCCCAGACCAGGGATCGAACCTGTATCCACTGCATTTGCAGATGGATTCTTAACCACTGGACCATCAAGGAAGTCCTACCACTGTTTTTCAGAATTTTGACTATGATGTTCCTTTGTGTGGCTTTCTCTGTGTTTCTTGGTGTTGGGCTTTGTGGATTTGGTGGTTTATGTTTTTTTTTTAAATTTGAAAAAAAATTTCAGTCATTATTTGTTTAACATATTTTTGTCTCTCCCTATTTAGGACTCCAATTGCATGAATGTTCCTGCTTAATATTATGCCACGATAGGCATAACTTAGGCTCTGTGTATTCTTTTCCCTGCTCTTTTTCTTTCTGTGCTTCATTTGAGTAACTTCTATTGCTATCTTAATAGTTCGGTGCTAAAGTGCCTAATCTACTCTTAATTTCATCCAGTGTAGCTTTCATCTTATATATATTTTTCATCTCTAGAAATCCTATAATAGATCCTATTTATATATTCTCTTCTCTCATATGATCATGTTTTTCTTTACATACAATTTATAATAGCTGTCTTAAGAGCCCCGTCTATTAAATACATCCTCTTTTTCGTATATGGGTCTATTTCAACTGATTAATTTTTCTCCTGGCCTTGGGTGATATTTCCTCCTTCCCATGTCCTTTTAAAAGATTGGATGCTAGCTGTTTTATTTTTGTTGTTGTTGTTGCTGGCTGTTACATTTTGGATTTTTGTTTTATTCATTTAATGAGTGTTGGTTTTTGTTCTAGGATCAATTTGGTTCCTTTAAGGATTGCTTTTAAGTTGTTTTAGGCAGATCCAGATCAGCAGTGGCCACAGGACTGGAAAAGGTCAGTTTTCATTCCAATCCCAAAGAAAGGCAATGCCAAAGAATGCTCAAACTACCGCCCAGTTGCACTCATCTCACACGCTAGTAAAGCAATGCTCAAAATTCTCCAAGCCAGGCTTCAGCAATACGTGAACCGTGAACTTCCAGATGTTCAAGCTGGTTTTAGAAAAGGTAGAGGACCTATGGACACCTTATCTTTGACAAAGGAGGCAAGATTATACAATGGATTAAAGACAATCTCTTTAACAAGTGGTACTGGGAAAACTGGTCAACCACTTGTAAAAGAATGAAACTAGAACACTTTCTAACACCATACACAAAAATAAACTCAAAATGGATTAAAGATCTAAACGTAAGACCAGAAACTATAAAACTCCTAGAGGAGAACATAGGCAAAACACTCTCCGACATGCATCACAGCAGGATTCTCTAAGCCCATCTCCCAGAATATTGGAAATAAAAGCAAACATAAACAAATGGGACCTAATTAAACTTAAAAGCTTCTGCACAACCAAGGAAACTCTAAGCAAGGTGAAAAGACAGCCTTCAGAATGGGAGAAAATAATAGCAAATGAAGCAACTGACAAACAACTAATCTCGAGAATATACAAGCAACTCCTACAGCTCAATTCCAGAAAAATAAACGACGCAATAAAAAAATGGGCCAAAGAACTAAATAGACATTTCTCCAAAGAAGACATACATGGCTAACAAACACATGAAAAGATGCTCAACATCACTCATTATCAGAGAAATGCAAATCAAAACCACTATGAGGTACCATTTCACACCAGTCAGAATGGCTGCGATCCAAAAGTCTACAAGCAATAAATGCTGGAAAGGATGTGGAGAAAAGGGAACCCTCTTACACTGTTGGTGGGAATGCAAACTAGTACAGCCACTATGGAGAACAGTGTGGAGATTCCTTAAAAAACTGGAAATAGAACTGCCTTATGACCCAGCAATCCCACTGCTGGGCATACACACTGAGGACACCAGAATTGAGAGAGAGACATGTACCCCAATGTTCATCGCAGCACTGTTTATAATAGCCAGGACATGGAAGCAACCTAGATGTCCATCAGCAGATGAATGGCTAAGAAAGCTGTGGTACATATACACAATGGAGTATTACTCAGCCATTAAAAAGGATACATTTGAATCAGTTCTACTGAGGTGGATGAAACTG
The DNA here is from genome assembly GCF_029407905.1 of Bubalus kerabau. Classification (NCBI taxonomy): domain Eukaryota; kingdom Metazoa; phylum Chordata; class Mammalia; order Artiodactyla; family Bovidae; genus Bubalus; species Bubalus kerabau. Next base: position 68,013,160 of record NC_073629.1, read on the forward strand.
AAGCCTATTATACAGAGTGAAGTAAGCCAGAAAGAAAAACACCAATACAGTATACTAATGCATATATATGGAATTTAGAAAGATGGTAATAACCCTGTATATGAGATAGCGAAAGAGACACTGATGTATAGAAAAGTCTTGTGGACTCTGTGGGAGAGGGAGAGGGTGGGATGATTTGGGAGAATGGCATTGAAACATGAATAATATCATATATGAAACGAGTCGCCAGTCCAGGTTCGATGCACAATACTGGATGCTTGGGGCTGGTGCACTGGGACGACTCAGAGGGAGGGTACAGGGAGGGAGGAGGGAGGAGGGTTCAGGATGGGGAACATGTGTATACTTGTGGCGGATTCATGTTGATATATGGCAAAATGAATACAATATTATAAAGTTAAAAATAAATATATATATAAATATGTAAAATATATATTAAAAAAGAAAAAGCAGAGGAACCAGAGATCAAATTGCCCACATCCTCTGGATCATGGAAAAAGGAAGAGAGTTCCAGAAAAACATCTATTTCTGCTTTATTGACTATGCCAAAGCCTTTGACTGTGTGGATCACAATAAACTGTGGGAAATTCTGAAAGAGATGGGAACACCAGACCACCTGACCTGCCTCTTAAGAAACCTGTATTCAGGTCAGGAAGCAACAGTTAGAACTGGACATGGAACAACAGACTGGTTCCAAATAGGAAAAAGAGTACGTCAAGGCTGTATATTGTCACCCTGCTTATTTAACTTCTATGCAGAGTACATCATGAGAAACGCTGGGCTGGAAGAAGCACAAGCTGGAATCAAGATTGCCAGGAGAAATATCAATAACCTCAGATATGCGGATGACACCACCCTTATGGCAGAAAGTGAAGAGGAACTCAAAAGCCTTCTTGATGAAAGTGAAAGTGGAGAGTGAAAAGATTGGCTTAAGGCTCAACATTCAGAAAACAAAGATCATGGCATCCGGTCCCATCACTTCATGGGAAATAGATGGGGAAACAGTGGATACAGTGGCTGACTTTATTTTTTTGGGCTCCAAAATCACTGCAGATGGTGATTGCAGCCATAAAATTGAACGATGCTTACTCCTTGGAAGGAAAGTTATGACCAACCTAGACAGCATAAAATAAAGCAGAGACATTACTTTGTCAACAAAGGTCCGTCTAGTCAAAGCTATGGTTTTTCCAGTAGTCATGTATGGGTGTGAGAGTTGGAGTATAAAGAAAGCTGAGCGCTGAAGAATTGATGCTTTCGAACTGTGGTGTTCTGACTGCAAGAGATATCTAACCAGTCCATCCTATAGGAAATCAGTCCTGAATATTCATTGGAAGGACTGATGTTGAAGCTGAAATTCCAATACTTCGGCCATCTGATGCAAAGAGCTGACTCATTGGAAAAAACCCTAATGCTGGGAAAGGCATTGAGGGCAGGAGAAGGGGACAACAGGATAAAATGGTTGGATGGCATCACCGACCCAATGGACATGGGTTTCGGTGGACTCTGGGAGTTGGTGATGGATAGGGAGGCCTGGCATGCTGCGGTTCATGGGGTTGCAAAGAGTCAGACATGAATAAGCAAATGAACTGAACTGAACTGAACTGAACTTGTCTGTCTCTCTTGACTTATGTCGCTGATATTTAGACCCTCTTTCAAAGGGCTCACCTAATTAGGTCAGTCTCTCTCTCCAGGATAATCTCCTTTTTGACTAATTGAAAGTCATTGATTAGGAACCTTAATAACATCTTCATAATCCCCTTGTCTTTGTTATATAATGTGACCTAGTCAAAGGAGTGATATCCCATCTTAAATTCATAAGTCCTGGTCCACACTCAAAGGGAAGCGATTATACAGCATATGCACACCAGGGAGAGGGAATCTTGGGGGCTCTCTTAGAATTCTGCTGACCACAATTTGATGTATACTACAAGTATAATTTGAAGATTACAAATCATACTTTATACAAAGGATGTTGGTAGACTGGAAATACTAACAAACTACAACTAATTAAACAGTTGAAAACAAATAGCTAAATTATGTGCTAAAGTAATTGTAACCTTAGTGGATTTTTTTTTTTTCTTTCCTTAAAATATAATTTAACTGATCTGATATGCTCATTATATTTTAAGGAAAAAATCTTACTGAAACATTGTAAATTTTCTATTAGTTTTCCAGTAAACATGTATAATTTTTTAAATCTTTGATTTTTTCTTTTTACATAATTTTAATACTTAGTTCTGTTCTCTGTTAACCGTTTGAAGTCTGTGGTTAATGTTCTCCTAGAAACATGAAAGAGGAGACTGAACACTGTTCACATTTGGCAATGTAGTGTTGCTAAGCTACCTATCTTTTTAATTTGAAATATTAGGCATTTCAATAATAGGTAGCCCTTAAGCTTTTAAGTGTTTGCTCATGACACATTGGAATGTTTTATATATACTTTTCACCTCTGTATTATAGCTATTATTGTGAAAGTTAAAAAAAAAGTGTATTTAATAGCAGTAAAGTAGCTTAACTACATAAAATTAGTCATTTTATGAGAAGCTCTAATATGGACACAAATGAAATTACAAGCTATACTTTAATGTGAACTTACCTCAAATGCAGCTGTACTACAAAATGCAATAATTATACCAATCTCTTATTTGATTGTAAGTAAAATCATTGTAGAATGCTTAAAATATTACCTATAGTTATTTTAAAAATAGCAATATTGTTATTCTCTGGGAATATCATTAAATACATACTGAAAAAGCACTTTGTTTTATTATGTTGCTGTTATGCTATTCATGTTATTTTTTCTCAAAGTAGGATATCATGTCCTAAATGGTATTATTGTAGAACATCTTCTAAATTTGTAAAAAATGAATATAGAAAGATTCTTCTAGGTGGACTCTTTTATTAAAACTTTTTCCTCTGCATTCCTCTTTCCCCCATAAAAATAATTAAAGAAATACCTATCCATTGTAGAAAATATATTTTCAAAAGTATAGATAAGTGTAGAGAAAACTTTGAAAGTACCTCTAATCCTATTTCTCTCACAGAAACCGTATTCAGACTTCAGTTTCCTTTTTTTGAATATTGTTATAAGATCATATTTCATACTCAATTTGCATTTTACTTTTATTTTCTTATTACAGTTCAAGCATCTTTCCAAATCATTAAAATTGAGAACATTCTTGATGACTAATTATGTTGATGTGCAGTATTTCTCATATTATCTATATAGTTTCCCATTTTTATTTTGTAAATAACAGTAGGAAGAAAATCTTTGTGCAAAACCTTTGTCAGCATTTCTGAATTCCTTACTGTAGAGCCTAGCTAGGAGTGCAACAGAGTCTAGGAATGAAAAATTATGAACATTTTAAAGACTTCTGAACATGTAAATAGGTTACTTTTCCTGAAAAGTTGACCATCCTTATTAACATTTACTAATTCAGTTTTGAAACAAGGAAGAAATAATTAACATGTTATTTTAACTTGCTTTTATGATCAAAAATTATATTTTTCAGGTTTTTATTAGCCATTTGTAATTATTGTGAAAATTTTCATTTTCCTATAACATTTGTTCATAAATCCATGTGTCTTTTCTTACTCATTTTTGGCAGATCTCAAAGTACTGAATTTATTCCCCTTTCTGTCATGTTTTCTCATTTATTTGCCTCTTAGTTTGATTTATACACTTCATAAAATACCGATTTTTCAAAAAGTTGTTTTAAAAATCTCTCCACCTTTTTATTTCCATTTATTGCTTTTAAACTTATAAATCCCTTTACCCTGCAGATGGTCTGACATTTTGTCTCTTTTTTACCATATCCACCTGTGGGTGGTTGCTGGCTAAGCTCTCAGAGGCATTGCATTGTTTCAGATCCCAGAATGCAACTGGTTATTCACCGAGTGACCCTCCTGGCCCTAATGCTTGCTACTTTCAAACCGCATCCTTTCTTTCATCAGGATTTTTTAAGTGCCAGAGTCCTGTGGGTTTGGCATTGAACGAAGCAGATGCAAATCTCTGCCTGTCTGTCACCTTCCCCCTGCTGGTGTAGTATGGCTGGGGCATCACTCTTCCCAGTGCCTGGCTTTTACCATCACCATGATTTTGTTCCATGTGTCACTGCTTGGGTGTTATCTCCTCCTGTCCATCAACTTACATATGACACCTTCCTTATTCAAGGGCCAGCTCATCCAAGAAGTCCTTCCTGAATAGCTGCCCACTGACAGTCCCCTTAGCTTGCAGGCCCTATGACGCATGCTCTTCACAATGAAATCCTTTGTAACTGCTCTCCAGCGGTACTGTTAACATAGCTACCATTATGATGGACCCCTGGTGCCACTTTACAAAAGTAGTTAAAAACATTGTTTTTTTTACATGTCATATGTTTACATCTAATTCTTAATCATTTGAACTATATTTTGGTTTGTAGTTTTGGTTTAGAAACAAAACTGATTTCTTTTCCAGATGTTAACCCATTGTTAGAGGACCAGTAAGAATATTTCCTTGCTTGTTGATTTGTTATAGTTCTTTTATAATATCCAATAAAATATCCAAATTGTTGGATACTGAGCTGATTGACTACTTTCTATTCTGTTTCATTGATCTTTTCTATTTTGTATCAGAAAAATATTACAGATTAGCTTTATCATATCCTCTTTGATATTCAGGACTGTTTACTCCTCTATACAGTAATATAGATTTTTACCATATGAGATGAATTTATAAAATGAGATTTTATAAATTTATAAAATGACATTTAAAAATGAGATTTTTATCCTCATGTTGTGGATATCCCAGATATTTTATGTTTTTTAGTGCTGTTGTGGATGAAATTTGTTTCTATTCTACTTTCCAACTCATTTTTACTGGCACATTGGAAGGGTATTTTTTTATATTTAGCTCAGATCTGAACTCTTTGTTCTCAGTAATTCTAAGAGTTGATTTTATATAGTTTGTTGATACCTAATTGTAAAATCTGCAAATATGAAAATTATTTCTTCCTTGAACTGACATCTGGATTGGCTGAAAATTCCAGAGTGATATTAATTAACAATATTAATAGTAGGTGCTTGTGTCAGAAAAAAACTAAAATTATGGTTAAGGTAGAACAGTGGTCAATTTTCTGTTAGAAGCAAAATTATAGTTAAAAACAAATCATCTTTATCCTAGATTAAATTAATTGCTTTGCAGATTTACCATGTGTAAGATACATCAAGATTCTGGGAGAAACGAACATTTCTCTAGCAGAGGGTTGGGTGGGGGCAATATCCAATGAATATGAATTGCTGACTAACTTCAAAAGGAAAGGAACAAGACTTGAGCTAGAGTAGCTCAAGTAGTTGGGATGAGGAAGGTTAGAGAGAAGTGAGGTGAGTTAGTCTCTAGATTCCCCCACTTTATTTCCTTGGGAGCAGTTCCCAGTATGGTGACAAGTGGAGTCAATCTCTTCCCAGGAAGACTACAAGAAAGAGCTAAAAGTGAGCATAACTGCCGCTCCCTTTAAGTGAGGGGTACGGGGCTTAGAACATACACAAAATTTACCTTTAGAAGACACTGTAGCATGACCTCTACATAGTCTGCTATACATACTGTTCAGGGGAAACAGGTGTTTGCTGCAGTCCTTACTTAGTGAAATTTAGCTCAGATGAGTGAAATGGGGCTGAATTTCTTGTTCTAGAATGCATCAAGGGGATTATCTTGACAGACCTCCCTCACCTCAACCAAATTCATGATCCACAAGGAGCTGATTAGCCGCCCTCCATGCTGGTTTTATATATACTATTGTTGCAGAAACTTGAAAAGTATGTAGATGAGAACTTTATTTTCTTATGATAATAAAGGATCAGGATTTTTCCTTCTATATTAATGGTCATCTCAGTAGGTGTATTTCATAGTTTGATGAATAATAAGCCAAAAGTTAGTGGCTTAAAACTTCAACTATTTATTTGACTTGTAAGTCTTCAGGGTAGTGATTCAGGCTGAGTTTAGCTAAGCAGTTGTATTCTTAGCTGGGCACCTTCATGAGTCTCTGGTCAGCCTTGTCTTGGTTAGGCGATTCTGCATCTGGGAGATGGCTGGTTGCTGACTGGAGAACTTGAGTTTGTCTCCATCTGATGTCTTTTTTACCTCCAGAAGCCTTGCCTAGGTTTGTTTCTCATGGTGGTAGCAGAGGTCTAAGAGAGAGCAGAAGCAGGCAAAGAAAGCCTCTTGAGGCTAGCATGGAATTAGGACACTGTTGCTTATGTTCCTTTCCATTGGCAAAAAGAAGTCACAAGGCCAACTGATTCATGGAAGAAGGACATAGAGTATACCTCTTGATGAGAACTGCCATAAAGCAATATATTCAAAGTGTATGGACACAGGGAAGGAAGTATGGAGAATTAGGACCTTTTTTTCCCCCTGTGATTAGTCTACCACAATTCGGTGAATAAAGGACTCAGAGAGGTGCTTAGGACACTATCTTCCAGTTCTCTTTTTACCTCAACCTTTTGTCCCTATATCTTGTATTATTTTATCTTTATGCTATTCATTTGGTTTTGGCTTCTTGTGCATTTTTATTCAAATCCATGTCAAATAAAATTTTTCTAAAATTATTCTTTTGGTCTTTATGAAATCTGTTCAGAGATATGTTCTTTGTGTCTTTGGGAAATTTCTTCTTCATATGTTGGAGTGTTTTTACTCATGGCCCTCACCTTGGTTTTTGCCTTTTTCTTAGAACGCTGTCTGCATCTCCCAGTAGAGCGTGCGGATGTTAGTCACCATCTACTTAGATTTGGATCCTTTTGGATCTGTATCTGAAGAATAGGTGTTCAGCATTTCCCAGCGACTGGTGGCCTGTCATCAGATGTGGTTTTGGTAAACTAAGCTAGGGTCATGTGCTGCCGTGCTGGGTGTGCCTGGGTTTTGGACACTTTGAAAAGATGAAGTATGTGGGAAAGACATTGTTTCTGAACATATACTATTGAAAGGATTTTTCCTGTATTTTCCCTTCTTTGCAGAGATTTTTGTTTGGATGTTGAGCCTTCTTGGATGCAGTAAACCATTGCCATTGCCTGCTACCTTCTGATATGCTCTTTACTGGGAATTATATTTAAATAGATGTAGAATGAAGTGTGCCATTAATTGGTTGGGGAAGAGTTGCACTACTCTGGCTGCCTCATAAAGTCACCTTCTATGGCAACACTGTTTCTCTTAAACAGCAGGCAGAAAAAGGGAGAGAGCTAAAATCCCTTTCTCAGCTGACAGAATTACGTATTTCACAGAGCATAGCAATCTTTTGGATCCTGTGTACTATTCAGAAAACTGGGCCACCATTAATTTGTTTCTAGACCTGGTTTCCAGACTTACAGATAGTGGAATTATCTGAGGCTTCTCATCAGAGGTTAAGTTAATTTTAGTAGAGAGTGCTGTTGTCTCTTTCTGTGCCTTTTTATGTGCCTTTCCTGAGAAGATGGGAGCAGCTGCACAAGCAGGATTCTTCATAGATGTCATGCTAAGCTAAGAGTCCAAACTGTATTTAATTAGTAATTCATTTTCCATTTTTTGTTAGTCAAATATATGTAATGAATATACAATAAAAAATAGAGCAACTGCACGTAGTAGTTTTGAAAGGCTGAGATTTGCTACTTTTGTTAGCTTGTACAGTGTTGTAATGTGAATACATATACCATTCCATAATACTTCTGGAGTAATAACATACATTTCTTGGTCCTCCATTATTGCCTTCAGAGTTTGCCATTGGCAAACCCCAGTTCTAGCACTTTGCTTTCACCTCTTGTCCTCTTCTGGGCCTCAGTGGTCTAAATGTGGGACATATTTAGTTGAAGGATCAGGAAGCAGTGCCTCCAGAATTCTCTGAAACAGTTTTTAAAATAACATATTGAAATAACTATCAGGACCAATCTTTGGAGAAATGCTAGTTACTTCTTTTTATTTTTTCCTTTTTTTTTTTAAATTTTATTTTATTTTTAAACTTTACATAATTGTATTAGTTTTGCCAAATATTAAAATGAATCTGCCACAGGTATACATGTGTTCCCCATCCTGAACCCTCCTCCCTCCTCCCTCCCCATTCCATCCCTCTATGTCGTCCCAGTGCACCAGCCCCAAGCATCCAGTATTGTGCATCGAACCTGGACTGGCAACTCGTTTCATACATGATATTCTAAACAAGTTACGTGCTGAGTCACTTCAGTCGTGTCCGATTCTTTGCAACCCATGGACTGTAGCCCACCAGGCTCCTCTGTCCCTGGGATTCTTCAAGAATACTGGAGTGGGTTGCCATGCCCTTCTCCAGGGAATCTTCCCAGCCCAGGGATCGAACCCGAATCTCTTATGTCTCTTGCATTGGCAGGCAGGCTCTTTACCATGAGTGCCACCTGGGAAGCTACAGTTGTCTTATCTCTGGCAACTGTTTCTGGCTTCTGAGTTTAAGATGTAATGGTAAAATCACAACTTCGGGCAATCCATCTCATTGAAAAGTAACTAGAATTCCTACAGGTGCAGAAGTAAGATTTGCTGTTAACTACTTGATTATTTATTTCAGTAATCTGTAATGAATCATAGTGCCTAAATGATGTTCAGCATTTTCTTACATGACTTGATTTAAACACCACCTGAAAGTTTTAGGTGCTCTTGAACTCTTGAAGGTTCACATCTCCTGAACATTTAGCACTGAAATTCATTAAATTAGTTTATAGAACAGTTGTCTATATTATAACCTGTTCTTCTACAGTGCATAGTTTAATGCCAGATTTTGACAATATTTATTTAACTTTTTAAAAGTAATAACCTAGTAACCTCTGTGTATGTGTGTGTGTGTGTATTTTCAAATACTATATAAATCAGACTCCTAGTTACTGGGGAAAATCTGAATCATATCTCCTCAACCAAGTCAATACTCTTTAAAGTAGATTCTCAGGGAGCATCTTCTGACTACTGTATAAAGGTGTGCTTCCACTAATAATGAATTTTTTTTTTTAGTTAATAGCTCTTTACTAGATAATCATTTCCCAGTTGTGGAAAAATAATTTTTGATCTTAAACTTGTTTATCCATTTGGCAAGAGTTACCAATGTTTGACTGTTAGAGAATAAACAGGACAAAAACTGAGCAGCAGTTAATCATGTTTATTTAGTTCACTCACTTGTTTTTTCATGTCACATGCTTATGATACTTATATACTTACCTTTATTATAACTGTGTTTTATATTAATTACTGTAGATTTTCTACTGAAATTAAATTAAGATTTTTCAGTGTTGCACAATGTTCCAAGAGCTTACAAACCATCTGAAGTGGTTTGAGAACCACTGAGCTTATCATACATGTTGATGTATGATGACAAAAACCATCACAGTTTTGTAAAGTAATTATCCTGTAATTAAGATAAATTAATTAAAAAAAAGTACTAGATGTGTTGTGTGCAATAGGATTAATGTAATTAACACTGCTTTATGTTGTATATGGAATTTGTAGAGTAAATTCTAAGAGTTCTCATCAAAAAGGAAAAAAGAAATCATTGATTTTTTTATATCACATTACAGTTGTTGCAAATTTCTTGAAGTGTTATTTATTCTCAGCATGACTTTGAAATTATTATCTACATTTTAATTTAAAAATTACATGTTACTTTATCAAAATTTGGTTTTTTAAAGTTTTGATAACTACAATTTCAATATAGTAATTCACTTCCTTTGTAAAAAAAAAAAATGAAAAGGATCACCTAATTGAAAATCAGGCATTGGCATAAATAACTTCTCCATTTATAAAATTAAAAGAAAATAGAATTTCTTTCTATCAAAATGTTTCAGTGAGTTTATAATCTTGAATACATTAGGTAATTATTAGATATTTTAAAGCATGTATAATAAACATAAATTTATAAGAATCATGGCAGTGAATTAATGGCATGGTCCTTACTGATTTCTGGGAGATTTGACTTGTTTTAATTTTTACACTCCTTTCCTCTTTCCCTCCTTCCCTCTCTTCCTTCCTTCCTTCTTTCTTTCCTTTCTTTTTTATTTTTCCATGTGATAATTTGAAGATTGGGTGAAGAGCATTACGTGTCCTGGTTATATAGAGGAAAAAACAAAATATAAGATGTGGAAACCACTAAAAGCCTTTCTGGAATCTTGTTTACATGGTGACTAAAGCAAATTTCAGATTACAGTTTTTCACTTTAATCCATCCTAGAATAGGCTTCTCATAACTATCCTCCCAATCTTGGTTCATAATCTGGGAGGTATTAATATAACTCATAAAGAGACAGTAGTCACAGACCTTCAATTTCAGAATCATAACGCAGCTGGTGAAATGACAAGTAAATGGGAAGACTTATCTGCCTTTCTGTGCTGGACAAAGAAACATACAGGACATGTTTGTATGTGTGGAACCTGCAGACAGGGAAGGCTAACAGTACATTTAATTTAATCTACATTACTACCCCTTAAATGCACACTCTGTGAATTACCTATTTTCTATCAGTCTTTATCTATTGTTAAATTTATAATGTCATTCTTGTTTTGCAGAAACCAAAGCTGAAGGATTGGCATCCTCCTGGGGGTTTTATTCTGGGATTGTGGGCACTCATTATCATGGTTTTCTTCAAAACTTATGGAATCAAGCATATGAAGTTCATTTTCTAAATGTGGTGATGTATGAAGACTGCATGAAAGGCTACAACATTGGATATAAGTTCATGTCAATATATTTTCAAAAATGTATTGTTCTTGTGTGACTTGGCAGAAAGTATAAGCAAACTGTAAATTTGAATGAACTATTGGTTTTATAACTTAAAGAAAAATTATTGTTAATGCAAGCACTAAATGGCATTAAATATATTTCAGTTTTTCATTTTGTGTGTTACTAAAATATTGGGATAAAGAGATCACAATATTCTCACTGACTCTTTCTGAAAATAAGAATTTCCCTTTGTTTAATCCCCTTTCATTTGGAAAAGAAAAAAATGTGAAGACATTAAATTCTCTATTTTTATGTATATTCTCCTAGTCTTTTTCATATTTTTTTTCCAAAATAGACATCATATAGAACGTTTTGTCAGTTGTCACTTTGCAGTATGTTGTCAACCCTTTGCCTCTCCTTGGACATTCTTCAAGGACACATTATGAATGGCTGTGTACCATCCATTTTATGAATGTACGGTGATTTATTTAATATTCTTGTATAATTAGACTACTTTGTTCCACAAATTTTCTTTTGGTTCGTTCTTTGATGTGTTAATATGGACTTCCCTGGTGACTCAGATGGTAAAGAATCTGCTGCCATGCAGGAGACCCAGGTTCGATCCCTGGGTTGGGAAGATCCCCTGGAGAAGGGAATGGCAACTCACTCCAGCATTCTTGCCTGGAGCATTCCATGGACAGAGGAGTTTGACGGGCTATAGTTCATGGGTTTGCTAAGGGTCAGACATGACCAAGTGACTAACACTTTCATGTGTTAATATTTTATTTATCAGCTATTCCTGGAATTCTACAGCTTAAATTGTAAATAAATATGAAAAATTAGTTTTTTAATCTGGTACTGACAGTCTCCAGGGCTTTATTTACAGTCAGTTTATCTGGAAAATTTAAGATATTTGGAAATGTCACATATTGACTGCTCAGGAGAAACAAATCCCATCATTTTTTGTTTCTAAGCATTCTGTGATCCTTTAGAATTGATCACCTCCTCTTCAGTTTCCTCACTGAAAAAGATACTGCTTTTTCACTGGCTGCCCCCTGGCTGGGTCTGTACTTTTTCTGGAAGGTCCCATAAAGTGGACAGACTGCAGGAAATATTTGTGCTTGTGGCCATGTCCTTGTGTGTGACTGATGCATCGTGTAAGACAGTAAACCTCTTGTCTGGGCTCTGATGAGATGCAAGAGCTCATATCACCATGACAGACTTTCATCTTGCCGGCCATCTTCTATCTGTCTCATAACTGGAAATGGTATTGAGATTGTGCTTTGCTGTCAGACCCAGCTATTGTTTCTTCACGTATGAGGGGGAGAAAGAAATCCTGAAAGTTAAGTATTTGTGTCCCTGGGATACATTTTTGTGTTTTATCTGTTTTATCCAGAAACTTTGTGTTAATCTTAAAATCACTATGAAGATATGTTTTGTAATTATAGGAAACATTCAGAAGAGAACTCTTCCTCTACAATAAGACCTCGTAAAGTTAATATTCCTTAGACTCTGTTTTCCTCGTAGCACTTAAAATATTACCTTTTAATTATATGTAAAATGATCATTCTTTTCACAGGCAAAGGATTAACTGTGTTATCGCTCAGGTTAGAACAAATGGTATTGAAGCTTTTTGCAAGCTCTGAATCTTCATTTTAATTGATCTTTTTATTGGTGTACTAGGTAAATGAAGAAGGAAAAATTTTATCTGATTATATGGAAAAGCATCTTTTTGTACATAGAAAGGAGTAAAAGCAAACTTAAATTCAAATAGCTGGATTTTAATAGTCCTACGAGACAAAGGTTGACTGTGTCATCCTCTAAACACTTACACAAGGTCATGGACACTATGGTTGGAAGGGGTAAGCTACTTAGATTAGTAAAGGAAATATAATTGTTCTTCAGCTAAAGTAATTTAGTTTGAATATAATGAAACATATCCTGATGGTAAAGACTGCTGGAAAGGAAAAGGATTCCTCTTCAGAGATTGAAGAAGGTGCCCTTCTTAGTTAAAACCAAACTGGGAAAAGTAATACTGGATATAATATACAAGATTAATTGTATTCCAGATAAATTTCAAAGGGCAGTTATTTCTTTCTGTTTCATTATTGAATTGTCAGAATACAGTTAAAGCAAAAAGCTTGAAATATGTTAAATGCTTAGCTCATAACCATAATCTTTTTACGTAAAGCATATTCAGCCTTCAATAATGAGTAAATCCTCTGCATATGTTAAGTGGGTAATATCATAAGTGTAATTAAATGGCCCAGACTTTAAATGATAACATAAAAGCACATCCTTAAACATATTCTCCTTGAGTCACAAAGAACTGAACAACTGAAAGGTGTTTTCCTTTTGCCTTTTGTAGTGAGGATCAGATGAGCTAATGATATGACTAAACCCTTTGGAAACTGTAAATATTTGGTGGTGTTATTTTTCATATTTCTGGTTAGGAAGATACCAAGGGGGAGGTTAATGGTGCCAGGGTCCCCTTTTCTGTTGTACTTATTTACCTTTCTAAGCTACTCAGTGTTATTCCTGTTCTCTTTGGTATTTTTTCTCTCCTCCCCTACAGTGCCCTTCAGGGGGACAAGGATACTATAGATAAATGGATCCCAGCAGACATGTCCTGACCTTTTGGGGAGGGACAGGATATAATGATGCTGTTCAAAGGCAGCCTGCATGAGAAAACGAAACCAAATGATGTGGATTTTAAAATTATGAAAGACATTCATTTGCAGGTTATGAAGGAGAAATGTAGTTTGGATGCAAAGCTGATTAAATTGGATCACGAAAAATTGGAATTAAGTACAAAAAATCATTCATTCATTTATAGTTTCCATTTTTATATATCCTAAGCTAGTTGAAAATGATTCCCACAACAAGCATAACTCAGCTTGTTTCTGCTTACTGAGTATTTTCCACCATGGTATATGTTGATATCACTTCTTCCATTATGTATGTTGTACAGCAGAGTTACTGTTACTGTGGGAATCATAATTTGAAATTTTGACTTGTGTGTTTCTGGAATCTTCACAATAAATGATACATTAGCATAGAAAAATTTTTTCATTGAGTTTACCAAAATTAAATTCATCTATAGCAGATACTGTTTTAACTTATGAAAGAAATATTTTATAAACATACCACAAGGTATAACAATAAAATGAGATCAGTCTCCAACTTACTTTATGGAATCAGCTCCATTACTTCATTGTCACATTTCCTGCCTGAGTGCATATACCTACATGTGTACCTGCTACATAAATACGAAAGTTCAGTTCATAGACAATATGTGCTAAGTTGCTTCAGTCGTGTTTGACTCTGGAGACCACCAGGCTCCCCTGTCCATGGAATTCTCGAGGCAAGAATACCAGAGTGGGTTGCCATTTCCTGCCCAGGAACTGAGCCCGCGTCTCTTATGTCTCCTGCATTGGCAGGCGGGTTCTTTACCCCCAGTGCCACTTGGGACGATACACCTGAGCCAGTGTCTTTTTTCCCTTTTCTACTGTTCTGAACGTGTGCTGTAAAACATTTGATGCAATTTAACTGAGTACACCCTTTAATGGGATTGATATACATGAAGGTATGATCAAGAAACCCATTATTAAAAATTCATTTACCCTAAACTTAGAAAGGTGGTCACTGTCATTTTTGTTTCACTTGTGCTGCTTGCAGCCTCAGAGACTTCAGAGGGCTTTCACATTCACCTGAGGTATACACCCAGTCAGCGTTGACTGGGTGCAGCTCATGTGATGTGACCCTCTACTGATAATGGAGGTGCCAGCTCTGCCTGTGCTAGGATCTCAGGGACAGTTGGCCAGAACAATAGATCATTTTCTTAGGGGTCATTTAATATGATCATAAATGTAAAGCCCCTTGTACAATACCTGGCATACATGAGAAATTCAGCGTTTTGCTCTTTGCTGTGCAGGGCTCTACCTCGCTCTTATTTTCAACCTCTACTCGGGCCAGGTATCATTCTTTAAAGATCCATTAGCCTTGGTGTTCTGGGCTGTCCTGTTCACTTCAGTTTTCAGCAGATGTCATCTTGAGGTAACAGTTCCTTTTCACTTTCAATGCTATTCAACAATTTGAGTCCACAAGCTCTTTTGCTTGCTTTTCACTGCCCGCCCCGCCCCCCCCCCCCCCCCCACCATTTTAGAGAGGTTGAGGCTTTTCTCCATCTTCCCTCGGCCTTAGTTTTTTGCTATCTTCTCTGTCTGTAGCTTATCCACTCTGTTGGAAACATATCTTTAGCATGATTACTGGACAGTCTAGCCTCACCCCAGGTTCTAATGTCCAGATAACACCTCCATCTGAATTCCTCTTTATTCCTCCATCACAGTGGCCACTGCATTTCCAGGAGAAGACCTCCTCTTCTCCCCACACCCAGTTTATAATTTTTAAAGTTTCAAATGAGGGAAAACCAACTAGAACAAATTATAGGCTGAAAGGGGAATTTGCTGGAGGGATATAAGGCTATCTCACAAGCTTGTGAGGAGGGGCTCTGGTGTGAGCCTCATCAAGGACTGCCATGTTCTTGGATTCTCTTCTCAGCCTGTTTCCTTTCTGGTTTTCTCACATGGCTGTTGACTCCAGAGCCCCACGAACTATGCTTTACCACAAAAGAGAATAAAGTTACTCCTTTTCTTTATTTCTAGTTCTAATAGTCTTGGGAAAGATCTGATTAACATTGTTGGCATCAAGGGTTCACCTAGCTGGAGAGTCAAGGTCCTGTAAACACATAGGGACCTCTAGCTGCAAAGCCCTGTCTCTGAGCATTCTTCCTAGAGAAGGGAGAGATCACAGGAGCCAGGCAGCCACCTTTGCTACTACTTTTCTACTGATCTGCTAATCAGTAGGTGATCTGTGGAGCTACAGCATCACTCTGGAGCTCCCTAGAAATGCAGAATGTCAGACCCTACTCTGGACCTACTGTAGCAGAGTCTGCATTTTACCTGATCCCCAGGTAATACACACACACATGTAAGTAGGAGAAGCACTGATCTACACCTTCTACTGAATAGCTCAGTTTTATCTCCTAAAGAGGAGATTGTAAAATGGTTGTGAATAGTCATTTGTAGAACAGAGAACATGGGTAGCGTATTTTATGGGTGAATTGACTTTTTAGCATTATTTTTAACTCCTATTTAGACTTTTAAGACTATACCACTCTCATTCTCATATTTTAATGCTTAAAGTGTGAGAGTGTTAGTCACTCAGTCCTGTCCAACTCTTTGTGACCCCATGGACTGTAGCCTGCCAGGCTCCTCTGTCCATAGAGTTCTCCAGGCAAGAATACTAGAGTGGTTAGCCATTCCCTTCTTCAAGGGGTTTTCCTGACCGAGGGATCAAACCCTGGTCTCCTGCCTTGCAGGTAGATCCTTTACCATCTGAGCCAGCAGGGAAGCCCTTGAATGCTTAAATGAGCATCTAATGAACACTTACTATGTGTCATGTATGCATATTCTTTGATACTCCTGTCATCAAGTGGAGTCTAGGGACTTCTTGGTGGTTCAGTGGTTAAGAATCCTCCTGCCGGTCCTAGGAAGGACCGGGCTCAAGTTCGGACAGGAAGGCAAAGCTCAGTGCCTCTTGTCATTTTTCTTAACAATGACATGGAGTGTGTTGGGAAAACTGACTTAGAAATGATGCAGGGATTTATTCTCAGCCATTCCAAGGGAGTCTGGGCCTTAGACAAGATGGGTCAGGAACTTCAGCCACAGGTTGGGAAAAAGAGCAGCCTAGCTTTGTCACAATATTAAAAAAAAGAATCCTCTTGCCAATGCAGGGGACACAGTTTTGATCCCTGGTCCTCGAAATTTCTACGTGCCTTGGGGCAACTAAGCCCATGCACCACAGCTACTGATCCTGCATGCTAGAGCCCTTGAGCTTCAGCTGTTCAGCACATGAGGCCCAACCACTGAAGCTCACATGCCCTAGAGCCCGAGCTCTGCACACAGACCCAGCGCAGCCAAAAATAAATATAAATAAGTAAATAAAAGAAGCGGAGTCTAAATTCCTCTCATCTGAATATAGGCTGGCCTTAGTGACTTAATACTGATAAATAGGATTTGGTGGAATAATACTGTGTGACTTCAAGGCTAGGCCATGAAAGGGGATACAGCACCCCCCTGGCTGTCTTTCTCAGGACTCTTCCTCTTGGAACCCAGCCACCATCTCCTGAGGAAGCCCAAGCCACTTGGAGAAGCTGTGTATGTGTGTTCTGGCCATTACCCTGGCAGGGTCCCAACCAATAGCCAACATCAACTTCCAGACACTTGGGAGACTGCCCCAGACGTTTCCCGCAGCAACCCTGGGAGAGATCCCCAAGCCACTCATTGACTCTCAGAACCTTGAGAGATAGTAATTAGAAAAAATTGTTGTTTTTACCTCAGTGTGTTCAGGATGGTTTGTTGTACAGGGATGGTTAGTAAAACACTGGGTTAATATGTACCCACTTTAGTATTTAGATGCTAGGAGACATACAAAGAAACAGCATTCCTTTTTTAAAAGAATTACAAGTTAATTCTTGAAGCACATGTGAAAAGATGAATAACTGTATAACAAAAAATGACAAGTGCCATGTAAGAGCTGTAGAATAGGGGGTTTAAAAAGAAACTTCTAACTTTAATTGCTAAAGAAGTACGTTATTCATAATGTATTTATTCTCAGGGGAACAGACAGAGAAGGCTTCAAGAAGGAAATGGAATTTGAGTGATTAGATATCTCTCTTGTTTTCCCTCTCCATTCTTCATTATTGCTCTTTTAAAATTGTAATTTTTCTTCAGTTCTGTTCAACTCAAACTTTCCTGTCATCAGAAGATTTTGCTTTGTAATCTGAAAGTCAAATTGAGGGAAGGTAACTAGCTCAACTTCCTTTTCTACCTTCTACAAATACACCTTTGTTTTTCTCTCCTTCCATTCCTACCCCACCGCTTTGATCTTAGAGATTGAATTATTGATCCCAATCTTCTTGTAGGATATTGCTTACTCATAAACTTGCCTTTCCTTTGGCCCCGCAACCTCTTGTGTAGAAGCGTTTTCCCTTACATTTTGTAAGATGTTCAAGCTTTCTCATCTGAAAGACTCCTCAAAATTCTGTCCTCTTTTAAATTCTAATATAGAAATGCTATATAGAGCTCTTTTCTACTTCATTCTGTAGCTTATAATTGAATGAATGAGCAGCATTCTCTAATTTGGCTACTTTGTCTTGTATCCATTTGTGAACCTTTTTGTGAATCTGTCTTCTGTTCCCACAACTCCCCTGAAACTATTTTCTTTACTGATATCAGTGATTTCCTGTTTGCCAAATCAGATGGAATTTTACTGCCTGTGTCTTTTTTTCTCTCCCTCTCTCCATAATATGTAACAGTTGTTGATGACTCCTGCTTTGGGGAACACTTTCTCCTCTGCCTTCCTGGGACTGCTGTCTCCCCAGGTTTCTTCACTTGGCCTCTCCTTTTCAGTGCTTCTCTTTGACAGTGTGCCCCAGATGTTCTGCCAAGTTCTGTCCTCAAATTATTCAAATTTAACATTATCCCCGATTATTTTCATCACCAACTGTGGTTTCTGCTATTACCTCTACATCACAGGCAGCCAAATTTGTATATCCCAGGATTTCTTGAGTTCCAGAAGCACCCTTTTCTACCTCTAGGCCCTACAGGAACCTCAAACTTAGCATACCCCAAACTGAACTTACTATCTTTCATTATCATCTCATTTCCTGCTCTTATTTCTCTGTTTTCTTTTTTTTTTAATTTAATATCCAGAATCCTCTCTATGTGTGTGTGAAGTCACTCAGTTGTGTCCGACTCTTTGCAACCCCGTGGACTGTAGCCCACCAGGCTCCTCTGTCCATGGGATTCTCCAGGCAAGAATACTGGAGTGGGTTGCCATTTCCTTCTCCAGGGATCTTCCCAACCCAGGGATCGAACCTGGGTCTCCTGCATTGCAGGCAGACTCTTTATCCTCTGAGCCACCAGGGAAGCCAAATAGATGAATCCTCTCTAGATGGGCACAAATAATGAAGGTATCTGTGGCCCATAGAAGTGTTCACCATAACATTTACTACATGGGGGCGCCTAATTATCAAGTGGGTTAAATGACATGCTCTGTGGATGTCAGTTAGCCTCTTCTGCCAGCCATGCCAGTGCTTGCCACTGGGGCCATGAAGAATACTGGTTATGGTGGAGGACGGACACCATGCAGGGGCTCAACAGGCTGGATTTCTCTTTACCAGGGCTGATCTGGCTAATGCTTCTGCTGAGAGCCTAATCTACCAGGAGCAGGAACTTTCATTAAAACTCAGCCACTGGGACTTCCCTGATGGTCCTCTTATTAAGAATCTGCCTGCCAATGCAGGGGACATGATGGGTTTGATCCCTGATTGGGAAACTAAGATCCTACATGCTACAGGCAGCTAAGTCACACAACTACTGTAGCTGGGGCACCCTAGAGCCCTTGCTCTGCTACCACAGAGCAAGAAAAGCTACCACAATGAGAAGCCCGCACACTGCCATGAGAGTGTAGCCTCAGCTCACTGCAAGTAGGAAAGCCTGCACACAGCAACAAAGACCCAGAGCAGCCAAAAATAATTAAAAAAAAAATAAACAGCCACTAACTGAGTTGGTGCCTCTATGCCCCAGGGGGCCAGGCCAGTCAGCTGACGGGTAGTAGGTTGATTATATTGACCATCGTAAAGTGGGCAAAGTCATTTGCACTGAAAAAAAGACACCTTCTGGGTATGGATTTGTATTGTTTAGTCACTCAGTTGTGTCTGACTCTTTGCGACCCCATGGGCTGTAGCCCACCAGGCTCCTCTGTCCATGGGATTTCCCAGGCAAATATACAAGTATACTGGAGTGGATTGCTATTTCTTAATCCAGAGGATCTTCCCAACTCAGGGATCGATCCCAGGTCTCCCGCAAGTCTCCTGCATTGCAGGTGGATTCTTTACTGCTGAGCCACTGGTGAACCCATGGATTTGTATTTCCTGCTCTTAAACTTTTTGCCAGCATCACCATCTGTGAACTCACAGAAATCCTTATCCACCATTATGGCATTGTGCAGAGTATTGAGTCTGATTAAGGAACTGATTTCATAGCAGAGGAAGTGCAGCAGTGAGTTTATGCCCATGAAATTAATCAAACTTACCACATAACCCATACGCACTTAGTTTGCATGCACCACATAACCCATAGGACACAACACTCTGAAAAGAGGGAGTTCTGTTTCACAAGGAAGGGTATATAGGCTTTAAATCAGAGACCATTGGACAGCATTATTTCCCCCACGGCCAGAATGCATAGATCAGGGAGCAAGAGTAGAAATGGGGCAACTCCTCTCACTGTTACATCTAACAATATAGAATCTTTGCTTCCCATCCTGGCAACTTTGAGCTTTGCTGATGTGGTGGTCTTAGCTGTGAAGAGAGGAGTGCTTTCATCAGGAGACACAATGGTAGTTCCATTGGATTTGAAGAGAGGATTGCCACCTGGTCATTTGGGGCTCTTTATATCACTGAGACAACATGCCAAAAATAAGGAGTTATTCTACTAGCTGGAGTGATTAATCCAGTTACCAAAGGGAAACTGAGTGGCTGCAACACACTGAGGGCAAGGACAAATATGTGGCAGGAGGATTTTCTAAGCTGCCCCTTACTAGCTCTGTGACCATTAGCAAAGGTTAGTGGAAACCCATTACAACCACCAAAAGGCAGGATGATTGAGGACTCAGTCTTCTGAATGAAAGTTTGGGTCACTCTTCCAGTTAATAAACTGACCAACTTTTGGCTGAGATCAAGGGAAATATGCAACAAAGAGGAAGGTAGGGAGCCGCAGTTGTCAACCGTGGCCTGTGGACAGCTACTGAAATGTGATGGCTTTGTGTATTTCCTCTTTGCCTGTTACATGTTTATGTGTGTATGCTGTTTCTCCCTTTTCTTCCTCTTTCCTCTGACTTTTATTCAAGTTGGTGGGGTTTAACCTTACAATATAATTTTTAGATAAGAAAATATTCAATAACAACGTCCCTGGAAGTCCGGTGGTTGGCATTTCATCTTCCAAAGCAGGGGGTGTGGGTTCCATCCCTGGTCAGGGAGCTAAGATCCCACATGCCTCATGGCCAAAAAACCAAAACATAAAACAGAAGCAATATTGTAACAAATTCAACAAAGACTTCAAAATTGTCCCATAAAGAAAATCTTTAAAAAAGAAAGAAGATATTCCATGAGACTGTGATGAAATTTGAGGGGTAATTAATGTAGCCAGCAGCTCATACAGCAACAGCTGGGGCTGTGCATTTCTTTATTTTGGTGAAGGTTGAGAATTTCTTCATTTGCAAGAACAGCAACATCTTGTTAGATGGAAGTATAGACTTACGTCATTGTACAGGCCTCACATGTGTGGAAGAGTGGATGCAAGAGCTGAGTAGCCCAAGAACTGTACTGTTCCAGTGATCAATTCACAATCTTAACTGAACCCTTTAAGAATGCCCCCATGTAGTGAATATGATGTTACTATCATTTTGTCAGTAGAGGGTGCTGGGGAGGCATGGCAAGAAGGAGCCTCTCTTCCTGGTGTATTCCTCCCATATGTCTTCTGCAGTCTGTGTGTGTGTGTGTGTGTGTGTGTGTGTGTGTGTGTGTGCACGCACTCATTCACCAGTGAACATGTGTTTTCTGCAGCACCCAGGAGTTGACAGCACAGAGCACCTTCCTGTGGTCAGCTTCATAGCAGAGGACTGCCAGCAAAGCACCTCCTTATGAGGGGCAACCTGCCTCCTGCTGCTCTGCAGTGACACACCTATGGAGGGCATTTCTTCCAGTATACCTCCTTGGGCATCTATCTCCATCATGGGGTGCTGCTGGCAGGGCACCTCGTCTGGACAACTTCCCCCATATCTCTTGCATAGGACCGTTCAGACATGTAGAAGCCATTCAGCGAGGGTCTTATTGACCCTGTTTTAAAAACTCTGGATTCTTCTGGCTCTAGACAGCATCTCCTTGCTCCTTTTAATGAGTACAGGAAATGAAAAAGATTCAGGCAACAAGATTTCTTGTAACCCTGCCAAGAAAAGAAATGGATCAAAAGAGAATAAAGCAAGTTAGAGGAAGACTGATGCAGGAAATACTCTTGTTTGGTTGGTTATGAAAGTGCTCACAGATTATAAGGCTGAATAGCGTGGTGGTGAAGAGTCAGCTTTGCATTTTTGTTGCTTGTCAGCCTGATAAATGCACATTATACAAGGAACAGAATAATTAAAATTACAAATAAGAAAATACACTTATAAGCCAATAAAACCAAAAGTGAAGGAGAAAACTTGAGGCTGAAATAAGAGAAACCAAATGAAAGGAATAAACATTATACATTAAACATGTTAAGAAACAAAACCCGAAGCTCAGAAACTACGAAGTATAACTAAGGAAAATGAGATAAAATAATTAAAAATTTTAGATGTTAAAATCAGAGGCTTAGAATTTCAAAGATATATTAATAACTGAATAAAGTTAAAGTATAAAAAAGGAAACAAAACATGTTTTAAAGTGAAAACAATGGAGGAGAGAATTAAATGGAATATAAAGAATAAGCCAGGTAGCTGAAAAATTTATTTTAAGAGAAGGTTAAAATAAAGCTAAAACTAGTCAAAGAAATACAACATTCTCTAAGTGCTAAACATTTAGAAAACTAAACAAACTAAATATAGAAGACAAGATATGAATAATTTAGACATGAGAAAAGCAAACATTTTTAAAAAGCAAATTACCTGCTTTTTAAAGAGACACCTGGCTTTTGTTATTGTTGTTCTATAGATACTCAAGCAGCTACAAATTCCAATAGATTGTGTCTGTAATTTTGATTCCCAAGGTCAAGTTCCTTGCAGAGCACCCCCCTGGGGTTTCTTCAGACCAAAAGCTAAAGGTAGCAAGCAGTTCAAAATGTTAAACCATTCTCTAAGTCACCTGGCTCATGTGTCTTGTTTAGTCACTCAGTCAGGTCCGACTCTTTGTGACCCCATGCATGGACATGCAACCCCATGGACAAAGTAATGTCTCTTTTTCAGCAAAGAAAGTGGGTCATGTGCATACATGGCTTTTAATTCAGTCCCTTGAAGAGTTGCAAAGAAACTATGAGTCATGCTGTGTAGGGCCGCCCAAGATGGACAGGTCATAGTGGACAAAATGTGGTCCACTGGAGAAGGGACTAGCAAACCACTTCACTATTCTTGCCTTGACAACCCCATGAACAGTAAGAGAAGGTGAAAAGATAACGACACTGGAAGATGAACTCCCCAGGTTGGTAGATGCCCAATATTCTACTGGAGAAGAGTGGAGAAATAACTCCTGAAAGAATGAAGGGATGAGCCAAAATGAAAACAATACCCAGTTATGGATGTGACTGGTTATGGAAGAAAAGTCTGATGCTGTGAGGAACAATATTGTATAGGAACCTGCATAGGTCCATGCTGCTAAGTCACTTCAGTCGTGTCCGACTCTGTGCAACCCCATAGACGGGCAGCCCACCAGGCTCTCCTGTCTCTGGGATTTTTTAGGCAAGAACACTGGAGTGGGTTGCCATTTCCTTCTCCAATGCATGAAAGTAAAAAGTGAAAGTGAAGTCACTCATATAGGTCCATGAATCAAGGTAAATTGTAAGTGGTCAAACAAGAGATGGCAAGAGTGAACATCTTCATTTTGGAAATCAGTGAACGAAAATAGATGGGAATGAGTGAATTCAACTCAGATGACCATTATATCTATGCTGGGGACAGGAATCCCTTAGAAGAAATAGAGTGGCCATCATGGTCAACAGATGAGTCTGAAATGCAGTACTTGGGTGCAATCTCAAAAACAACAGAATGATCTCTGTTCATTTCCAAGGCAAACCATTCATTATCACAGTAATTCAAGTCTGTGCCCCAAAGACTAATGCTGAAGAAGCTGAAGTTGAATGGATCTATGAAGACCTACAAGACCTTCTAGAACTAACACCCCAAAAAGATGTCCTCTTCATGATAGGGGACTGGAATGCAAAAGTAGGAAGTCAAGATATACCAGGAGTAGCAGGCAAATTTGGCCTTGGAGTACAAAATGAAGCAGGGCAAAGGCTAACAGTTTTGCCAAGAGAACACACTGGTCATAGCAAACACCCTCTTCCAACAACACAATAGATGACTCTGTACATGGATATTACCAGATGGTCAATACCAAAATCAGATTGATTATATTCTTTGCAGTCAAAGATGGAGAAGCTCTATACAGTCAGCAAAAACAAGACTGGGAACTGACTGTGGCACAAATCATGAACTCCTTGTTGCCAAATTCAGACTGAAATTGAAGAAAGTAGGGAAAACCACTAGACCATTCAGGTATGACCTAAATCAAATCCCCTACGACTATACAGTGGAAGTGACAAATAGATTCAAGGGATTAGATCTGATAGATAGAGTGCCTAAAAAACTATGGACTGAAGTTCGTGACATTGTACAGGAGACAGGGATCAAGACCATCCCCAAGAAAAAGAAATGCAAAAAGGCAAAATGGTTGTCTGAGGAGGCCTTACAAATAGCTGAGAAAAGAAGAGAAGCTAAAGGCAAAGGAGAAAAGGAAAGATATACCCATTTGAATGCAGAGTTCCAAAGAATGGCAAGGAAATATGAGAAAGCCTTCCTCAGTGATCAATGCAAAAGAAATGGATAACAATAGGATGGGAAAGACTAGAGATCTCTTCAAGAAAATTAGAGATACCAAGGGAACATTTCATGCAAAGATGAGCACAATAAAGGACAGAAATTGTATGAACCCAAAGGAAGCAGAAGATATAAGAAGAGGTGGCAAGAACACACAGAAGAACTATACAAAGAGGATCTTCATGACCCAGATAACCATGATGGTGTGATCACTCACCTAGAGCCAGACATCCTGGAATGCGAAGTAAAGAGGGCCTTAGGAAGCATCACTATGAACAAAGCTAGTGGAGGTGATGGAATTCCAGTTGAGCTATCTGAAATCCTAAAACATGATGCTGTGAAAGTCTTGAGGTCAATATGCCAGCAAATTTGGAAAACTCAGCAGTGGCCACAGAACTGGAAAAGGTCAGTTTTCATTCCAGTCCCAACGAAAGGCAATGTCAAACTACTGCACAATTGCACTAATCTCACATGCTAGCAAAGTAATGCTCAAAATTCTCCAAGCCAGGCTTCAACAGTACGTGAACAACCAAGAATTTCCAGATGTTCAAGCTGGACTTTGAAAGGCAGAGGAACCAGAGATCAAATTGTCAACATCCGTTGGATCACCAAAAAAGCAAGAGAGTTCCAGAAAAACATCTACTTCTTCTTTATTGACCATGCCAAAGCCTTTGACTGTGTGGATCACAACAAACTGTGGAAAATTTCTAAAGAGATGGGAATTTCAGATCACTTTACCTGCTTCTTGAGAAATCTGTATGGAGGTTGAGAAGTGTACATGGAACAACAGACTGGTTCCAATTTGGGAAAGGAGTACGTCAAGGCTGTATATTGTCACCCTGTTTATTTAACTTATATGCACAATGCATATTGTGAAATGCCGGGCTGGATGAAGCTCAAGCTGGAATCAACATTTCTGGGAGAAATATCAATAACCTCAGATACGCAGATAACACCACCATTATGGCAGAAAGTGAAGAAGAACTAAAGAATCTCTTGATGAAAGTGAAAGAGGGGAGTGAAAAAGCTGGCTTCAAACTGAACATTCAAAAAATGAAGATCGTGGCATCCGGTCCTGTCATTTCATGGCAAATAAATGGGGAAACAACAGAAACAGTGAGAGACTTTATTTTCAGGGGCTCCAATACACTGCAGATGGTGACTGCAGCCATGAAATTAAAAGATGCTTGCTCCTCGGAAGAAAAGCTATGACCAACCTAGACAGCATATTAAAAAGCAGAGACATTACTTTTCCAACAAAGGTCCATCTAGTCAAAGCTATGGTTTTTCCAGTAGTTATGTATGGATGTGAGAGTTGGACTATAAAGAAAGCTGAGCACTGAAGAATTGATGCTTTTGAACTGTGGTATTGGAGAATAGTCTTGAGAGTCCCTTGGACTACAAGGAGATCAAACCAGTCAATCCTAAAGGAAATTAATCTTGAATATTCATGAGAAGGACAGATGCTGACGCTGAAACTCCAATACTTTGGCCACCTGATGCAAAGAACTGACTTATTGGAAAAGACCCTGATCCTGGGCAAGACTGAAGGCAGGAGGAGAAGGGGATGGCAATTATGAGATGGTTGGATGGCATCACGGACTTGATGTACTGGAGTTTGAGCAAACTCTGGGCGATAGTGAAGGACAGGGAAGCCTTGGGTGCTGCAGTCCATAGGGTTGCAGGGAATCGGACAGGACTGAGCGACTGAACTGAGCTGAACTGAACTTGAATAGTTGAACATGGCAATAGGCTAGAAAGATACACATCCCTGGCTTGGACAGCCCCGTTGTCAGCTTGGCCCTCTGAGCTGTCCTTCAGACAGAGTGTGTTAGTCACTCAGTCATATCTGACTCTTTGTGACCCCATAGACTGCAGCCTGCCAGACTTCTTTGTCATGGAATTCTCCAGGCAAGAACACTAGAGTGGGTAGTCATTCCCTTCTCCGTGGATCTTCCTGACTGAGGAATGGAACCCACATCTCCCGCATTGCAGGATGATTCTTTACTGTCTGAGTGACGCAGACATGCTGTCACCAATTGCCCAGAAGCCCATTCTAGAAATGTATATTCCACCTACATAGGTCTCAGTGCTGAGGTGATTGTGAGGTGATCATGGGCCCTCCTTCCTTCCCTTCACATTTCTGGCTGCAGCTCAGATAATTGTACTGCTTTGTAATATTTCTGGCCTCAGTTAGAAAACAAATCAGTGTGTTTCAAACTTTTGGGCTACCACCCACAGTAAGAAATACGTATCATATTGTGACTACATATATATGTGTATATATCTATGTGACTAAAAACGTTTTATAGAACAAGTACCCTCTCTAATGTCATACACTATTATTTGTCTGCTTCTTTTGTACTGTGTATTATAGATTTGTCTCAGGTGGGAGCCAGATCAATGGTTTTCAAAAAATACTTTGCACTAAGAATTTCACACTGTGATCTGATGCACATACATGTGTGTGAATCTATAGAACCAAAAGAAAAGTTTTACAAAATACTGCTGATTGTTTCTTCGTATAAAACACCTATTAATTTTCTATTCCATTGTATTATAGTTTTGTAGATGGTTTCCAAAAAATATCTGGCTATATGTACATTTCCAAGCTTCATGAGATCGTGGACAGCCCCAGCCCAGGAGAATGTCCTATGCGGTGGTAGGATTATCGCAAACATCCTTGTACCGAGAGTGTACTTGACTGCACCCCGGTGCCCATCTAGTCTTTCCCTAAGTCTGTCTGGTGAGTAGAAATATCTTTATTCTGTCTTGTTTATTTTCAGTTGGGGATGGAGAGCCAGATGAGAGGAGCTCCAGGGGAATTTCTAGAAGCTGTCATGAATTAAGAGCATAGGTTGAATATAAACTTTTTGAAAGTTACAAAACACCCAATACGAACATGCTAAAATAAAAACGGAATTTACTTACATAATTGAATGTACACGAGAGATTGTCTTCAGGCTCAGCTTGATCCAGTGCTCAACAACATTCTAAGATCTGTTACTCATAGCAGGTTCCCCTGTGATGGCTTCATTCCCAAGGTGATTCTTCTTGTGGTAGCAAAACATGGACTTATCAGTCTCAAACTCGAAAGCCCTATGCGCTGGGGGGAAGTCATATCGCTGCATGGGGTCATGTTCCCATGCCTGAATCAACTCTTGTGTCTGGGGGACAAGATATGCCAGTAGGTTTAAGCCAGTCAGGGCCTTCCCCTGGTGCTGTGTAGAGAGTTAACCACATGGTTAATGGTGAAGAGATTGACTTTCCAAAGAAAATACAGGGAACCTTCACCTGAAAGGTAAGGAAATGGAAGCTGGATTGCCAATGGCAGGTGCTGACTCTAAAAGCCTTGAAGGCAGTGTGGAGGCAGGTGATAGAGTTGTGGTGGGGGAAGGCTTGTCAACAGTTGGGGCCACAGGAGAAGGGTTAGCACTCGAGGGGCAAGGAGCAGCCTGGGTGAAGCCTGGAGCCATGTTAAGTCAACTGATATGGCTAGAGCTCCAGGTCTCACATGGCTGTGCTGTGAGGGAGGAACCTAGAGCTAATAAGGCAGGCGGTGGTTCTGAATCCAGGCTATGGAATGAGGACTAAATGTGGCAGCTAGTCAGAATTTGAAATGAGGCTCGGAGCAAAATGAGTCCTTTCCTAGACTCATCTTGCGCTGGTAGAGTGAACAGGAGACAGGCAAGCCTGGGAGGCCGTGGCAGTGGTACAGGCAAGAGTTAAATGAACATAAACAGGGAAGCAGGGAGTGGGGAGACAGGAGAGGAGCTAACGTTAAACTCTGGGCTCCTTCATCTTCTTATCTGAAAAGAACTATCTAGTCTGTTGACTTGTGCAAAGGAGGGAAACATCCTTTAATATTTAATTGGCTTCAAACAAAGATCAAATAATTCCTAAGAGCTTTACTTTTCAAAGGAAGGAAACTACCTGTTGAGGGAAAATGAGCCAATGGTTCTGTAACTCATTATACACGTCTATCCCATCAAATGGTTAAACTACTTTGCAGTAAAGCAGACAGAATAGAGATATTTCTGACTCGTCAGGCAGGCTCTGGAGACCTCCTGGGACCCTCTGATCAGAATTCATCTTCTTCTTACCCCATAGAACCCTGGTTCCAAGTGTCTTGCCTCTGTGTTACGTGTGTGCATGTTCACCACCCACTATGAGCGGGAGACCAGACACCTCTTGTTGACTGCAATCATTTCTCTTACCTTTTCTCCTTCCCTTTCCTGAGCACCTCTGCCTGGACCCAAACATCATGATAGGTGCTGGAGATACAGAGATGAGTTCCAGGTAGTCCTGAACATGAGGAGGTTCTACTGTGGGAAGTGAGACATTTAACAAGCACTAGAAGAGACATCTATGCAGAATACAGTGGGAGGAGAGATATGGTGAGATCAGGAAATGCTCCATCAGAGGCAACTTGTGATATGAGTCTTAAAAGACCAGCAGCCAGAGAGATGGGCAGGAGAGAGAAAAAGCATTGAGTGGGAAGGACTCAGGCAGGGAGGTGTTCTACTGTGGGGGAGGCTATTACAGCTTTGACCTCACGGGTGTCTACAGAAATACATATCCATTTCTTTTAGATCACTTTCAGAGCAGCTCCCCGCCATGCTGGCACTGAGACATCATGGACAGGAGCCTTTCATATATTCTTAGTTAATTCTTACTACAACACCATATAATAGAAACAGTAAGAGGAACCCCAGTTTATAGAAAATGGAGGTTTAGCAAAGTGGTAGAGAGGCATGCAACTGGGAAGGGAGTAGAGGGTGGGCTTGGGAATAGTCCTGGCTTGCAAGGCTTTTGCTCTAGGAGGGCATACAGCCACTGCCCCCTCTCTGCTTGCAATGATTGTCCTTTTGGAGTTGATTCAGGTTGGAGAACTGGGGACCCCTTTTCTGCCCTCAGCTATGCCGCTTCTTTATTTCACTTACCAGAATCAGCCCAACAGTTTGTTCTTATTGAAGCATAGTTGATTTACAATGTTGTCAGTTTCAGATATACAGCAAAGTGATGCTAGTCATTCTTTTTCATATTTTTTCCATTATAGATTATTACAAAATAGCAAATAGAGTTCCTTGTGCTATACAATAGGTCCTTGTTGCTTTTCTATTGCATATATAGTAGTGTGTATATGCTAACCCCAAACTCAAATTTACCCCTTCCTGCTCCTTTCTCCTTTGGTCACCATAAGTTTGTTTTCTATGTCTATTTCTGTTTTGTAAATAAATTCATTTGTATCATATTTTAGATTCCACATGAAAAAGAAATATCATGTTATTTGTCTTTCTCTTAGTATGATAACCACTAGGTCCATTAATGTTGCTGCAGATGGCATTATTTCACTTAACTAATACAATTATGTAAAGTTTAAAAATAAAATTAAAAAAATTGTTGGGAAAAAAAAAATAAAATCAGCCCAATAGTTTTGACATTTGCTTGAAGAAGCCTGTTATAGATAGACACACACACAGAATAAACTGTATGCATACAGACACACATTTGGCATAACATGGTGATGGTTAATCTAAAATGAAAGAATACCTAATATTAAGATTACAGGTTTATTTTTACTAAAATAAGTCAACTAAGATTCATTTCTCCTTACATTAGAGCCACTTACAAGTACATTGAAAACAAGGAGTAATCTTGTAGAAATGGAAACACTGATACTTAAAGTTATTTTTATGTTTTTCTTTTAAAAATAATTCTTAGCTGCAGAAAACATTTTAAACATTCCTTGAACCCCATAAAACATTGCTTTACTCACATAACTAACATGCTTATACTTCAGTGGTACGTGGCTGACATCACCAAGTCTCACCTTCAACTTGAAATTCAAGGTCAGCAGTAATTTTACTATAATCTATGTTTCTAGTTTCATTTACAGGCTACTTGTAGAGTTCTTCCTTTTTGTCCATGCTTACTTCTCTCTACCTACTTTTAGCTTTGGTCCTGCCTCCTCAATGATGCCTGTTGCTATTGATAATACTGTCTGTTTTGAAAATACTGACTAGGAATCCAGAGTCTTCTGACTGAAGTTCCAATCTGGCGCATTGTGGAAGCATGTCTTTTGCCAGGGACATGTCTACCATCTTCTTTACCCTGTAGGTGAGCCTGGCTGGAGTTGCTTCCCCTTTTGTACCTCTTATTTGATCCAGAACAGAAAACTCTAGTCTCATGGAGGGCTTAGCTGGACAGACCCATTTGGTATCTGTCAAACCCATGCCTTGTTACTACCTCAAATAAGAATAAGAAGTGATAGTGAAAAGGTAAGGCATAAAGCAGATCAAGGTAACCCTCCTCAACGTCTTGTTTCATTCTGTTCCTTACTAAAAATGCAAGCCAGATCCTCAAATCTCTTTTGAATTCCAGGGGAGGACTACGGCAGACATTTGGGTTGAAGAAGTGGAAGGATATGTTTGTGACACAAGGAAAAGAGGAAACTGAAAACCAGAGCAGAACACTGCAGGGAAGGGTTACGCTGTAAATCAGCTAAGAGTCACAGAAAAGAGCTTTGAAAATTCTGTGAAGCAAGAACTTAAGAGAAGGAACACAGTGGTCACCGGGTGCCAACTTGATTTTCTTTTTACGTTTAGTCAGGGGGATGATACAGACACTGTATTTTAGCAACATGTTTGTTAAAGGCTTCTACTGCATCTTTATTAAAAGGTAGTGAAATATAAGTCACAACTACCAGGCAGGTCAGTTCTATCCAAATTAGCAGCTTTCTCTCACCCTACGGGGAATCCTTGCCTAGGAAACCATCTCCTGAATAATATGCTTATCAGTTTTATACTTAGCACAGACAATAAGAGATTAAATGTATAATGCATGACAGAATTAAAATTGTTTTGACAGGCTGACACCAGTAAGATTGAATTTAACATAGATAAATGTTAAGTTCTTTATTTAGGTTAATTGTTTTTTCCCCTGAGGTTGATATGATTTGGCATACAGGATTATAGGAAGATGCCACTGGGAATTGTAGTTTAAAACTTGCCCACATTAAAATGCAATTAAATTTTTTAAAATTCCATATATATTTTCTATGTTGATTCTGATAAATAATTCAAATATTCAAAGTCTTGTTTGTTTTTTTCTGTTAAACCTCCTCTATGCTGACATATTTCCTTGTGTGTTTTGTGATATTTGTATAGATTATACAATACATACTTGATGAGATGTCTACAAAGGAATATTTCCCCCAAAATATATGAATAGAAATATAGATTTGGACCAAAGCTTTTGCTCTGAATTGGTCAGAGGGTCTGGGTTGAACTGGATTAAATAATAAATTAGACAAGATAAGGGAATATTAACAAATCAGAGACTAGAATTGAAAAACTTAACCAGGATGTGGCACATAAAGACAAGGAGATGAAATATATGAAAGAATGATTTAGAGCATGAAGGATAAAATAGGAGATCTATTATGTATCTAATCTAAGTCCAAAGAAAAGGAGAACAGAGGAAATACAGGAGAGGCAATAGGTGAAGAGAAAATGTCTAATCATTTTCCAGAATTGATAAAAGACATCAATTAGTACACGTAGGAAGAAGCTTGTTCACTTGGCAAAAAAAGAAAAGGAAAATCTGTATCTAGACATGTTATAGTAAAACTTCACAACCACAAAGACGGAAATAAGATTGAACAAGCAGTCAGAGGCTAGACAACAGAATAAAGTGAAAAACAGGAGGCTTTTCAACAGCAGCATAAATAAGGAGACAGTATCCTTAAAGAAGTGAAAGAAAAATAACTTTTAACCTAGAATTATGTATCCAGAAAATCAAGGATGAGATAAAGACATTTGCAAGGATTTAAATCTGATATTAAATACCTATAGATAAATCTTTACCCATGTAACTTCTAAAGTATGTAATTTAAGAAAGATAGAAAGAAACACATAGAAAATGTCTGATATGCAAAAAAGATATATAAAGCAAGGAAATAAAGTAAAACTAATATAAATTTAAGCAAGTATGTATTTTTAGATATTTTAATAATTTTAAACTGTATGCATTATATATAAAATAAAAATAATATAAGGTGTGGCATTAAATAGGGCAGATGGAAATAAGCTGTATGTAAGAATTTTATGACTATGGATGAGAAGGTTCCTTGATTATTCAGGCAGGGAATCTACAGATATTGATTAATCAAAGAATTAAGTTGTTACATATACATATATATATATATATATATATCATGTATCTCTATATGATAAAATTTTACTTCAAGTGACCATTAAGAAAGAATATATTGCTTTCAAACTAATAGGAACAAAAGTCAAATAGTAATCACAATCAGTTAAACAAAGGACAGTAAAGGAAATAAAAAATTAGAAAAGAAGAATGAATGGAAATTACAAAGTAAGATTATGGTAACAAGTCTAAATATAGGATTAATCTCCCCAAATTTGAAGTGAACTCATCTCTCTCATAAAATTCTTGTTTGAAAAAGAAAAAAAAAAGTTTTTTATGAGAAATGCCTAAAATATAAAGACATGAGATACTGAAAATAAAAGAATGAATAAAGACAGTCCTAGAAAATACTAACCAAAGGAACACTGAGGTAGCTATTTTAATGGCAGAAAAATGAAGATTTTAGAGAAAAGCAATACAGTATTAAGAATACAAGTTCAGTTCAGTTCAGTTGAGTTGCTCAGTCGTGTCCGACTCTTTGTGACCTCATGAACCGCAGCACGCCAGGCCCCCCTGTCCATCACCAACTCCCAGAGTTCACTCAAACTCATGTCCATCAAGTCAGTGATGCCATCCAGCCATTTCATCCTCTGTCACCCCCTTCTCCTGCCCCCAATCCCTCCCAGCATCAGAGTATTCTCCAATGAGTCAGCTCTTCACATGAGGTGGCCAAAGTGCTAGAGCTTCAGCTTTAGCATCGGTCCTTCCAAAGAACACCCAGGACTGATCTCCTTTAGAATGGACTGGTTGGATCTCCTTGCAGTTCAAGGGACTCTCAAGAGTCTTCTCCAAGAATACAAGTGATTAATACCAAATGATAAAAATTAATTTCAGCATGAAGAATAAACAATCATAAAGTTGTGTGCACCTCAAAATAGTAAAAATATTTGTTGACTTATAGAAGGGAAATTCAGTATATTAGAAGATTTCAAAGTACTTCTTTGTTATAGTTTGACCTAGTAGACTAAACAATCAATTATTGCTATTGATAAGAGAAGCAATTAAAATGAAGACAAATAACAATTCAAATTTAAAAAATATAAAAAAGATAGAAGAGAATGTAAACATACAAGCATTCATAAAATAAAAGCAAATGTAGCTATACTTCCGCCAAATAAAATGGACTTTAAGGAGTGAGATATTACTAAAGATAATGAGGGATATTTCATAATGATAAAAGGATCACTTTAACAGGAAGATATAAGATCCTAAATACATATGTACCTAATGATACATTTTCAAAATATATAAAGCAAAAATTTACAGGCTAGAAGAAGAAATAGACAAATTTGCAATGATAGTTACAGATTTCAATACATCTCTCTTAGTAACTTATTGAACAGTACAGAAAAAAAATAACTGAAAAAATTTAGACCACACTTGTAATGAACTTGACTTAAATTGACAAAAAGAATACTATATACAACCATACCAGAATACAGGTTTTAATCATGAGACACTGATCAAAATAGATAATATTCTGGGCCATAAAATAATTCTCAATAAATTTCAAATAAAAACTGAAATCATAAAGAGTATGACTTTTGACCATACTGGAAATGAATTAGAAAATAATAGAACATTTCAAGAAAATTCCTGAGAATTTGGAAATTGCACAGCACGCATATGAATGACATGCATTAAAGAAGAAATCACAATAAAAATTGGAAAATATTTTAACTGAATGATAAGAAAAATTCAACAGTACATGAACTGTGAACTTCCAGATGTTCAAGCTGGATTTAGAAAAGGCAGAGGAACCCGAGATCAAATTGCCAACATCTGTTGGATCATCAAAAAAGCAAGAGAATACCAGAGAAACATCTACTTCTGCTTTATTGATTATACCAAAGCCTTTGACTTTGTGGATCACAACAAACTGGAAAATTCTTCAAGAGATGGGAATACCAGACCACCTTACCTGCCTTCTGAGAAATCTGTATGCAGATCAAGAAGCAACAGAACCAGACATGGAACAATGGACTGACTCCAAATTGGGAAAGGAATACGTCAAGGCTGTATATTGTCACCCTGCTTATTTAACTTATATGCAGAGTACATCATGTGAAATGCCAAGCACAAGCTGGAATCAAGATTGCTGGAAGAAATATCAATAACCTCAGATATGCAGATGATACCACCCTAATGGCAGAAAGTGAAGAAGAACTAAAGAGCCTCTTGATGAAAGTGAAAGAGGAGAGTGAAAGAGCTGGCTCCAAACTCAACATTCAGAAAACTAAGATCATGGCATCTGGTCCCATCACTTCATGGCAAATAGATGGGAAAGCAATGGAAACAGCGAGAGACTTTATTTTCTTGGGCTCCATATCACTGCAGATGGTGACTGCAGCCATGAAATTAAAAGATGCTTGCTCTTTGGAAGAAAAGCTAAGACCAACTTAGCATATTAAAAAGCAGAGATATTATTTTGCCAACAAGTTCCATCTAGTCAAAGCTATGGTTTTTCCAGTAGTAATGTATGGTTGTGAGAGTTGGACCATAAAGAAACCTGAGTGCCAAAGAATTGATGCTTTTGAACTGTGGTGCTGGAGAAGACTCTTAGTTCCTTGGACTGCAAGGAGATCAAACCAGTCAAACCTAAAGGAAATCAGTCCTGAATATTCATTGGAAGGACTGATGCTGAAACACCAATACTTTGGCCACCTGTTGCAAAGAACTGACTCATTAGAAAAGACCCTGATGCTTAGAAAGATTGAAGGCAGGAGTAGAAGGGGACGACAGAGGATGAGATGGTTGGATGGCATCACTGACTCTATGGACATGAGTTGAGCAAGCTCCAGGAGTTTGTGATAGACAGGAAAGCCTGGCATGCTGCAGTCCATGGGGTCACAAACAGTTGGACATGACTGAGTGACTTAACTGAACTGATTGAAGGAAAATTCAACATAATAAAACTTGTGAGATGCTCCTAAAGCAGGATTTAGAGAATTTTATAGCTCTAATTTACATGTTAGGCAAGACAAGACATATGGTTGAAAAAACAATCTAACCTATTCAAGAAACTAGAACAAGCATAGCAAATTCAGCTGAAGAAAGGAGAAGGAAGAAAAAATAAAGATAAACATTTCAAGAATATATTAAGCAAATATATTACAATAAAGACAAGAAATCCCTGGCAAATTACAATGATAAAAAGAGATATATCAGATGTCCCAAAGAAATTAAAAAGAGAATAAGCATATTATGAAAAACTTTATTCAACTTAGAATAAATGGACAAATTTACTAAAAACCACAATTTACCAAATTGCTATGATAAGAAATAGAAAAATTGGAATAACTCCATATGTATAAAATATTCAATCTGTAATTTAAAATGTCTTCACACACAAAATAACAGTTCCAAATGGCTTCAATTCTTCCAAAACTTATGGAGAAATAACATCAATATCACATAAACTTTTCTAGAAAATAGAAAAAGAACAAACACTTTCAAATTCATTAATGACACCAGCATAACCTTTACAGCAAAACCTGACAAAGCCAATACGGACAAAAAAGAAAAATTGCAGGTCAAGCCATCTCATGAACTCTGATGTAAAAATTCTTGACAAGATATTAGCACTAAAATACAGTAAGGATATGACATCACAATGTTTATTCCAGTAATTCAAGTTTTATGAACTTTTGAAAATCAATGTACTTTACCACATCATAGAATAAGGAAGAAAATCTATTTTCTCATCTTAATAGATGCAGAATAAGCATTTGTTTCAATCCAAAAACACTTAAATAAAAACTCTTAGTAAACCAGGAATAGAAGGGAACCCCCTTCATTTGATAAAGTATATATCTACCAAACGCCTACAATGAGCATCATTATTTTTTATTTAAACAATATTAAACCATTTTCTCTGAGGTTGGGAAGAAAATAAAAATGACCACTGTTACCACTCCTAATCAACACTGGACTAGAAGTTTTACTCAATATAAAATCAAATTAAAAAATATATAAGATTGGAAAGAAATAAAACTGTCAGTATTCACAAAAGTATGATTGTACCTGAAGACCAATTGAAAGTATTTACAAACATACTCTTAAAATCACTGAGTTCATATAGCTTTAATGCTGGATATAAGATCAACATACAAAAATCAATTGTGGGGCTTCCCTGGTGGCTCAGTGGTAAAGAATCTGTCTGCCAATGCAGGAGACATGAGTTTGGTCCCTGGTTGAAGATCCCACGTGCTGTGGGTCCACTAAGCCTGTGTGCCACACTACTGAACCTGTGCTCTAGAGCCCAGGAACTACAACTGCTGAGCCCATGAGCTGCAACTACTGAAGCCCATGTGCCCTAGGGTTCATGCTCCGCAACAAGAGAAGCCACCACAGTAGAAACCTGCTCACCACAACTAGAGAGCAGCCTCACAATTTACCACAGCTTGAGAGAACCCACATGCAGCAACAAAGACCCAGCACAGTGAAAAATAAATAAATAAATAAAAGTATTTTAAAAAATCAGTTGTATTTTATACTAATAACAAGTAAGTAGACAATTAAATTGCAAACAATATCATTTATAATAGCACCAAACAAACCCATCAAATTTCCAGGAATAGCTATAAGAAAAGATGTGGATGACTTCTACACAGAAAACTTTAAATTGTGCTCAAGAATTGAAGACTTTATATTGTTAAAATGTCATTTCTCCCTTCAGTCTCCATAGAATTAATACAATCTCAATATACATCCCAGCAGGTTTTATTAAATATGGAAAATGATACTTGGTTTCTAAAATTGTATGTGGAAATACAAAGTGCCAAGAACAGCTAAAGAATATTGATGAAGATGAATGTACTGGATACTTTTTAGATATCAAGACTTATGAAGTTATAATATTTAAGATAATGTGGTAAGAGTACAAAATGGTATAGAACTCAGTGTCAAGAAATAATCCAAAGTATATATGGTAACCTGATTTACCAACAAAGTACCAATGAAGTGGCATTTACAATAAATGGTGCTGTGTCAATTGGATTTCTGTAAAGGGGAAAAAAAAGAACTTGACCCCTTCCTCACATCATATACCCAAATCAATTTGAGATGAGTCAAATACAATATGGAAAGAAGAGAAAAAAAAAAAGTTTCTAGAAGAAAACATAAGCAATTACCTTCATGACCTTGGTCTAGGTAAGTGTTCTTAAATAATACACAAATCATACTATGCATATAATATTGATAAATTTGAATTAAAATAATTAAATTAAGAATTTTTAGTCATCAAAATATACCATTAAGACATGAAACATAGCTCAGTTGGTAAAGAATCCACCTGCAATGCAGGAGACTCTAGTTTGATTCCTGGGTCAGGAAGATCCACTGGAGAAGAGATAGGCTACCCACTCCATTATTCTGGTCTGGAGAATTCCATGGAGTATATAGTCCATGGGGTCGTAAAGAGTCAGACACAACTGAGTGACTTTCAGTTCACTTCACTTCAAGACATGAAAAGGCAAGGCACACCTTGTAATAATAAAAGACTTCTTCTCATAAAAATTCCCATAAATAAGAAAAAACTTGACAATCCAATTAAAGGAATTGGCCAGAAGAATACTGTCTATGTTTTCTTCTAGGAGTTTTGTTTTCTTGTCTTACATTTAGGTATTTAACCCATTTGACTTTATTTTTGTATATGGTGGGAGAAAATGTTCCAATTCAATTTTTACATGTAGCTGTTTAGTTTTGCTAGTGCCATTTATTGAAGAGACTGTTTTCCCCACTGTATATTCTTGCCTCCTTTGTTGTAGATGAATTGACCATACATGTGTGGTTTAATTTCTGGGCTCTCTGTTTTGTTCCATTGGTCTAGTTGTCTGTTTTTTTGTGCCAGTATCATACTATTTTGATTATTGTAACTTTGTAGTATAGTCTGAAGTCAGGGAACATGATAGCCCAAGCTTTGTTATTTTTTCTCAAGATTGCTTTGGCTATTCAGGCTCTTTTTTTGGTTCCATACAAGCTTTAGAACTATTTGCTCTAGTCATGTGAGAAATGTTATGGGTATTTTAATAGAGATTGCATTAAATCTGTAGATTTCTTTGGGTCATAAGGACATTTTAACCATATTAATTCTTCCAATCTCTGAACACAGGATAATGTTTCATTTATTTGTATTATCTTCAATTTCCTTCATCAGTGTCTTAAAGTTTTCAGAGTATAGATCTTTCACTTCCTTGGTTAAATTTATTTCTAGGTGTTTTATTCTTTTTGATGAGATTATAAATGGTATTATTTTCTTGATTTCTCTTTCTCGTAGCTCATTACTTTTTTTTTTGCTCGTTACTAATGTATAGAAATGCAACAATTTTATGCATATTAATCTTGTATCCTGCAACTTTACTGAATTCACCTATTAGTTCTAATAGTTTTTGATGGAGTCTGAGGTTTTCTATGTGTGGTATCATGTCACCTGCAAATAGTGACAGTTTTACTTCTCCCTTCCAATTTGAGTCCGTACAGTCTTTGATATAGATCTTAGCAATATTGTTTTTTGGATCTGTCTCTTCAGATAAGGAAAATAAAAGCAAAAATAAACAAAAGTGACCTAAATCAAACTTAAATGCTTTTGCACAGTGAAGAAAATTATCAAGAAAACAAAAAACAGCCTATTTAATGGGGAAGATATATGCAAATGATACATTTGATAAGGGGTCAATATTCAAAATGTGTAAAGAACTCATACAGCTCAGTATCAAGAAAAATAAAACAACCTGAATAAAAAATGAGCCGAGGACCCAAAAAGGCATTTTTCCAAAGAGGACATACATATGGCCAACAAGCATATCAAAAGATGCTTAACATCAATAATCATCAGCAAAATGCAAATCAAAACCACAATGACATATGATCTCATACTTGTCAGAATGACTATCATCAGAATGACAAGAAATAAAAATTGTTGGCAAGGATGAGGAGAAAAGAGAACCCTGGTACACTGTTGGTGGAAATATAACTTGGTGCAGCCACTATGGAAAACAATATGGAAGTTCCTAAAAAAATTATAAATAGAACTACCATATGATCAGCAATTCCAATTCTGCGTATTTATTCAAAGAGAATGAAAACACTAATTAGAAAATATATGTACAACACGCTCTTAGCAGCATTGTTTATAATAGCTAAGATATGGAAGCAACCTAATTGTCTATCAATAGATGAATGGATAAAGAAGATGTGGTATCTGTAGGTACAATGGTATGTTACTTAGCCATAAAACGAATGAAATAATGTCACTTGCAACAATATGGGTGGGCCTATAGGGTATTATTCTTAGTGAAATAAGTCACAAATAAGTGAAATAAGAAACACAAATATTGTATTTTTTCACTTATATGTGAAATCTAAAAATAAAACAAATATAACAAAACAGAAACAGATGCACAGATACAGAAAAAGCCTAGTGGTTACCAGTGGGGAGAGGGATGTGGGAGTGGCAAGGTAGTTGAAGGGGATTAAGAGGTACAAACTACTAGGTATAAAATAAACAGTTATGAGGATATAATGTACAGCACAGGGAATATAGCCAATATTTTATAATAACTTCATATGGAGTATGTGCTGTGCTTTGCTTAGTTGCTCAGTTGTGTCTGACTCTTTGCAACCTCATGGACTGTAGCCTGCCAGGCTCCTCTGTCTATGGAATTCTCCAGGCAAAAATATTGGAGGGGGTAGCCATTCTCTTCTCCAGGGGATCTTCCCGACCCAGGGACCTAACCAGAGTCTCGGACATTGCAGGCAGATTCTTTACTATTTGAGCCACCAGAGAAGCCCCATTTCATCGATGAGGTAATACTAATGGAGAAGGAAAAAAAAAGCTAAACCTCATAAAGAATCAAGAAAATACAAGTTGAGATGACAATGAGATATAATTTACATGTACTAGATGGACAAACATTTACAGTCTGAAAATACCAAGTCATGTGTCAGCAAGGATGTGAACAACCACTGTTAGGAGTATAAAGTTTTCAACCACTTTGGAAAACAATCTGGCAATATAATGCACATGTGAACCATTTTATACTATAGCCCAGCAATTTTATTCCTAGATATATACTCTGCATAAAAATTCTTGCACACATGTATTGAAAGACCTTTTCAGAATGTTTGTAAAAGCAGTAAGCAACAAACTGGAAACTTAAATGTCTACTTTAAAATGGATAGAAATAAATTATGGTTTATTTATACAATGGCAATACAATCTTGAGAACAAATGAGAGTTACAAGAGAGTGGATGAATCTTGGAGTAAAAAGCAAGATTGAAAGACTAGACACAATGTTGTAACAGATTTACATTTATTAATATATAAAACAAAAACTGTATTATTTGTTGATATGTCTATGTGTATTAATAATACTACTATTTAGAAACCAAGAGAATGGAAAATCAAAAATCCAAGATGATAGAAGGAACACTCAGGTAGCTTCAAGGGTCATGGCAATATTTTCCTTATGTTTGCTTCATAATTTATAGATTTGTCACTTATTATTTGGTATATCTCAAATATTTTGTACACTATGAATATGATATAATAGTACATGACAAATATTCTCATAGAAATTGCTACCTACATGGTTAAGTTTCTGCCAGGAAGTATAGGATGACCAAAGAAAGAGATTCCAGACAGACCCTGTGGTGTCTACCTGACTTTCCCTCTTACCAGCTTCATGAGCCTGGCAAAGTTACTGAAGTCTCTATGTCTCAGTTTTCACATCTGTAAAAGGGGAGCTCTAAAAGAAATTTATCTGTTTATTTTGGTCATCGTGAGGATGAAATGCACTTATAAATGTAAAGCGTTTAGAAAAGTGCCCAGTCCATGGCAAGCTGTGTGTCTGCTCTCATCTTCATCACTCTGGGGACTGGATGCACAAACTGTCCTCGTCTCAGCTTACTTATTTTCACAATGGGATCATTGGATTATTGTGAAATAATAAATATAAGAAAAATGACATTGTGCAAAGAACTTGTTAGATAGTAGATGAAATGCAATTATAAAGATTTGACTCAGTGTCATGGACTGCCTGTATTTGGTTTTGAAATGAAAGAACTAGTCACATGGCAAAGAGCTAAAGATGCTAATCCTTGAGATGATTTATGTAGTGAGCAATGACCTTCTTGTATATGTAGCTAGCCATGGCATGTACTAGCTTTTTACTAACATCCCTGTTGGAATTCAGTTTGAAATCCTGATATAACATCTCTCTTAATATTTTATTAAATTACATTTTGAAGTTATATTATTTCTGAAAATATGGGTAAGTCTATAATCCTATCCACTCAGAGATAAGCACATTTCACAGTTTCACATAGTGTCTTCCAGCCCTTTTTCTATGTTTAAAAATTGAAATTGAGATCACACAATTAAATAATTAGGTGGAAGAGCAGACAATGTAGGAGGGGAACTCCAGAGTGTTCACATGTTCAAAAAGGCAATGGTTATGGTTCCTGAAGAGGTCCCAACCAGCAGCTACTCACCTTTGTTGACATTATGCCATTTTGCCCTCTGCAACCAGGTGGTCTTCTGATGCCAGGTGCTGGCCAGGTGGGGTGACTCAGGAGCCTGGGATACTCCACCTGAGCACACCTTTTCTCAAGAGTTCTTTTCTCTCATATTCTGATAGAGATGAAACCATTTTAGATGTGTTTCATGGAAACAAAAGGTTGGGGGGGATATTTTATTCTTAAGATAAATATATGGTTAATTTTTATAGACCTTCGGTAATCATCAGTTGGATTCTCAGCAGCTTAATTAAGCTGTCAAGTTTAAGGCAGGCTATACTCATCTCATTTAGCCTCCTTTTTGTAGTTGAATCACAAAAGTCAGAGCCCAAAATGTTTTTCCCTTTTTTGCGTGTGGTATAGCATTTGTCAATATTAAATTTAATTTGTGCTAAGAGCAGCTCACTAACAGTGAGAAAACAAAGCTTGCTGAACTTCATTTTGTGAGTTCAGAACAGCCAGCATAGCGAACCTAATGAATTCAGCAATATTATTCTACTGAATCTAGGTCAACTCTGTTGATGAAAAATGTTATAGGTTTAAGGACTGACCCTATAAAAACCCACTTAAAATTTAGCTATTTTACCACCTATTCTATCTCTTATACTTCTTACATGGAAGGATATATACCAATTACCAATCCAATGGGCCAACGTTAAGATGTCATCATCAACAACAGACCTTTATTGAGCGCCTATTGTGTGCAAGGCACTGTGCTAGGCATGGGGCTACAGAGACAAATAAGAAAGCAGTCCCTGCTCTCAAAGAGCTTACAGTCTAATTAGACTAACAGGACACACACATAAAAAGACAAAGGACAATCCAAGGTAGCATATAATATTAGGTCACTGAGTAGAAACAAATAAGATTGCTGCCTATTTTTTTTTTTTTTCCATTTCTATGGTGGCTCAATACCCTGAATAGGTGGGGATAAGGGAGCTGGAATAAAAGGGTTCAGTTCAGTTCAGTCGCTCAGTCGTGTCTGACTCTTTGCGACCCCATGAATCACAGCACACCAGGCCTCCCTGTCCATCACCAACTCCTGGAGTTCACTCAGACACTCCTATTCATTTTTAAGCTGTGTAGACACTCTCTCATCTTTTCCATTCCAACGTATCTTCTGGCAAGTGCAACAACCTTGGCCATTGGTTCACTTTTACCCCAAAGACCTTGGTATTGTAGTTCTCATTGAGGTGGCCTTTTGATAGGATAGCCCACTGTTCTGGCTTTCCTGGGGCTGTATGGATTTTAGTACAAAATGTCCAAATTTTGAAATTCCTCCCCTTTTCTCCTCCCTTGACCCTGGGGAAACCAGGACGGTACTTCTGAACTACCTGTTCCTGTAGCTCTCCCACCTACTATAGCCATTACCCTGGCAGGACTCACCCCAAATCTGTTCCTCAGTTAGGTCTCTAGTTGAAAAATGTATAAGGAAGACCTTAATAAGCCCCCAAAGACTGCTGGTTTAAGAGCACACTGCAGACAAAAGAAGACATCAGGAGAGAATGACAGCAAAGACAGACTGAGGTTTAAGAGAGAAGCAGTGAGGATGCAAGCAAGACACAATTGGGTGAGGAATGAAAAACGTAAGTTTTAACATCACCTCCTAACACGGAGAGTGGGAACACAGGTCCTTCTCTGAGTAGGTCTGTTTAACAACTTGAATCATCATGCCAGTGGAATCCAGGGTATATTTCTGAAATGAGGTCACTCCTACTTAAGTGCAGATATTTGGGCTTATTAAATAGGTTCAGTTCAGTTCAGTCACTCAGTCGTGTCCGACTCTTTGTGGCCCCATGAATCGCAGCACGCCAGGCCTCCCTGTCCATCACCAACTCCCAGAGTTCACTCAGACTCACGTCCATCGAGTCAGTGATGCCATCCAGCCATCTCATCCTCTGTTGTCCCCTTCTCCTCCTGCCCCCAATCCCTCCCAGCATCAGAGTCTTTTCCAATGAGTCAACTCTTCGCATGAGGTGGCCAAAGTACTGGAGTTTCAGCTTTAGCATCATTCCTTCCAAAGAAATCCCAGGGCTGATCTCCTTCAGAATGGACTGGTTGGATCTCCTTGCAGTCCAAGGGACTCTCAAGAGTCTTCTCCAACACCACAGTTCAAAAGCATCAATTCTTCGGCGCTCAGCCTTCTTCACAGTCCAACTCTCACATCCATACATGACCACAGGAAAAACCATAGCTTTGACTAGCCGGACCTTTGTTGGCAAAGTAATGTCTCTGCTTTTGAATATGCTATCTAGGTTGGACATAACTTTCCTTCCAAGGATAGGTACATATGTGTTTAAATAACCACTCTCATTCCTAATAGAATTT
Source organism: Bubalus kerabau (assembly GCF_029407905.1). Lineage (NCBI taxonomy): Eukaryota > Metazoa > Chordata > Mammalia > Artiodactyla > Bovidae > Bubalus > Bubalus kerabau. The sequence continues at coordinate 68,057,583 of NC_073629.1, forward strand.
CAACATTTTCCTTCCTTCTAAATACCCTTACCATCTAAATCAATAATTTTAATTTTGAGGTGAGTTTTATTTCAAAATGAGGTTATAGCCTTCCACTTTTCATGTAATTCAAATAAATCAGTAACAGAGAGAACCTAGAAAACAAAGGTAATCTGTCTTGAGTGGTCTTGTTTGGAATCCGATACACATATCCAATAGTAACCTAAGGATTCCAAGGAACCTCATAGAAATTTCTCTTTTAAGTACAGGACTCTGTGTTTTGCTTTCACTTATTTTTTGGAGAGAAGCTTCAAGTCTGTGATCTTAGGATACTAGAAGTTCCTGCATGGCTCTGGTTTTATGTCTGGCCCTTAGGAGCACATCCCAGGGTTAGTGAAGCACAGGGACTTAGTTACCAAACACCCATTAACCATAATGGAAATCACACAGCGAAGGCCCCACGCAGCACACTGAATATTTACCTCCTAATGTTCTTTTAATGTATGTTTTCTTGGGTGAATATTTACTGTAGAATATTAAATGCAAGATTCCTCTTTTTATGGGCCATTTGAAGTGATTGATTTTGTTTGTGCATTCCTGTATCCTTGCCCATAAAGGCTATCTATTGTAATGGCCTCTATTCAAATGTTCTTGTGTTGAAATAACAGATTCCACGGATGGGCCAGCCGTGGCTTTGAGTTGCTTTGGTCTTAAAAGCTAGGAGGAAGCTGACGACAAAGCTGGGGAGAGAGGGGAAAGGTATATAACATAATGAGTAGGACTCAGGCTTCAAATATAATCGGATATTGAAATCACTGAGGTCTGTAAATGTGGTTTGTAGTTTTTTTATATCAGAGCTGATTTTAATGGCGTTGCACTGTGTTAAAAATGATAGTCATGACATGGAATGATTTGGCAAGATAGTTCAGTTGCTCATAACCAGGCCCAATAGCACAACTTATCAGAATTCTAGGTATTTTCTTTAAATGCTATAATAAAACCACTGATCAATAATGATTTCTTACATATTTACACCATATTTTAAAAAAATATAAATTCACATACATATCCTAGCCACATGTAGATTTAAAATCTTTCCCAACAAAGCCAGGAATTTCAGAATTTCTTTGATTTATACTCTTTTGAGTATTTGAGAGGGGAAAGTTTCAAAAAAGGTGGAGCTATCATATATTCTTGAAAAAAAAAAACAAAAACAAAACCCCTAAAACCTAAAGATAACAGACATTTGAGATTATTATTGGATTCAGTAATATAGCTACATTTTTGCATGTCCCGAGTATGCCTTTCTGAATTTTCATAAAAATAAGACTTGTTAAAGAAGTTATTTACATCTGAGCAATACAATCTCTTCAAGTGATAGTAAATGTGGCCTATGTTCTTGTGATTTTTAGTAAGTTCATAAAGTATTGTTTGTTCAGAGTCCGTGCTGTAGAAGAGATTGTGCTGGAATAAAATTCGTTTTGTCTCCTTAAAAAATTGAGAAAATTTAAAGAACACATTCCAATATGTCTTGGACAGACATTTCAATTGTATTGACTTTTTACAGCTCAAGTCACACCACAATAATACCAATATTGTTTTTGCTATATGAGTATCTGGACTGTGTTTGCATGTCAATAACAGTACTCCATATAATTAATAGTACTAGTTCAAGAGAATGGAATTTTAGTACTTCATAAGGAAAAGGAAAAGATGGTAATGTGAGAAACCTTCTTTAATCACAAACCAGGTCATGTTTTGTAAAACAACGTCAGTCTCCATACATAATATTTGCTGGTGCCTTCAAATTTGGCATTAGAGAAATTAATTTCTCCTAAGCCATGAATAAAGAAAACATTGATATATTTTCTAAAAGGCTATTTTTGAACAATATTACTTGCATAATTGAAATCTTCCATACTAGCTGATTTTGGCTTTGAATAAAATAAGTCCTTTATACTCCTGAAGACCAGGGAATGGCAGTGAATATAAGATTTGCAGAGAGTGAACAGTTCATAGGATAAATGAGTCATGTGATGGAAAAATCTTGGGTTCTCTTCTCACAGATTCACAGAGGTGTAGTTCCTTGTTCTTGTAGTCAGAGAACAGCATGAAAGTTCTCCCTCCTGCCTCACTCTTTCACAGGGCATAGTATGAAAGTCCCCACCTCCCCCCCACTGCTGCAATACACATACATTCTTTCTCACTCTTTTGGTGCGAAAAGCACCAGAGAATCAGGGGATGGATTTTTGCCTATGGGGTCCAGGGAGGAGGTATTTTTTCACCACAAGGGGGAGCTAGGTAGTAGGGAGATATAAAGTGAAAGTGTTAGTCGCTCAGTCATGTCTGACTCTTTGTGACCACGTGAACTGTAGCCCACCAGGCTCCTCTGTCCATGGAATTCTTCAGGAAGAATACTGGAGTGGGTTGCCATTCCCTTCTCCAGGGGATCTTCCCAACTCAGGGATTGAACCAGAGTCTCCTGCATTGAAGGCAGATTCTTTACTGTCTGAGCCAACAGGGAAGCCCCTAGTGAGATATAAAAGGCCCCCTAAAATAAGGCTCCTGCGACTGCGGGAGCCTCATCATTCCAAGTATAAAGTCCTTATGTAGATCAACGAGATGCTCATTGAGAGAATTTCAGATCTGGCATGAAACTTAAGTGATGTCACTGTACCAGAGGACAGTGACATCACTTTGCAGAAGAGGAAACTAGGGCTTAAATGAAGCGACCTACATTAATTATTACCCAAGCCAACTGTCTTTCAGTTTCTGTTGTTGGTCTGGTTTTTGTTTGAACAACGCAGTTTTTGGTTTTCAATATTGTCATTTGGAGCATTTCTGCATGTTGGAAAATATCATAGTTGTTCTTGAAGCCTGAGGGTTCAAAAAATGCAATGCGACGTTTCCAAGCCATATACTGTTGCTTGCTAACAATGAGCACTGTGAACACGGCAGTTTGTCTCCCAGTTCTGGGCCTTTTCCAATTATCATTCAGGATTAAATAATTAGGAGGGATAAATTACTACATAATCATAATCTATAAAAATACTGGCCTAGCGCACACTAAAAAACTCTCAATAAATAAATATTGGGCATTTGCTTATGAAAGTGAAGATGTACTCTTCAGAAATCATGTCCATATTTTCAAGGCTACTCTTTATAAATCACACATACAGAGTCCAACAGATAACAAAGGTTATAGTTCAGGTTAGGATACAATTTTATAGAAAAATGACTTTAGAGGTGGTATTTCTACAAAGGGATACATCTAATGTTGAGTTGTTTATGTCTCAGTTTCGAAGGCAATACTTAAAAAGATCCTACACACTTTCTGCCACGGCAGCATCACTGAAATGCGCATTTGCCTCCTAAGGTAACCCCTTTAGAAAGGGACAACACTCACTGGGATGTATTAATTCTGGAATCTTCCCTTATAGACCAACTGCACTAGTTTGTAGTCATGCCTCAGAGGCATCTATACATGGTACCTCTTGAGGAGGAAGCTATTCCTGCAGCCAGTTTTGTTCCTCTTTCATGTCTGGGGTTTCAGGAAGTTCAGTGGCCCAATGTTTGATACAGTGGGGTTCTTAGGATTTCCGTCTGGCCACACACATTCTTCAGAACACAGGTTTATTCTCAGAATGACTATTGGCAAGAGATTCTGGTTTCCAGTCTGGTTGAAAAAAGTGAATATTGAATGTTCGTGCCCAGTTCTTAAAGACTCGTTTCTCTGTGATAAAGCGGTGATGACTGCCCTTCCGTCCTCGCTCATGGGACAGGTACATTGTACATTCATCAGGTCCAAAAGGTTCATAATAGTGATAAGGTACTGAAAGGTGGTTGGGATCCCTGTAGGAGGAAAGTGAAATAACTGATTAAAACAAAAACAAAAATCCTTTCACTGATTTAGGTAAGATGTTATCTTTAATAAGCTGATAAGCACAAACTACACTTTCAAGTTAAATGAATTTCAACAAATGGCTTTTCTGATGTTTAAGCAATATACACACGGAGAGGTTCTGAGGTTGTGAAATAAAGTCAGTGACCATCGTGATCAGTGAGATTAAACATGTGCACTAGGACATTCAGGCTTTTGGGATTTAGAAACTACATAGTCTTAAAACCCAACTATAGTTCTGATTTCCACTCTTGCCCCATACAGTCTGTTTAGCACAAACAGTTATGATAATATTTATAAAACAAAAACAGATTATTCTGCTTCCCCACCCCCACCCCTCTCCAAACCCTCCAGAGGCTTCCAGCTATACTAAAAGCATGGCCTACAGGGTGTAAGCTAGATTCACTCCAGAGCCTCTCCTAATTTACTCAGCCTTGTCTGCTATGCTCCTACCTTACTGGCCTCTCTGGTGGTCAACTCTGCCAAGCTGGTCCCTTCCCTGAGGTCATGGCTGTTGAGGGTAATCACTTGGCTGGTACACCCCCTCATTTAACTCCTTCTCACTGCTGGGGATTGACACAGATGTATCATCCTCAGAGAACCCTTAACCAATGCCTGCCCCCATCTCTCCATCTCACTTGGATTTATTTTATTTTTGTTTTTTTTTTTTATTTATTTTATTTTTTTAAAAGGTTATATTACCTAATCAAAAGATTCTTTTTTTCTTTTTTAAAAATAAATTTATTTATTTTAATTGGAGGCTAATTACTTTACAATATTGTATTGGTTTTGCCATAGATCAACATGAATCCACCACGGGTGTACACGTGTTTCCCATCCTGAAACCCCTCCCACCTCCCTCCCCATATCATCCCTCTGGGTCATCCCAGTTCACCAGCCCCAAGCTTTCTGTATCATGCATTGAACCTGGACTGGCGATTCGTTTCACATATGATATTATACATGTTTCAATGCCATTCTCCCAAATCATCCCACCCTCTCCCTCTCCCACAGAGTCCAAAAGACTGTTCTATACATCTGTGTCTCTTTCGCTGTCTCGCATACAGGGTTATCGTTACCATTTTTCTAAATTTCATATATATGCGTTAGTACACTGTATTGGTGTTTTTCTTTCTGGCTTATTTCACTGCATAATCAGCTCCAGTTTCATCCACCTCATTAGAACTGATTCAAATGTATTCTTTTTAATGGCTGAGTAATACTCCATTGTGTATATGTACCACAGCTTTCTTATCCATTCATCTGCTGATGGACATCTAGGTTGCTTCCATGTGCTGGCTATTATAAACAGTGCTGCGATGAACATTGGGGTACATGTGTCTCTTTCAATTCTGGTTTCCTTGGTGTGTATGCCCAGCAGTGGGATTGCTGGGTTGTATGGCAGTTCTATTTCCAGTTTTTTAAGGACTCTCCACACTGTTCTCCATAGTGGCTGTACTAGTTTGCATTCCCACCAACAGTGTAGGAGGATTCCCTTTTCTCCACACTCTCTCCAGCATTTATTGCTTGTAGACTTTTGGATCACAGCCATTCTGACTGGTGTGAAATGGTACCTCATTGTGGTTTTGATTTGCATTTCTTTGATAATGATTGACGTTGAGCATATTTTCATGTGTTTGTTAGCCATCTGTATGTCTTCTTTGGAGAAATGTCTATTTAGTTCTTTGGCCCATTTTTTGATTGCGTTGTTTATTTTTCTGGAATTGAGCTGCAGGAGTTGCTTGTATATTTTTGAGATTAGTTGTTTGTCAGTTGCTTCGTTTGCTATTATTTTCTCCCATTCTGAAGGCTGTCTTTTCACCTAGCTTAGAGTTTCCTTTGTTGTGCAGAAGCTTTTAATTTTAATTCGGTCCCATTTGTTTATTTTTGCTTTTATTTCCAATATTCTGGGAAGTGTGTCATAGAGGATCCTGCTGTGATTTATGTCAGAGAGTGTTTTGCCTATGTTCTCCTCTAGGAGTTTTATAGTTTCTGGTCTTATGTTTAGATCTTTAATCCATTTGGAGTTTATTTTTATGTATGGTGTTAGGAAGCGTTCTAGTTTCATTCTTTTACAAGTGGTTGACCAGTTTTCCCAGAACCACTTGTTAAAGAGATTGTCTTTTCTCCATTGTATATTCTTGCCTCCTTTGTCAAAGATAAGGTGTCCATATGTGCGTGGATTTATCTCTGGGCTTTCTATTTTGTTCTATTGATCTATATTTCTGTCTTCGTGCCAGTACCATACTGTCTTGATCATTGTGGCGTTGTAGTAGAGCCTGAAGTCAGGCAGGTTGATTCCTCCAGTTCCATTCTTTCTTAAGATTGCTTTGGCTATTCGAGGTTTTTTGTATTTCCATACAAATTGTGAAATTATTTGTTCTAGCTTTGTGAAAAATACCATTGGTAGCTTGATAGGGATTGTATTGAATCTATGGATTGCTTTGGGTAGTATACTCATTTTCACTATATTGATTCTTCCAATCCATGAACATGGTATATTTCTCCATCTGTTAGTGTCCTCTTTGATTTCTTTCACCAGTGTTTTATAGTTTTCTATATATAGGTCTTTAGTTTCTTTAGGTAGATATAGTCCCTAAGTATTTTATTCTTTTCGTTGCAACGGTTTTTTAAAAAATATTTATTATTGGCTGTGCTGGGTCTTAGCGGGATCTTTGCTGCTGCTGCTAAGTTACTTCAGTCGTGTCTGACTCTGTGAGACCCCATAGACGGCAGCCCACTAGGCTCCTCTGTCCCTGGGATTCTCCAGGCAAGAATACTGGAGTGGGTTGCCATTTCCTTCTCCAATGCATGAAAGTGAAAAGTGAAAGTGAAGTCATTCAGTTGTGCCCAACTCTTAGCGACCCCATGGACTGCAGCCTACCAGGCTCCTCTATCCATGGGATTTTCCAGGCAAGAGGACTGGAGTGGGGTGCCATTGCCTTCTCTTTAGTTGCACACTAACTCTTAGTTGCAGTATGTGGGATTTAGTTCCCTGAACAGGGATCGAACCCAGGCCTTGTGTACTGGGAGCATGAAGTCTTCCCTGAACCACCAGAGAAGTCCCTGGATTTATTTTCCTTATGGCATTAATTGGTTTCTGAAATTGCTATTGTTGTTTACTTGCTTCTTGTCTATTCACGAGAATAGGCCTTTGTCTTATTCCTAGCAGGTGCTCCATATCTCTATCTCTATATCTGCCTCAAAGGAGAAATACTGGCTCTTTCTTAAAGATAATGTGAACAGGATTAACATGAGGGGTGGTTGGCGCCCTGATGTTGGATTATTAAAATATCTCACTCTCTAAGAGCTCTGGTCTCTGATCAGTTTCCATTCTAGGCCAGTCCACTCCATCTCTTCTGTGTTGAAGTCTAAATGACAAGAGCAGTCAAGACATCCCAGTAGATTACGCTTCCTACTTTGACTTACACTCACCAAGCAGCCTTGCTGCAGAAACTAAGTTTTTCTTGTCCCTCTTATGGCTTCTCTTAAAAGGCATCCCAGCTTCCTGCAAACCACCTTACGGCACCTGATGCCTAGGGCCCCCTTCCCAGCACTCGGCTCTACTCTAAGTACAGTCACTTGGTTTCCCAGAGATGCTCATCCTGCTAGACACCTATTCGCTTTCTTCAGAGGAGATCAATAGACAAATGGCTTTTAGAGTAGCAACTTTACTGAGGTCAGGGATCGAAGTCTTTTATCAAGAGGGGTGTTGAGTTTGTGGCTCTGACAGCAGTAAACCTTTGAGCTTCCTCTCCTCTGAGGTTAAAGTTCTTCCAGGAAAAGAGATTTATTTTTGTCATGCACCATTTAAACATTCCTCATCCTGGGTTGGATGCTATGCTGAGTTAATACTTTGCATCTCTATTATGCTTGTCTCGGAAGTAATTCTGTGTTTTATATTAAGACATCAGATCCCGTCCTATCTAGTTATTATAGAGTTCACTTATTTATTTCCCTGGTGGCTCAGACAGTAAAGAAGCTGCCTGCAATGCAGGAGACCTAGGTTTGATCCCTGGGTCAGGAAGATCCCCTGGAGAAGGGAATGGCTACCCACTCCAGTATTCTTGTCTGGAAAATTTCATGAACAGAAGAACTTTGGCAGGCTACAGTCCGTAAGTTGCAAAGAGCTGGACCTGACTCAGTGACTAACACTTTCACTTATTTATTGCCCTAGAAATTAGAATCCCCTTCAAATTTTACTAGAAGTTGTTTTCAACACAGAAAGTGTATGGTAGGAAAAATTCAAGTTGGAACTGACCAGTATGAAGAAAATAAAAAAGAAATAAAAAGTTGCGAGACATATCTTTCTTAGATTCATATGGCATAATTTGGGGAACCATGCTAAATTCATGTCACCATAGTAGACTTGGTGTTGAGTTTTTACTCCAGCATGCATCAGGTTTTAAATCTGATTCAGCTAAGTTTTGAGCATATTATTGGCATCAGTATGACTAAAGAAACAATCAGGTTTCTAAAAATATCATGAGATTGATTTGGCACCTAGGAATAGAGGGAAATTGGAAACCAGCTAAAGGACGCTGTAGGTTCAATTTCCTTATTCAGGAAGACCATCTGCTTGAATGAAAACACATCTGGCTCCCTGCTGATCTCCTCAAGGGAGATTTACATCTTTGGTCATTATGGTTTCAAAGGTGTCCAAATAAGTGGGGGTTGTCTCCACCCTTTAAAACTTTGTCCAAATGGCAGAAAAGTGCTTGATGGGATTGATTACAGAAGGCAGAGCTGAAGCAACTGCAGGAACAATCTTCCTGTAGATTGTCAGCATGCTGTTAGCTGTCATCCACTGTGCCATTCAGAAAGCCCTTCCTTCAGAAAATTTAAGGTTATAATTCCTTGAGTTTTTTTCTCAAGCCTGACTTTCTATAAGCTGCTATAGGTTTTTTCCCCTCCACCTGATCCAAATGACTACAACAATAAGAATCAGCAGAATTTCCACATCAGGAGGCTACTGTTGTAGAAGGGAGGATTCTGGCATCCAAGTTGCTGGTGGGGGCCAGGGGATGTTCAGGGAGTGAAGGTGCGGGGGTGGGAGGGGTATGGTAATTACAGAGCCAGTTTGTTCCCTAAGTGGCTGCAGCCTGTTATCAGCCCCCCAAGGGCCAGTGTGGGAACAAAATCCTGCAGAATAATGCGAAGAAGGAATTTTCTTTTTCTTTATAGAGAAGCCAGGTGGGTAGGATAAAAGAACTAATGTTTAGTGCACAGGAGGAGCTTTAAAGAAATACCACTGCCTGTGCTCCACCTCCACAGAGTCTTGTTTAATTGATTTGGAGAGGGTCCCAGGCATAGGTATTTTAAAAAGTGACTTGGTTTTGTGTATCAAAATAAATAATGGCAATATTGAATTGTAAGTCCCATAAAGTAAAATAGAATAAATATCTATGAGTCCATGACGATTTCAATAAATTACTGATTAAATAAATAAATGAGGGAGAAGAAAAAGCATTTCCTTGCAGTATAATTCCAACTAATACTCCAGAAAAAAATGAGGGAGTAGAAAATCGCCATTAGAATAATGCAGTAATTACTGCAGGCAAGATGCATGAATGAATGGAATATAAGGGGGGGGGGAGATGAGAAATAGATTATTTGCATAAAGCACCCCTAGGTATTTAATGACAAAAGGAAAAAATAGTAAACTGACAATGAGTAAACCTAGCAGATGACACCATACCCAAGTTACTAAGGTTAACATCACCAGTAGTAAGATATTTTAACATCATGTACCTCTTGATATGAGATGCAACTGCTTCTGTGGCATCCTTCTCAGTAATGCATAACCTCAAACTAATAATAAGAAAGTGAAAGTAAAGTCGTTCAGTAGTGTCCGACTCTTTGCGATCCCATGGACTGTAGTCTACCAGGCTTCTCTGTCCATGGGATTTTCCAGACAATGGAGTGGGTTGCCATTTCCTTCTCCAGGGGCTCTTCCTGACCCAGGGATCAAACCCAGGTCTCCTGCATTGCAGGCAGACACTTTACCCTCTGAGCCACAAATCTAAAGCAATGGATATCCTACAGTAATGAGCAGAATTCTTCAAATGTGTTGGAGTCATGAAAGATATGGAAAGACTTAGGACCTGTCACAGACTGGAGGAGACTAAGGAGACATAAGCAAATGCAAAGGGAGCCTGGATTGGGTCCTGGAGGAGACAAAAGACACCAGTAGAAAAAAATGGTGAAATCTGAAAAAAGCCTGCAGTTTAGTTGAGAGTACTGCACCAGCGTTAATGTCTTACTTTTGAGAACTGCACCAGAATATTAACTTTAGGGGATCAGGATGAAGGATATACAGAAACTCCCTTGTACTATTTTTGCAACATTTTCTGTAAGTCTAAAACTTTTTCAAAACAAAAAATTTAAAAAGATAATAATGTGGGACTTTCCTGGTGGTCCAGTGGTTGGAACTCTGCCTTGCAATGCAGGGTTCTAACCCTGGACGAGGGGCGGAGGGTGAACTGGGATCCGATATGTCATGGAGAAACTGGGCTGTACACTGCAACTACTGAGCCCATGTACAGCGACTAGAGAGCCTGCACGCTGCAGTGAAAGATCTCCTATGACTCAACAAGGACCTCACGTGCCACAAGTAGGACCCAATGCAACCAAGTCATAAATAAATAAATATTAAAAAAAAAAAACGGTGCTTGTGCTCAGTCGTTTTCATTTTTTTGCGACCCTATGGACTGTAGCCCGCCAGGCTCCTTTGTCCATGGAATTTTCCAGGTGAGAAAACTGGAATGGGTTGTCATTTCCTCCTGCAGGGCATCTTCACAACCCAGGAATCAAATCAGAATCTCCTGAGTCTCCTGCATTGCCAGGTGGGCTATTTACCACTGAGCCCCCTGAGAAGCCTCTTTTAAAAAGGTAATAATGTTATAAAGTTCTGTAGGAGATCCTAACATGCAGCCAGGTTGGAGATGGCTGATTTAGTTAAGTCCCTGCCAAATCAGAGCTTCAGTTCAGTTTGGTTGCTCAGTTGTGTTCCACTCTTTGCGACCTCATGGACTGCAGCATCCCAGGCTTCCCTATCCTTCACCAACTTCCAGAGCTTGCTCAAACTCATGTCCATCAAGTTGGTGATGCTATCCAAGCATCTCATCCTCTGTCATCCCCTTCTCCTGCTTTCAATCTTTCCCAGCATTAGGGTCTTTTCCAATGATTCAGTTCTTCGCATCAGGTGGCCAAATATTGGAGTTTCAGCTTTAGCATCAGTCCTTCCAATGAATACTCAGGACTGATTTCCTTAAGGATTGACTGGTTTGATCTCCTTGCTGTCAAAGGGGCTCTCAAGAGTCTTCTCCAGCACCACAGTTCAAAAGCATCAATTTTTCGGCCCTCAGCTTTCTTTATGGTCCGACTCTCACATCCATTCATGACTACTGGAAAAATCATCAGATCAGATCAGATCAATCACTCTCTCCAGTCCAACTCTTTGCGACCCCATGAATTGCAGCACGCCAGGCCTCCCTGTCCATCACCAACTCCCGGAGTTCACTCAGACTCACGTCCATCGAGTCAGTGATGCAATCCAGCCATCTCATCCTCTGTCGTCCCCTTCTCCTCTTGCCCCCAATCCCTCCCAGCATCAGAGTCTTTTCCAATGAGTCAACTCTTCGCATGAGGTGGCCAAAGTACTGGAGTTTCAGCTTTAGCATCATTCCTTCCAAAGAAATCCCAGGGCTGATCTCCTTCAGAATGGACTGGTTGGATCTCCTTGCAGTCCAAGGGACTCGCAAGAGTCTTCTCCAACACCACAGTTCAAAAGCATCAATTCTTCAGCACTCAGCTTTCTTCACAGTCCAACTCTCAGGAAAAATCATAGGTTTGACTATATGGACCTTTGTTGGCAAAGTAATATCTCTGCTTTTTAATATGCTGTCTAGGTTTTTCATAGCTTTTCTTCCAAGGAGGAAGTGTCTTTTAATTTCATGGCTGCAGTCACCATGCTTATTTCTAAACTCAATTCTAGCCACTGATATCACTGGCAGCAGGAGTTGGTGATGTGCCATTTTTTTAATCTTTTAAAGCTAAGCTTTGCAATTATGAAAAGCTTATCATTAACAGGTAAGGGTGGATACTTCCATTTCTGGGTCTGACCAGATTGACCCTGATCTCTGGATTTGGCCTGGATTATCTATAAGGCTAAAGATCCTGATGCAAGAATGGTGCTTTTGTCTCTCTTTAGAGCTCTCAGACACTCTCTTCAAACATACTTGTATTCTTGGCATGGTATATAGTACCACATGGCTTAAAGCTCAATAATCAGAAAACTAAGATCATGGCATCTGGTCCCATCACTTCATGGCAAATAGATGGGGAAACAGTGGCTGACTTTATTTTTCTGGGCTCCAAAATCACTGCAGATGGTGATTGCAGCCATGAAATTAAAAGATGCTTACTCCTTGGAAGGAAAGTTATGACCAACCTAGAGTGACTTCATTTTCACTTTTCAATTTCATGCATTGGAGAAGGAAATGGCAACCCATTCCAGTGTTCTTGCCTAGAGAATCCCAGGGATGAGGGAGCCTCGTGGGCTGCTGTCTATGGGTCACACAGAGTTGGACACAACTGAAGCAACTTGGTAGCAGCAGCAGACAGCATATTAAAAAGCAGAGACATTACTTTGTCAACAAAGGTCCGTCTAGTCAAGGCTATGGTTTTTCCAGTAGTCATCTATGGATGTGAGAGTTGGACTATAAAGAAAGCTGAGAGCCAAAGAATTGATGCTTTTGAACTGTGGTGTTGGAGAAGACTCTTGAGAGTCCCTTGGACTGCAAGGAGATCCAACCAGTCCATCCTAAAGGAGATTAGTCCTAGATGTTCATTGGAAGGACTGATGTTGAAGCTGAAACTTCAATACTTTGGCCACCTGATGCGGAAACAGCTGACTCATTTGAAAAGACCCTGATGCTGGGAAAGATTGAGGGCAGGAGGAGAAGGGGATGACAGAGGATGAGATGGTTGGATGGCATCACCGACTAAATGAACATGGGTTTGGGTGGACTCTGGGAGTTGGTGATGGACAGGGTGGCCTAGTGTGCTGTGGTTCATGGGGTCGCAAAGAGTCAGACACGACTGAGCAACTGAACTGAACTGAACTGAACTGGCAGGTAGTCAGGCAAACTTTGAGGAACAGAGTTGAATCAACATCTGTCAAGTGTCCCGGTGGTTCTGAAACTGGCTTGCTCTGGACACTTCAGAGCATTCAGAAGAAAGTGTTCCCCTAACAGGCCTTCTTACACAGCTGCTTCAGGCCTGTGAAACCCCATGAGACACCTTCATTCTGTTGCCTCCATTTCTTGTCTTACAGCCTCTTTTGGAAGAAAACTGCTGCACACCTGAAGTGGTAGAAACCAGTAGAATAATACTTGTGTTTCTGGGGCACAGGAAACACTGAGAGCCTATAGCTGTCCACCCTTCGTGGATCAAAGGGTACAAGTGAGTCATTTGAACCCTATATCCACTACCAACCACTCAGGCACCTCAGAAGCATTGCACCCATGGGACAGAGGAAGGTAATGAGAACACCCAGTGACCAGTAAGATTTGGTCAAATTGTAGCAGAGATAAAAGAAGAAATTATGGAAACGTTAACATCTATGAAAAAACACAACAATCTATTTTAAGTTCACTTCATAAAATGTGAACCACATGAATGCATTATATTCCATACCCATCCTCTGTAAGCATCTACATGATGGACTGTTGCCAAATAGGAACTTGCCCTGTTACGCTGGCAGCTTTATTAATGTTCACTAGCTAATAACTCTAGCAGAATCAACTCTCTGATATTCACGATACCTTTGAGATGTCCTTCACATTATGGATGAGATATTAATTTAGTTCCATGACAGTGATCACTCTGAGTCATTACTCTGCTAATTAATACTCAAGAAATGATGGGTAACAGAGAGTTGTAAACTTGGTAATGTGTTAAGTATGATCAGAAATAAGATTACTAGGTAGAATTTAAATGCTTGGCCCATTATTATCACAAATAATTTACAATGGAAAATGGGATTAAAAATACTTACCATAACTTAGTTTGGAAAGCAATGATAACAGATCTTTTTCATTGCAATTTATAGTCCATCTAGAGAGAATGGATTTGCCTTCCTATATGGATATGGCATGATTTAAAGGTCCATGTCCACATAATAATATATTTTGAGGCTGTCTCTGGTGAGACATGACATTAATTTTCTCCAGCTTTCTGAACACTGATGAGCCTGCAGTCGGAGTGATGAAGGCAGAATAGACTGATGCCTCCTGCCTGAACCTCTCTCTGAGGACCAGTGCTGGCCTTGGCTGAGAATGATACAGGTGGCTACCAGTGACTTCTTCAGATCTTGAAATCTGAATTTGCCACTGGTTAATTATACTCTTCACTCACCTGGCACTTTTGATCTTGGAATAAATATACAATTAGTCTCCTAAACACTGCCAGGGAAAGGAAGGTTTTTATTTATTCACTGAGTTAATCAATACTGAATACACACTATGTGCCAGAAAAAGTGGCAAGAACTGGAGATACAAACGTGGCTTGAGATAGGACCCCTTCCCTTATGGAGATCACGGGCTGATGAAGAAGATGAATGTGTCACCCAGGGAGGTGAGCAGAGGAAGAGGTGGGAGAGGCCCCAGGAGGGGCCTAGGTGAGGTCTGACCCAGACAGGAAGTCAGGGAAAGCTTGGAGGAAGAGGATCTCTGAAGCACTGGAGTGAGATGTTAAGAGTTTTGCCTTTTGAGTCCTGGAGACCTGAATTCAAATCACAGCTCCATCACTTTCCTGCCTCACAACTTTGGCAGCTGTTTCATGTCCTCAAGCTTCATATGTAAAATGGCAATAATAATAATGTTTACCTCCTGGGATTATCATCAAGGTTCAATAAAATGGCACATGTATTCACAGTAAGCATAGGGCCAGCACTTGGTATATGTAGAAAAATATCAGCCATTAATACTACAGTGAAAAACTAGTAGCAATTAGTGAGATTAAGAATGAGGGGATGGACATTCCAAGATGAGGGCAAAGGGGCAGGTGTGCACAGGGTGAGCTCCTTCTTGAGTTCCTCACTGTGGCTAAAATAAGTCTGTGAATAGAGATGTGTGTGTGTGCTTATTTGCTCAGTTGTGTCCTCTTTGCGACCCTGTGGATGCGCTGTAGCTTACTAGGCTTCTCTGTCCACGGGAGTTTTCAGGCAAGAATACTGGAATGGGGTGCCATTTCCTCCTCTAGGGAGTCTTCCCAACCCAGAGATAGAACCCAAGTCTCCTCCATTGCAGACAGGTTTTTACCCACTGAGCCTTCATTGAAGAAGCCAGGAGATGAGACTAAAGTGGCTGCAGAGGGTAGGTCCTGAGGGCTTGTGTGCTAAGCTAGGGAGTGTGAACACTGTTCTAAAAACTGTGGGGACCTACTGAGGGGTTTCAGTGACAGAGTCAGATTTGATGGTTATCTAGAGGAAAGAGAAAGACCAGAGTCGGAGAGAGCAGTCAGAAGGCTACGGTGGCACCAGCCTAAGGAGGAAACGGTTGCACACCAGTCACATGACTTTTAGTCAGTGTTAGATACTGCCAGGTTTTGAATAACACGTCCTTCATCTGCCAACATGGTCATTTACACATTCACTGTCTCCATTTGTGGGTTTAAATATGAACATAGGGTTATTATTCTCCCCAAGGAGTCCATGTGCCTGAAATACTAGAAGTGGCTACTAGAAGTTTTCTGGCTAATAAATGGCAATCGGTCCATGGGGAGGGCCCAACTACTGGAAAGGCGAGGCATTATGGGGGTGTTCAGTTATATCCAACTCTTTACGACTCCATGGACGTAGCCCACCAGGTTTCTCTGTCTTTGGGATTTACTTCCTCTGGAAGTAAGTCAGGCCCCTCTGGGTGGGAGGGGTGAGAAGGCCAGACCTGCAGGGGAACTGGAAGAAAATGACAGCTCTAGGCCTGTGGGGATAAGCTACCCACACTTCCTACAAGTCAGGCACTCGTGGGTTTCCTCAGCTGTCTGCTCCGTATGATATAATCTAGTCCTCTACTCCCTGTCCTACCCCACCCCCGTCCCTATATGTCCCAGCATACCAGCATACAGCAAGCGACATTGATTCCCTTTGGGTCACTGCCATGCTAAGCTGATGGAAATGATTGCAGAATTAGTCCAATCTTTGGTCTTTCTGTGCCTCAGTTTCCTTGTCAATGAGAAAGTGATGATCAGATTCTCTTTAGAAGTGTGTGAGGGCCTTCCCTGGTGGCTAATTGGTAAAGAAGCCCCTGCAATGCAAGAGACCTGGGTTCGATCCCTGGGTCTGGAGATCCCCTGGAGAAGGAAATGGCAACCCACTCCAGTATTCTTGCTTGGAAAATCCCATGGACAGAGGAGCCTGGCTGGCTACAGTCCATGGGGTCGTAAAGAGTCAGGCACAACTGAACATGCTCGCAATGCCTTCTCTTTCCAGAAGCCAGGTCCTTCCCACTGACCGATTAGCACTCACGGGACAGCTTCTTAAAATATGCTCATGGGTATCCACAAGTGCAGATGAGCGAATCCTTTCGCTTGGTACATTTATCCATGCTCAGCATACACCAAGGCTGTGCCACGCTTTTCTCATTCATTATCTCATGGGATCATCACATAAACCTGGAGGTAAGTACAACTGCCTCATCATGCAGACATAGAAACTTAGGCTTGAGGTAGAAAGTCAAAGTAATGTGCCCAAAGCAACGAAGGCTCAGTGAGGTTCAATAACTTTCTCAAGGTCACACAGCTTCTGAGAGGCAGAAATGGCTTACATTAACCCATTAAACACCCTTTTACTACAGCATGAGAGACCATGGATAGGGCCATTATCCACTCGGTATGTATGAAGCATCTGCTATAGGCCAGGATGGCACCTATCTACTGTCCTGTGTCCCACGGCTCCAACAGTGAGCCCAACACACAAAAGTCTCTGCCCTCCAGGCGTTTATATTCTGGTGGGCTCAACCAGCATAGGTCTGCTATCTCACCTTCCTGTGATATTTTACTTTTGTAAGTCCTAGAACTCATGATACATGTACTCTGCTGGCCTTAGAGTTCTTAGCTTCTTTCAAAATCAGGACAAAACGGGGAATGGTCAGGCCAGTAGCAGGATTAACTTATAAGTTGTGTTTTCATTCTTTGGTGGCAG
Organism: Bubalus kerabau; assembly: GCF_029407905.1. Lineage (NCBI taxonomy): Eukaryota > Metazoa > Chordata > Mammalia > Artiodactyla > Bovidae > Bubalus > Bubalus kerabau. The sequence goes on from NC_073629.1 coordinate 68,074,667, forward strand.
ATGTTGTTTGCAAGAGACATTTAACTACAAGTGGCTCTGCTGTGTTAGATTTCCTGGCAAATGAGGCTTATTGTAAGCCTCTAAAAAGCAAGAGCTGTGGCCTATTCTTTGAACACCCTCAAAATTCCAGGTAACTTTCTGGGAAACTCTTGAGTCCTTAAGATAATATTAATAATTATTAATAGTTTATATCTCTTACAGTATAATGTATTAATAACATAAATGATATTAATAATCTTCCCTGTGTTAGGCACTGTGTCAAACATTCTACATCCATGATCTCATTTAATCCTCACCATGACCCATTCCCTATTTATTATTGTTTTCTCATCCCCATCTTGCAGTTGAGCCTCCACCATTTGGGACCTGGGTGCCTGGTGGTTCAACCCATGTGTCCAGGGCATGAAGAGGAAAGGAACTTGGGATTGGTCTGTGCTGCTCCGGGTTTTTCTCTTCTTTTCCTTTCTAAACAGGCATTGGGACTGAAGAGGATGCTATCTCCAGCCTAACCTTCTGCATCAGAAGACACTTAGCAGACCTCTCCACTTTCCCCAGGAGGATGCTTGGGGTAGGGATCCTTCTGAAGAATTTTTGCCAAAAGCATCTTGTGACAATACCTATGGAACCTCTGGGATGGTGACTGAGGGACAGAAATTCTGAGTGGGTGGAAATTCCATCCGGTGCCAAGGCAGGAAATCTATTACAAGGAAATTTGGACTTCGTTGCTAGTGTTTTTCCAGAAATCCCTCCCATCCCACGAGCACTAAGTTGTGATGAACTAACTCTGAGTAAGAGAAATGACAGGTTAACTTGCCATTCATTTGTTTTCCATAATAAATGGAATATTTCCTTGAACACTTTAAGTCATTAACATTTCAATTTATTCATACTCTTTCTCTCTGGCATCTTAATGGCAATATTACATAATTATATCTGCCGTCTAACCATCAGCTTTGATGGCTCTTGGCATGCCCAAAGGGGCTGCTGCCACTGCCTTTGCTGGCCTGTTGGTTTGAGGAGGCAGATTGTTTTTTTTTAACACCATCCAACCTACCTTTTTGCATGGAGGTTGTTAAAGGGGGAAACAAAGCCAGTGCATGAAGTGATGAGGAACAGTGTGAGGGTCCATGCTCATTCTGGTTGTGTACTAGGCGCTGTTCCAAGCACTTATGTGTATTCGCTTTTTTAGTTCACCCACCACCCTATGTGAATGCATGTGTGCTAAGTCTCTTCAGTCGTGTCTGACTCTTTGCAACCCTATGGATTGTAGCCCACCAGGCTCCTCTGTCCAGTATTCCTGCCCACTCCAGTATTCTTGTCTGGGATTCTTCAGGCAAGAATACTGGAGTGGGTTGCCATGCCCTCCTCCAGGAGATCTTCCCAACAAACCTAAGAGGCAGCATCTGTTACTATCATCACATCCACTTCTAATGGCAATGAAGCTGAGATCCAGAGAGATTGAGTGACCTGCTCAAGGTCACATTAGTAAGTGGCGGGGCTGGGCTTTGAACCTGTGCCATCTGGGTACAGACTCCACATCCTTCCTTACTACATTATGTCTTCTCTGGGGATTCATGAGTCCAAGAAGACTTCACAGGCCTGTTTTATCCATGCCTTTCCTTCTCTGTGACCTGACTGTTACACATACATTAGTACTGCTGCTGTGTTGTCTTTGGGTTAAAAAGGATAGGAGAGAAGTGGCAAAGTGGTAATGGCATGATGTCTATGTCATCATGCTTCATCATCCTTGCATCTAACCTCCCAATTGTAGATTTTATCTAAAGATCCATGGCCTTTGAGAAGCTGTTAGGTTTAAAATACATGAAGGTATGCATGCATGCCTGCTCAGTTGCTAGGTCATGTCTGATCTGTGACCCTGGACTGTAACCTGCCAGGTTCCTCTGTCCACGGGATTATCCAGGCAAGAATGCCAGAGTGGGTTGCTCGTTCCTCCTCCAGGGGATCTTCCTGACCCAGGGATAGAACCTGTGTCTCCTGCACTGCATATTCTTTACCACTGAGCCACCAGCACCACATGAAGATATAAGCGAGTATAAATTTTAATGAACAAGTTGAGAATGCCCTCTTTTACCATTTGCAGATCAGAACTGAGTCCATGTGCAGGTCAGCAGGCACGCCTGAGAACTAGGAAACTTTCTGAATTTATTGGCACCACTCCTCTAGATTACAGGTGAATTTTCAATCAGGCTTCCACAAATCAGGCCCCGAATGTCTCTCAGTGCATCTCTGAGTACATACCAAACTCTGTCTGGGCACATGCCAGGAGGTAACTTAAGGTAGCAACAGAGATGTATGGTTGTTTCCTTCAAAGCGATACATCAAAATAATTATGTCTGTGCTTTTGGTCCTAGAAGCACAAACTGAGGCTGCTGATGTGGAAAGGGAAAGACACTCAGAGGAATATTTTAATTTTAGAAAACAGGCCTTATCATCAAAGAAATTGCTCTCTTTAATTCATTAAAACCACATTCCTTTCAAATGAGAATAAAACTAATATTTCTTAATGCCGTTCATCGTTAATATTATGCCAATTATTGCATTACTTTTGGTTGATAAATATTCACAGGATAAATGAAGCCCACAAGATGGATTAATTCTACAGTAGCACAAACAAAAAACTTTCAATATTTTATATCACATAATTAAATGCTGTTTGTTGTTTCTAGAACCAGGACTTGGGACATTTTAATTAATTGCTTCAAGAAGACAGTAAGACATGTCTCGTGGTTGATATTTGGGATCAGATATTTATAAACACTGCATAACACTGCTGATGAATTACATGTGCAGAATAAATCCTACCTGCAGAAGTCTGGGGGCACCATGCCATAAACATTGATCCTGTCACAGAGTTCCAGGGCTATTGTCATTGTGAACCAGCCAGTGCTGAGCCAAGTGTTGGAGATCTTCCTGGAAGGAACAATAGTTTAGTCTGCAAACTGGTAAAGTAATCATTACACCCCTTCCATCTTAAATCTTATCTGGAACAAGGATGACTATATACACACACACACTCCCTCTCCATTTGATAAACAGCCAGAACTTTACCAGATAGCAATATGTTACCAATACCACCATATTCCATGATACAATGGTAAATGATGTCAATGTTCCATTATGGTGGGTTCTTAAGGGACTTCTACATAGCCAAAGATCATGATCAATGTTTATGTGCAAGTTATTACCTATTTCTTTTTTAAAAAATATTTATTTATCTATTTATTTGGCTGCATTAGATTTTACTTGTGGCACGAGGGCTTGGTTGCCCCATGGCTTGTGGGATCTTCATTTCACAACCAGGGATAGGACCCATGACCCCTGTATTGGAAGGTGGATTTTAACCACTGGACCACCTGGGAAGTCCCACCACTCAATTTCTTGTAAGACGACAATCATCATGTGTCAAATCTTTTTTCACTAGAATACTTGACTAGCAATAAATATTCTTTTTTCTCCAAGCAGGGTGGATAATGAAGAGCTTATTAAAATGAATAAATACAGTTGTCTTTATCTGCTGCTGCATCGCTTTAGTCGTGTCCGACTCTGTGTGACCCCATAGACGGCAGTTAACCAGGCTTCCCATCCCTGGGATTCTCCAGGCAAGAACACTGGAGTGGGTTGCCATTTCCTTCTCCAATGCATGAAAGTGAAAAGTGAAAGTGAAGTCACTCAGTCGTGTCTGACTCTAGCGACCCCATGGACTGCAGCCTACCAGGCTCCTCCGTCCAGGGGATTTTCCAGGCAAAAGTACTGGAGTGGGGTGCCATTGCCTTCTCCGTGTCTTTATCTACCAATTGATTGATTGATCAATCAAATGGTTGTAAGGTAGAAGCTTGCCTTTAACTAGACTAACTGACACCTAAATCTTGACTGAATGTCTTTCCTTAAAAGAAGTCCATTCATTTAGGAAGGGACTAATGATCAGAGGAAGAGGACACAGGAACACTTATGTTTAATTTAGTGTTTGCTTTATTTTCCATCAAAAGAGTCAGAGCCCTATGAAAATTTTTATTAGAAGAACCAAAAATTGACAGAATATAAGGATTGCATTGGTGGGTTTCAACATTCATTCATTTACCCATTCAAACATCTGTGTTGAGCTCTAACCACATTCTGAGTCCAAGGGTAGCTGTGGAGACATACCATTAAGGTCTCAGTTGACCTGTGAGGATGACTTGGTCCACCATGCTATGCTGCTGTGGATATTAATTTCAATTCTTTGGGGATTGCTGTTTTTATTTTTTTCCCCAGTGCTTATGGTAGGCCTCATTAGCCAGTTTTAAAACCTTATCCTCAAGGTCAGACTGCCTGATTTTGCCCAGCCATAGCACCATCTGTGATATGAATAATGGAGTTGCAGAAAAGCTTTTCTACTGGCACTGCATAGTACCCCTCTTTAAGGAGGAAGAGTTTTTCTTAAGCAGTTTGCATTATTTCCATTTCACATAAGGAATAACAATCAAAAAAGGTGTTTTAAGAAGTCTTTTGTTTTATCACATACCTGACAGGAATGGATAATTTAGTCATTCCTGAGCTTATGGCTTCAACTTTCTAGTTCTTAATCTCTTTACTCATTTTTATTTTCCATTCTACTGTATCCTGATCCAGTAATATCCCAGGAAGTCCATTTAAAAGATTCTTAAGATGGATATAACACAGATTTGTATCTTACTAGTTTCTATCATTCACCAGCTGAATGACCTGAGGCAGGTTACTACTATTCTTTGAGCCTTGATTTTTTATCCAGAAAGCAGGCATGGGAAGCTCTATCTTCCTGAGCAATTTGTAATTTCAAAGACTAAGAGAGACAACATCATAAGAAGTATAAAGTCTGGTATGTTGATACATCAAGGTCCCTTCCTCCTCTCTTGGTTGCTAGGTTGGAGCAAATGAAGTAAATAATTCAGCCATTACTCTAAGTGCTTTTTAACACACATAAAGAAACTGATATCCTTCTAACATGGCTACTGGCTCTTATGCAGAATCCATCATCAGTAGTTAGGGAAGTAATCAGAAAATTCTGGGACCTCCAGTCTACACAGGTATTAACGATCCCACTTCTTTCTCACCAGGACTATGTATTCCTAAGACCTTTGGAACTGAGGGGGTAGCAGAGCTGAATGGGGGAGGGGAAGGGAAGGCTGTGCCATACCTTGTCTTCACCAAGGCTGTGACCTTGAGATGGCCAGTTGTTCTAGACTTAAACTAGGTTAGTGAATAAGTAGGAGAATGTGGGGCTCAGGAAGAGAATGACAGCTTATTGACATCCACAGATTCCTGATCCAAGAATCACACCTGTGTCCCTATGATTTCAAGTTGTAGGAAACACCAAGAGGGCTTTTTCCCAGTGGCAGAAACTTCCCCACAATTTTGGCTTTCTTTTGTGTGATGTAGTAGAAATCACAAGCCACAGTCTGAAATACAGGAGGATGGGACTCTACAGTAAAAGGTTTAATGGGTAAAAATGGGGAGAATTCAAAATGGAGGACTAAAGAAACCAAGATGAAGGTTTCTTTAAAGTGCCACTTGAAATTTCCCAGACCTGCAAAATAATAGCCTTTTGGAGAAGCTCACACGCTACAGACATGCAACTGCTCTGTGCTGTCTGTCTAAAATGATTCAAACTCTTTTTCCAGCAAAGGAATATCCACTGTTTTTATACTTAATCAGCTGTAATGAAGGAATATGAAGAGCTGTCATGTGCTTATTAGGGGAAATGATCAGATATTCTTTTATATGATGAAGTAACATACTGAGCTGATAATTCTATAGTGCATACTAAATTACAATTAAAGGCCTTTCTGCTCCACCAGAATCTCATTTATAATCTCTATGGAAATATTCTTCCTGCAGTTATTTCATTTATGCTTCTTTTATCTAATTACTATAATATTGGTTCTGAATCATATTTTCCTAATGTACCCTTATTCAATTATAAAGTTATTTTCAAGTACAGTTACTTTCTAATATCAAAGAATACCACTTGGCCATCTATGTCATTTGTCATGCTTCTTAATTGCAGATTGTTTCTGAGCCACTTTTTTCTTCACTTTTAAGTAGGGTGAAACTTCCATAAATCAGAATCTACTGAATTATCCCATTTCTTCAAAATATTAGCCTGAAATGAATGTCCAGATCATGAGATGTGCAAAATCAGATATTCCATACTAAGTGTATCTTTAATCCATGCTACTGTGTTCAGTTCAGTTCAGTTCAGTTCAGTCGCTCAGTCGTGTCCGACTCTTTGGGACCCCATGAACCGCAGCACGCCAGGCCTCCCTGTCCATCACCAACTCCCGGAGTTCACTCAGACTCACGTCCATCGAGTCAGTGATGCCATCCAGCCATCTCATCCTCTGTCGTCCCCTTCTCCTCCTGCCCCCAATCCCTCCCAGCATCAGGGTCTTTTCCAATGAGTCAACTCTTCGCATGAGGTGGCCAAAGTACTGGAGTTTCAGCTTTAGCACCATTCCTTCCAAAGAAATCCTGGGGCTGATCTCCTTTGGAATGGACTGGTTGGATCTCCTTGCAGTCCAAGTGGTTTCAAGAAGAGCAGAATATAGGTAATACTGGTAGACATTAAATGTTTTGTGTTTTAGTTTACAGAAATAGTTTTGCTCTGAAGGGCTGTTTCTGACTTTGTTCTTTCAGCTTGGAGTACACTACAGATTAACAATATGGACACATAAGAATATTGAGTCAGTACAAGATCAGCTTCTTTTTTTTAAGCATACTTAAAAAATATTTATTTATTTTTGGCTCTGCTGGGTCTTTGTTGCTGCACAGGCTTTCTCTAGTTGGAGAGAGCAGGGGCTACTCTCTGATTGTGGTGCTTGGGCTTCTCATTGCTAGGACTTCTTTCATTGCAGAGCATGGGCTCAGTTGTTGCGACCTGTATGTGGGCTCAGGAGTTTCAGTTCCCAGGCTCTATAGCCCGGGCTCAGTAACTGTGGCACACAGGCTTAGCTGCTCTTCTTCCCAGATCAGATCAGATCAGTCGCTCAGTCGTGTCCGACTCTTTGGGACCCCATGAACCGCAGCACGCCAGGCCTCCCTGTCCATCACCAACTCCCGGAGTTCACTCAGACTCACGTCCATCGAGTCAGTGATGCCATCCAGCCATCTCATCCTCTGTCGTCCCCTTCTCCTCCTGCCCCCAATCCCTCCCAGCATCAGGGTCTTTTCCAATGAGTCAACTCTTCGCATGAGGTGGCCAAAGTACTGGAGTTTCAGCTTTAGCACCATTCCTTCCAAAGAAATCCTGGGGCTGATCTCCTTTGGAATGGACTGGTTGGATCTCCTTGCAGTCCAAGTGGTTTCAAGAAGAGCAGAATATAGGTAATACTGGTAGACATTAAATGTTTTGTGTTTTAGTTTACAGAAATAGTTTTGCTCTGAAGGGCTGTTTCTGACTTTGTTCTTTCAGCTTGGAGTACACTACAGATTAACAATATGGACACATAAGAATATTGAGTCAGTACAAGATCAGCTTCTTTTTTTTAAGCATACTTAAAAAATATTTATTTATTTTTGGCTCTGCTGGGTCTTTGTTGCTGCACAGGCTTTCTCTAGTTGGAGAGAGCAGGGGCTACTCTCTGATTGTGGTGCTTGGGCTTCTCATTGCTAGGACTTCTTTCATTGCAGAGCATGGGCTCAGTTGTTGCGACCTGTATGTGGGCTCAGGAGTTTCAGTTCCCAGGCTCTATAGCCCGGGCTCAGTAACTGTGGCACACAGGCTTAGCTGCTCTTCTTCCCAGATCAGATCAGATCAGTCGCTCAGTCGTGTCCGACTCTTTGCGACCCCATGAATTGCAGCACGCCAGGCCTCCCTGAACATCACCAACTCCTGGAGTTCACTCAGACTCACATCCGTTGAGTCAGTGATGCCATCCAGCCATCTCATCCTCTGTCGTCCCCTTCTCCTCCTGCCCCCAATCCCTCCCAGCATCAGAGTCTTTTCCAATGAGTCAACTCTTCACATGAGGTGGCCAAAGTACTGGAGTTTCAGCTTTAGCATCATTCCTTCCAAAGAAATCCCAGGGCTGATCTCCTTCAGAATGGCCTGGTTGGATCTCCTTGCAGTCCAAGGGACTCTCAGGAGTCTTCTCCAACACCACAGTTCAAAAGCATCAATTCTTCAGCACTCAGCCTTCTTCACAGTCCAACTCTCACATCCATACGTGACCACTGGAAAAACCATAGCCTTCACTAGACGAACCTTTGTTGGCAAAGTAATGTCTCTGCTTTTCAATATGCTATCTAGGTTGGTCATAGCTTTCCTTCCAAGGAGTAAGTGTCTTTTAATTTCATGGCTTCAGTCACCATCTGTAGTGATTTTGGAGCCCAGAAAAATAAAGTCTGACACTGTTTCCACTGTTTCCCCATCTATTTCCCATGAAGTGATGGGACCGGATGCCATGATCTTCGTTTTCCGAATGTTGAGCTTTAAGCCAACTTTTTCACGCTCCTCTTTCACTTTCATCAAGAGGCTTTTTAGTTCCTCTTCACTTTCTGCCATAAGGGTGGTGTCATCTGCATATCTGAGGTTATTGATATTTCTCCTGGCAATCTTGACTCCAGCTTGTGTTTCTTCCAGTCCAGCGTTTCTCATGATGTACTCTGCATATAAGTTAAATAAACAGTGTGACAATATACAGCCTTGACGTACTCCTTTTCCTATTTGGAACCAGTCTGTTGTTCCATGTCCAGTTCTAACTGTTGCTTCCTGACCTGCATACAGATTTCTCAAGAGGCAGATCAGGTGGTCTGGTATTCCCATCTCTTGAAGAATTTTCCACAGTTTGTTGTGATCAATATAGTCAAAGGCTTTGGCATAGTCACTAAAGCAGAAATAGATGTTTTTCTGGAACTCTCTTGCTTTTTCCATGATCCAGCAGATGTTGGCAATTTGATCTCTGGTTCCTCTGCCTTTTCTAAAACCAGCTTGAACATCAGGAAATTCACGGTTCACATATTGCTGAAGCCTGGCTTGGAGAATTTTGAGCATTACTTTACTAGCATGTGAGATGAGTGCAATTGTGCAATAGTTTGAGCATTCTTTGGCATTGCCTTTCTTTGGGATTGGAATGAAAACTGACCTTTTCCAGTCCTGTGGCCACTGCTGAGTTTTCCAAATTTGCTGGTATATTAAGTGCAGCACTTTCACAGCATCATCTTCTTCCCAGATCAGGGATCAAACCTATGTCTCCTGCATTGGCAGGTGGATTCTTAACCACTGAGCCACCTGGAAAACCCTTACTTCTTGCGTACTGCAAAAAAGGTTTTCACTGGTCAGAATTTAATGAGTTTGGTAGTGGATTATGTCTTAATGTGAGATTGTTTCCTAAAGGTCTGAGGAGAATCAGTATGGAATGACTAATCTCGAAGTTATCAACTTAATCCCTTAAGAAGTTCCAGCATGTGTACAGGCTAAGTTGCTTCAGTCACGTTTGACTATTTGCAACCCTATGGTCTATAGCCCACCAGGCTTTTCTGTCTGTGGGATTCTCCAGGCAAGAATTCTGGAGTGGGTTGCCATGCCCTCCTGCAGGGAATCCTCTGACCCAATCCTCCGACGCGGGATTGAACCTGTGTGTCTTGTGTGTCTCTTGCGTGTCTCCAGCATTGGCAGGAAGGTTCTTTACCTCTAGCGCTACCTGGGAAACCCCAAGAAGATCCAGAGCAATGCGTAATTATTTGATATAGCTAACACTGCAGCAGTGTTTCAGGAATACTTAAATCTAGCAAACAACCATTAAACTCAAAAGAGAAGTGTTTTCTATTGAAGAGAGTGTTTTTACTTATTTTGAATTTTCCAAACACAAAAATTGAAACCGTAAATAACTTCCTTCACTCTCCTTCTCTTATAAAATGCTCTTTTGGTTAAAGAACTCATACAAATGAGCAACAGTCTGTCTTATTTGTGGTTTTTAAAAGATAATGAATGACTGGATTTCATGACAGTGTGTGATGATGACAAGATCCCCTGTGTGATCTACTGACTGGGTTAACCATGGAATTAGTCACCTGGACCTCCAGGGAAGGAGGCCACAGTGCCAGCAGCTGGGTCCCGCTCTCCTCACTCCATCAGAAATCATACTTACTCTTGCCTGACCAGCCCTCCAATGATCACAAAGATTTCCAGGATTTAAAAAGAAAGCTCTTCCCAAGAAAGAATTTGGGGAGAGTGAGCTCTATTCTTTCTTTAAGACTGTTCTCCATAATGAGTTACTTAAGCTAGTCCAAAGGATTTAGTACTTCCTATTCTTTATTTCTTGGGCTCCAAAATCACTGAGGGTGGTGAATGCAACAATGAAATTAGAAGACACTTGCTTCTTGGAAGGAAAGCTATGACAAACCCAGACAACGTATTAAAAAGCAAAGACATCACTTTGCCAACAAAGGTCCATATAGTCAAAGCTATGGTTTTTCCAATAGTCATGTACGAATTTGAGAATTGGACCATAAAAAAAGGCTGAGCTCTGAAGAATTGATGCTTTTGAATTGTGGTGCTAGAGAAGACTCTTGAGAATCCCTTGGACAGCAAGGAGATCAAAGTAGTCTATCCTAAAGGAAATTAACCCTGAATATTCATTGGAAGGACAGGGAGGCCTAGTGTGCTGCCGTCCATGGGGTCGCAATTAGTCAGACAAAACTGAGTGACTGAACAGCAACATTCATTAGAAAGACTGATGCTAAAGCTGAAGCTCCAATACTTTGGCCACCTGATGTGAAGAGCTGACTCATTGGAAAAGCCTCTGATGCTGGGCAAGATTGAAAGCAAAAGGAGAAGAGGGTGGCAGAGGATGAGATAGTTGGATGGCATCACTGACTCAATTTACATGAACTTGAGCAAACTCTGGGAGATAGTGAAGGACAGGGAAGCCTGGTGTGCTGCAGTCCACAAACAGCTGAACATGACTTAGTGACTGAACAACAACAAATTCTTTATTTATCAGAAATTGACTCAGGAACAGTTTTTGTTAGGAAAGGGGTAAGTTATATCATTAAACGCATATTAATTATAAAAGTACATGTTTTTAGAATTGAGGAAACGAGTAAAATTTAATCATTAGACCAGTCCTATGAAGCCTAGTCACTGTGCACTTTTCACATGTGAAGTTACTAAAAGGTTAGCTATTTTGTCCTAGACTATACAGCTAGTGAGGGACAGAGTCAAAATTCCAACCCAGAGCTGTGTATTTGGACACCGCACTGTTCACTATGTACACCGCACTGTTCCTTTCGATACCTGTAACTGTCCTTTTCTTCACTGAGATTTAGCCGATTCCTCACCCTTTATCTCTGCCTCCTCTCCAGCTGCCCACACCACCACCCCACCACCACCCTCCTGCCCACAGTCACAGGAACTCTTCTCCAACCCCCTGCAAGTCTTCTCACTTCTCACCTTCTCACACCCATAAGGGCACTTTTTTCTCCGCTTCTCAGGTTCTTCTTTACCTGGATAAATACTTATTGACCTCAGCCTCAGCTTAAATACATCTTTGGGAGAAAGTCTTTCCACCAGACCCTCATCTTCTAGACCAGTGCTTTTTAAAAGATTTGGACTTCCAGTAAGAAATACATTTTACATCGTGATTGAGTGTATATGCTCACATGTATTATACATGGCTTTCATTTCATAGTTTTCTAAAGCACGTAATTTAGTGCTTTTTAGTATATTCACAGTTATGCCATCATCATCCCTATCTAATTCTAGAATGATTTTATCACATCAGAAAGACGTCTCTGTATATGTATATTTTTATGTATAAAACTGAAATAAATTTTATTTCATGAAATAATACTTTTCCTTACTTACTGTGGGGAATGAATGCTGAAATTGTCTTTTATTACATCTATTCCATTCTTTCTATTATATTAAAAAAAATCTTATAGTGACTCACTGCATGCATTTTGTGTCCCATCACGGATCTGTAACTAACAGTTTGGTAAGCCTTGCCCTAGACTACAGCCCGTCTCCCTGTCCCACAGGTCAGAGGACCATTTTCTTCCCCTCACAAGACCTAGTACATTGGCCACTACTTGGTGAATATCTGCCCACCCTAGAAGACTATATTCCTGGAGGGCAGGTTCTACATCTGCTTTTTTTTGACTATATGTATTTCCCATACCAGGTGCAGTGAAATAGCAGGCACTAATAAATATCTGTTGACTGAATAAATATTTGCCTTTGAAGAGAAAAACAACCCTATGTACTTCTTTTTGGTTAGTGTTCACATGAGGAACTAAAATGCAAGAAACCTATTATCTTGCACTTACTACCAATGTAAGCCAGCAGCAGCATCACCTCTTCCTCCAAAGTAGGGATATGGCCCTGAATTATCCATATAAATACTCTCTTCACTTTGCCTATAAATTCAACTTGAACAGTCCAATCTCCAGGAGGCCCCTACAGATGAACTCTGTCCACAGCATGAACAGCGGGGCCAAAGCAGAAAGCCCTAAGCAAGAGCTTTTAGAAAGAATAAATACTTCCATTGGCAGCAACATGCGTGGACGTAGAGCTTATCATATTAAGCAAAGTAAGTCAGAGAAAGACGAATATCATATATCACTTACATGTGGAATCTTGAAAAAAAAAACTGTATGAATAAACTTATTTACAAAACAGAGACAGACTCACAGATTTAGAATAAAAAGTTACTGTTACCAAAAGGGGTAGTGAGGGAAAGAGATAAATAAGGAGTTTGGAATTAACCACTCCTATATATAAAACATATAAACAACAAGGACTTACACTACAGCACAGGGAACTGTATTAAATATCTTGTAATAACCTCTAACAGAAAAGAATCTGAGAAATCTTATATTACACATAAGTATACATATAATATATATAAAATTATATATAGTTGTTCTCCATATATATATATATATACACACACAAACATATATGTTCTCCATATATATACATACATATATATGTTCTCCATATATATATATATACACACACACACTCACACATTTATACACAAAACTGAACTGGGCTTCCCAGGTGGCTCTGTGGTAAAGAATCTGCCTACCAAGGCAGGAGACTTGAGAGCTGTAGGTTCAATCCCTGGGTCAGGAAGATCCGCTAGAGTAGGAAATGGCTCCCCACTCTAGTATTCTTACCTGGAAAATTCCATGGACAGTGGAACCTCAGTAGGCTACAGTCCATGGGGTTGCGAAGAGTCAGACAGAACTTAGCACACATATAACTGAATTGCTTTGCTCTACACCTGAAACTACAACATTGTAAATGAAGTATACTTCAATTTAAAAAAAAAAGATTAAAAATTTAAAGAAAAAGAAGCTTATCTGACATAAGCATTAAAAAACAAACAAACAAACAAAAAAAAAACTTCGCTCTTGGTGAATTGGCCAGCCAGGGAGAACGTTTCCTGGCCCTAGCCCATCCCCCGTGCCACCTCTTGCCCTCGCCTCCGTACCTGTCTTTGCCGGTCTCACGCTTGAAGAGCTCGTCGAACTGCAGCATCTTGTGGCGCGTGATCATGAAGGCCTTCAGCCGGGGCAGCACCTGGCTCAGCAGCTGCAGGTTGTTGTAGACCTGGCCCTTGCCGTCGCGACGCATGTAGCTGCTGGGTCCCCAGAAGATGAACACGGTGCCCTGGCTGACGTTGAGCAGGTCGTGGCGGTTGCGGAGGATCCGCTGGATGCTGGAATGAGCGATGACCCGCAGGCTGGTGCGGTTGCCCACGTCCCGCCCGTAGCCACGCGTGGGGGCATCGTTCATGCGAATGACACATTCAGTCTGGTCAATCTGGGCGCCTTGCCTGCTGCGCAGCAGCTGCCCGGAGCTCGTCACCAGGGCGCAGTCCCTGCAGTGCATTTTCAGCGGCTGGAAGGAGAGGGAGAAGGACTCCATCAGTGGGCAATGCTCTCTTGGCACCAGCAGGTCACTTTCCTGCATCTGAGGGCTGCCTCTCTTTTTTCTCCTCCCTCTTTTGTCAAAATATACCCCTGATGCTATTACCTCATCAGACTAGTGTCAGGGAGCACTGGACAACAGGAAAAGAGCCAGCAGTGACCTGTCGAACATGGGGGTCTGGGCTTCACTGATATTAACATATCAGACTGTTATATCAATGTAACAAGCTTGCTGTGACTGCCATTTTACAGATAATGATACCCCAAGGCTCAGAGACATTAAAAAAAAAATGCTCAGATACATAACTAGCAAGTAATGAAGTCATGCTCTCAAATTCAGGTCTTTCTGAATCCGAAGTTACCCCTAAGTTGAAGAAAAGACTATATTACAATGTGCTCTGACACTAGTTTTGATGCTCTTGACTCACCTGATTGGAAGTTAAGCATATATGAGTATTCTTCGATGCAGTACAAATATATTTATCCTAAATAGGCATCGTCTAAAAATCACAGGAGAAAAGACATGCAAATTGTAACCCCTCAGATGCCATAATTTTGAAATGACAATTAGGATTGTTTCTCCCATTTTAAAGGAAGACAGCAAGAAACTGAGTTGGTCCACCTTCAGAAATGCGAAGAAAGCCTTAAGCTCATCGAGTGCACACATGCCCTGTGGGAGCCCTGGGTCTGCAGTCACCACCACGGCAACGCCAAGGACGGGGCTCGTTTCAATACCCTGAACCCCGATGTGTTTTCTGAACAGCAACATTCCTACATGCTATACATTTCCCTGATCGTGTTTAATGAGAAATAGCTTGGTTGCGGTTTGAAGATAATGTAATTAGGGCCTGAGGCCAAGGCCAACAAGTGCACAAGAAACTGACAGTCAAGAATGTTCCAAAGGACAGTTGCTCTATTATATTTTCCCCAGAGACTCTGTCCTCCTTCCCTGTTAACTTTGAACTGGACACACCAGGTCCTGCACAGTCCCAGGAAATTGGTTCCAATTTTGTGCTGCGTGTATTCAGTTGTATATTTACTCTGGGAGTTTCTTGAACCATGGCTCTATCTTCAGAATCAGACAGAGAGCACCCAAAGGTGGCCACCTTCCCTCACTGCAGAGTGGCGAAGGGCACCCACACAGGATGGTCCAGGCTTGGCCCTACCACCTGTTAGCTTTGGGACCTTGGCCATTCACTAACCTCCACAAGTCTCAGTTTTCTCATCTTTAACTGGGGATAATTTATGCACCATTCCACTTTGCTGGAACACATAGAATCAACTTGAGTCATATGAAATTGCCAGTATTTGACCTGAAAAATTATTAATAGAAATTGCATGCAGTTCAACCTGGTCCTTACCGTAGGACCTGGCACAGTGTCGTTCATTAAGTGATGGCTGATTCGGGGATTATCAGGAAGAGTGGAGAGCATTGTAGGTCCGTACCAAGTCAGTATGTACTGATCACCCAGAGTCAATCATTGACACATGGGCTTATGAAATGGCAATTCTACCACTGCAAATTCTCATCATTCATTTGACATCAAGTTACTCTCAGGTGAGGCTTCCCTGGTGGCTCAGACAGTAAAGAATCTGCCTGCAATGCGAGACCCAGGTTCAATCCCTGGGTTGGGAAGATCCCCTGGAGAAGGGAATGGCATCAACTCTAGTATTCTTGTCTGGAGAATCCCCATGGACAGAGGAGGCTGGCAGGCTACGTCCGCAGAGTCACAAAGAGTCGGACACGACTGAGTGACTTTCAGTTTCACTACTCTTAGGTGACATGCACTGTGCTGGGCAGTAAGAATGCAAATGGAATGGAAAAACAGAACCCTTCAAAGTTTATACTTTAGTAGTGGGCAGTGGGTCAGTAAAGAGGTGCAATAAAATATGACACATTGCAGGGCTGTGCCTCAGTGTTAGTAAAGGGGGCTGTTTGGAGCAGAGCAGAGCGGGGAACATAAAGGAAAGAGTGAACTAATATTAATATTAGTTAATATTTCTGGATGTCCCTATGTGCCAGGCACTGTTATGAGCTTTTTATATAATTGCATTAATTCTTCAAATAACCCTATAAGAAAGATACATCATCACCCCTATTTTACTAATGAGAATATTGAGGAGTGGAAAAACAACCCGGTTTGTTAGGGGTTATTTGGGTTTTAGCACCAAAAGTCTTATATCCTGGGAAACTTCTACTCATGTAGAAGCCCACTTAAAACATTTCTACAAAGATGACTGGGGCATCTGCAAATAGCACATTACCAAATGATGATTAGGGTCAGAAGACCCAGGGTCTAAAGCAGGCTTTATCGCCAATCAGGTACTTAACTTTCTCACTCGTAAAACAAAGAGAGGGCCAACTAAGATGCTAATAGCCAGATGACATTCATTCGTTCATTCATTTAAAAGACATTCATTGAGCGCTTAATATACCCCTGAGGTACAGTGTAACTCAGTCCATTTGCTTGATAAGGTCACTTTGTAAGATTTCATTCCACTGGACCCCAAGACCATTGGAACCCGCTTTTTCTTATCAGACTCACCTAGAACTATTAATCCTGAATTTTCCAGTCTGATCTATAATTTCTAGATATTGTGCTCATTTTTACTGGGGAAAAATTCTAAAGAAAGGTCCCAGTATCTCTTTCCCTGTAATGAATTATTCTACTGTGATTCTCAGAGCACAGGCTGCTTGATGGGTGAAACTGGTAACACCTCTGAAGATTCCAAGGACTTCTCCCTCTCTCTCTTTCTCCTATGCCCATGTGAGGCCAGATGAAGACCCTTTTAGGGAAGGTCAACATTCCTGACTATGCCATACAGACCCTCTGTGATTCCTGGGCACAGGACAGAACACACTGGGGTCCACCCTGTCCCAGAAAGCCCTCCCTCATGCCCACCTGCCTGAGCTCTGAGGTATATTGATTACCTTGGACACCAGCACCTTCTCTTTGTGTTGCTCAGATGCACCAAACAATGCGGAAAAGATCGATGTCTGAATTATGCCTTAAGTGCCTTTCAGTAAGTGGAGCCAATAAAATGACAGTAACTGTTCTAAACATAATGTTCCACTTCCTGCAGTTGATAAGAGCATGTACCAAAGGCTGAATCCCTTCCAAAGGACGAAACAAAGTCTCTTTCCTGCATTCAGAGGGACTAAGGATATCTTGGGAGGTGGAATGACTATACAGATTTTGGGACCCAGGTTCTTGGAATGTTACTCCTCTGAGACAGCCTGGCTCCTCCATATCGCAGGACCATGACCATCCTGAGGGTCTTAATGAAACGGGTGGATATATTCATGCCTTGGTGAGTTAAGATTCCTGACAGAGTATTGACAGTCTTCACTTAAGCACCCAGACGCTGAGTTGATGAATCACGCAGAGGAGTTTGGGAAAGTGAAGCTGGGGCTGTGCTGGCGCACCTGGGAGGTAAACCTGCACCAAGGATGCAAGAGGGGTAGTGGCTCCCTGTGAACCACTGCATCCCTATCCTTTCTTTCTTTCTTCTCACAGTATTCAGCCTCCCTGAGTCTCGGGGACATTTTCCTTAAAGCCCCATTTGGTGAGGTGTTCTGACCCTGGTGGGAACATGAGCACCCATATTAGGTTACTCCAAAATCTCTCTTGCTTCCTGACCCACAAAAAACACTCAATTGCTACTGAATAGACAGATGAGTTGATAAGTGAGTGAATGAAATTCAACCTCTACACTTCTCTGTCTTCTGAGAAAACCTACACACATAAAAAGAAGACATCATGTGATGTGTCCTATGCCCAACAATTTGCCTGTAGCCCTATGTACCAATACCATGGAGAGAAGCAGGGGAGAGCACAGTGGAAGCTCTGTCTGCAGAGAAGGAGGCTGAGCCGTTTGCCTCAAGGCAGCCACTTGGCCCAGGGAGTCATAATGGCCAGAGCCCAGGGCACTGCTTGGAATTAATGGCTGACTGGGAAAATGGCCCAGGACACAGTAAGGGCCATTAAACCCAGCCAGTTATTAATCCCCAGTAAGAGCTCAATGCCAAGGTCATTAGAGCTATTGTATGTTGAAAAATGCTGAGGAAAGTCTTCAAGGCACAGAGGAGTTTCCCATTGTCCAGGCCACTGATGCTCAGGCCCTAGGAGTGCGGTGCACAGGAGTGTGTGCACAGGAGTGTGCGGGGAGCAGCTGAGGGAGAGTGCACATATTGCACACACACACAGACGTGGGCACACACAAAGTTTACCATTTTATCTTTGCTATCACTTCTGCTTTTTGATAATATAAAGATTTGGCATCAGCCGACTTCCCTGGGTTGGGGAGATCCCCTGGAGAAGGGACCGGATACCCATTCCAGTATTCTGGCCTAGAGAATTCCATGGACCATATAGTCCATGGGGTCACAGAGTTGGACATGACTGAGCGACTTTCACTTCCTAGGACAGTGGCTGCCACTTACTGGGGGCTCATAAAAGTGTGAATGAACTTCTATCTTCATCCTCTACTCCTGGGGAAAAAAAAACAAAAACCCTACAATCGGGGAATAGGGGAGAATGACAACTTTCATCACAACTTACTCCTTTGGGCCATAGCGACAGGGGCAATTCCTGCTTGAGAAAGTATGCTCAGGGAATCAAGGTTTGATTTCTGTCTCAGCTCAAAGAGCAAGAGCAGAAGGAATTCTCCCTGTGACCCAGCTGATGCCTCCTGAGCCTTTCTTAAAAGAACAGACCGGGCCAAGTCAAATTAAACTTGACACCTGAAACACTCAGGGATGTCCTTGCAAACATTTGCAGCATGGCTATCTTGGGCTTCAGTTTTTAAAATTCTGATTTATTTGGCAGAAAGAAAGGCACCTCAGAGCATGATGTCCATTAGTTTGGTAATGAGACCAGTCTTGCTCTGGGAGCTGACTCTTGGTCTGGAGTAAACATAAGATATATTAAATGGCTTCAGGTATTTCAAGAATCTCTGCACTTTTAAAGCTGATGTTTTCCTGTAATTACTGGGCTGTTATTACCTGTCAATCTCTGTTTAGCCTGACACTGGGTATAAGGCACTCTGGTTATTTAATATGATTCACTGGAAAAATGTTACTCCTTCAAGTTGCTCCTCTCCCTCTTGTTTAATGACATGCCCACCCATTAGCCAAGAAGCCCTCCTCTAGCCACCCAATGCTACTTTCCATGATTTCTGTCCACTGTCTGGCTGAGGATGAAGGAACACTTTGGGCAGGAGTTAGTACTAAACAGTGTTTAAAATATGGCCTTTGGGACTTCCCTGGTGGTCCATTGGTTAAGAATCCACCTGCCAATGTAAGGAACATGAGCTTGATTCCTGGTCTGGGAAGATCCCACATGTCGCAGGGCAGCTAAGCCTGTGCACCACAACTACTGAAGCCGTGCACCCTAGAGCCTGTGCTCTGCAACAAGAGAAGCCACCGCAATGAGAAGCCCACACACGGCAACTAGAGAGTAGCCCCTGCTTGCTGCAACTAGAGAAATCCTGGCACAGCCATGAAGACCCAGCACAGCCCCCCAAAATAAATAAATAAACAAAAACAAAATATGGTCTTTGGAGTCACTGGCTTTGAACCTACTTCTCCCATTCCTTAGGTAGATAACCTGGGGCAAGGTGGCTTAGCTTCTCTGAGCCCCAGTTTCTTCATCCATGATCAGGATATAGCAGAGTCAATCTCAAAGAAGTTTGCCCTTTCAATTCATGGTGTGCCTTCTACCTTGTTTCTCAAGGTAAAATTCAAGGATCATTCTCAACACCTCTTTCTCCACCCTCTACAGCGCATCCAACCCTACCGGATCTATCCTAAGATGTCCCAGATACTAGCGCTTCTCACCATCTCTGCTGTCACCCTCTTCATCAAAGCCACCATCATCTCTCTTTAGCTCCTGCTGCACACTCTTAATTCTTTACTTTCTTCATTCTTTCCCTCTTCCATGTTCCCATATCCACAAAGCTTCTGGGGTGACTTTTAATATGTAATTCACAGAGAGTTCTGTCCAAGATGATGTCAATACCACACTGTTTGACTACTATGGCTTTGCAATATAGTTGAAATCAGGGAGTGTGGTGCCTCTACTTGTTCTGCTTTCTGTTAATTACATGGCCATCTCTCCATTTCCTATGGCCCGATGTGATTTATATTAGCTATTTCCCCACCCAGGACACTCTTCTCCTGATCCTTGCATGATGACACTTTTATATTTGTCAAATGTTACCTCAGTCTATCCCTTCCTCTGCCAGAGACCTTCCCGGAGCCCTCAATTTCCACTGCCCTCCTTTGCCATCTTCTGCGACTCTCTCCATTATCCAGGCTTATTTTTAAACTCATATATCACCGCCCAAAGTAATCTGTATTATGGCTTGTGTGTTTACATGTTTATGTCTTTCTCCCTTACTAGAATGTAAGCGCCAAGAAATGTGGGACTTTGTCTTACTCATACTGTGTCTTCAGCAGAAAGAACAATGCTGAGCATAAAATACAAGATCAATAAATATTTTTGAATGAATGACTGAAGGATAAAGCATATAGCACTTACCACAGTGCCTGGTACATCAAGAATATGAAAGAAATGTGCTTAATGTATTTAAGTGTCACATTCTACCAACTAGTAACCACTCTAATATTTTCTGGTCTGGGTAAGTAGGTTGATATTTTGTAAAGAGAGGTATTTGAATTCTCCTGCACATGTCATAAACACTTTCAGCATTAGGTGATCTTCAAAGAGAGGCCCAGGAAATCCCATTAGTTTTTTTTTTTTTTTTAAATTTTAATGGAATTGCATTCTATTACTTAAATGCCTTTAGACAACTTTATTTATATATAATTTACATACCATAAAATTCACTCCTTTTAAATGTAAGTTCAATGATTTTAAGAATATTTACAGAGTTTTATGACCATCACCATGATCTAGTTTAAGAACATTTGGGGCTTGTGCACTGGGATGACCCAGAGGGATGGTATGGGGAGGGAGGAGGGAGGAGGGCTCAGGATGGGGAACACATGTATACCTGTGGCGGATTTATTTTGATATATGGCAAAACCAATACAATATTGTAAAGTTGAAAAATAAAATAAAATTTAAAAAAAAGAATAAAAAAAAAGAACATTCCCATAATCCTAAAGAGATGCACATCTTTACCAAGATATGTTATTTTTCATCTTATTGATAACAATTCTTCTTACAGGTATGAGGTGATATCTCATTGTGATTTAGATATGTATTTCCCTGATGATTAAGAAGACGTGGCAAGAATACACAGAATAACTGTACAAAAAAGATTTTCATGACCCAGATAATCACAATGGTGTGATCACTCACCTAGAGCCAGACATCCTGGAATGTGAAGTCAAGAGGGCCTTAGAAAACATCACTACGAACAAAGCTAGTGGAGGTGATGGAATTCCAGTGGAGCTATTCCAAATCCTAAAAGATAATGCTGTGAAAGTGCTGCACTCAATATGCCAGCAAATTTGGAAAACTCAGCAGTGGCCACAGGACTAGAAAAGGTCAGTTTTCATTCCAGTCCCAAAGAAAGGCAATGTCAAAGAACGCTCAAACTACTGCACAATTGCACTCATCTCACATGCTAGTAAAGTAATGCTCAAAATTCTCCAAGCCAGGCTTCAGCAATACTTGAGCCATATTGAACTTCCATATGTTCAAGCTGGTTTTAGAAAAGGCAGAGGAACCAGAGATCAAATTGCCAACATGCGCTGGATCATGGAAAAACCAAGAGAGTTCCAGAAAAACATCTCTTTATGCTTTAGTGACTATGCCAAAGCCTTTGACTGTGTGGATCACAATAAACTGTGGCAAATTCTGAAAGAGATGGGAATACCAGACCACCTGACCTGCCTCTTGAGAAATCTGTATGCAGGTCAGGAAGCAACAGTTAGAACTGGACATGGAACAACAGACTGGTTCCAAATAGGAAAAGGAGTTCGTCAAGGCTGTATATTGTCACCCTGCTTATTTAATTTCTATGCAGAGTACATCATGAGAAACGCTGGGCTGGAAGAAGCACAAGCTGGAATCAAGATTGCTGGGAGAAATATCAATAACCTCAGATATACAGATGACATCACCCTTATGGCAGAAAGTGAAGAGGAACTAAAAAGCCTCTTGATGAAAGTGAAAGAGGAGCGTGAAAAAGTTGGCTTAAAGCTCAACATTCAGAAAACGAAGATCATGGCATTGGGTCTCTTCATGGCATCACTTCATGGGAAATAGATGGGGAAACAGTGGAAACAGTGTCAGACTTTATTTTTTGGGGCTCCAAAATCATTGTAGATGGTGATTGCAGCCATGAAATTAAAGGACTCTTGTTCCTTGGAAGAAAAGCTGTGACCAACCTAGACAGCATATTAAAAAGCAGAGACATTACTTTGCCAACAAAGATCCATCTAGTCAAGGCTATGGTTTTTCCAGTAGTCATGTGTGGATGTGAGAGTTGGAGTATAAAGAAAGTTGAGGGCTGAAGAATTAATGCTTTTGAACTGTGGTGTTGGAGAAGACTCTTGAGAGTCCCTTGGACAGCAAGGAGATCCAACCAGTCCATCCTAAATGAGATCAGTCCTGAGTGTTCATTGGAAGGACTGATGTTGAAGCTGAAACTCCAATATTTTGGCCACCTCATGTGAAGAGCTGACTCATTTGAAAAGACCCTGATTCTGGGAAAGATTGAGGGCAGGAGAAGGGGATGACAGGGGATGAGATGATTGGATGGCATCACCAACTTAATGGACATGAGTTTGTGTGAACTCCAGGAGTTGGTGATGGACAGGGAGGCTTGACGTGCTGCGGTTCATGGGGTTGCAAGAGTTGGACACAACTGAGCAACTGAACTGAACTGAACTCATGATCAGTGACATTGAGCTCCTTTTTGTGTATCAATACATGTTGGCTATATGTATGTCTTCTCCAGAGAAATGTCTGTGAGATCATTGACCAATTTTTTCTTCCAGTTTTATTGAGATATAATTGGCATATAGCACTGTATAAGTTTAAAATGTACAGCATAATGACCTCTGCCCATTTTTCAGCTGGATTGTTTGATTTTGCTAATGAGTGGTATGAGTTTTTTTTTTTTATATTTTGGATATTAATCCCTTATCAGATATATGATTTGCAATATTTTCCCCCATTCAGTAGGTTGTCTTTTCATTAAGAAAATTATTTAGCTATTTATTTTTTGGTTGCGCTTGGTCTTCATTGCCTCACTCAGGCTTTCTCTATTTGCAGAGAATGGAGGCTACAGTCTAGTTATGGTGTGCAGGCTTTTCATTGTGGTGGCTTCTTTTGTTGCAGAGCACAACCTCTAGGTGCTTGGGCTTCAGTAATTTCAGCACCTGGGCTCAGTAGTTGTGGCACACAGGCTTAGTTGCTCTGAGGCATGTGGAGCCTTCCTGGAGCAGGGATGGAACCCAGGTCACTTGCACTGGCAGGTGGATGTCTATCTACTGTACCACCAGGGAAGTCTGCCTTTTCATTTCGTTCATAGTTTCCTTTGCTGTGCAGAAGTTTTTTAGTTTGATGGAGTCCCACTTGTTTATTTTTGCTTTTGGTGTTGGAGTAAAAAAATATTATCATCTAGACTTATGACAAGTAGCTTAGTACCTATGTTTTCTTCTAGGAATTTTATGGTTTCAGGTTTTATGTTCAAGTCTTTAATCCATTTTAAATTGATTTTTGTACATGGTGAATGTCCATTTTCTTTTTTTTTTAATTTTATTTTATTTTTAAACTTTACATAACTGTATTAGTTTTGCCAAATATCAAAATGAATCCGCCACAGGTATACATGTTCTTTTGCACGTGGTTGTCCAGTTTTCCCAACAGTGTTTACTGAGGAGACTGTCCTTTACACATTATATATTCATTAGCTCCTTTGTTATAAATAAATTTATCATAAGTGCATGGGTTTATATCTGGGCTCTCTAGTCTGTTTCGTTGATATAAGTGTCTTTTTTTATGCCAATACCATACTATTTGATCACTCTATCTTTGTAATATAGTTTGAAATCAGGAAGTGTGATGCCTCCACTTGGTTCTTCTTCTTTCTCAAGATTGCTTTGGTTATTTGCAGTCTTTTGTGGTTCCATACAAAGTTTAGAATTGTTCTATTTCCGTGTAAATAATTGTGTAAAAATTCTGTGTAAATTGTTCTATTTCATTGTGTTTTTGATTTGCATTTTTCTAATGAGTAAAGATATTGATGATCTTTTCATAGTCTTATTTATGCCATAGTTTTCAAATTTCTAATTCCATCTATCTGACTCCTTTTCCACCCCCAAATAAGTTCTACCAGGAGTAGGGGATTCTATTAAGCTCTAGGTCAACATTCTGTTGACTTCTGCAGGAGTCTTGTGTGTGCAGGACTCACAAGGCAGAGGAAAGTGCATAGTCTATGTGTATGGAGAATATAGAGAAAGAGGAGCCTTTTAATCAATACCTTTAGGTTGGGAGAGATAAATCCAAGGTGAAAAATAAGGTGAGCAGTGACTGGGACATATATTTATATATAAACCAGATTTTATAAAGATAAAACCACCGTTTGATATCACAGTCCCACTTCTGAATGTACATATGACAGAAATAAAATCAGTATTTTGGACATATACCTACACTTTAATGTTAACTGACACATTATTCATAGTAGCCGAAATGTGAAAACACTGTAAGTGTCCATTAATGAGTGTATGAATAAAGAAAAATGATAAATAAAGAAAAATATTCAATAAAAGCAAAAATAAACAAATGGGACCTAATTAAACTTAAAAGCTTCTGCACAACAAAGGAAACTATTAGCAAGGTGAAAAGGCAGCCTTCAGAATGGGAGAAAATAATAGCAAATGAAGCAACTGACAAACAACTAATCTCGAGAATATACAAGCAACTCCTACAGCTCAACTCCAGAAAAATAAATGACCCAAACAAAAAATGGGCCAAAGAACTAAATAGACATTTCTCCAAAGAAGACATACAGATGGCTAACAAACACATGAAAAGATGCTCAACATCACTATCAGAGAAGTGCAAATCAAAACCACTATGAGGTACCATTTCACACCAGTCAGAATGGCTGTGATCCAAAAGTCTACAAGTAATAATGCTGGAGAGGGTGTGGAGAAAAGGGAACCCTCTTACACTGTTGGCGGGAATGCAAACTAGTACAGCCACTATGGAGAACAGTGTGGAGATTCCTTAAAAAACTGGAAATAGAGCTGCCTTATGATCCAGCAATCCCACTGCTGGGCATACACACTGAGGAAACCAGAAGGGAAAGAGACACGTGTACCCCAATGTTCATCGCAGCACTGTTTATAATAGCCAGGACATGGAAGCAACCTAGATGCCCATCAGCAGATGAATGGCTAAGAAAGCTGTGGTACATATACACAATGGAGTATTACTCAGCCATTAAGAAGAATACATTTGAATCAGTTCTAATGAGGTGGATGAAACTGGAACCTATTATACAGAGTGAAGTAAGCCAGAAAGAAAAACACCAATACAGTATACTAACGCATATATATGGAATTTAGAAAGATGGTAACAATAACCCTGTGTACGAGACAGCAAAAGAGACACTGATGTATAGATCAATCTTATGGACTCTGTGGGAGAGGGAGAGGGTGGGGAGATTTGGGAGAATGGCATTGAAACATGTATAATATCATGTATGAAACAAGTCACCAGTCCAGGTTCGATGCACGATACTGGATGCTTGGGGCTGGTGCACTGGGACGACCCAGAGGGAGGGTATGGGAAGGGAGGAGGGAGGAGGGTTCAGGATGGGGAGCACGGGTATACCTGTGGTGGATTCATTTCGATGTTGGGCAAAACTAATACAATATTGTAAAGTTTAAAAATAAAATAAAATTAAAATATTCAACCCACAATGAAACAGTATTCAGCCATGAAAGAAGGAAATTCTGCCACCTACAACATGGATGAAACTGGAGGACATTATGCTAAGTAAATTAAACAAGAGAAAGAAAAATAGTAGATGATCCCACATATTTGGAACCTAAAAAAATTGAACCCATAGGAAAAGAGAGTATAATGGCAGTGGCCAGGAGCTGGGAGAAATGGGCAGATGCTGGTCAAAGGGTAGAGATTTTATTCATAAGATGAATAAGTTCTGGGGATCTAATGTACAGTATGGTGATTATAGTTAATAATATGACATTGTATACTTGAAATTTGCTAAGAGAGTAGATCTTAAGCATTCTCACTACACACACCTACACACACAAAATGTAATGTGGAGTGATAGAGGTGTTAATTAATTAATGGATGTGGTAATCACTTCACAATATATATATATGTATATCAAATCATCATATTATATACTTTAAATATATACAATTTCATTTGTCTATTATATGTCAATAAAACTGGGAAAGCCAGATTTTGATCATTAAATTTAGACATTTTACTTTGCCTACTCATATTAAATTGAAATTTGCATTTTGTAGAATTGTGGGATAGAATCACCTGCAGAAATCTCAGAGATTATCTAGGACAGTATTTTCCTGGTTGGTTCCTCAACCAACAGCAACAACAAAGTCTAGAAACTTTCTAGAATTGCAATTCTCAGGCTCTGCCAGAATCCTTCTTAATCAGATGCTCTGAGGTGAGGCCCAGCAATCTGTGTTCTAGCAACGCAGGTGATTCTGAAACATCCTCAAGGTTGAGAACCCCCAGACCAGGACAATGCCTTCATTTTATAGAAGAGGAAGCTGAAACTCAGGAGGTTATATGATTTGCTCAAGGTCACACACTAAGGGCACCATCTGAGATAAACCTCAGGTCTCCTCTTTCCACAAATCTAAGAAAATTCGCCTATGTCTGTAGATTGTTTAAAGTCACTGGGGACTCACTGAAAAGGAATCATAAATTAATAGTTTTACTTAAGATTAAACCTGGAAATGGAAGAGGTGTGGTGGAGACAGATGAATAAGAAGGAGCATTCCTTATCTGCAGGGCTTCCCGCCTCTGTGCCACCTGCCTGCTGATTTGGAAGGAGCAGCCAGGGATAACTAAAGAGCATTCAAACCCCTATTACAGGGGTTGAAGATGCTGATGCTCTGTGTGTGGCCAGGGTTATTCTTGCTGGGGAAGTTGGGCCAGTTTGGCTTCTCTCCAGCACGGCCTCTTGGAGGCATGGCCAGTCAGGACCCTTCTGCCTGTTGTGGGTTGAACTATATCCCTCAGAAAAGTTGTATTAAAGTCTTAACACCCCAGTACCTGTGAGTGTGAACCTTATTTGGAAATAGGGTTTTTGCAGATGTATTTAAAATGCAAATAAAGATGAGGTCTTACTGGATTAGAGAGCCCTAAATCCAATTACTAGTGTCATTATATGAAGAGATCAAAGACCTAGAGACCAAGAGAGAGAACATCATATGATGAGACAGAGATTGTTGTTCAGTTGTGTCCGACTCTTTGCAACCTCATGGAACGGATTGCAGTGATTCATCTGCTGCCTGAGAACACCGAAGATTGCCGGCAAGCACCAGAAGCTGGGAGATGCCAGGAAGGATTTTGAAAGCTTTGAGAGGGAGTAGGACCCTGCCAAAACCTTGATTTCAGACTTCTGACCCCCAGAACTGTGAGAGAATAAATTTCTGTTGTTTTAAGACACCCACTTTGTAGAAACTTGTTTTGGCAGCTCTGGGAAACCAATGCATTGCCGCCCCCCACCCCACACCGAGTCTTTACTCTGCCTTCCAGCCTCCTGCCAGCACTCTAGCCAGCAAGGCTCCATCCTGGCCCTGCAGCTTTCACCCTTACAGTTCACTCTCAGCATGACTCTCAGAGGGAGATTTTAAAGCATAAAGCATTCACTCTCCTACCTTGCTAGAAAAACAGAATCCAAATTCTTCACCTGGCTGGAGTTGTGCCTACCTCTTGGTCCTCAACTCATTGGTTCCTTCTCCAGCCCCACTGACCACAGATCTCCTTTCTGCTTCGGGGAGAGATCAGGCATTCCTTCTTTGACCTCTAGCCTTTGTTCCCCCTATTATTTACATGCTTGTCCCATTCTCTCATGTGTCAGATTAAAAAAAATTTATTTATTAATTTGACTGTACCAGGTCTTAGCTGCAGCAACAGGATCTTTGATCTTTGTTAGAGCTTGCAAGATCTTTAGTGGCAAGCTGTGGGATCTAGTTCCCTGACCAGGGATCAAACCCTGGCCTGGTGCATTGGGAGTGCAGAGTCTTAGCCACTGGACCACCAGGGAAGTCCCACATGTCAGATTAAAGCCATCTCCTCCAGGAGGCCCTCCCTGACTGCTCTAATTGGAGGCAGCCTCCCTCACTTATTATATAAGAAAGATATTAGTCACTAATAACACTGACAAAATGTTCAACTAACTCACGTGTAAGGCACCGTTTTAAGCACAAATCATTCATCATCTACCTTAATCCTGAAACAGCCTTGAGAGGCAAATTCTACCATCATTCTTATTTTATCAGATGAAAAATTTGTACAAATTAATCACCTGTCATGATCCTGTTTATATCCTTCATGGCACTTTTCACAGTCTTTAATGACATATGTTATTTATTTATTTATTATTTGTCACTTCCCCTATAACATGAGTGCCATGAGCATAGAGATCATGATGTATGCTTGGTATACAGCAGGTGCTCAAAAGATAAAGAAATCTCCTAATACGGGACTACCTTACTTTTTCAGCAAGTGGCAGATGATTGTTCTTTGTCCAGAGAGTCACAGATGAGCTGTCAGTGAGACAAGCCCACTTCTAGATCCATTCTGAAATGCTAGTACAGTGGTTGATGTTACCCCCTGGCTCACCTCGTAGCCTTTCAAATAACTCCCTGATGTGATTTCCTTCAAAGGCCACTCATATGCAGTTACTTCCTCTAGGAGGAGATGGGCTATAAAGGCCCCCTGAGCTCATTAAAACAAACAAAAAACTCCATTTTCATTAGAGGAAGGTGATATTTAATGCTGCCAGACAAGCCTGATTCCACAGAGCTGGCTTCTTTGGCCTCTGCTACACTTGTAAGGATCCTCAGATAAATACAGCATGGCCCAAATCTGGGAGGAACACTGATAACTGATGGTCAAAGGCAGAAGAACTATGAGAATGTGGGAGTTCCACATATAGCTGTGTTAAGTGGAGGGGGAAAAGCTAGGGTTTCAGTTGACCAACTGAGAAAAAAACCTAATTGAACAAAACATGAAATTTACAATGTTAAAGTAGACAGGGCACTGTCTTGACTCAGACTTGGGTTCAAATCTCAGTTCAGTCATTTATTGGGAGGTACTTGCCTACTCTCAGTCTCAGTTTTCTCTTCTGTAAAATGGTCACAGTAGACACTAAATAAGAAATAACTATTACTACTAGCATGGCTTCATTATCTCAGATAAAAAAAGAGCCGTCCTGAATAACCTACTACATCCTCTCCTCTCATGTCCAATCACTCTCTGAGCCTGCAGACTCAACCTCCTTCACCTCTGCTGAATCCGAACATTTCTATCCACCTGTATGGCACCTCAGGTGGCTCAGTGGTAAAGAACCTGCCTCCCAATGCAGGAGACATAAGAGATGCACGTTTGATCCTTGGGTTGGGAGGATACCCCAGTAGGGTAAGGGAACCCACACCAGTATTCTTGCTTGGAGAATCCTATGGACAGAGGAGCCTGGCAGGCTACAGTCCATAGGGTTGCAAAGAGTCAGACATGACTGAAATGATGGAATACCCATGCATCCACCTGCACATGGCTTCCCCTTGATCCTGCCTAGTTCAACCCACCATCTTTGCCCAGGCACTGCCATGCCTCTTAGCCAGTCCTCCTGCATCTACTCCCGTTTAGTCTCCCCACCAGGCAGAGTGGCCTTTTTAAATGCACATCTAATTAGGGTCTGCTTTTACTTAGTATCCCTATATGACCTCCGTTGCTTTGTAAGGACGAGAGCTTTACGAGATCATCCCTGTGGCTTACCAGGCCCTGATACCTTGCCAGGTCCTACTGTACCCCGCCACCCTCTCATGGCTCTCTACACTCTAGTCATGCTGACTTTGATTCTGCAGCTCCTTGCAGCTCCAAGTGGCACTATTCACATGACTTTGCCTCAGGGCCTTTGTACATGATTTCCCAGACCCTGACTTCCTTCAGTTGTAAACCAGAACAATACACATCCGTGGAAAAGTTATTTTATGAGATAATAATAACATTCAAAGTTTCCCTCCCCTGCATCCTCTCCCCGTCTATGATTTTTGTAATTCCTTCATCACTTGTCCAAAGTACCACTTCCTTGAAACCGTCCCTAAATGTCAAGATTAGTTTAGGATCCTCTTTCTTCCTTTATAATTCTCATCATATCTGTAATCATTGATTCAGTTTCTCTCTTCTGTACAAAATGGCAAAGTTCTCAAGAATTGAGTCTATATCTGTGTTAAGTTTAGGTCACTAAAATAGTCCCAGAATACCATGGGTACTCACTAAATATTTACTGCACAAGTAACCAAACCAGTTCATGCAGCTGAGGGTACTATTCCAGAACCACAGCCTCTTCCAGGCTTTGTGTTTCAGTTTTCATTTCCATTTGATAAGGCCAAGTATAGGCAAGCTCATCCAAAATAGGTTATTTAATTTGGTGCAAATACTCATTGTTCAGAATAAGTCATTGTTCAGGGGTCTGGATACTGACTACTGCCAGGTAGCTAATAACCAGATTATGTCAGTATTGATACTCTGGTTCTCGGGATGATGGTTTGTTTATTGAACTGCCTATTTTAATGGCTCTGAGAATGACCATCAGCAGCCTGGATAACTCAGTACCCCAGCTGGGAACACATGAGTAAACAAAATCATAATTTTTCACTCTGCCAAGCTCAGTAACACTGTTGTGATGAGCCACTAGCAAAGCAGCCATTAGTTAAATAAATAAAGCACAAGGCTAGAAGCAGGATTGCCAATGCAAACACAGTCTTCTCTTCTGCTGACCATTGATGGGCATTATACATGATGTACACCCTGGGGAACTACTTGGCCCCCTGCTTTAATTTGCTAAATATGATGCATCTTCTGGGCTGCATGACTTGCTTTGTATTAGTGAAAAATCACTTTCTCTTCTTTTCCCATTTCATTTCCTCAACATATAGTTATTAAGCACCTACTGTCTGTATAATGGGACCTCTTGGGCAAGCTGCCCAGTACACAGCTGTCTTCAGTCCTCTACTGATCCTCAGACTCAGAGGGAAGACCTAAAATACAAGGAAGCTGATTCCTGGCAAGGAGATACAGAGGTGTCCCAGCTCCTTCAAGAAGCCTGGGAGTTGGTGAAGGTAAATAGATTTGATAACATGAGAGAGTTTCAGGGTTAAGAAAGGTTTCCTTCTTTTTGTGGGGGAGCTTTTTAAAATAAGAAATAGGGGAAACTTTTACCCTACCTTCTTTTCTTGATACTTCTCTTTTGGCTTCATCCACTTATGTTAGATCTTGCTTTAGATTACATCCAAACATATTAGGGACTTCCCTGGTGGCTCAGATGGTAATGAATCCTTTTGCAATGCAGGAGACCTGGGTTCAATCCCTGGGTCAGGAAGATCCCCTGGAGAAGGGAATGGCAACCCATTCTAGTATTCCAAGCATATTAATGGATCCATAACTCCTGGAGACTATCAGCACCTTGACTCATGGCCTTGGCCACTCACTCCATGAAAGTGTCTCCCATATTCTAGCTTTTCCTCCATCTGCATCTGGATCCCAATTACCTGGGGTTTTGTGGATTATTTTTATTTCTATAGAGAGTACCAGTTAGAAACCAGGTCCTATAAGTGCCAAAAGAGCAATGCTGAAGGCTACCAATTTTTACGTAGAAGCTATTTGTATTACCATTATTTTATCACTTTACTCCAAACTGGCAAGATATGTACAGTATTGCCACCTCGGATTGTACTTGAGGAAACAGAGGTTTGAGGTTATACTGTTCAAGCTCATAATTTCTAAGGCTCAGCCTGTGCTGGTGCTGAGGTCAATCCCACTCTCAAGTGTGTGCATGCTCTGTCCACTATGACAGACAGACAGACTTGAGTAGAAAGATTCCAAAGAAAAGATGATTGGGGACTTTCCTAGTGGTCCTAGAGGTCCAGTGGTTAAGACCCTGCAGGAGACGTGGGCTCTGGTTGGGGAACTACCACGTAACAGTCACATGCTACGTGGTGTGGACAAAAAAAAAATTTTTTTTTTAATTAGAAAAGGTGATTGAAGGATCTTAAAAAAAGAAAAAAAGAAGCCTAAGGAGGGGAGGGGCTAGTTAGATAACAAAAGTGGCAGGAAAACATACAAAACATAGAAAACAAAAACTGGAGACATGAGGCAACACTGTGGCTATACAAATTCTTAGGGGGGTAAGAAAGGTTAAAGAGGAAATTTAGCAGAACAGCCTAGAATTCTGGAGGCTTTCAGTGCAGGAACAAACATTTTCACTCAAAAGTCAACCGTATACAACACTCTGCATTATAATGTGGTGTTCATAATGTGGATCCCAAGTCATCAAGAAAAGCTTAAATTAAGTTTAGCTTTGTTCACTTAGGTAGGAAAGTATAAAATCAATTTGGAACCTTCAAAAATAATTTAGACAAATACGATTTGGTGCTAAAAGGAACGTTGCTTATGTTATTTTCAGACTCATTTGGTCATAATACTCATTCCTCAACTATGCTTCAAAATGAGGTGCTAGACTACTTTGAAAAGTTATTGCTGAAGAATAAATCAGCCTTTCTTCCCTCACTCAGGTGTGGTAGACTTTCTGCGAAGATTCATGCTTCCACTCCCCAGTGTAGACACAGATGCAAGTGGTTGCCTAGTCAGGACTACATTTCTTGTCCCCATGCCTCAGGGGGAGCCACATGCCTCCCAATGAAATTGGAACAGTAGTCACTGGAGAAGTTAAGAAGCAGGTGCTTTCTCCACACCTCCCCTTTCTGTTGCCTTGGTACACCCAGCATAGTGAACTTGGAAGTCCTGTCAAAGATGGTAGAGCCAAAGAGTGAAAAGGGGCCAAGTGCATGAATCACTGTTTGGATGAGAGATATTAATCATGCTCACTTTTTTTGACTGTGTTGAGAGATCAAAAAAAAAAAAAAACCAAAAAAAAAAAACCAAACCAAAAAACCAAAACTGTCATTTTGAGCTGTGACGCATTTTTTGGATCAGTTTATGAAGCAGGCAGTGTAACTGTAATGATCACATTAAGCAACCAGGAAACGTTCTTTTTTTCCCACTTATTTTACCAAGTGGCTAGAGTATGCTTCCCAGGTGGCCCCAGTGGAAAAGAATCCGCCTGCCAATGCAGATATGCAAGAGACACGGGTTTAGTCCCTGGATTGGGAAGATCCCTTGGAAAAGGAAATGACATCTCACTCCAGTATTCTTGCCTGGAGAATCCCATGGACAGAGGAGCCTGGAGGGCTACAGTCCATGGGGTTGCAAAGACTTGGACATGACTGAGAAACTGACAGAGAGATTGCAGGAACTATGCTTTTTTCCCTAAAGTATAGTTCTGATGACATTGCTGCTGCTTAGAGATTTTCCATAACTCCCTGTTACAGAAGGAAGTTTATATTCCTAAAAGGGACTCTTTATATCTTATTTTTCACTGGTTCAAGAACCCTAAATTCCCCCAAACTGGAATACCACTCATTTATCCAAATGTGCCATGTCCTCATCTTTGCCCCTAGAGTGACCCCCTGGAATGGACTCCCCAGCAACTCCAGTCACTGAAAACCATTCAACCATTTAAAGTTCTTCATAAAGGCCATTTGATCAACAAAATGAAGTCACTCAATTGTGTCTGACTCTTTGCAACCCCATGGACTGTAGCCTACCAGGCCCCTTGGTCCATGGGATTTTCCAGGCAAGAGTACTGGAGTGGGTTGCTATTTCCTTCTCCAGGGGATTTCCTGACACAGGGATCGAACCTGGGTCTCCTGCATTGTAGGCAGATGCTTTACAATCTGAGCTATAGGTACTGTGATCACCCTTTGATCAATAAAGTTGCCCTTAATTCCAATTTCTTGGGTTCAAATCCCATCACTTACCAACTAGTGACCTTAGGCAAATTTCTCAACTTGCCTGTGCCTTAATTTCCACATTTATAAAATCATGGTAATGATCCAACCTCCCTCCTAGGGCTGTGCATGTTTGTGAGTCCACAGAGGAGCCACAGCTTGCTCTTCAGTGGATTCACGAGCCCTCGGCCTACCCCACAATTCATACTGGATATTATTTCTTCACCCATTTTGACCATTCACGAGTCACCCCCTTGGGAGGCAGGATAACTTTTTATCTTTGCATCTCCACACTACCCCACAAAAAGTGGCTTAACTATATGAGATGCCTAATCCATGTCAGTTGAATAAATGAACATATGAATTTCTAAAGCTGCAGGAACTGGGCTTCATCCTTTCATTCACCCGTGATCTGCTCAGAGGACTACGATGTTTTCCTCTAGTTTGAATTCTAATCAGAGAATGACAAGGCTTTTTTTTTTTTTTTAATATGCTGAAGTTTTGAAGAAGCTTTGATCATTTTTCTGACCTCCTGTGTAATTATCCACCCTTCGAGCATGGGGACCTGTTTTGCTAGGAAGTTTGCTTTGGCTTTGAAGGCATGAAACTTAGTGAGTTGCTCTGGCCACGCTGAGCAGAGGGGGACACTTTTGTCTTTTGTGCTAATTCCTGGACATGCATGAGGCGTCTGAGTTACCCTGGGTTTGTCTTCAGAGGCTATAGGAGGGTTAAATACTTTGAGGCTGAGAGAACTAAATATCCTTCAGAGCGGACAGCACAGGCATGAGGGCAGGGGTTAGTGAAGGAGGGCACTGGTAAATACAGAGTCTGACAGACCAGATTCCCCACTGGCCTGGCCCTGCTCATTCTCAGTGACACTCAGGGCTGAAAAAATAAAGGTTACTGTCAGACAGAGAAAGACGAATATCGTGTATCACTTATATGTGGAACCAAAAAGTGATACAATTGAACTTATTTACAAAACAGATTTACAGATAAAGAAAACAAAGGGGAAAGTTTGGAGGGAGGGACAGATTAGGAGGTTGGGATTAACATATAGACACTACTATACATAAAATAGATAATCAACAAACACAGGGAACTCTACTGTATAGCACAGGGAACTCTACTCAATATCTATATGGAAAAAGAATCTGAAAAAGAATAGATATATGTATGTCTAACAGAATCACTTTGCTGTGCACGTACAACTAGCACAATGTTATAAATCGACTGACTATGCTCCAAAATAAAATAAAATTTAAAAAAAGACTTACTTATGAAGGAGGCCAGGACTGTAACTCAGTCTTCAAATGCAGGAGGATATGTCTCTCTAGAATACTATTGATGTTTAAAGATATGAAAACAGTGAAACTTCCCCACTCTTTAAATATTATTCTGTATTAAATCTTCTACTTCCTAATGGATTTTCTCCTTGCATGGCACATAGGAGCCTTGCCTTCAACATATCTGGAGTTGGAGGCATCTTCAGCCTCCCCAAAGCTTCCATTCTTCCTCTCTCCCAATGAAGAGCTTAGGCCCACCCTGCTGCCCTGCCTGCTCAGAAACCTAGGAGTTCCGTTTAACTGCTCCCTTTCCTTCTCCACCTCAACCAAGTAATCATGAAGTTTTGTCCTTCACCCCCAGTTTCCTCCCAGTTCTGCTCATTTCTCTCCATTCCCACCGTAAACATCTTAGTTCAGACCTCCACCATCTGTCACCTCAATGGCTGCAACTGTGCTACACCCGTGGTTTATTTGCCAGCATCCTTTGCTAGACTACAAATGTCTAAAGGATGCTGTCTTATCCACAGAGCTTAGCCCAGAGTCTGACACACAGTACATGCCCAATAAATGGTTCATGCTTCCAGTCATTAGAAGAGGCCAATGGAAAACTGACACAGACCTTCATCCAAGTGCTTATCCCCTGAGATGGGTCAGAAGCCCCGCATCCAGGAACGAAAGAACCTCACCCATTTCAATCCCAAGGGCAGCATTTATTTTTGTTGCAATTGGATGACAAGGAATACATCTTTTGGGATTAATTGCATGCTAGAACCTTGAAGGGACCATTTGTTCTCTTCTATGTCATTACTGGACTTCCCAGGTGGTAAAGAACCTGCCTGCCAATACAGGAGACAGGTTCGATCCCTGGGTCAGGAAAACCACCTGGATGAGGGCATGGCAACCCACTCCAGTATTCTTGCCTGGAGAGTCCCATGGACAGAGGAGCCTGGCAAGCTGCAGTCCATAGGATCACAAAGAGTCAGACATGACTGAAGTGACTTAGGAGGCATGCACATGTCATTATTATTTCCTGTCTTTAGAGTGGAGATGAAAGGACTCTTTGTCAGCAACAATCCTTGCAAACTCCTTCCATCAGCTGGGGAAACAGTCACACTTGAACAAAGGGTTCTTGAGCAGTGATGACCCCAACCCAATTGTGTCCCTGCCTGCAACTCTCCCTGCTTTGCCCTTGATCACCTTAGGGGTGGCCTGTTGGGAGAGGGCCAGACTCATCCATATGTTTGGCAGCAGAGTACTTGGATCAAACAATTGCCATTCATTCATTGAAAATGCATTTCTTAGTAGTTTACTGTCTTCCAGGTATAATTCCACATGCTAAAGACATGAGGGTGAGCTGACTGAACAGAACCTCTGCCATGATGGAAGTAACATACAAACTGGGGGTACAGATAGTAAACTGATCAATAAGCAAAAAGGGTGCAGAAATGAAACTTCTCTGCTGACTTTGGAGAGCCCAAGGTTACATCTGCTGCACCTTGGCATATGGGGCCAGGGCCATATTACCTGCGTCCTGGAGAGTCACTAAGTTTAGCCCTCTGAGTCCCTCTCAGTGACACCTCTGCAGGCCAGTGCCATGGCTGGAATTAGGCTCCTGAGATGAATCAGTCCCAGCTCCATATGAAGGCAACCCAGCCAGGATGCATGTGTGGACTTTCTAGAAAGCAGTTTTAAATGCAAAGGGCCATGCCGTGCCATTATATGGGGACAGCAGGATTAGAGAGAAGGAAGAGGAAATTAACACAAGAGGAGCTGAGGCTGATCCAGAGCACTCACTGGGACTGAGCACTAAGGTCCCCTCTGCAGCCAAGAGGACAAGAGTCCCTCCTTAGTCATATTTCCTAGGGTGCTTCCCCCCACAAAAATGGCAGCAAATAATTCAAAGGTGGCATGACATTTACAAGAAAGAAAACATCCTCAGGAGGTGAAGGAACTTGCCGGAGGCCACAGAGTCAGTGCCAACATGGGGCCAGAATTCAGTCTAAAACTTCCAGCCCAGTTTCCTTTCCATTATGCAATGTTGCCTCTGAACAGAAAATCTTAGGGGGTAATACTCTTTCCTGAAACTAGTTTGGACAAGTGCCAGTCTCTTTAAGGAAATGAGAGAGCACCATTATAACTGACTGGGGTGACCAGCCTGTATTTTCATGTCTACTATTTTATCATCTGCTGAAGGGAGTGAAACCTCTGAGCCAGGTGGTCTTGGCAGGTGGGGGCTCTGCAGTCAGAAAGGAGACCGCCTGTTGGAGGAGAGGTAGGTTGGAGGAGGGAGGCCTGGGGTGATTTGACCCAGTGGGTAGAGCCACCCAAAGATCCACCGTGTCTACAGAAGCATGCGTGGTTTCCCAGATCTTTCTCAACTACATTTCCTGATCAAAATCCATCTAGTCCATGATCCATCTTTTCCAAGACTATTCCAGGTATGCAGAGTAAGCTGATTTTCACCAAGTAAATTGGGTTGTCCAGATATAAGAATGGTTTAATTGTAATCTCTTCATTTCTTTGAGCCAAAGAGGTGACTGTGGTGGAATATGGGGCATTTAAGCATCATTGGAGGGGGACAGCGCTGGGTATATGTGTGTTTGTGTGCGTATGTTTGAGAGAGAGAGATTTCAGAATCAATGGAGCTTTTCCAACACAGTTCAGTGACTATGATGTTTATGTCTAAAATAAACAGAATCCATAGAGGGAAAGCTGAGGACCAGGGGTAGAAGACAGAGGAAGCTAGAAGGGGCAGAATGCCTGGGAGGTGACCTGATCAGTATTCAGGTGACACAGAAAGGCAGGTCACAGCAGGTGGGGTCATAGGATAGGAAACCTCTGTGAATCTCTGCTCTGGGTGACTGGGGATCCAGTGGTCTATTGACTCTGTTGTTCCCATCTAGGCAAGGCTTGGAGGCTGCTGAACAGCTGTCTGTGTGATGCCTCCTCCTGCTTGCAAGGACCATGAATCCTATAGACGGAGATCATATCCTGGCCCTGTCTCCACAGGCAGGTCCACTGCCTTCTTTTTACTCTGCAGAGTTCCTGGACCTCTCATGTCAAGTCCTTTGTGAAATCTCCAGAAACAGACTCAGTCACTGAGCTCTTCATTGGCCTTTTAGAGGTGAGACGCTCTCCCAATTCACAGTGATGCACTTGGCATCCAAGCCCTGAGGTCCGGTGAGGGCAGAGGCTTCTCAACCCTGAGTGGATGCTGTTTCCTGATCTTGACCTTCCATGCGTCCCACACAGTTCCATACTAGAAGATAGGCTTAGGGCTGCCATTGTGAATCAACTCATCCATTCATTCCACAAGCTTTTCCTGAGTGTCAGCTCTTGCCAGGGATCATGTTTGATAATGGGAAGTCAATAGCAAGTAAAGTAGCCACAGTTTCTGTCTCCATGGAACGTATGGTTTAGTGGAAGAACAGATGTTAATCAAATAATTGATTAATAATCAAATACATAATTGCAAACTCATAAATGCTAGGAAGGAAAAGCATGGCATGTTATGAGAATAATTATAGTGGGAGTGGATCAAGTCTGGTGTTGGGTGTCAGAATCCTGTTGTGGTCTTTGTCAGAATCCTGTTGTGGTCTTGGCTTCTGAGAAGTCCCCAAGCTCACAAACCCGCACCATACTTTCCTCCACTGCCCTGGGTCTGGGCTGTGGCTTGTTCCCTGGGCTTTCTCAGAACCACCACTGTGATGGTGATGCCTTTACCTATGTGAGCTGGTATGCTGGTATGTAACCAGCATTGGCACAGGACACTGGCCTAAGGTACCCCAAACACTCCCCTTTTTAAAATTATTCCAACAGCTTTGTAGCTCCTGCCCTTCTAGCTGTCTCAGCACCAGCCTGATTCTGCTACACTCTGTACTCAGCCTCTCACTTCTCTGCCTATGTTGTGTAAACACAACATAATAAAGTGCAATGGGTATCAAAAAGAACCAACCCTAAATTCTAACTTGGAAGGCACCTGCCTCTTCCCCTGCCATTATTTCTGAGGCTGCCCTAGATTTCAGGTCTGCTTTTATGGAGTTTCCTCCCCAGCCTGTGTCATCCCACAGTTCTGAAGGGCCCTGGTTTCTGTTACTGATGCTACTGCGTCAGCACCAAGCTCTGGTCACCTTCTGTGCTCCTCAGTGGGAGCCTGGACTGTGAGAGTGTGTGTGGTGTTTGTCAGCATGTGGGCTTTGCTGACTCTGGGGGCCCTTGACAAAGATTCTCTTCGTGATCAAACTCTAGCCAGGCTCCTCTGAGCCTTCTCCATGAGGCCAGTCAACCTTGGCCCATGAAAACTTGAACAAACACTGACATAGTTTCTAACAGCCCAAGGCTGCATCTCTAGGATAATCCTAGCCTTTTGAAGTGCTGGCTTTAGCAAACTCAAGGCTGCCAAAAGAATTTACTGGTGTTTCGGCCCACACCTGAAGACAGGGCCCTTCTCTCAGCCTCTGTGGGAGATCAGGAGCCTAACTTCCATAAGTGCCCATTAGGACATCCAGCTGGGTTTTACATGGGCCAACTCCCCTCCTGCTTGTTGTTATTTTTCACTTCCTTGACTCTGCTGAGCTCCCGAACCTCCTCCCTATGCCCTCATTCTCCCTTTAACATGCCCAGATTCCTTTGTGTAAATCAAAGCTGAGTTCAGTTCACACTGGATTTTTTTCCCCTATTATTTCCCCATTTAATCAACATATTACTGATTACAGTCCCTCCTTATCTCTGACTAGTGTCCATCTTTAATTTTTTGAAACCCTGAAAGTGAGACAAGGACACTGTGACCTCACCCACAGCTTTACCTAAAAATGTGCTGCTGCTGCTGCTAAGTCACTTCAGTTGTGTCCAACCCTGTGTGACTCAATAGATGGCAGCCCACCAGGCTCCCCCGTCCCTGGGATTCTCCAGGCAAGAACACTGGAGTGGGTTGCCATTTCCTTCTCCAATGCATGAAAGTGAAAAGGCAACGTGAAGTCGCTCAGTCGTGTCTGACTCTTAGCGACCTCATGGACTGCAGCCCACCAGGCTCCTCTGTCCATGGGATTTTCCAGGCAAGAGTATTAGAGTGGGGTGCCATTGCCTTCTCCAAAAATGTGCAAGGTACTTTTACTTACTGAGAAAAATGGGTTTCTGTTATATGCAGGAAAAACTCTCAGTGCTCAAAGCTGCCATAACCAAATACCAAACTTAGTGGATTAAACAACAGAAATATA
Organism: Bubalus kerabau; assembly: GCF_029407905.1. NCBI lineage: Eukaryota > Metazoa > Chordata > Mammalia > Artiodactyla > Bovidae > Bubalus > Bubalus kerabau. Next base: position 68,115,148 of record NC_073629.1, read on the forward strand.
TTGTCCAACAGTTCTGGTGGTTGGAAGTCCAAGAGCAAGATGCTGGTAGGGTTAGTTTTCCCAAGCCCCTTCTCCTTGGCTTGTAGACGGTCACCTTCTCACTGCTGGTTGTGTCTCATTCTGTGTTGTCTGTGTCCTAATCCCTGCTTCTTATAAGGACACCAGATGTACTGAGTTACAGCCCGCTCTAAAGATCTCACTTTAACTTCATTACCTCTTCAAAGGTCTTAGTTTCAAATTGAGTTACAGTCTGAGGTACTGGGGGTTAAGACTTCAACATGCAAAGTTTTGGAGGGAGGAACAATTTAGTTCATAACCCCCAGTTTGACCAGGAGTGTTTTTTAAATTTTATTTTTGTTTATTTGGCTGCACTGGTTCTTAGTTGTGGCACTCAGGATCTTTAGCTGTGGCATGTGGGATCCAGTTCCCTGACCAGGATGGAACCTGGGCCCCCTGCATTGGGAGCGTGGAGTCTCAGCCACTGGACCACCAGGGAAGTCCCTGAACACAAGTACTAATATTTATTCACAGAGAACACAGATGTTGAAGGAAAAGAAACAGAAAGGTTCTGAGATATTGTCTCTTTTAAAAGGGCCGATCCACTTTCGGACATGAAAACAAGAATGGGAGGGAGATCTAACTACTCAAAACAACCAAATTTTTGTATTATTCCCCAGTGGATGCAATTGGATCTAAATTTTTAAGTTATGATATAAAAGGATCCCCAATTTTCCTTACTGTTTGCTGGTCCACAATGTGATCATACAGAGATAGACAAGACAGAAGCCTTGTTCTTCAAGTTTCATATCATCTCATTAACAAATCATGAATTCAGCTCATGTGGCTGGAAAGCCTTGATTCTGATGTGTGTGTGTGTGTGTGTTTTCAGTCGTGTCTGACTCTTTGTGACCCCATGGACTGTAGCCCGCCAGGCTCCTCGGTCCATGGGATTTCCCAGGCAGGAACACTGGAGTGGTTTGCCATTTCCTCCTTCAGAGGATCTTCCCAACTCAGGGACTGAACCTGAGTCTCCTGCATTGGCAGGTGAATTCTTTGCTGCTGAACCACCGGGGAAGCCCTTGATTCTAATAAGCACCTCTATTTCCCAGATGCAGGCATTCATTTGAAGAACACTCTGAGTCTAATACTGTTTTAACCAAATACTGCATTATATTAGCTCCGCTGGCCTGCATATTTTAGGGGTACAGACTTTACATGAGAAATCAAAACACTTTCTTGGGTCTGGAAAAATAAAATTGCAACCCAAGCTTATGTCAGATGAAGGATGCTGTGTTTATAAATCTCTTGGGAGCTCAGTTTTCCTAGGAAAAATGAAGCTATATTATGAGGTAAGGTTTCTGCTTCAGTGAGGAGCTTGTTATCATCTTAATTTTCTGTTTTTATGGAATTGATGGCAAGTGAAAGCTTTCACTAGAGTAATTAAAATACCACTTTCCTCTGAAGAAAGAAATGATGCATGCTGGGCTTCTAGGAACTGGCCATGGCTCAAATTGCACTTATCTAGATGTGCATTTTGTTGACTGGAAAAAAAAATTAAAAACTACAAACAGGGCGTAGCACAGACTGCTGAATGGCATGACAGTGTCTGTGTATGAAAGGGATTTCTGTTCTTATTAGGAGGCCTGATTACACGGTTCTCAAATTTCCCCTTAAGCCTCCTGAGATGAGTGTGAGGTGCAACCTTGTAAATTGTCAGCACATATAAAGCTAAGATTTAGAGAGTGGTTTCCACTGTGCCTTCTATAAAATGTGTCCCACGAGGAAGATTAGTATCAATCACAGGCTTATTGGAGAGGGAGATGGGAACCAATGATAACCTGGCACTATCAACCAGAGTAATGGTCTAAGAAGAAAAAGCAATCAGAGAGGAGAAAGGAATATCCGGAAAGAAAGACAGAAGTAGAAAATCAGAGTGCAATGCATCATATTGATGAACAGGAGCTGTTATCGAGACAAAGCTCAAGTGAACAATGCTGTTCTCAAATAATGGGTATCGCCTGCTGCTTAGCCTAAGGGGAATGCAAGCCCACTTACATATCACCTCTGGCAACCTGACTCTGGCAGCACCAAAATGTAATAAAGTCATCACCACTCAGGAGTCTTACCTGTCTTACTTAAGATTCATTTGCTAATTTCAGAGGCTGCTAAAAGAAGAATTGGCATTCTGGTTTCACAGATAACTTCATCTTGGAAGAGATAAAAGCAACAACCTCCAGACTCAACCAATTTGGTTTGTTGGATTCTGGCTCATTCGAATTGTCATTCCACTCAGGATGTGAGTGGATAATGACAGAACGAAGGACAGGTCTGACTGCTTTTGCAGTTCAGTTCAGTTCTGTTGCTCAGTCATGTCCGACTCTTTGAGACCCCATGGATTGCAGCACGCCAGGCCTCCCTGTCCTTCACCAACTCCTGGATCTTGCTCAAACTCATGTCCATCGAGTCGGTGATGCCATCCAACCATCTCATCCTCTGTCGTCCCGTTCTCCTCCTGCCCTCAATCTTTCCCAGCATCAGGGTCTTTCCCAATGAGTCAGTTCTTTGCATCAGGTGGCTAAAATGTTGGAGTTTCAGCTTCAGCATAAGTCCTTCCAATGAATATTCAGGACTGATTTCCCCTAGGATGGACTGCTTGGATTTCCTTGCAGTCCAAGGAACTGTCAAGAGTCGCCTCCAACACCACAATTCAAAAGCATCAATTCTTTGGTGTTCAGCTTTCTTTATAGTCTGACTCTCACATCCATACATTGAGTACTGGAAAAACCATAGCTTTGACTAGACGGACCTTTGTTGGCAAAGTAATGTCTCTGCTTTTTAATATGCTGTCTAGGTTGGTCATAGCTTTTCTTCCAAAGAGCAAGTGTCTTTTAATTTCATGGCTGCGGTCACCATCTGAGTGATTTTGGAACCCCCTAAAATTGAGTCTGTCATGGTTTCCATTGTTCCACCACTTATTTGCCATGACGTGATGGGACCGGATGCCATGATCTTTGTTTTCTGAATGTTGAGTTTAAAGCCAGCTTTTTCACTGTCCTCTTTCACTTTCATCAAGAGGCTCTTTTGTTCTTCACTTTCTGCCATCAGGGTGGTGTCATCTGCATATCTGAGGTTATTGATATTTCTCCTGGCAATCTTGATTTCAATTTGGGCTTCATCCAGCCCAGCATTTCTTATTATGTACTCTGCATATAAGTTAAATAAGCAGGGTGATAATATACAGCCTTGACATACTCCTTTCCCAGTTTGGAAGCAGTCTGTTGTTCCATGTCCAGTTCTAACTGTTGCTTATTGACCTGCATACAGATTTCTCAGGAGGCAGGTGGAGTGGTCTGGTATTCTTATCTCTTGAAAAAATTTCCACAGTTTGTTGTGATCCACATAGTCAAAGATTTGGTGGAGTCAATAAAGCAGAAGTAGATGTTTTTCTGGAACTCTCTTGCTTTTTTGATGATCCAGTGGATGTTGGCAATTTGATCTCTGGCTCCTCTGCCTTTTCTAAAACCAGCTTGAACATCTGGAAGTTCACGGTTCATGTATTGCTGAAGCCTGACTTGGAGAATTTTGAGCATTACTTTGCTAGCGTGTGAGATGAATGCTGTTGTGTGGTAGTTTGAGCATTCTTTGGCATTGCCTTTCTTTGGGATTTGAGTGAATACTGACCTTTTCCAGTCCTGTGGCCACTGCTGAGTTTTCCAAATTTGCTGGCATATTGAGTGCAGCACTTTCACAGCATCATCTTTTAGGATTTGAAATAGCTCCACTGGAATTCTATCACCTCCACTAGCTTTGTTCGTAGTGATGCTTCCTAAGGCCCACTTGACTTTGCATTCTATGATGTCTGGCTCTAGGTGAGTGATCACACCATCGTGATTATCTGGGTCATGAAGATCTTTTTCGTATAGTTCTTCTGTGTATTCTTGCCACCTCTTCTTAATGTCTTCTGCTTCTGTTAGGTCCCTACTATTTCTGTCTTTTATTGTGCCCATCTTTTCATGAAATATTCTCTTGTATCTCTAATTTTCTTGAAGTGGTCTCTAGTCTGTCCCATTCTATTGTTTTCCTCTATATCTTTGCATTGATAGTCCCTGATGGCTCAGATGGTAAAGCGTCTGCCTACAATGCAGGAGACCCGGGTTTAATCCCTGGGTCAGGAGGATCTACTTGAGAAGGAAATGGCAACCCACTCTAGTATTCTTGCCTGGAAAATCCCATGGATGGAGGATCCTGGTAGGCTATAGTCCATGGGGTCGCAAAGAGCCGGACATGACTGAGTGACTTCACTTCATTTTCACTTTGCATTGATCACTGAGAAAGGGTTTCTCATCTCTCCTTGCTATTCTTTGGAACTCTGCACACAGATGGGTATATCTTTCCTTTTCTCCTTTGCCTTTCGCTTCTCTTCTCTTCTCAGCTATTTGTAAGGCCTCCTCAGACAACCATTTTGCCTTTTTGCATTTCTCTTTCTTGGGGATGATCTTGATCATGGCCTCCTGTACAGTGTTGTGAACCTCCATCCATAGTTCTTTGGGTACTCTATCAGATCTAATCCTGGAATCTATTTTTCACTTCCATTGTATAACCATAAGGGATTTGATTTAGGTCATATATGAATGGTCTAGTGATTTTCCCTAGTTTGTCCAATTTCAGTCTGAATTTGACAGTAAGGAGTTCATGATCTGAGCCACAGTTGGCTCCCAGTCTTGTTTTTGCTGACTATATAGAGCTTCTCTATCTTTGGCTGCAAAGAATATAATCAAACTAATCAAACTTATTATATGGACCACAGCCGTGTCTAACTCAATGTAACTATCAGCCATGCTGTGTAGGGCCACTCAAGATGGATGGGTCATGGTGGAGAGTTCTGACAAAACGTGGTCCACTGAAGAAGGGAATGGCAAACCACTTCAGAATTCTTGCCTTGAGAACCCCATGAACGGTGAAAAGGCAAAAAGATATGACACTGAAAGATGAGCTCCCCAGGTTGGTAGGGGCCCAATATGCTACTGGAGTCAATAGTGGAGAAGTAACTCCAGAAAGAATGGAGAGATGGATCCAAAGCATAAACAACACCCAGTTGTTGATGCAACTGGTTATAGAAATAAAGTCCAATGCTGTAAAGAACAACGTTGCATATGAACCTGGAATGTTAGGTCCATGAATCAAGGTAAATTGGAAGTGGTCAAACAAGAGATGGCAAGAGTGAACTTGGACATTTTAGGAATCAGTGAACTAAAATTGACTGGGTGAATTCAACTCAGATGACCATTATATCTACTACTGTGCACAAGAATCCCTTAGAAGAAATGGAGTAGCCCTCATAGTTAACAGATGAGTCTGAAATGCAGTACTTGGGTGCAATCTCAAAAACAACAGAATGAGCTCTGTTCATTTCCAAGGCAAACCATTCAATATCATGGTAATCCAAGTCTATGTCCCAACCAGTAATGCTGAATAAGCTGAAGTTGAATGGTTCTATGAAGACCTGCAAGACCTTCTAGAACTAACACCCAAAAAGAATGCTCTCCTCATTTTAGGGGACAAGAATGCAAAAGCAGGAAATCAAGAGATAGATAACTGAAGTAACAGGCAAATTTGGCTTTGGAGTACAAAATGAAGCAGGGTAAAGGTTAACAGAGTTTTGCCAAGAGAACTCACTGGTCATAGCAAACACCCTCTTCCAACAACACAAGAGAAGACTCTACATATGGACATCACCTGATGGCCAACACCGAAATCAGATTGACTGTTAAAAAAATATATATATATATATATATATATATATATATATATATATATATATATATTTGGCTGACCTGGGATTGAACCTAGGTCCCCTGCATTGGGAACAGAGAGCCTTAGCTACTGGACCACCAGGGAAGTCCCTTTTTAAAAAATACTGATCTGAAATTTTTCATGTTCTGGAATTCTTTGACTCTCCTCTTATCAAGAGGTCCAGTCTAATCCTCCTTGCCCTAACTACGGATTGAGCTTAGTGCTTTGCATGTGTGCTAAGTCACTTCAGACTGTTTGTGACCCTATGGACTGTAACCTGCCAGGCTCCTCTGTCCATGGAATTCTCCAGGCAATAATACTGGAGTGGGTTGCCATGCCCTCTTCCAGGGGATCTTACCAACCCAGGGATCGAACCCTTGTCTCTTATGTCTCCCGTATTGGTAGACAGTTTCTTTACCACTAGCACCATCTGGTAAGCCAAGCTTAGTGCCTTACCTGCAGTGAATGGAATGCCCTAGAATGCTGGTAAGGCATCTGTGGGGCTCTGTGTCTTGGGATACTTGACTCTAGGACCCAGCAGCCATGCTATAAGGAAGCCCAGGCAACAGGAAGAGGCCATTTCTTCGTGTTCTGGCCAATGGGTCCTACTGAGGTCCCAGCCCAAAGCCATCATCACTCTTCAGAGATGACAGGGAGCTTGTAATGATTCCAGCTCCAGACTCTGTAATCATATGAATCATAATAAAGATCTTGATGGAGATCTGCTGATCTGGATCTAGTCAAACCTCACAACTGAGAGATAATAGTAGCAAATGATTCTTGAGTTTTCACACCAAGTTTAGGGTAGTTTTTTTTTTTTTGACTAATGCATTTATTAGGCGATATGGCATAAACACCATTGGTCCCTCTCTCCCAAACAATAGAACTATTAATATAATGAGAAGGAAGTGAAAATACTTATGAACTGCCTCATGAGTGCAACACCACAGCCTCGAATACCTCTTAGAACCACATTCTAGGCACTTTAAAAATACCAATTAAATAGAGAATTCTTTCCAAAGCATACCAGTCATCATTACATGGACCATAAGGTGACTTCACAGTTTGAAAAAACAGAAACAGGCTCAAAAACATATAATACAAATTTGTGGCTATCAAAGGGGAAAAGGAGTTAAATTAGGAGCATGGGATTAAAGGATACACACTACTATATATAAGGTAGATAAACAACAAGGATTTACTGTATAGCACAGGGGGCTATAATCAATATTTTGTAATAACCTATAGTGGAAAATAATCTGAAAAAATATAACTGAATCACTTTGCTGTATACTTGAAACTAACACAATATTGTAAATCAACTATATTTCAATAAGAAAAAAGTGTCCCCACTCCACGGTTCAGAGCTATTGCTAAAACTTTTGCTCAATGTTATGATCACAATTAAAGTTTTCTTTAATTGGATACTTGGTTCAATTCTTTGCATTATTTTGATAGTATAAACACAATCTGAGAGATTTCATGCAGGATATGGTCTGGATCTTTCTGCTAAACTATTGTGCTGGCAATGTGGCCTGGTGTCTGTGGTCTGATTCCAAGGCTGTTTAGTTTTCAGGTCAATTTAAAGTCTAAGACAGGAATGTGCATGAGGCAAATGAAACATGAGACACTCCTCCATTTGTCTATGAACAAAATGGCAATTTTAAATGCGACAAATACATATTTTTAAGTGTGTTCCAGGGCTGCAGATACCTCCAGGGTGGGCTTTTCTAGCAAAGGGAACTAATCTTATCAACAGTGTAGTTGCAACTGGGCAAGAACTTTCGGCAACCCTTCCACTACTATTTTTTATTATTGTTCAGTCACTAAGTCATATCTGACTCTTTGTGACCCTATGGACTGCAGCACACCAGGCTTCACTGTCTTTTACTATCTCCTGTAGTTTGCTCAAATACATGTCCATTGAGTTGGTGATGCCATCCAACCAATCATTCTCTGCCACTCCCTTCTCCTTTTACCTTCAATCTTTCCCAGTATCAGGGTCTTTTCCAATAAGGTGGCTCTTTGCATCAGGTGGTTAGAGTATTGGAGCTTCAGCTTTAGCATTAGTCCTTCCAATGAATATTCAGGTTTGATTTCCTTTAGAATTGACTGGTTTGATCTCCCTGCAGTCCAAGGGGCTCTCAATAATCTTCTCCAGCACCACAATTTGAAAGCATCAGTACTTTGGTGCTCAACCTTCTTTTATAGTCCAACTCTCACATTCATATATGACTACTAGAAAAATCATAGCTTTGACTTTATGGACCTTTGTCTGCAAACTGATGTCTCTTTGAAGTGTCTTTGAAAGTCATGACTGCAGTCATCATCATCTGCAGTGATTTGGGAGTCCAAGAAAATAAAATCTGTCACTGTTTGCACTTTTTCTCCTTCTATTTGCATGAAGTGATAGGACTGGATGTCATGATTTTTGGCATCTAGTTTTTTTGAATATTTAGTTTAAGCCAGCTTATTCACTCTCCTCTTTCACCCTCATCTAGAAGCTCTTTAGTTCCTCTTTGCTTTCTGCCATTAAAGTGGTATCATATGCATGTCTGAGGTTGTTGATATTTCTCCCAGCAATCATGATTCCAGCTGGTGATTCATTCAGCACAGCATTTTGCATGGTGTACTCTGCATATAAGTTAAGCAAGCAGGCTGACAATATTCAGCCTTGTCGTACTCCTTTTCCAATTTTGAACCAGTCCCTTGTTCCATGTCTGGTTCTAACTGTTGCTTCTTTACTGACATACAGGTTTCTCAGGAGACAGGAAATGTGGTCGGGTATTCCCATTTCTAAAAATTTTCCACAGTTTGTTGTGATCCGCACAGTCAAAGGTTTTTGTGTAGTTAATGAAGCAGATGTTTTTCTGGAATTCCCTTACTTTCTCTATGATCCAACTGCTGCTGCTAAGTCACTTCAGTCATGTCCAACTCAGTGCGACCCTGAGACGATGGCAGTCCATCAGGCTCCCCTGTCCCTGGGATTCTTCAGGCAAGAACACTGGAGTGGGTTGCCATTTCCTTCTCCAATGCATGAAAGTGAAAAGTGAAAGTGAAGTCGTTCAGTCGTGTCCGACTCTTAGCAACCCCATGTACTGCAGCCTACCAGACTCCTCTGTCCATGGGATTTTCCAGGCAAGAGTACTGGAGTGGGGTGCCATTGCCTCCTCTGTATGATCCAACAAACATTGGCAATATCTATTGCTTAGATTATTGTGAACAAAGGACTCAGGTGCCACTTTTCCATTAAGTCAGGCTAATTATAAAGTTGGCAGAAGTTCCTCCAGGCCAGGCTTAAGAATTACCATGGAGAAGGAAGATGGTGTTTTAGACAGTGTGGGGAGCTTTCTGAAGAGTTACTAAGACCTGCTTTCAGCTCTCTAACTCCCCTTAGCTGTGAAGATGCAGGCTCTCTTGGTGAGCATTTGTGGGGGCTTGAACATCTTGTGTAGTAAGGACACAGCAACAAAAGCAAAGCTGGCTGGGCTGGACTTCATGGGTACAACACCACAGCCTCAAATGCCTCTTAGAACCACTTTCTAGGCACTCTAAAAATATAAATTAAACACTAGAATTCTCTTCAAAGCACATACACCTGTCATCATTACATGGATCATAAGGAGACGTCACAGTTTAAAAAACAGGAACAGACTCAAAGACATATAAGACAAATTATCAAAGGCATAATAAGGTTAAATTAGGAGTTTGGGATGTGATGAGGACACAGCAGGAAGACAAATCTGCTGGGCTGGTCCGCATTGCACTGGATGGCTTTCTCGTGTGCCAGGGTGCCTGTGCTCCAAGGCACTTCCGTGGTGACAGTGAAGCTCGCTGCCCCTTCTGCCCCACTCAGCAGGCAGGCGAGGACCTCATCCCTGCTCCTGCTCATGTGTGTTCCTCCTTCCCCAGTTTCACACCACTGGGCCATGGGGAACATCTAGTACATCTGCCCATAATGAATTACACTGGGGGAAGATCTAGGTATATTTCCTCCCTCTCCATTATCCAGAGGATTTTTTTTTTTTTTTTTTTTTTACAATGGGACAGTATAAGCAGAGATGGCATTTTTCCTTCCCAGAAGCTCAAGGGAATTTCTATTGTTTCACATCTTCCTGGGGGACTTTAAAGAATCAAAGTGTCCAGGCAGCAGGGCCAAGGGGCTGCCTAGATGCCCCCAAGTCCTTTTGCAGCCCCTTGTCTTGGTTCCCTGAGGAAAAGTCATTTTCATTTGTTATGTGATTTCTTGATTGCCTGCTTGCCTGCTTCATGGGATGGTTTGCCGCCTCTTTCTTCTGGCAGTTCAATGAGAAATAAGACAGTAGACCATAATAATGAACTACTTACAACAATCATGCTATTTATTGAATGCTCACAAATACTCGATATGGATTATTTAGCTCACTTAATCCTCAAAACTTGTAACAGTTACTTCAGCTCTTCCCCATTACAAATCAGAAAACTGGGGCTTTCAAGAGATTAAATTACTTTTCCAAGGATGGCCAGGGAGTGACAAATGCCAGATTTGGACTGAGGCACGACTCCCAGAGCCCAAAAGATAGGACACAATCCTTGGCCTCTCAGGTGTGATTAAGATCAAGTCTTTTGGAGCCAGAGTCCTGGTTGATCTGGCTTCTCCTTGTTGTGTGTTTTGCACATGTACGTGGCTTTTCCTTCAGTTCAGTTCAGTAGAGTTGCTCAGTCATGTCCGACTCTTTGCGACCCCATGAATTGCAGCACGAAAGGCCTCTCTGTCCATCACCAACTCCCGGAGTTCACTCAAACTCATGTCCATCGAGTCGGTGATGCCATCCAGCCATCTCATCCTCTGTCGTCCCCTTCTCCTCCTGGCCCCAGTCCCTCCCAGCATCAGAGTCTTTTCCAATAAGTCAATTCTTCGCATGAGGTGGCCAAAGTACTGGAGTTTCAGCTTTAGCATCAGTCCTTCCAAAGAACACCCAGGACCGATCTCCTTTAGAATGGACTGGTTAGATCTCCTTGCAGTCCAGGGGACTCTCAAGAGTCTTCTCCAACACCACAGTTCAAAAGCATCAATTCTTCGGCACTCAGCTTTCTTCACAGTCCAACTCTCACATCCATACATGACCACAGGAAAAACCATAGCCTTGACTAGACGGACCTTTGTTGGCAAAGTAATGTCTCTGCTTTTCAATATGCTATTTAGGTTGGTCATAACTTTCCTTCCAAGGAGTAAACGTCTTTTAATTTCATGCTTCCATTTCCCATCTGCAAACCCATGCACAGCAGCAGTTCCCTAGAGATTGACCACTTGGGGTTGTTGTGAAGAAAATGAACATTTGTGCCCGGCATGGTGCCTGGTGTGTGACAAGCGCTTGGTGGATGATTGATGCTCTGAAGATTCTGATTTCTAACCATTGTTGGGGGTCTTCACTGTTGATAAGAGGTGTAATTATGATCTACAAAGGAATTGGACCTGGCTGGAGAGAATAGATGAAATCCTGATGGCGAGAGGATGAGGATGCACCAGATTTTTCCAAAGCTTGGCTCTTTCTGGAATTCTCATTCCTCCCTTCTTCTTTCTATATTCCCTGTGCCTTGTTAGAATGTTCTTATTCTTATGCATTAATACATCCTGGAAGAGAGCCCTGTAATTCAGAATCAAAAACCTCTTGATGCTGAGGGGGCATCCCTCTTGAGGTGCTGCATGGATTTCACCAGGGCCGAGGGTTACACTTAGAGGTGAGAGCAGATATCATCAGAATCAAATCTTTGGTTCTCCAGATGAAGAAACTACCTAAGCCTTTGACTGTGGACACATCAAGACTCAGAAATTCTCATCCCATGCCCAGGGTTCTTTCTACTCCCTGACTAACTTCTTACAGTAGGTCTCTGTAACGTGGCTTCCATATTTAGAAGAAGACTCGCTTTCCATATTTAATACCAAATCTCTTTCCCTAATTATTGAGATTTACAAAATCCCAAGTATGGACTTGAAATAATATGCAGTAAACTATGACTCTTCCTTCCACAAAATAAGGATACAAACCAGGGTTACAACATTGTAGGTTAGAAGTTTTCCAGTTTAAAAATACAGAAGAGAAACACAAAAATTAGAATTTTAGCTTCCCTTGAAAACATAGAGGATCTGGGTCACTGGGTATCCCTATTCCCTTGTGATCCCAGACATGCAGAGCTGAGATGGGCAACAGCCCTCCATATAGAGACTGGCATGTGCCTCGTGCCCTTGGCATTCACCAGGCCAGCCTTGTATGGTTATCCTTCCTTCCTGGCTCCTGGAGACGTGTATTTACACCACTTAAAACCATACCAATTGGATAGATGTCAGCTCTGTTCTCCAATTAAAGGAGAATAAGACTCTGTCATTTTAATATCTGTGGAAGCATTCTCTGCTCTACTTCATTGACATTCTGATGTTGAAGGACATAGAAATTGACGTCATGGACTTAAAGAAAGGCAAGGCTCTCACAGTCTGGTGCCCCAGTGTTTACTGCTGGGGGAGGAGCCTAGAGGTACTAGTCTTCACTTTCTTTTTGTCTTTTCCTGGTTATAGAATCTGTAACACACAGCTTGGACTAAGTTTGCTCCCTTCATGCTCACCAACTCAGAAATATTACAAGAAGGCTCAGTCTCTCTATTTTTTGAATGCTGGTACCCAGACTTGTAGCATGTAACGGCCCATGCATGCCATGGCTAACTCTCTTTCCTATTGAATTGTTCATGTCAGTCAGAAATAAGAGGTCTTAATCACAAAGCTTACCACATTGTATTTGAAACAATTACGAGTCTATTACTTTCACTCAATTAAAAAGGAGCCATTTAAGAAGTTGTTGAAGATCCTAATTTCAGTGCAATATCGCCCCCTGCACCCGCCCCTTTTGTGAATGTAGGACAGTTTAAAGGCTTGAGAATGGTGTTATTTTCTTCAATGTGAAACACCCTGGAAAAGAAAATATAATTTGAAACACAGTGCATCCTAGTAAGTTTTTAAAGTAAAAACACTGACATACAAGGAGACCAAAGGCAGTGTGTTTAAATACTGCTATGGGCTTCCCATGGATGGAGGAGCCTGGTAGGCTGCAGTCCATGGGGTCGATAAGAGTCGGACACGACTGAACGACTTCACTTTCTCTTTTCACTTTCATGCATTGGAGAAGGAAATGGCAACCCACTCCAGTGTTCTTGCCTGGAGAATCCCAGGGACAGGGAAGCCTGGTGGGCTGCCGTCTATGGGGTCACATAGAGTCGGACACGACTGAAGTGACTTAGCATAGCAGAGCAGAGCATGGGCTTCCCTCGTAGATAAAGAATCTGCCTGCAATGCGGCGGGCTACAGTGCACGGGATCACAAGAGTCGGACACGACTTGGAGACTAAACCACCACCGCCATGAAAGCAGCTGAGACAGGAAAGTGAAAGTGAAGTCGCTCAGTCATGTCCGACTCTTTGTGACCCTCTGTAGCCTACCAGGCTCCTCCCTCCATGGGATTCTCCAGGCAAGAATACTGGAGTGGTTGCCATTTCCTTCTCCAGGGGATCTTCCCCACCCAGGGATCGAACCCGGGTCTCCCGAATTGCAGGCAGACGCTTTAAGCTCTGAGCCACCAGGGAAGCTCTGGGATAGGAGGCGTGGCCCCAAATCTCAGCTCCTTTTGCGACTAGCAGCAAGTAACCTTGATCAAATCAGCCTTCAGTGTCACCTTCACCACCTTCACTATTTTTTTTTTTTTTTTTTTTGAGAAAAAAAATCTTTGCATGAGCAATCACTATTGTGTACTTAGAGGTAGAAGCATTTTTTCTGCTGAAGCCACTCTGAGAAGTGCTTGACCAAAAGTCAATCTTCCTTCCTCCTGGAAAAAGGAAGAGGGAGAAGGAGAAAAGGGGGGCAGACGGGGAGAGAAAGATGAGGGGGAAGATCCTGCTGGGATCTGGGGCCTGGCTCCACTTAAAGGCTTACGAGCTCCTCCATAATAGACCCGGGAGGTCTCTCCCCTTTTCTACCTTATTTTCTAAGCTCCAACCATCTGCCTGTGAAGCTTTGTCTTGCCTCTGGGGCTTTGCATATGCTGTTTCCTCCATGTGGCAAGTCTTGTCAACCTGACTCACTCCCGCTTGCCCCTGAGGCCTTAGTCATTTCCTCAGGAAAGACTTTGCTGGACCATCACCAAGACTGAAGTAGGCACCCTTCCTCTGTACTCCCTAAGCACCCATGCTCCATCCAACCACTTAGTGCTTCACACACTATCACTTTGCTCACCTGCTGGTCTGTCTCTCTTCCTAGACTGTGAGATTCTTGAGGATACAAAGTTAGGACACAGCACACGGTGAGTTCTTGATAAATAGATTTTGAGTGAACAAGAGAATAAAGGATGTGTCTATGCAGGAGGAAACTGGTAAATAGAAATCTACTGACTCAGGAAATATGGTTTAGGGAAAAAAAAAAAGTATCTTGCCCTGGAGCTCTGGAGTTTAATTCCAGCCTTGTCATTAAGTTATTTACCTCAGGACACTAGGGAGGTCTCTCAAGTTTCTAAACCTTCATTTTCTACCTTGCAAAATTAAATCTACCTTTGCAGATTAAAAAAACTCCACCCTTTCTGACTCATAAATCATTGTGAGGGAAATGTGATAATTTTAACACAGAGATGTGTTTCTCAGAAAATTCCATCCTGGATATTTCCTGGTGGCTGATGTCCAGGTCCCAGAGGACTTCTCTTTATAAGGAGTCAACAGTTTCCTAGAATGCAAGGAAGGAGGCCAGCTGGTCTGGGGGCACAGGGATGGAGTGACACAGTGAGACTGTGTCCCGCTCTTTCCACCAGCTGGGCTAGCAGTGGGCTTGAGCAGCTCTCAGCCAACTCAGTCAAGAACATGTCCCATTTTATGACATCTTCTGAGAAGGCAGTGGTTAAAGTCACCAAATTCATTCCTTGGGTCATTCCAAACCTTTTTCTGGGGAGAAAAATCTGTCTCCCTATATCCTTTATTCATAACTTTGAGAAAAGCTACATGAAATCTGCTATTGCCTTCTGCTAATTGCCTGTAAATCACCCATGGGAGAAGTTGCACATGCCTATTCAGAGGCATGAAGTGAAAGGGCCCCACACTCTCAGAAGTCCCGATGGGGAATCCTGTCATTTGGCTGATGGAATGGTAACAGATATAGAAGCAAGCATGCATAATGGATCATGGGATTTAAAATCCACCTTCCAGATCCGAGCTGCCTGACAAGGTTAAGGCATTATATGGCTGCAGTTGCATCATTTATGAAAGAGAAACTATTCTCCCCTCCCCTTGCATCTCAGAAAGTGGTAAACATTTTATACTGGTTCCTTCTGTAAGAGTAAAATACTTGCTTTTATCAATCAGCCTGGAGTCTAAGTAAGTGGAAGGGATATGGAAATCCAGACCCAAGAATGATGGGCAATGATCCTTTACTTATGACTTTATCCACAATTTGGCTTGACAGTTGATGGGAAATGAAGTGTGATCAATTTCAACCCACTGTACATCATTTCCCATTGATTGACCTGCCAAATTGTTGATTGAATAATTAGTTAAAAGTTCAGTTTGAGTAGCCATTTTGCACGGCTCTCTCCAAGACAAGTCCTATTGGCACTCTAGAAAGGCCAGCCTGCTGCCACGAGCTAAGACATTAGTTGTGTATCCTTTTGCTCAAGGCAGCGAGCCATCACATGGATGTAAATAATCGTGATAGTCTCTAGGGTATGAGTGGCAGCTGGGAGTGGGGCTGTGACCCCAGGTACTTAGAGAAATATCACGGACTGAAGGATGGCTTCTCAGAGAGGAAGGAGGTATATCCAAGTGCAAATGGAAACCCAGAAGAAAACAAGTCCCAGCTTATCTCTGCTTAAAAGACGATGCTTCTCAGTGGTTGATTAAAAGCAAGTGGGTACCATTTAGTGAGAAAATTGCTGGTAAAGGCAATTATATAAAAACAACAAGAACCCCCCACCCCCCACCGCAAAAGTACATACTTTCTTGCCTAGAGGATAGTGACTGATCAAGAAATATTAACTCCTTTCCTCCTTGGCAACTCTAATTACACGAAAGGGGCTGAATGGCTTGAATATATCTATATCTATGTTCATTTTTAAAAATTGAAGTATAGTTGATTTACAATATTGTGTTAGTTTCTGATGTACAGTAGAGTCTCTCTCTCTATGTGTGTATGTGTGTATATATATATATATACACACACACACACATATATATATATTACCTTGTGCTATACAGTAGGAGTTTGTTGTTTACCTGTTTTATATAAAATAGTTTGAATCTGCTAATCCCAAATCCCTCATTTATCCCTCCCCCATTCCTTTCCCCTTTGGTAACCGTAAGTTTGTTTTCCATATCTGTGAGTGTTTCTGTTTCATAAATAAGCTCACTTGTGTCATATTTTAGATCCCACATATCAGTGATATCAAATGGTTTTTATATTTCTTTTTCTGACTTACTTCACTTAGTAGGATAATCTCTAGATCCATCCATGTTGCTGCAAGTGGCGTTAGTTCATTTTTTATAGCTAAATACTATTCATTGGTGTGTATCTCTATCTCTCTACCTACCTACCTACCTATCTATCTATCATCAATTTATCTATCCATCCACCACATCTTTTTTATCCATTCATCTGTTGATGGACATTTAGGTTGCTTCCATGTCTTGGCTATTGTAAATAGTGCTGCTATGAACTCTGTAGGCTTCTCTAGTACCTCAGATGGTAAAGAATCTCCTTGCAACGAAAGAGACCTGGGTTCAATCCCTGGGTCAGGAAGATCCCCTGAAGGGAATGGATACCAACTCCAGTATTTTTGCCTGGAGAGTTCCATAGACAGGGGAGCCTGGCAGGCAAAAGTTCATGGGGTGAACATGACTGAGAGACATGACTGAGAAAATGTTTCAATTCAGTTTCACGAACACTGTGGGTGCATGCATCTTTTCAGATTAGAGTTTTCTCTAGATATATGCCCAGAAGTGGGATTGCTGGATCATATGGCAACTCTGGCAATGGCACCACACTCCAGTACTCTTGCCTGGAAAATCCCATGGACGGAATTGCCTGGTAGGCTCCAGTCCATGGGGTCGCTAAGAGTCGGGCACGACTGAACGACTTCACTTTCACTTTTCACTTTCATGCATTGGAGAAGGAAATGGCAACCCACTCCTGTGTTCTTGCCTGGAGAATCCCAGGGACGGGGGAGCCTGGTGGGCTGCCGTCTATGGGGTCACACAGGGTCGGACACGACTGAAGCGACTTAGCAGCAGTAGCAGCATGGCAACTCTATTTTCAGTTTTTTGAGGAACTTCCATATTATTTTCCATAGTGGCTGAACCAATTTACTTTCTCACCAACAGTGTAGTAGAGTTCTCTTTTCCCCATACCTCTCCAGCATTTGTTATTTTTAGAATATTTTAAATGACTTTTTAATGACAGCCATTCTGACTGGACTGAGGTAGTGTCTCATTGTAGTTTTGGTTTGCATTTCTCTAATACTTGGAGAAGGCACCGGCCACCCACTCCAGTACTCTTGCCTGGAAACTCCCATGGACGGAGGAGCCTGGTGGGCTGCAGTCCATGGGGTCGCAAAGAGTCAGATATGACTGAGCGACTTCACTTTCACTTCTCACTTTCATGCATTGGAGAAGGAGATGGCAACCCACTCCAGTGTTCTTGCCTGGAGAATCCCAGGGATGGAGGAGCCTAGTGGGCTGCCATCTATGGGGTCGCACAGGGTCGGACACGCCTGAAGTGACTTAGCAGCAGCAATGTTGAGCATGTTTTCATGTCCCTTTTGGTCATCTCTCTGTATTCTTTGGAGAAATATGTATTTAGGTTTCCTACTGCATATGGTGATTGAAGCCATGAATTAAAAGACACTTACTCCTTGGAAAGAAAGTTATGACCAACCTAGATAGCATAATGAAAAGCAGAGACATTACGGACCAACAAAGGTCCAACTAGTCAAGGGTATGGTTTTTCCAGTGGTCATGTATAGATGTGAGAGTTGGACTGCGAATAAAACTGAGTGCCGAAGAATTGATGCTTTTGAACTGTGGTGTTGGAGAAGACTCTTGAGAGTCCCTTGGACTGCAAGGAGATCCAATCAGTCCATTCTAAAGGAGATCAGTCCTGGGTGTTCATTGGAAGGACTGATGCTAAAGCTGAAATTCCAATACTTTGGCCACCTCATGAGAATAGTTGACTCATTGGAAAAGACTGATGCTGGGAGGGATTGGGGGCCGGAGGAGAAGGGGACAACAGAGGATGAGATGGCTGGATGGCATCACTGACTCGATGGACATGAGTTTGAGTAAACTCCGGGAGTTGGTGATGGACAGGGAGGCCTGGCGTGCTGTGATTCATGGGGTCACAAAGAATCGGATACAATTGAGCAACTGAACTGAACTGAACCCATATTTCAATTGGGTTGTTTGCTTTCTTGTTGTTGTGTTGGATTAACTGCTTATATATTTTGAAAATTAAGCCCTTATCAGTCATATCATTTGGAAATGTTTTCTCCCAGTCCATAGGTTGTCTTGGTTTTGCTGATGGTTTTCTTTGCTGTGCAAAAGCTTATAAATTTGATTAGGTCGTTTGTTTATTTGTGCTTTTATTTATATTGCCTTGGGAGACTGAACTCATTGAAGAGTTCATTGGTAGTTCAATGAGTTCAATAAGAATACATTGGTATGATTTATGTCAGAGAATGTTCTGCTTATGTTATCTTCTAGGAGTTCTATGGTGTCATGTCCTATATTTAAGTCTTTAAGCCAATTTGAGTTTGTTTTTTGTGTAGTGTGAGGATGTGTTTTATTTTCAGTGATCTACATGTGGCTGTCCAGTTTTTCCAACACCATTTGTTGATGAGACTGTTTTTTCACCATTTTATACTCTTGCCTCCTTTATCAAAGATTAAATTGACTGTAGGTGTGTGGATTTATTTCTGGACTTTCTGTTCTGTTCCATTGATCCTGATGTCTGTTTCTGTGCCAGTACCACACTGTTTTGATTATTGTAACTTTCTAAGTATTGTCTGAAGTCTGGGAGGGCTTTGTTCTTTTTCTTTACAATTGCTTTGGCAATTCTGGGTCTCCTATGGTTCTATATAATTTTAGGATTATTTGTTCTAGTGCTTTGAAAAATGTCCTGGGTAATTTGATAGAGATTACATTAAATTTGTAGATCTGAATGGCTTTAATATATTCATTGTCCAGGTGCTTTAGTACAAAGTTAGACACCCAATCTCAGAGGAGGATCTAGAAATGGAGCCTGACTACCTATTGAGACACAGACTATGATGTGGGATTCTTGAAGGTCTAGAACTGGGTTTGAAACCTCCATCAAAGAGTACATAGGAGGTGGGTGACCAGCTGGGTAGTTCTATTGTTCACAGTGTACCTACATGATTGAGGCGTGTACATGCTGCTCCCTCCACCCAGGATGCCCTTCACAGCAGCCTGGACCACTACAAATCTATTGAGACACAAAGAGAAACTTCCTTAAAGTACTGTCTTGGAATCGACTTCTCCACCCCTAAGAGGTTTTAAGGGCCTCAGAGGTACCATAAGCAACTCTCTCACATATCTATGGAACTACTTCATGAAGCTGGTGTTGGTTTTCTTGTCTGTCTCCACCACTCACCTGTGAGAGATGTAGGGATGGGGATGATTTTTTTTATTTCTATAACCTCTTCCACCTTATCCCTTTCTGTCTCCCCTCGAGTATAGCTGGTTCATCAAAAACACTTGATAAGTGTTCATGAGTGAATAAATAATATTAAGATGAATTAGAAAACTCTCCTAATTTACCCATAATATTCTGGAACTTCAGCTAAAAGCATGTAGGCCACAGTATTATAAAAGCCTTTCTACTGGCTCACAATGAAGAAGGGCTCACCTACTGATAGGCAGTCTATTCAATTCAATCAGGACCTGTCCTTCTAGCCTCCCTCTTAATACAGAAGCTTTCCATAACACAGAAAAACCTATCAAGACTTTGCATCTGAAATTTAAATACTTTTTTTCACATTTTGTATCCCTTTTCTACTGTTCTTGGTTTTAACTCCCATTCAGAAGCAAGACCTTCCCCCAGTCCATGTTGAGTGAAGCCCAAGAGCTTTTTACTTTACAGTGACGGCTGGTCACTGGGGTTCTTCAAAGTTTCTGTTTCTATAGGTTTGGACATTAATTAACTAAGTATGGTCTGGGTCACAAATAGATGATCTAAGTCCTAAACATGACTTCTGCAGTGGAGTCATTCATTCCCTTCTCAATGACTCTTATACCTCTCTACTACCTTGGGATGCAATTCTCTCCATTCAGTCTCCAAAAACTTCAGGTTACTTTGAACAGGGCAGTTGGTAGTTAAAAGTCTCGGGTGCCAGACCCACCAGATCTTGGGTAGAATCCAGCCTTACTGCTTGCCAGCTATGGATCTTCAGACAAATTACTTAGCTTCTTTGTGCCTGTCTTTTCTCATCTATAAAATGGTGATAATGTATATATAGCATTTGGAACAATATCTTGTATATAATAAGCTGTCTTTATATACACAGTTAATATGTTATTATCATCCCTGTATTATACAATAAAAATACAATCTAAAGATATTGTACACAAAATAATTATATTGTATTATATACAACATACACAAAATATAAAAATAAAAGTCTTAAAATATACATAAAATGAAAGTAAATATTATTATTACATAAATAAAAACAAAACAGGTTTGAGATACAGTTGTATAAACTGCAAGTGACGGAGTGCTCTCAGGGACAATATCATGCTTTGGGATATTTGGGATGTTTGTTAAAAAGATAAAAATAACCAGGCTACAGGGCTACATACCCACAGAATATCTCTAATGGTTTTTCTGTCCTCCTGACAGTGAAACTGTGTTACTCCAGGGGTTAACACAGTATAGCCACCACTGCTAACACTTTTGTGCCCCTAAGTCTTGACTTGTGTTTGAATGTGTGGGTGAACTTGTACAGGCCAGAGATACCAAGACATACATCAGTAAAATACAAATGTTTCTCAAGTCTGTGTGTGGGTCAAGTTTTCCCACTGTAAAAGCTTCATTGCTCTCATCATTGTTGTCCTATTGAGCGCCACCCATAAATTTCTTATTAGAGTATAGTTGATTTACAATGTGGTTTCATAAGTTACTGCTCCAGTCATGACTGACCTTGGAAATAAGCCGACACTTATTCCCTGCAAGGAATCACCTACCAGCCTGAGAGTTCTGGGGCATTCTGTCCTCAGCTTTAAAGAGTCCAATAGCAGTAGCCTCAGACTTCAAGGACAATGATCAGAGGTTCTTATCTGAACTGAAACATCAGGGGATAAAGAAATTTCTGCCTCTGGAGGGCCATGAGGATTTCTTTGGGAAGATAGAGACAGCTCAATATTCCTTTCAAACATCATTTTTAGGAGAACTGATGAATTGACTCAATCTGTCCCCAGGTTGCAGTTGCTTTTAGAAATAGTCTAAGAATGTCCATTTCCAAACTAGTGAGAGCATGATCTCTGACATATTTAAGGAGAGGAGCGGCCAGGTGTTCAGGCCTGATACCTAGGTATTCTGGAACCACAGGTTCAAGTGACTGTCACACACTAAGAACCCAGATTTCTAGGGTGGAGACCGTGGGCTACCCATTTAGATGGATGGTGTTTCAGGCTGAGGGAGAGTGCTCCAAGGAAGGAGGGAAATACCTTCCAGAGCAGAGCTGCCAAGAACACTTGCTGGAGGTGTTAACTCCAATGGTTTCAATTGTATCTGGCAAGGTTATTATCTTGCATCATAGACCATCCTTGCAATCACTGAATAAATACTTATCAGCACCGACTGTGTGTCAGGCCTCATGCTTGTACCTGGAGAAGTCAGATTCACTGATGCTCTGTGTCTTTAGTTCTGTCACTTCATGGCTGGTCACTGGGACTCTGTTTCAAAGACTCTCAAAGCAAACTTTTTAATGTTCTCAGTGTGGCTGTTGTCACGAGGCTGACAAGTCCTTCAATTCCATTTTTCTAGCTCCAGTCAATGAATTGGAAAGAATGGCAAATGGAAACAAGGTCACTCTATTAAAAATTTTTTAGTATTTTCCATAAAAAGAGGAAATTGGCAATTTGTCCTAAGAAAATACTCTAAGACTAGTAAGAAACTTGAAGACACCTCAGTTTTCACAGTGATAGAATTATGATTTCCTGAGGGGGGAGAAAGATCACCTATAACAAAGTAGGAAGTGAGACATAAGTAAGGAGAAAAATACAGCCCCAGAATGAAATAAATCCAGGCAGACAGATCAGCTTCCTGTCACATGGGGGAGGACAGGAAGGTGGTATTTTTCCACAGTGCATCACAGCTAATGTTGCTCGTATAACCTGGCTGAAAAGTCTGCATTTCAACCTTATTTGTTTCCCATTTGGATCCCCCACCTTCTCCCAATTTCTTTATCTCTCTGCTCTAACTGGCACCAAAGCCTTGCAATCCTCCAGCAGCTACCTAGAGGTAGAGTCTGACCCCTTTCTGGTGTCTCAGGTTTATGGGGAAATTGGATTGTTTCAGAAAATGCAGGTTGCATGATTCTGGTATCCAGATCCCCTCTCTCTTCTTACCTCATAAAACTCCTGTTTCCATCCATCAAAGTCAACTCTCAACCCAAACTCCCACTGGGTGCAGCTGCTACTTTCAGCTAAGTCCAAACTGGAAAACACCAGATTGAATACATTTACATTTTGATAGTAGGTTCTTCCAGAAAGTCTGGTGGAAAACTACCCAGGAGATATTTGGGGGTTTGTCTTTCTAAAAACCCTACTGTTTGAAGTACTGGTTTTGTTGTTGTTGGAGAAAGACTAATTTGGGAAAACTCCAAGTTACAGAAAAATTGCTCCAATAGTAGGTAATAGCCCAGATAGGAATACCTGACTGGCTATGAATAAACAGCAAATTTAGTTTCATAAATGTCTTTATCTCAACTTGAACTGGTGCTCGGATGGTTCACAAAGTCCATACCCTGCAGCTTAATTTCTGACCCTGAGAGCCAAGCCTAAATCACTTCTTTGCAGTGATGAAATTGTACATTGTAACAGCATTTATTACAAACACTGCTTTAGCTAATATTTTAGTCAAGTGCCTACTACAGGTACTGTGCTAAGAGAGCTACATGTACTCTCTTAATTGTTCCAAGTTTCATGAAACTATTAAGATAGTGTTATTATCCCATTTTATGGACAGATAAGTTGAGACTCAGGTTAATCATTTGCTTAAGGTTAATACAAATTAGGACACATCTGTCTGACTCTAAAGTGCAGGCTTTGAACCCTCCCACATGCAATCTCCTCATAGCCCCCCACTTCGATGTCTGATTACACCAGACACAAAGCTCAGCTGCTTAGTCAAAGTAAGCTCTTGTGCCTGCAGTGAGTTTCTATTTTGGCCAAGTTCTTGGTGTGGTGTGTCCGAGGTCCTCTGAGCCGCTGGCGGGGCATTAAGCTGATCTCATCTTCCGGTGCTAACAGATACTGTTAGTTTATAAAAACCAACCTCTCCAACAAAATTGTGCTACTTAAAAAAAAACCAAAAAACAGGATTTCACTCTCCTCCCACAGGACTAAATACACACAAAGTTAAAAAAAAAAAAAAAGAAAGAAATGTGCAAAGAAAGGGCCTGTCCTAGATATCCATCACTATTCACCCGTAGGTGATTCTTCAGTGTCCTTTGTGTGATAAAGACCAGCTGCCTTACCTCAGGCAGCCATGGGCCAAAAGTTCTAGCCAGGAAGCCTTGCAGAGACCACAAAGGAGGGGAGAAGCAAAGCCATCTCTCAGACAAAGATTATAAGTTTGAAGTCAATTCTCATGTCCTTGCAGAACTTTACATCTGCCTTCTGGCATTCAAATATCTGGAACTTCTAATTAAACCAACTATTTCTTATATTCAGCTATTCATAAAGGCATGAAGGAGTGGAGAATGAGAGAATGAAGAATATTCTCCAGGCTTTTTAATTTTTAAAAACTTCCTGGATATATGTGAGGGATCCAAACACATTTATTCTCATTCCCCAAACTTTTTCATCACTAGTAGGATGTAAGTCCTAAAACCATGGGGACTTGGACTGTGTTGCTGATGGTTTGGTTCCTGAGGCCTATAAGAGTTCCGGGTCCAAGTAGATACACAATAAGTATTTATTAAATTAGTGAATAAGCACACACCTGGAAAGCATTTGAACAGCTGGGGCACAGAGCTCTGAGGGCTGTATGCAAACTCAGAGACCATTATGTTTCACTCTGATTCGTGATGGCAGGAGAAAGATCTCAGGTAACCCAAAGTTAACTGGAAAATTGAATTAAGCACCTGGGCTGTGGTGAGATGAGCCCGGCCTCAGCTCCTTTTCTGCTTCTCAATCTCCACATCCTTCGGTGGGCCCTCCATGTTGACTTAGCGCTTGGCCAGATGACTTGCTTTGGACAATGGGACAAGCCCATGAAATGCAAGCCAAGACTTGATAGGTGCTTGTGCTTTGGGGCTTCTCCTCTTGCTTCTCCTGGAACCCTGTAGCCGTGAAAGCAAGCCCACTGGGCAATGAGAGATTCTAGGCCCAGTCACTTCACTGCCTCACCCAAGAGCTGAACAAACACCTGCCATACAACTGAGGCCAAGTGGGAGCTGCCGGCACCCAGCTGACCTGCCAAGTGACACAAAAGTGTGAGCTAGATTAACAGAGAACAGGTAGGTCTATCTCAGTCCAGAACAGCCACCCATTTTTGGTGAGCTGAGTAAAGGAATGCTGCTTTGAGCCATTCATTTTGGGGGTGGCTTGTTTAGCAACAATGTGTAACTGTTAAATAGGTGTTTCCCAAATTATCTGATCATAGAACCACTGGAGTACTGGTTAAAAACTATATATTCTTACAGTATGACCATTTCTCAAAAAATTAAGCATAGAATTGCCATATGATCCAGCAATTCCACATCTAAATATATGCTTAAAAATTCAAAGTAGAGACTCCAATAGATATTTGCAGCCCAGTATCAATAGAAGCATTCTTAATAGCCAAAAGAACTTAAACATCCATTGGTGGATGAATGGATAAACAAAGTGTGTTATATATGTGCCATGGACTATGCTCAGCCTTGAAAAGGAATGAAATTCTGATACATATTACAAATCAAAGAGCCTTGAAAACATGCTAAGTAAACAATCCATATACAAAAGGAAAAATACTATAAGATTATCCGATTTCACTTATATGAGTTAAACAGAATAGTCAAATTCTTTTTTTTTTTTTTTTGCATTTGAATTTTATTTTATTTTTAAACTTTACATAACTGTATTAGTTTTGCCAAATATCAAAATGAATCCACCACAGGTATACATGTATTCCCCATCCCGAACCCCCCTCCCTCCTCCCTCCCTATTCCATCCCTCTGGGTCGTCCCAGTGCACCAGCCCCAAGCATCCAGTATCGTGCATCGAACCTGGACTGGCAACTCGTTTCATACATGAGATTTTACATGTTTCAATGCCATTCTCCCAAATCTTCCCACCCTCTCCCTCTCTCACAGAGTCCATAAGACTGTTCTATACATCAGTGTCTCTTTTGCTGTCTCGTACACAGGGTTATCGTTACCATCTTTCTAAATTCCATATATATGCGTTAGTATACTGTATTGGTGTTTTTCTTTCTGGCTTACTTCACTCTGTATAATAGGCTCCAGTTTCATCCACCTCATTAGAACTGATTCAAATGTATTCTTTTTAATGGCTGAATAATACTCCATTGTGTATATGTACCACAGCTTTCTTAGCCATTCATCTGCTGATGGGCATCTAGGTTGCTTCCATGTCCTGGCTATTATAAACAGTGCTGCGATGAACATTGGGGTACACGTGTCTCTTTCCCTTCTGGTTTCCTCAGTGTGTATGCCCAGCAGTGGGATTGCTGGATCATAAGGCAGGTCTATTTCCAGTTTTTTAAGGAATCTCCACACTGTTCTCCATAGTGGCTGTACTAGTTTGCATTCCCACCAACAGTGTAAGAGGGTTCCCTTTTCTCCACACCCTCTCCAGCATTTATTACTTGTAGACTTTTGGATCGCAGCCATTCTGACTGGTGTGAAATGGTACCTCATAGTGGTTTTGATTTGCATTTCTCTGATAATGAGTGATGTTGAGCATCTTTTCATGTGTTTGTTAGCCATCTGTATGTCTTCTTTGGAGAAATGTCTATTTAGTTCTTTGGCCCATTTTTTGATTGGGTCATTTATTTTTCTGGAGTTGAGCTGTAGGAGTTGCTTGTATATTCTCGAGATTAGTTGTTTGTCAGTTGCTTCGTTTGCTATTATCTTCTCCCATTCTGAAGGCTGTCTTTTCACCTTGCTAATAGTTTCCTTTGATGTGCAGAAGCTTTTAAGGTTAATTAGGTCCCATTTGTTTATTTTTGCTTTTATTTCCAATATTCTGGGAGGTGGGTCATAGAGGATCCTGCTGTGATGTATGTCAGAGAGTGTTTTGCCTATGTTCTCCTCTAGGAGTTTTATAGTTTCTGGTCTTACGTTTAGATCTTTAATCCATTTTGAGTTTATTTTTGTGTATGGTGTTAGAAAGTGATCTAGTTTCATTCTTTTACAAGTGGTTGACCAGATTTCCCAGCACCACTTGTTAAAGAGATTGTCTTTAATCCATTGTATATTCTTGCCTCCTTTGTCAAAGATAAAGTGTCCACATGTGCATGGATTTATCTCTGGGCTTTCTATTTTGTTCCATTGATCTATATTTCTGTCTTTATGCCAGTACCATACTGTCTTGATGACTGTGGCTTTGTAGTAGAGCCTGAAGTCAGGTAGGTTGATTCCTCCAGTTCCATTCTTCTTTCTCAAGATCGCTTTGGCTATTCGAGGTTTTTTGTTTTTCCATACAAATTGTGAAATTATTTGTTCTAGCTCTGTGAAGAATGCTGTTGGTAGCTTGATAGGGATTGCATTGAATCTATAGATTGCTTTGGGTAGTATACTCATTTTCACTATATTGATTCTTCCAATCCATGAGCATGGTATATTTCTCCATCTGTTAGTGTCCTCTTTGATTTCTTTCACCAGTGTTTTATAGTTTTCTATATATAGGTCTTTAGTTTCTTTAGGTAGATATATTCCTAAGTATTTTATTCTTTCCGTTGCAATGGTGAATGGAATTGTTTCCTTAATTTCTCTTTCTGTTTTCTCATTATTAGTGTATAGGAATGCAAGGGATTTCTGTGTGTTGATTTTATATCCTGCAACTTTACTATAGTCATTGATTAGTTCTAGTAATTTTCTGGTGGAGTCTTTAGGGTTTTCTATGTAGAGGATCATGTCATCTGCAAACAGTGAGAGCTTTACTTCTTCTTTTCCAATTTGGATTCCTTTTATTTCATTTTCTGCTCTGATTGGTGTGGCCAAAACTTCCAAAACTATGTTGAATAGTAATGGTGAAAGTGGGCACCCTTGTCTTGTTCCTGACTTTAGAGGAAATGCTTTCAATTTTTCACCATTGAGGATAATGTTTGCTGTGGGTTTGTCATATAGAGCTTTGATTATGTTGAGGTATGTTCCTTCTATTCCTGCTTTCTGGAGAGTTTTGATCATAAATGGATGTTGAATTTTGTCAAAGGCTTTCTCTGCATCTATTGAGATAATCATATGGTTTTTATTTTTCAATTTGTTAATGTGGTGTATTACATTGATTGATTTGCGGATATTGAAGAATCCTTGCCTCCCTGGGATAAAGCCCACTTGGTCATGGTGTATGATCTTTTTAATGTGTTGTTGGATTCTGATTGCTAGAATTTTGTTAAGGATTTTTGCATCTATGTTCATCAGTGATATTGGCCTGTAGTTTTCTTTTTTTGTAGGATCTTTGTCAGGCTTTGGTATTAGGGTGATGGTGGCCTCATAGAATGAGTTTGGAAGTTTACCATCCTCTGCAATTTTCTGGAAGAGTTTGAGCAGGATAGGTGTTAGCTCTTCTCTAAATTTTTGGTAGAATTCAGCTGTGAAGCCGTCTGGACCTGGGCTTTTGTTTGCTGGAAGATTTTTGATTACAGTTTCAATTTCCGTGCTTGTGATGGGTCTGTTAAGATTTTCTATTTCTTCCTGGTCGAGTTTTGGAAAGTTGTACTTTTCTAAGAATTTGTCCATTTCTTCCACGTTGTCCATTTTATTGGCATATAATTGTTGATGGTAGTCTCTTATGATCCTTTGTATTTCTGTGTTGTCTGTTGTGATCTCTCCATTTTCATTTCTAATTTTATTGATTTGATTTTTCTCCCTTTGTTTCTTGATGAGTCTGGCTAATGGTTTGTCAATTTTATTTATCCTTTCAAAGAACCAGCTTTTGGCTTTGTTGATTTTTGCTATGGTCTCTTTTGTTTCTTTTGCATTTATTTCTGCTCTAATTTTTAAGATTTCTTTTCTTCTACTAACCCTGGGGTTCTTCATTTCTTCCTTTTCTAGTTGCTTTAGGTGTAGAGTTAGGTTATTTATTTGAGAATAATCAAATTCTTAGAGACAAAAAGTAGAATGGTGATTCCAAGGGTTGGGGGGAAGACAGAATGAGGAATTCTTGTTTAATGGGTACAGAGTTTTAACTTGGGATGATGGTAAAGTTCTGGACATGGACAGTCATGCTGGTTACACAACAATGTGAATATACTTAATGCCACTGAATTGTACAGTAAGAAGTGGTTAAAATGATAAATTGTATATTACATAGGTTTTACCATAATAAAAAAAAGAACCCAACGCTACACGTTCCTGAACCCCACCTCACACCCACTAAGTCACCATCTCTAGGGCAAGGTAGGTTTGTACTAGATCATCCCATCTCCCAAATTGTTTTAGCTCAAAAGAACATACATATGCACCAGACCAGAAATAAAGTAAGTCTGCTTCTTCTTATAAACTAGGGCAATATCTGGAAAAGTCACAAGACATTGACTTTGTTTGAAGGATTAAGTTCAGGCTGTAAATGCTTCATGATGGAAAAGTACCGGATTTCAGATAAAACACTCTACAAGGGAAATCCCTTACTATCTTAGAGTCCAAAGCTGGCAAAGCCACTTGCTTTCCATTTATTTAGGCATCAAAGGGAAACGCCACACTGAATCCAAAAGGTAATTCTAACCTTTTCATTCTCCTACAATATTGAAACAAAAATAAACTGAATCACTGCCTGAAAAGGGCCAGCTGTGCGAGTTTACTTCCCTTTCATAGATTTGAGTAATAATGAGAAAATGTTGCATGTAAATGATTCTAAAATAATTTCCATTACAGGAATGTAAACACTGCTTCTCTTCTGTAAGAGGCTGACTGTTATTTACGCAAGATAGAACTTTCAAATAGTATCCTCGGGTAGGTAATTCACACGGTAGAAACTATTCCATATTCTGCAGTGTATAATTACAAAAACAGTCTTTCTTATCTTCAAACATTTCACACATATTAGTCACAGAACTTTTAGTGCCTCTGGATTTTTGATGGATTACTCAATGATGGCTCAAAGTTTCTGGGGAGTTTTAAAACTCTAAACTCGGAAAAAATTTAAATTCTATTAATGAGAAAAATATCCCAATATGCAAATAGCACATAAAGGAAACTGGAACTTCTTTTCCAGTAAATAATGTCTTGAATTCTGCTCAGCACAAAACATAATCCATCTTGTCAATAGTCCCTACAGATCATCATTGAATCTGAAATCAGAATACAGTTTGTTGCCCTAAACATTTTTTTCCTTTAATATGTCATTTATAGAGTGCTTCTATGCCAGACACAACACAAAATCATTAGTTTCAAATGTAGGCTTCTTTTTAAAGAGATCATCTAATTTTATTTATTTAATACAAAATGAAAGAAAGTTTGAATTTCTACATATACCCACTATGGTATTCAATGAGTGGTAGTTTAGTTGCCTGGATCTTGTTTAATTGGTTATTGTTTAGTCACTAAGTTGTGTCCGACCCTTCTGCGACTGCATGGACTGTAGCCCGCCAGGCCCTTTTGTCCATGGGATTCTCCAGTCAAGAATACTGGAGTGCGTTGCCCTTGCCTTCTCCAGGGGGTCTTCCCAACCAGGGATTGAACCTGTGTCTCCTGCATTGGCAGGCAGATTCTTTACCACTGAGCCATCAGAGAAGCCCAACCTGTCTAAGAGGGACAAACTAATGAAAGTCCTAGAAAAGCTTCAGTCCACATAGCAGAGTCTTCCATGTTATAGCACTGCTTAGTTGGAAGCTTTCTATAAATTTTTAGCTAATTTTCAGCCCAAGCTAGCCTAATCTGCTGCTGCCATGCGTCGTGTTTCATGCAGACCTACTACCCTTGAGCCCCTCACAACCTTGTCATGTTCCTTCATTGTTCATAACTGTCTCCTTGCCAAGAAGTCTACTTTTTTTTGAAACTAGGAGTTCTTGTCTCCATGAAACCATACAAATTCTGTGTATCTCCTACATGTAAGAACCAATCCTTTATCACTCAGTTTTACTTCTTAAATTTCTACTCACTTATACGCATTATTTATTTCTTTTTGTTTCAAAGTCATCTATTGTGAAACAAACCAAAAAAAAAAAAAAAAAAAGATTTGTTTTGTAATTTGCACTTCCCAGGACTTCACAGTCCGCCTCCGCTTTACCCAGCACATTCAACGTTTGGATATGCCAGCCCATCAGCCGTCTTCTCTGGGGCCTCACGTGACACTGCTGAAACTGACCCTTCCGGGAACCCTTCTTGTTAAAAATGAACACATCCTGGTACAAATCCTGGAAGATTACTCTTATGCATTAAAGTGCCATTTTCTCCCCTGTCATCTGTGCTGCTTTCACCTGCTCAAATCTGTAATATGATTTCTACCTCACACCTCTGCAGGCTCTTTTCTCACTTGGAATTCTATGGAGACTCTAATACTGGAAAAAAGGAAAAGACAGAATGTGCTTGCTGCTTATATTTTCCAGAGCAACTCCCTGGCAATGCAATCCTTGTTTCAAACTCTCCATGCTGAGGAAAGTTCCATAGTCCTTCCATAAATTTAAGCCTAGGGCCTCAGCTCTGCAAATACACATTACTGTGATAATTCCCAACATATGTGAAAAATGGTTAAAAACTCATTTCAAACCTGAAACAATACCCCTTCATGTATGTGCAAACCACCAAACCTGGCTTTTCCTTTTGTTTAACCTGCACATTGTTGCAGCCATGGGCAGAGTAGAATTTCAACAAAATACGTTGAAAATTTATGTGGCACCCTGGTATGGGGAACCCCAGGTGGGTTGGTTCAGGCTTATAAGTCAGGGGTTCAAAGCCTGCCTCTGTCACAAGTTAGTTGTGCAACTGTGTGCAAGTCACACAGACTGAGATCTTTTGTGAATGTGTATGTGTGGGTGGGGGGAGGCGTCCGGCCTGTCACTTCTACAACAAGGCCATGTTTGTGAAAGCTCTTTGTAAATGATAAAGGTGCCTAGAACACTGCATTGTGATTGAACCACATTTACTAAGAGCAGAGCTTTCAAAGGCAGTGATGTCCAGTGGTCTCTCTTTTATTTATCCATTTACTGAAGACATACTTTGTTCTGTTCCTCTTGGGCACTATGCTAGCTGCTGAAATCATAATAGTGAACCAAAGGAGACACAGCCCCTATCTTCTTGGAGCCAACAGGCTCACAGATGACACAGACCTACATTTAATAAACACGCATGTCAATATCAAATAGTGATGGTGGCAAGCACTACACACAGGGATTTAGGAGACAAAATTCCTAGGACTCCAAGAGAGAGAGAAAGTGGAGAAAAGAAGGTGGAGAGGAAGAGAAGAAGAAACAGTAATTTGAAAAGTGCAGGTAAGCTGATGATTAGTAAGAATGTGGCCCAAATAATTTAGAGGTAGGACCCATGAATCTACTCTTTCCTCACTCTGTCCCAATTCCACCTGCCTCTCAAGGGCATTGTTAATTTTGAAAGTTATAACATTTTATATAACACAGAACTGAATGGAAGCTGACCACTCAATCTGATGCTCAGCCCAAGAGACTAAACTGTACCGATGGTTGATGATTTACAACTGATGGGAATTCTGGCCATATGAAACTTTCTCCTTAAATCTCACTTCTGAACTAACCTCAGTTTTTTTGTTTTCATTTTTATGTTTTTCTGTTTGGCTGCATGGGGTCTTAGTTGTGGCATGTGGGATCCTCACTGTGGTGCACAGGCTCTCTCTAGTTGAGGCGTGTGGGCTCCAGAGCCTGTGAAAAAAGTGAAAAGTGAAAGTTGCTCAGATCAGATCAGATCAGTCACTCAGTCGTGTCCAACTCTTTTCGACCCCATGAATCGCAGCACACCAGGCCTCCCTGTCCATCACCAACTCCCGGGGTTCACTGAGACTCAGGTCCTTCGAGTCAGTGATGCCATCCAGCCATCTCATCCTCTGTTGTCCCCTTCTCCTCTTGCCCCCAATCCCTCCCAGCATCAGAGTCTTTTCCAATGAGTCAACTCTTCACATGAGGTGGCCAAAGTACTGGAGTTTCAGCTTTAGCATCATTCCCTCCAAAGAAATCCCAGGGCTGATCTCCTTCAGAATGGACTGGTTGGATCTCCTTGCAGTCCAAGGGACTCTCAAGAGTCTTCTCCAACACCGCAGTTCAAAAGCATCAATTCTTCAGCGCTCAACCTTCTTCACAGTCCAACTCTCACATCCATACATGACCACAGGAAAAACCATAGCCTTGACTAGACGGACCTTTGTTGACAAAGTAATGTCTCTGCTTTTGAATATGCTATCTAGGTTGGTCATAACTTTCCTTCCAAGGAGTGAGCGTCTTTTAATTTCATGGCTGCAATCACCATCTGCAGTGATTTTGGAGCCCAGAAAAATAAAGTCTGACACTGTTTCCACTGTTTCCCCATCTATTTCCCATGAAGTGATGGGACCGGATGCCATGATCTTCGTTTTCTGAATGTTGAGCTTTAAGCCAACTTTTTCACTCTCCACTTTCACTTTCATCAAGAGGCTTTTGAGTTCCTCTTCACTTTCTGCCATAAGGGTGGTGTCATCTGCATATCTGAGGTTATTGATATTTCTCCTGGCAATCTTGATTCCAGCTTGTGTTTCTTCCAATCCAGCGTTTCTCATGATGTACTCTGCATATAAGTTAAATAAACAGGGTGACAATATACAGCCTTGATGTACTCCTTTTCCTATTTGGAACCAGTCTGTTGTTCCATGTCCAGTTCTAACTGTTGCTTCCCGACCTGCATACAAATTTCTCAAGAGGCAGATCAGGTGGTCTGGTATTCCCATCTCTTTCAGAATTTTCCACAGTTTATTGTGATCCACACAGTCAAAGGCTTTGGCATAGTCAATAAAGCAGAAATAGATGTTTTTCTGGAACTCTCTTGCTTTTTCCATGATCCAGCGGATGTTGGCAATTTGATCTCTGGTTCCTCTGCCTTTTCTAAAACCAGCTTGAACATATGGAAGTTCAATACGGCTCAAGTATTGCTGAAGCCTGGCTTGGAGAATTTTGAGCATTACTTTACTAGCGTGTGAGATGAGTGCAATTGTGCGGTAGTTTGAGCATTCTTTGACATTGCCTTTCTTTGAGATTGGAATGAAAACTGACCTTTTCCAGTCCTGTGGCCACTGCTGAGTTTTCCAAATTTGCTGGCATATTGAGTGCAGCACTTTCACAGCATCATCTTTCAGGATTTGGAATAGCTCCACTGGAATTCCATCACCTCCACTAGCTTTATTTGTAGTGATGCTTTCTAAGGCCCACTTGACTTCACATTCCAGGATGCCTGGCTCTAGGTCAGTGATCACACCATCGTGATTATCTGGGTCGTGAACAGTTCTTCTGTGTATTCTTGCCATCTCTTCTTAATATCTTCTGTTTCTGTTAGGTCCATACCATTTCTGTCCTTTATCAAGCCCATCTTTGCATGAAATGTTCCTTTGGTATCTCTGATTTTCTTGAAGAGATCCCTAGTCTTTCCCATTCTGTTGTTTTCCTCTATTTCTTTGCATTGATCGCTGAAGAAGGCTTTCTTATCTCTTCTTGCCATTCTTTGGAACTCTGCATTCAGATGTTTATATCTTTCCTTTTCTCCTTTGCTTTTCACTTCTCTTCTTTTCACAGCTATTTGTAAGGCCTCCCCAGACAGCCATTTTGCTTTTTTGCATTTCTTTTCCATGGGAATGGTCTTGATCCCTGTCTCCTGCATGATGTCACGAACCTCATTCCATAGTTCATCAGGCACCCTATCTATCAGATCTAGGCCCTCAAATCTATTTCTCACTTCCACTGTATAATCATAAGGGATTTGATTTAGGTCATACCTGAATGGTCTAGTGGTTTTCCCTACTTTCTTCAATTTATGTCTGAAAGTTGCTCAGTTGTGTCTAACTCTTTGTGACGCCATGGACTACACAGTCCATGGAATTCTCCAGGTCAGAATACTGGGGTGGGTAGCCTTTCCCTTCTCCAGAGCCTGTAGGCTTCAGTAGCTGCAGCTTGCAGGATTAGTTTCTCTGAGGCATGTGGATCTTAGCTCCCCAACCAAGTATTGAACCCGTGTCCCAGCATTGCAAGGTGGATTCTTAACTACTAGACCACCAGGGAAGTCCCTAACCCCAGTTTAGAGCTACACTATAAGTCTGGGGTTTAAGCTTGGGTAGACAGGAAATGAGTCTTTTTTAAATGAGGCCTCTAGTCTGGGCATAAGCTCACATTTCTATAGGGGTCAAGTGTAAGTGAAGGTGCAAGTCGTTCAGTCATGTCCTACTCTTTGTGACCTGATGGACTATAAAGTCTATGGGCTTCTCCAGGCCATGATACTGGAGTGTGTAGCCTTTCCCTTCTCCACGGGGTTTTTCCCAACCCAGGCATCAAACTCAGGTATACCACATTGCAGGTGGATTCTTTACCAGCTGAGCCACAAGGGAAGCCCAAGAATACTGGAGTTGGTAGCCTTTCCCTTCTCCAGCGGTTCTTCCCGACCCAGGAATCAAACCGGGGTCTCCTGCATTGCAGGCGGATTCTTTACCAACTGAGCTATTGGGGAAGCCCAACTTTTAATAATCTCTTCTGGAGTTTGGGTCAAAAGTCTAGCAAAAACTGAAGTGGTGCTTCCTGTCTGTCACTGGTTATTGTCCCGTGTGTATTTTTCTCTTGACACTGCAAGAAATGGCTGCTGTAGTCTGGCAGAGTAGGCATATTTCCAAGTCCCCTCTCTTGGGGGCCCATAAATAGCCTCTCAACATCATTCTAGTTTCTAAAATTTACCCGCTACCCAAAATGGAGGTTCTAAGTGTGTCTCATGGTTTTTAATATATTTCATTCACATTCTTTTTCTCTTTCATTAAAATGAAACTTAAGAAAAAGTGTATGTCTCATTCATCAGGAAGCCACAATTCAAACAGCTCCTGAGAAACTTTGGGGAATGCATTACCCATTCCAGCCCATGTCATTCTGAATTTCACTGTGAGTATTTTAGTCACAGAGAAATTCTCACCTTACTGAGTAAAACAAAGTCATTTTGGAAAAAGAGCCAATGACCAAATTAATTCTTTTATGGAGCTGTCTGATTTGATTAAGTTGTTATCCTGCATTTCAAAACTCATTAAAGCTATCAAGCCATTTTGTAAGTGATTTTTTCTAATGTCTTTACATTTACTGTCCTGGAAGGCTTTTGGTGTCAATCAAAATAGATGACAATGTTAAATCACTGGCTTCATAACATAATTCAGCAGTGGGTGAGTTTAGCTGTCTCTATGAAATATAACCTTGCAAGAGTGGTTGATTTGCCTGTTGCCTTCTCTGATAAGAAAACTATATTTACAATGACATTGTGGTTGTACGCGTATTTCACAGTGTGTGCTATTTGATAACAAGTTAGTTGAATTTTAAAGAAATTTCATCCAATACTAGGTGAAATTGGGAAACTTTAAAAACAAGTCTTTTTTCCTCTCTTTCTCCTTTTCAACCAAATCTTCCTCAAATAGATTCTATGTCAGGAAGCTCCAATGGAGATAAATTCACAAGTGAAAACAGAAAAAAATATGGCTTTAAGGAGAGAACCTGATGAAAGTAAGAGGAGACAGTTGGATACATTTACACAAAGGAGGTGGAGAACATTTTCAAGAGTTGAAAGTTAAACATAACACAGCAGAGAATGAACTGCTTAGATACAAGGAGTTGAGCCTGGTGGATTTGCAAATGTTTCCAATGGTAACAATCTCCTTAAACAGAAATTTCAGAGGTTCGCCACTGTAGATACAGGCATTATTTCTGGTAACACAGGCATACTTTGCTTTGTTGTATTTTGCTTTTTTGCACTTCACAGATACTGGGGTGTTTTTTGTTTGTTTGTTTGTTAACAAATTGAAGGTTTGTGGCAACACTGCATCAGGCAAATCTCTTGGCAGCATTTTTCCAATGGCATTTGCTTACTTCATGTCTCTGTGTCACATTTTGGGAATTCTTGTGACATTCTAAACTTTTCATTATTATTATACTTGTTACGATGATCTGTGAGCAGTGATCTGTGATGTTCCTACTATGGGTTGCTGAAGGCTCAGATGATGGATAAACATTTTTAGCAGTAAATTATTTACTTATTTTTTTTAATAAATATTTAAAAAATAAAAGTACATACAATTTTTAATTGCACACATTTAATAGACTACAGTATAATATAAATATCACTTTTATACTCACTGGGAAGCCAAAAACTTGGTGTGACTTGCTTTATTGTGATATTTGCTTAATGGTTGTGATCTGGAACCAGACCTACAATATTGCCAGGGTATGCTTGTACAAGAAAAATATAAACAGGAATGAAACTGCCATGTGACCAGAGAACAGTCCACTATATTTCTCACAAAATTTATTGAGAAAGCTTCAGTGAAACATATGCTGAGGCATGAGACCGGGTACTGTTTAATTGATATCAAGAATGCTCTATAAATATGTTAATAAAGTATTCATTAATTTAATAGGCATCAACTCTGTTGTTCAGTTGCTAAGTCATGTCTGACTCTTTGTGACCCCATGGACTGCAGCATGCCAGATTTCCCTGTCCTTCACTATCTCCCTGGAGTTTGCTCAAATTCATGTCCACTGAGTTGGTGATGCTATCTGACCATCTTATCCTCTGCTTCCTCCTTTTCCTTTTGCCTTCAATCCTTGCCAGCATCAGGGTCTTTTCCAATGAGTCAGCTCTTCACATCAGGTGGAGAAGTATTGGAGCTTTAGCAGCAGTCCTTCCATTCCATATTCAAGGTTGATTTCCTTTCAGATTGACTAGTTTGATCTCCTTGCAGTTCAAGGGGCTCTCAAGAGTCTTCTCTAGCACTATAATTTAACAATTTGAAAGCATCACTTCTTCAGCTTTCAGCCTTCTTTATGGTTCAACTCTTACATCCATACATGACTACTGGAAAAACCATAGCTTTGACTAGACAGATTTTTGTTGGCAAAGTGATGTCTCTGCTTTTCAATATGCTGTCTAGGTTTGTCATAGCTTTTCTTCCAAGGACCAAGCATCTTTTGATTTCATGGCTGTAGTGACTTGGAGCCCAATAAAATAAAATGTGCCACTGTTTCCACTTTTTTCCCTTCTATTTACCATAAAGTGATGGAACCTAATAAAATGATGTTAGTTTCTTTTAATGTTGAGTTTTAAAGACATCGGCTTAGCCTTTGCTCTGTTTCAAATTTTGCACTGAGGAGTGGGATGACAGAGAAAAGCTGAAATACAGTCCAGGACTTTGAGGCTTGTGAAACAGCTGTAGTTCTGAGTGAGTGGTTAGGTGAGGATGGCATCGAGGCCAGAAAGGCAAGTGGAACAGCAAATTGGAAGTTAGCTCAGGGGCCAGTGGGTACCAGAGAGGGCATGCTGCCTTAAAAGTGTGCAAATTCAGGAGTAGGGTACACTGTTGGGCAAACACACCAGAATCATCTGTGCGCCCGGCAAACAAGGGATAGTTCACGGCAGTCTTTATTTTATTATTTAAAATGGAGAGTGGTAGGATCAGAATTGCCCTTTAAAAAGGTATTTGATTGCAGTGAAAAGAAAAGATCGTCAGAGGGGAGTATTTGGAAGCAAGAAGACCTCTAGAAGGGTCTTGGGAAAGGATGATGGTCTATGTCAAGGAGGTAGCAATAGGGATGCAGGTGGAGAGAGTTAGAAGGGAAAACCAAAAGATGTAGAGTCATTCATCATTCAAGAAATATTGATTTCAAAATTAGGCATGGGTGATATAATACCAAAGTGGGACATTTGGTTGCTGTTTAGTCACAAAGTCATGTCTGATTCTTTTGCAACCCTATGGACTGTAGCCCTCCAGGCTTTTCTGTCCATTGGATTTCCCAGGCAAGAACACTGGAGTGGGTTGCCATTACCTCCTCCATGGGATCTTCCCGATCAAGGGACTGAACCCATGTCTCTTGTGTCTCCTGTTTTTGTGGGGGGATTCTTTACCACTGAACCATCAGGGAAGCCCAAGGAAGGAAGAAATGAGCTATATTTCTTTACCATAGACTTACGACCATGTGTGTGTGGGAAATGAAGGTGGAGTTGAGGGTTGCCTCTGGGATGTGCCTTTCAGAAACTGATCCCCCCATAGACTATGGAAATTGGCTGATTTCCTCTTCATTATAGAAAACACTGTTAAAATTTTTAATATTTACTTATTTCTCCGCCCAAAAGGAACATTCCCTCCATGCATTTTTCTTTTTTTGTTGGAAAACGAAATTAAGGAGGCCACATAGTGTTGAAGAAGTTTGAGAACACAGGAAAAAGCACTAGTGTGTGTTCTGGGGAAAGATGTTGGGAGAGATTAAGATAATGTTCTAGGTTTTCAGCATGTACATTTAAGATGCCTGTAAAGCATTCAGGTAAAAACATCCAGGAAGCATCCACGGAGCTCATGAAACAGAGCTGAGCTAGAGAAATTGTTTGAAGTTTCACTAGGGAAGATGTGGAAACTGATATCAAAGAAATGAAAACACCTTCCTAGGAGAAAGTACAGAACTAGAGAGAAGGCTGTAGTTGGATAGCCAAGGATTAAAATAATAGTGGAAAGAGGAGGACAGACGATGGAAACTGAATGAGAAGTGGCCAATGGGGTTCAGGATAAAATGGTAATAAAAAACTTGATGATTTTCAGATGAAGCTCAATGGGTGTGTCTGAATAATTCTATGCCTTCAGTTCAGTTCAGTCGCTCAGTCGTGTCCGACTCTCTGCGACCCCATGAATTGCAGCACGCCAGGCCTCTCTGTCCATCACCAACTCCCAGAGTTCACTCAGGCTCACGCCCATCGAGTCAGTGATGCCATCCAGCCATCTCATCCTCTGTCATCCTTTTCTCCTCCTGCCCCCAATCCCTCCCAGCATCACAGTCTTTTCCAATGAGTCAACTCTTTGCATGGGGTGGCCAAAGTACTGGAGTTTCAGCTTTAGCATCATTCCTTCCAAAGAAAACCCAGGGCTGATCTCCTTCAGAATGAACTGGTTAGATCTCCTTGCAGTCCAAGGGACTCTCAAGCCTTAGCTTTCAAATATAGGTATTTGTTCACTCACTCATTTTTTCACTTATACATGATGATGCAAAACTGTGTTAAGCCCTAAAATTCACTTTTTAAAAGACATAAGCCTCAGATTTATGTTTTCTTTAGACTAATCTCACATTTGCTTTTTGCAAGCCAGCAATCTGTGCAACATGTTTGCTACAGAATAAAACAATCCCTCTCAAATTTTGTTTAGTCGATTGGTGGATCCATAGAGCGCTCTTTATCTTCTGTGTGCCTCTCCAGATCCACACTCCATTCTTCTCCCCTTTGCCCTGGGAGGCTGATTTTTATGGATTGATTAAAGGTCTCCGTTTGCCATCTGGCTTTCAATTGGATTTGGTCAGTGAGAGGCACTGTGGGAGATGGGAGAGTGAAAAGAGGTTGGGTTTTTACTCCTTGCTTCCCTCCTTCTGTGGTTTACATCTATCTACTAAAGGCTACAGTTCCTTCAGGAAGCCTTCTCTTTACCCTCTGTGGGATCCTCTACTACTACCACTCTTGGTTCCTACAGGCTTAGAGATGATAAAGGCTCCCTGCCATTCACAAACCCCAGTTCAGTTCAATTCAGTTCAGTCACTCAGTTGTGTCCGACTCTTTGTGACCCCATGGACTACAGCACGCCAAGCTTCCCTGTCGATCATCAACTCCTGGAGCTTGCTCAAACTCATGTCCATCGAGTAGGGGAGGCCATCCAACCATCTTGTCCTCTGTCATCCCCTTCTCCTCCTGCCTTCAATTTTTCCCAACATCAGGGTCTTTTCTGATGAGTCAGTTCTTCACATTAGGTGGCCAAAGTATTGGAGCTTCAGGTTCAGCCTCAGTCCTTCCAATGAATATTCAGGACTTGATTTCCTTTAGGATTGACTGGTTTGATATCCTTGCTGTCCAAGGAACT
This sequence comes from Bubalus kerabau, assembly GCF_029407905.1. Lineage (NCBI taxonomy): Eukaryota > Metazoa > Chordata > Mammalia > Artiodactyla > Bovidae > Bubalus > Bubalus kerabau. The sequence continues at coordinate 68,155,461 of NC_073629.1, forward strand.
TTCAAGAGTTGCCTCCAACACCACAGTTCAAAAGCATCAATCCTTCAGCACTCAGCTTTCTATAGTCCAACTCTCACATCCATACATGACTACTGGAAAAACCATAGCTTTAACTAGACGGACCTTTGTTGGCAAAGTAATGTCTCTGTTTTTTAATATGCTGTCTAGGTTGGTCATAGCTTTTCTTCCAAGGAGCAAGCCTCTTTTAATTTCATGGCTGCAGTCACCATCTGCAGTGATTCTGGAGCCCAAGAAAATAAAGTCTGTCACTGTTTCCATTGCATCCCCATCTAATTGCCTTGAAGTAACGGGACTGGATGCCATGATCTTCGTTTTTTGAATGTTGAGTTTGAAGCTAGCTTTTTCACTGTCCTCTTTCACTTTCATCAAGAGGCTCTCTAGTTCTTCTTTGCTTTCTACCATAAGGGTAGCGTCATCTGCATATCAGAGGTTATTGATATTTCTCCTGGCAGTCTTGATTCCAGCTTGAGTTTCATCCAGCCCAGCATTTTGCATGATGTACTCTGAGTATAAGTTGAATAAGCAGGGTGATGATATATAGCCTTGATATACTCCTTTTCCAATTTGGAACCAGTCCGTTGTTCCATGTCCAGTTCTAACTGTTGCTTCTTGACCTGCATACAGATTTCTCAGGAGGCAGGTCAGGTGGTCTGGTATCTCTTTAAGAATTTTCCACAGTTTGTTGTGATGGTACAGTCAAAAGCTTTAGTGTAGTCAGTGAAGCAGAAGTAGACATCTTTTTTTGGAATTCTCTTGCTTCTCCTATGATCCAATGGATGCTGGCAATTTAATCTCTTGTTCCTCTGCCTTTTCTAAATCCAGCTTGCACATCTGGAAGTTCTTGGTTCATGTACTGTTGAATCTTCACTTGGAGAATTTTGAACATTCCTTGCTATGAGATAAGTGCAACTGTGATAGTTTGAACATCCTTTGGCATTTCTCTTTCTCTCTCTTTTTTTTTTTTTTGAGGGGATGGCAAGAATGCACAGAAGAACTATACAAAAAAGATCTTCATGACCCAGATAACCATGACGGTGTGATCACATATCTAGAGCCAGACATCCTGGAAAGAGAGGTCAAGTGGGCCTTAGGAAGCATCACTACACACAAAGCTAGTGAAGTTGAAGGAATTCCAGCTGAGCTATTTCAAATCCTGAAAGATGATGCTGTGAAAGTGCTGCACTCAATATGCCACAAATTTGGAAAACTCAGCAGTGGCCACAGGACTGGGAAAGGTCAGTTTTCATTCATATCCCAAACAAAGGCAATGCCAAAGAATGTTCAAACTACCACAGACCCCATGACACTGCATTATCACTTGACTGCTTTCCCCAAATCCCAACAGAGGATTCAGTCTCAGGAGATTCATTAATTATCTCTTTGTTAAATTCTCAAATCACTCAGTTTGAGTGTGCTATCTGGCTTGCTTCCAGGAAGAGTTTGATTCATAAAACAACCTGTCAATTGTCAGTTAATCCCTTTTTCCACTGGTCCCTAGCATACAGAGGAGGGGGCACTGCATCTGAGATGATTAGGTTGAACAGGGAGCATGGAAGAATCTGGGGAGGCATAAGTTGCTTTCTTTTAGAGACTCGGTGTCAGCACCAAGATGATTCTTCTGGGGTGGTTCTACTCAACCACTTAGAAATGAGCAGCAGACACAGCAGAAGGCTGAGAAGGTCCACGTTTCACCCTGAAAGAACTGACAAATTGGGGGATGAAAAGTCATGTGTCTAGATTTTTCAGGTAACTGCTGTTTGAGTTCATGTTCAGGACCATCAATTCTGCAGTGGGAAGTTCTATAAATCAGGTTGCCACATGCTGAGCAATGCCTTGAGGTTGCAAAGAATATGTTCTTGAACTATTTTTAGTCACTGTACAAAGAAACTAAGAAGGCAAAAGAAAGAATCTTCAAAAGAATAAAAGAATATACTTTCCATGAAGCTTGGGTATGAAATTCCCAGGGTATGTGCATGGCTGTGTAATGCAACCTTACAATTCCTCTATCTGGAAACTATTCAAGGAGAATGAAAAGTAAAAACAAAAACTCAGTTTTGAATAAAACCTCAAAGGAGATTCTAGTACATTTTTAGTATTTTCTAAAAGCAACAGAGCTCTTCCAGGAAATAGTGGAGAAAGGCTGAGGGAAGATTTTAAGATGTCAGTGGGTGGAGCCCAGCCCTGACAGATTGTAGGAAATGTCACAAAAAATTCACTTCCTGAAAATGAGATGTGTATCCTGAGAAACAAGCTGGACCATTTGCTGAGCAGAAACAGGTTATTTTCCACCTCAACAGAACTATAACAAGTTCAGTGTAAAAGGGGAAGCATTCAGGGACTTCCCTGGCGATCTAGTGATTAAGACTCTGCAGCACCAGAACCAGGTTTGATCCCCAGTCAGGGAACTAAATCCCACATGCCACATGCCGTGGTCAAGTTTTTTAAAAAGAGGAAAGAATCAGACTGAGAAGGTACATTTTCAGGAGGCATTCTAGCTTTGTGCAAGCTCTGAGAAGAGGACCTTTGTATTCTGAAACTCTGCTGGACAGAAATGCTAACTGGCCCTTCTCAAGAAAGTTGTTATAAATATCTGATGTAGGAAAACAAAGCACTCATTCAGTGATAAAAAAATTTTAAAAATCCAATCATATCCAAACAAAGATACTCTAGGACAAAGGTAAAAATAAGCAAAATTTATGAACAAAGTACATCCTTCTGTAAAATATCATAGGGCAGATGAAAGTTGTAAGCATGTTTTGCCATGAATTTGGAGGGAAAAAAAATCCAAAATGAAGAGATCAACTGGATGAAAGAAGATAGAAAATATTGTGGAAATGGAAGCATTCAGGGCTTCCCTGGTGGCTCAGTGATAAAGAATCTGTCTGCCAATGCAGGAGATGTGGGTTTGATCCTTGGTCTGGGAAGATCCCACATGAAGTAGAGCAGCTGGGCCCAGGCACTACCAGTATTGAGCCTCTAAAGCCCAGGAGCTGCAACTATTGAGCCCATGTGCCACAACTACTGAAGCCCACGTGCCCTAGAGCCTGTGCAACAAGAGAAGCCACTGCAATGAGAAGCCCACGCACTGTTAACAAAGGGCAGCCCCCTGCTCACTGCAACTCGAGGAAAGGGTGCATGAAGCAATAAAGACCCAGCACAGCCATAAACAAATAAATAAATTCCATTAAAAAATGGAAGAACGTAGGAAAAATACAGTGGAATAAAAGGAGATAAGTTATCAGTTGGCAGAACTTAGTAAAGGTGTACAAGAAAAAAATAGCAAAAATAAAAGAAATGAAAGGAAAATGGAGCACAAGAGTGAACAGATACTATAGGAAACACAGTAGATTCACAGAAATTGAAATGAGAAAGTTAATGCAATGATATAGAAATAAAGACCTAGGATGATCAATGAGACATATTCCAGTCAAGTTACTGGGCTTAAAAGGTAAAGAATCTTTGGAGCAGACAGGTGAAAAGATCAAATCACGTTTATAAGGAGAAAAAAAGTCAAGCTGGCCTCATATTTTTATATAGCAACACTGAATACCAGATGCAGTACTGACAAGATTTTCAAGGAAAGAAAGTTTAAGATAAAGATGGTACATTCATGCAGGCTCTCCTTCAAGAATAAAGACTACAAACAATAACTTTAAAGTTATTGTTTAAATTGTTTAAAGCAAAAACTGGAGGAAGATTATTTTCTTGATCTTTTATTGTGGAAAATAATAAAAGAACAACATTCAGCTGATCAAGAAGTTTGGAAAAAACTGGAAGAGAGTCAATATAAAACTAGAAAAAGTGATGGTTAGAGTGGCAGTTTTGGTACAACTGAAAAATTAAGAGGGAAGAAGGAAAAAAATGGAAAGAAAGAGTAAATACAAAAGTTGAAGTCAAAGGATTTCATTTAAAGTTGATAAATCAGGAAATAAAAACCTAAAGTGTATCAAGGCAAATACCAAGAAAGATATTTCTGACTGAAATCAGCATGCAGGGGAGATGAGAGGGAGGAGAAGGAGGAAATATACTAAATGTTTAACTGCTCACTGTTGTGCGTGCGTGCTAAGTCGCTTCAGTCGTGTCCAACTCTTTGTGACCCCATGGACTGTAGCCCATGAGGCTCCTCTGTCCATGGGATTCTCCAGGCAAGAATACTGGAGTGGGTTGCCGTGCCCTCCTCCAGGGGATCTTCCTGACCCAGGGATCTAACCCACGGTTCCTATATCTTCTCCTTTGGCAGGGGGGTTCTTTACCACTAGCGCCACCTGAGAAGCCCCTCTCACAGTTGTAACTATTAATAATAAAGATAAACAGTCATAAACATGACTAAGAGTAATTTATAATTAAAGATAACTATAGAAAAACCATAAAATTTCCATCAAGAATGCAAAAGAACTTCACAAAAAAAGCAAAGTGAAGAAAACTGATCACAGTGACAGTTTCTGAAAAAAAAAAAAAAAAAAAAAAGTAAGAATTCACAATGTAGGATAAAGTGACAGATCTATTGCAAAATATAGCCAACTGAGCCAAAATCACCTACCAAATGAAAGTGAATTTCATATGTGATATTTAGTGCACAAAATATACAATTAAAATGAAGGGATTCAGAAAAGTAAAAATAAAATCAAAGAATGGACAGAAGTATATCAGCAAATGTAAACAAATAGCAGGAGTCATGATAATAAAGCTTAAGAGCAGACAGTTTTTAACCTAATGTTTACTATGTGCCAGTAAGCATGAAGTAAGCACTCGTTGCTTCCCAGGGGGCTTTAAGGAATCTGCCTGCCAAGCGTCATAGAATCTGAATAGACATGTCTGCAAAAAAGACATACAAACAGACAATGAAAAGATTCCCAACATCTTTTGTCGTTGTTTAGTCGCTAAGTTGTGTCCTATTCTTTTGCGACCTCATTGACTGTAGCCCACCAGGCTCTTCTCTCCATGGGATTTCCCAGGCAAGAATACTTGAGTGGTTTGCCATTTCCTTCTCCAGGGTGTCTTCCCAAGTTAGGGAATCTTCCCACCCCAGGGACTGAACCTGTCTCTCCTGCATTGCAGGTGGATTCTTTACCATGGCACCACCTGCAAAGCACTTACTACTTACTTAAGTGCTTTATATAAACTAACTTATGTAATCTGCTTCAAACCCAGTGAGTTAGTTACTATCATTTTGTCCATTTTTTTTTTTTTTTGGATGAAGAAACTGGGACACAAAGACAGTTAGCTTTGCAAGTGTGAAAGTATGAATTTAAACCTAAGCAATCTAGAATCTGTGATCTCAGTAACAATATTTCCTACTTGGCTCAGGCCAAAAAGCATTAAAAGAAAAAAAATATTAAAAGATGCAATTTGCAATGCAGAATACAACAGTTGCAAATTGTATATGCAACAAAAAAAGTTGTATCAAGACTGATAGAGTAAAAACAAGAAGATATTAACAAAGAGGAACTGCTAGTGAAGGCACTTTAGATTTTTTTTTAGCAATATTTTGAGATATAATTTCACCTATTTAAAGTGCACAGCTCAGTGTCTTTTAGTATGTATTCACAGGGCTGGCATCCATAACTGCAATCAATTTCAGAAAAGCTTCCTTACCTCCCCCAACAAAAAACCCTCTACCTTAGCCATACTCATGGAGATCTACATGTAACTATTTTTAAAATTATCTTTTAAAATAAAAATTGTGTGTAGTTAAGGTATATATGATTTGATACATATACACATAGTAAAATGATTACTACAATCAAGGTTATTAACCTATTGTCTCCTCACATAGTTATCATTTTTTGTACATGTCATGAGAGCACCTGAAATCTACTTAGCATATTTCCAGTATTTAATACAGTATCATTAACAATAGTCACCAGGCTGTACACAAGAGTTCTAGACTTAATCTTTGTATGTAACTGTGTTTGTACCCTTTGACAAACATCTCTCCATTTCCCCACCACTTAGCCCCTGGTAACCAGTATTCTACTCTCATCTTATGTGAGTTTGACTTTTATTTTCAAGATTCCACATACAAGTGGGGCTTCCCTGGTAGCCCAGATGATAAAGAATCTGCCTGCAATGAAGGAGACCTGGGTCCTATCCATGGATTGGGAATATCCCCTGTAGAAGGGAATGGCTATTCACTGCAGTATTCTTGCTTAGAGAATCCCATGGACAGAGGAGCCTGGTGGGCTGTAGTCCGTGAGGCTGCAGATAGTTGGACATGACTGAGCAACTAACACACATATATAAGTGAGATCATACAGTATTTGTCTTTTTCTGTTTGGCTTATATCACTCAGAATAATGTCCTTTAGTGTCATCTATGTTGCTGCAGTGACAGAATTTCCTTCTTTTTTTAAGGCTGAGTAATATATCAGCCCTGGGATTTCTTTGGAGGGAATGATGCTAAAGCTGAAACTCCAGTACTTTGGCCACCTCATGTGAAGAGCTGACTCATTGGAAAAGACTCTGATGCTGGAAGGGATTGGGGACAGGAGGAGAAGGGGACGACAGAGGATGAGATGGCTGGATGGCATCACTGACTTGATGGACGTGAGTCTGAGTGAGCTCCGGGAGTTGGTGACGGACAGGGAGGCCTGGCGTGCTGTGATTCATGGGGTCGCAAAGAGTCAGACACGACTGAGCGACTGAACTGAACTGAACTGAATATATCATGGTGTGTATGAATGCCTGTGTGTATCAAATTTTCTTTATCCATTTGTCTGTCAGTGGACACTTAGGATGATTCCATATTTTGGCTATTGTGAAAATTGCTGAAATGAACATGGGAGTACAAACATCTCTTTAAGATACTGCTTTCATTCTTTTTGGATATACATACAAAGGAGGATTACTTGATCATATGGTAGTTCTATTTCTAATTTTCTGAGGAACTCCATACTGTTTTTCCATAATGGCTGCACCGATTTTCATTCTCACCAGTAGTGCACAAGGATTCTCTTTCCCACATTCTTTCCAAAACTTGTTATCTATTGTTTTCTTGATAATAGCTAACAGGTGTGAGGTGACAGCTCATTGTGATTTGGATTTGCATTTCTTTGATGATTCAAGATATGAAGATATCAAGTATCTTTTCATGTACATATTGGCCATTTGTATATCTGTATTTCTCAAAAGAAATGTCTCTTCAGATTCTTCGCCCATTTTTAAATTGAGTTATTTGTCTTCTTGCTATTGAGTTGACTTCCTTATGTATTTTGAATATTAACCCCTTATCAGATATATGGTTTTCAAATATGTTCTCCCATTCTGTAGATTGCTTCTTCACTCTGTTGTTTGCTTTGCAGAAGCGTTTTGAGTTTGATGTAATCTCTTCTATTTTTGCTTTTTGTTGCTTGTGCTTCTGGGGTCATCTCCCAAAAATACCCCATTGCCCAGACTAATATCAATATTTTTCTACATGTTTTCTTCTAGTAGTTTTATAGTTTCAGGGTCTTACATTTAAGTATTTGAAGAACAGCTAGGGACTTTCCTGGTGGTCCAGTGGTTAAGACTCTGTGCTTCCACTGCAGGGGGAATGAGTTCAATCCCTGGTCAGGGACTAAGATCCTGCATGCCACACAACACAGCCAAAGTTTTTAAAATAAATTATAAAGAACAGATAATTGTACAGTGATTCTAATACTTTTAAAAGCCAGACAAAAAGAAAAATCTTTAAGTTCCTTTTATGAAGCCAGCATACCAAATCTCAAAATACAATAAAAGCAAGAGAAATATATAGATATCTCACTTCTGAATAGTGACACACTGGAGTGGGTTGCCATTTCCTACTCCAGGGCATCTTCCCAGCCCAGGGATGAAAACTGTGTCTCTTACATCTGCACTGGCAGGCAGGTTCTTTAGCACTAGCACCACCTGGAAACCCTGAATAGTGACACAAAAATCCTATATAAATTATTAGCAAGTAATTTTTAAAAACCTTTTCATAATCCAGTATACACATATGGAAAAGACTGCATTAACTAGAAGGATCCATAAATTATTATAAAGTACAGGCCCATGCAAATACTACCCAGGTCAAGAATTCAGACATCACCAGCACTCTAGAAGACCCTCAAGTAACTTCGCCCAGTCATCCCTCTCTCCTCTTTAAAGATGACTGCTATTCTAACTTTTATGATAATCATTTTGTTATTTATTTATGTTTATCACCTAAATATGCATCTCTAAACAATGGCACCCCACTCCAGTACTCTTGCCTGGAAAATCCCATGGATGGAGGAGCCTGGTAGGCTGCACTCCATGGGGTCGCTAAGAGTCGGACATGACTGAGCGACTTCACTTTCACTTTTCACTCTCATGCATTGGAGAAGGAAATGGCAACCCACTCCAGTCTTCTTGCCTGGAGAATCCCAGGGACGGAGAGCCTGGTGGCTGCCGTCTATGGTGTCGCACAGAGTCGGACACGACTGAAGTGACTTAGCAGCAGCAAACACTCTAGTTTTGCCTATTTTGGAACTTACATAAATAAAATCATGTAGTATATACTTTGTGTCTTGCTTTTTTGGGAAAATTTAAGTTATGTTTGTAAGATTTATTCATTTTGGTGCAAGTGTTTGTAATCTGTTAATTTCCATTCATGTATAATACTTTATGTATAAAATACTCCAATTCCTCTATTGTTTTCTTGGTGGAATTGTTGATTATTTTCAGTTTTTGGATTTTTTTTAATAAACAAGAAGATAAGCATTCTTGTCCTGTAGAATTAAAACTCATTATGACTATGTGGAATATATCCCAGGAATGCAAAGATGATTTAATACTAGGAAATATATAGATATATTTTAGCATTTTAATGGGTCAAAAAGAAAACAATATGATAATCTCCACAGATACAGAAAATATTAATATTTGAAAAATTAAATTCATTCTTGTATGAAATAGTGATCATGGATTAGTTGCTTAACACGAGAAATGAATCTACCTCTATCCCAAAGTGTCATTCTTAGTAGAGAAACACTAGAAGTATCCTCACAAGCAAAGGATATCAAATATTCACATTATTTATTTAACAAAGTACCAGAATTACAATCTTATAAAATTATTATGAGAAAAAATGAGAGGTATACCGCTTGGAAAGAAGAAGGAATGAAAAGATTTTATATCTAAAACTCTATACTAGCGATAAAGAAATGCAGTAATGTATCAGCTTATAAAACTAATAAACAAATCAATAGCCTTCATGCAAGACTCCATTTACAACAGCAACAAAAATAATGAAATAAAAAAAATAATAAAATATTTATGAATAAATTTACCAAGAATATATCCAGGATTCTGTTAGGGGAAAAAAAACAAAACCTCTAAAAAGGGATAAAGAATATAACAGAAGACATCAACAAGTAAAAAGACACACCGCATGTTTTGATGTGCCCTTAGTCTCTCAGTCATGTCCAAGTCTTTATAATCCCATGGACTATACCCCTCCAGGCTACTCTGTCCATGAGATTTTTCAGGCAAGACTGCTGGAGTGGGTTGCCATTTCCCTCCTTCAGAGAATCTTCCCAACCCACGAATTGAATCCATGTCTCCTTTGCAAGCGGATTCTTTGCCCACTGAGCCACCAGGGAAGCCCACATGTTGATAGGAGGATTCAAAATCATAAACCTAACAATCTTCCCTCATTTACATTTTAAATTCAGATCCAGTAAAAACATCATGTTTTTCCCAGTAACCAGATAAGCTGATTTTCAGTTTTATAAACCAGAATCATGAGGAAAACAAGAAGGGGAGAACTAGCTTTTTTAGAAATTAAAATATTCTATAAAGCTTCAGTAATTAAAGCAGTCTGTTTCGGGTGTGTAATAAGGCAAATGAATCAATCCAATCAGCACATAAAGCATTAGAGAAAATTACCAGACTATCTCACTCATGACCACAGTTGTAAAAATCCTGAGTTAAACATTAGCACACTGAAAGTAGAATACACACACACCCCAGCACAAATACCTCTCATGACCCAATGGGGTTTATTTCAGGAATACTAGTTTGTATTAACATTTTAAACATTAATTAATGTAATTTGCCTTATTTTTAGTATAAAAAAGAAAAATTGTTGATATGATCATCTTGGAAGCACAGCACTCATCCATGTCAAAAACATTTAACAAATTACATATAGGAGAAAATTTCTTCAGTCTGATAAATGTTATTTACAAAAAAAAAAAAAAAGAAAAAGAGAAAAAAAATTTAACCAAAAGTGTATTAATACTTATTAATGACTTGCTGACCTAGGGCCAGACATCCTGGAATGTGAAGTCAAGTGGGCCTTAGAAAGCATCACTATGAACAAAGCTAGTGGAGGTGATGGAATTCCAGTTGAGCTATTTCAAATCCTGAAAGATGATGCTGTGAAAGTGCTGCACTCAGTATGCCAGCAAATTTGGAAAACTCAACAGTGGCCACAGGACTGGAAAAGGTCAGTTTTCATTCCAATCCCAAAGAAAGGCAATGCCAAAGAATGCTCAAACTACCACACAATTGCACTCATCTCACATGCTAGTAAAGTAATGCTCAAAATTCTCCAAGCCAGGCTTCAGCAATACATGAACTGTGAACTGCCTGATGCTCAAGCTGGTTTTAGAGAAGGCAGAGGAACCAGAGATCAAATTGCCAACATGCACTGGATCATGGAAAAAGCAAGAGAGTTCCAGAAAAACATCTATTTCTGCTTTATTGACTCTGCCAAAGCCTTTGACTGTGGATCAGAATAAACTGTGGAAAATTCTGAAAGAGATGGGAATACCAGACCACCTGACCTGCCTCTTGAGAAACCTGTATGCAGGTCAGGAAGCAACAGTTAGAACTGGACATGGAACAACAGACTGGTTCCAAATAGGAAAAGGAGTACGTCAAGGCTGTATATTATCACCCTGTTTATTTAACTTCTATGCAGAGTACATCATGAGAAACGCTGGGCTGGAAGAAACACAAGCTGGAATCAAGACTGCCAGGAGAAATATCAATAAGCTCAGATATGCAGATGACACCACCCTTATGGCAGAAAGTGAAGAGGAACGCAAAAGCCTCTTGATGAAAGTGAAAGTGGAGAGTGAAAAAGTTGGCTTAAAGCTCAACATTCGGAAAACGAAGATCATGGCATCTGGTCCCATCACTTCATGGGAAATAGATGGGGAAACAGTGGAAACAGACTTTATTTTCTTGGGCTCCAAAATCACTGCAGATGGTGACTGCAGCCATGAAATTAAAAGACGCTCACTCCTTGGAAGGAAAGTTATGACCAACCTAGATAGCATATTCAAAAGCAGAGACATTACTTTGCCAACAAAGGTCCGTCTAGTCAAAGCTGTGGTTTTTCCTGTGGTCATGTATGGTTGTGAAAGTTGGACTGTGAAGAAGGCTGAGCACAGAAGAATTGATGCTTTTGAACTGTGGTGTTGAAAAAGACTCTTGAGAGTCCCTTGGACTGCAAGGAGATCCAACCAATCCATTCTGAAGGAGATCAGCCTTGGGATTTCTTTTGAGGGAATGATGCTATAGCTGAAACTCCAGTACTTTGGCCACCTCATGTGAAGAGTTGACTCATTGGAAAAGACTCTGATGCTGGAAGGGATTGGGGGCAGGAGCAGAAGGGGACAACAGAGGATGAGATGGCTGGATGGCATCACTGACTTGATGGACGTGAGTCTGGGTAAACTCCGGGAGTTGGTGATGGACAGGGAGGCCTGGCGTGCTGTGATTCATGGGGTCGTGAAGAGTCGGACATGACTGAGCGACTGAACTGAACTGAACTGAATGACTTGCTGAAACCTTTCAGAAATTGAGATAAGAATGGTTGCTATTGCCATTTTAATTCAACATTGTACTGAAAGTCCTAAACATTGCTGTAAAGAACAAGAAGTAGAAGTAGTTTTGGAAAGAAACAAAATTTTCCTTATTTATAAATGGTGTGATTGTTCACATAGCAAATTCAAAAGATTCAGAGATGAATTATTGAACGAAAATGAATAAGCTCCAGCTAAATGCAACACATGGTCCTCAAAAATAGTATTGAGTGAAAGTCATACTCAAAGGAAGACTTACTGTATTACTCCATTTACATACTGTTCAAGAAATTGACAAAACTAAATTATATAATTTAGTGAGATACACATAAGTGATTAAATTATGGAGAAAAAGAGGAGGAAGCAAGTACTACAAAAGTCAGAAAAAGTTATTTCTGGGGAGGTATTTCTAGGTCCATGGAGGGAAAGCAGTGTGATGTGAGATTAGAGAAGGGCAATTAAGTATTCTGGGTTTTAGCCTAAGGCCAGTGGGTTTGTCAAACAGCTTTGAACCAGAAAATACTATTTATCTGGCATTTTTCAATAGGACAACTCTGAATGATTTTGGCTTGGGAAGGACTGAATAGGAAGGAGGGAAACCAGTTAGGAGACTGCAGTAGTTCAGCTGAATGATGTTAGTGGCTGGATTAGGGGATTGCATTAGTTTTCTATGACTATTTAATAAATTAACACAAACACCACGAGCGTAAGACAACACCATGTATTATTTTCCGTTCTGTCAGACAGAGCCCCATGCAGGTATTGGCAGGGATTTGGTTCCTCCCGGATGTTCTAAAAACATCTTCCTTGCCTCTTCCAGCTTCTAGAGACAACATGTGTTCCTTGGCTCAAGGTTCCCACCATTAATTTTCAAAAATAGTACTGCTATTGCATCTCTCTCACTTTCCTTTGGTAGTCACATTTCCCTTTGACTCTAACTTTAGCTGTGGAAGGCATTCCCCTTTTAAGGACCCATATGACTAGACTGGTTTTGCCACACTAATATGGGATAATCTCCCCATTTGGGCTTCCCTGGTGTCTCAGAGGGTAAAGCATTTGCCTGCAATGTGGCAGACTTGGGTTCGATCCCTGGGTCAGGAAGATCCCCTGGAGAAGGAAATGGCAACCCACTCCAGTATTCTTGCCTAGAAAATCCCATGGATGGAGGAGCCTGGTAGGCTACAGTCCAGGGGGTTTCTTTCTTTCTTTCCCCATCTCAAGATCCCTAACCTTAATCATCCTGCAAAATCTCTTTAGATATGGTAAAGGCAAGGAATTGTAGGTAATTTATTCACAGGTTCTGGGAATTAGGATATGTATTAATACCTTTTAGGACATCTTTGTCTTATTTAGGTCGTAGCTGTGGGCTTTTGTTCCGCCTATCACAGAGGTAGACATGGGAATAGACATACTCAAAGTGTGAGTCAGGGCACACTCAAGTCTTCACCCGAGACTGAGAAGCAATCTGGCTGCTTCTGGTAGCCTCTACCTACTTGCTGAATTGGCTCCCCAACGCACTGTTTATATGATGATCATCTAAACTGTAATTATCCTATGATTAAGACACCCCATTCTTCAATTCAGGCCTGTCTTGAATTTGTTCCTTAGTCCCTATCTTGCTCAGTCCTACTGATCATCTAGTCTCAAGATCAAAGACATTCAGACCAATTAAGTCTCTGGTTATGCACAATTCCATGATGGTTTTGTAGGCAAAACTGTATCTGCTCTAATAAGAATGGTCATAAATGTATAGCAATCTGATTAGCCAGAGCACTTACTCTGTGATTTTAGCCTATTATTAATAAAGCATTTGCTGTTCATATTGAATTTGATTTATTTTCTAGCGGGAAAAAAATGTATGGCCATTTCAGCTATTAGCCACATTCTTTAATACTGTAAGTAATCAGTTCTAGCTAGCAGGCAATATCTCTCTACTAACACAGTCCCTGATTACTACCTCTTTACCTCTGTCCATTCCCAGTTTTCCTACCAATTCCCTTCTCTATTCTCACTAGGTCTTCCACAAATGTTCCAACAATCTTATGCACAAATTTCCACAAGATGTAAGAGATATACTTCAAAAACTATGCTTTGAGAAGCCAATTCCATATTGGTATGAAGTAAACAACTCTTAAAAAAAAAAAACTCTAACCAAAACAATGCTAAAAAAAGTCAATGTTCAGATATTCCCTTCAAAACCCTTGGCAAACAGTAAAGGATTAAAAAAAATCTCCCTTCAATTTTAGAGTCAAAAGAATACACTAATCAGTAGAAAACAGCCATATTTCTGTTTCTTGCAGACTAAGAAAAAAAGAGGGTGATTAAAATGCAAGATGAATATGCAGCATTTTGGTTTAAAAGATCAAATTAACACCATCTCTTTGTTACAGTCTTTATTTTTATGCTTTTCTTAAAATTAGTGCAAATGTATGTGTGTGTGTGCACGCGCGCAGGTGCACACCAGAGACATCATCGACAGATTCAACGCTTTATCCTCAGATATCATTTTAATACTCTACTCTATGCCTTTAGATCTTTCAGTTGCTATTGATGATGAAAATACTTCATAAATTTGCTTTGAATTTTCCAGACCTCCACTCTAGGATCTGCATTGTATAAACAGGTCTTAGTTTCAATGAAAGTAGGTGACATTATCATGTACAGCGATTGCAGTTTGGATCTATAATTACATCTCCTTCAAGTCCTCTTGACTTTCCACTGTATGTCTCTAAACTTTCTGTGAGCTGCTTGACATTTGATCTGGCATCATTCAGGCTGCCCTTCCCAGGCTCCTCTCTTCACTGTGTCTTTAAACTCCTTGCAGCAGTGATGTGACTAGAAATGAACACTGTGCTTTCAGACACAGCCAGCAAGTAGCTCTGAATTTTTTATCATGTTTTCTTCAACCTTCTTCCTCAACTTTCCCTCTTAGTTATTCCATCTGTCTCTCAGACTATATGTGTGTTCAGTTGTCCCAGCATCTTTTCTGGAGATTATCAAATGATGATTGCTTTTTTAATCAGCTAACTGTCTCTCTGGCTAAACAACTGTTTAGTATTTGTTTCATTTTGGACAGTTAATCCTCATCGATTGCTTTACATTAATCAATTCAGTCATGCAGCCAACAAAAAATTTATTCAGCTATTCCTATGGACCACTCTTTGTTCTAGGTACATGAGATTCAATGGTTGGCAAAAGCAAAATCTGCTCCTATATTTGTGAAGGTGATAGTTTGGTGAAGGAGAACTGTGTTATGGAAATGACCCTACAAAAAAAAGTAAAATTAGAACTGCAAGAAATACCCGGGAAGTACCAGAAACCCTGAGGATGTGTGACAGGGACATTCTAAGAAGACGTCTCTCAATAAGTGATATTTGACCTGAGATCTGGCAGATATGCAAATATTGACTAAGGGAAGAGATAGGATAGGTATAGTCCAGGGAGTAGGAACAGCTAAGGAGTGGGAGCAGTTTATGAAAACATCCTTTGGAGGCAAGAAGCATGGATTGTTTGAGAGACAGGAGGCCAGTGTGGTTGGTGCATAGCCAGCAAGGGAGTTGGGGTGGCAGACGGTGGCAGAGAATCAGGCAGAGGGCAGACAATAGAAGAGCTTACAGGTTCTATAAAACATTTTTTCTTTACTCTAAGACAAGGAAAACCATAGCAGAGCTTCTCCAAGGGAGGGTGACATCATTCAATTTTCATGTCCCCCGTATTTAGGGATTTACATCCTATTTAAGTATTTACCTATATTTAGGTATTTACATCCTTATTTAGGTATTTAGGGCCTTGCTGGTGGCCCAGACAGTAAAGCGTCTGCCTGCAATGCGGGAGACCCGGGTCCAATCCCTGGGTGGGGAAGATTCCCTGGAGAAAGAAATGGCAATCCACTCCAGTATTCTTGCCCGGAAAATTCCATGGACTGAGGAGACTGGTAGGCTACAGTCCATGGGGTCGCAAAGAGTCGGACACAACTGTGCGACTTCACTTTCACTTTCTTAGGTATTTAGGTATCTACATCCTTATTTAGGCCTTATTTAGGTATTTATATCCCAGGGACATGTGTGTGCCATGACTGATAAATGTAAACAGAATAACCCACAGAACCTCAAATAACAGCAGACCTTTTGAATGTATAAAGCAGAGATTCTTAACTGAATTCATAATCTGGTCCCTCCCAAAGGGCTTTACAGGCAATGCCCAGACAACAACTTGAGAGGCTACTTTTGTGCAAATCCATATAATATATATTTTAAAGAGGGGTATTAATGGTCTTTTTTAAACCACTTTTTGAGCAAACCGAAGAGGGCTTAACAAGTTATAGGTTCAGTCTAGAAAGCCTGTAGAGCACACAAATGCTCCTATCTTCATTTCTGCTCAGGTGTCTTTTTTTTTTTTTTTTTTCTCATCAGTCTCCAAAGAAAAAGAAACTGCTTTTGATGTAACATACTTGAGTTTTCAAGACAGAGGCTTCAAAGGTGATGGAATAGCCCCTCAGAGCCTATTTTGAGCAGGACTCCTGCAGGGGGCTCTGGGAGAGAAGGAGGTAGGAGTTGCTCATGAGAATATAAAATCTTAATGAAGAATTTGGGACATAAGCAAGTGTCTAACAATGTGACAGTGCATAAAGCTTTTCCAAGGAATCTGATGAACAGCCAGCTTTGAAGGACATTTGTCTTAAAACAAAAACAAAAACAAAAAAAAAACTCAACAGAAATGAGAGCCTCAAGTGCCAAGAGGCTGGCACTCAACTTTCATAAGAATTTACAATCAAGCATTCCCCTGCCCCTGTCCATTTTGTGCTTCAAAATGCATCAACTACTTTTGGACAAGGCCCTAATTTGCCCTTCATTTCTCTCAGCATCTGTCCATTTCTAAGCAAACTAGGCCACGATTCCTTATGTTCTCCTGTGCCCACAGGCCAGAACAGAGGGTCTAGATAAGCAGGTCCAAAGCAAGGAGTACTTCCAGAAGGATTCAAGAGTTAAAGGTAAAAAGCAAACCACACACACAAAGAGAAATACATAGATATAAATAGATACAATTACATTACCACTAAAGATCTAAAATAAGAAAAATATGTCATTGTATTTACATTAAAATACCAAGAAAGTAAGAATAAATACATACAGACTTTGAGTCTCTATACATTAACTAAATACAAATCTCTCTACACCTGTTCTCTAGAACCTACACAGATCAATAACGAAGGCAAATAAAACCACCAGTAACCCCCATCTGCAGCATAACTAGATGGCAGCTGCTGCTGCTGCTAAGTCGCTTCAGGCGTGTCCGACTCTGTGCGGCCCCATAGATGGCAGCCCATCAGGCTCCCCTGTCCCTGGGATTCTCCAGGCAAGAACACTGGAGTGGGTTGCCATTTCCTTCTCCAACGCATGCAAGTGAAAATTGAAAGTGAAGTCGCTCAGTCGTGTCCGACTCTTAGCGACCCCATGGACTGCAGCCTACCAGGCTCCTCCGTGCATGGGATTTTCCAGGCAAGAGTACTGGAGTGGGGTGCCATTGCCTTCTCTGACTAGATGAAAGAGGATGCTCCAAATCTCAGTTTACACAGAAGTAGTGAAGGAAGAATCTGAAATCTGCAAGTTCCAGCACTGAAGAATTGTTGGAGCTGAGACTCTGCTGGAGAATGCTTGAGAAAGACAAGAAGGCAGCAGGCCTGGCAGTGGCCAAGCACAGGTAAAAATCATTCCCACTAGGGAGATGTCATGCTCTGAGAGGATCGACACTGACAAAAGTTGATAACCTGTTGGATCAAGACACCATCAGTGGGGACATGAATGGAGGGGGCTGCCCAGGGGTGGCAGTCTTGGGAAGGTGCCTTTTGGGAAGATGAGAGATGTCCCTAAAGCCCAAGTGATGAAGCAGAAGGAGAAAGGGAGATTGGGGTCTATTGGAAAAGAACAAGGACACCCTCCCCAATAAAAGGTGCCATCTAGTTTTGAAAAGGGCTCTTAACTATATCAATAGAACACAGCACTCTTGAACTAAGAAATTAAGTGAGCTTCCCCAAAACCATAACGTTGTCCATATAGAATCACGTGTTGTTACTGATCCAGGAAAATACAAGACCATTCAGAGTTAAAATGGCAGATATCATCCCCACAAAGTCACTCTAAGACCTTGGAAATTGAGAATCAAAATATTTCAAAGGGTGGAAATTCTCCCTGTACCCCAAAACTACAAAGTTGAAGAAAACAAGCACAACTTCCAACTGAATTAAATATTCATAAAAAGCACTTTGTGTATTTTTTAAAAAACAAACTTCTAATCAGAAATAAAAAAAGCTCAGAACAGAAATGGACACAATTTCAAAAGACAATTTATTTATTTATTTATTTTTAACACTGCCCTTTTATTTATTTTTTTAAATTTTATTTTATTTAACTTTACAATATTGTATTGGTTTTGCCATATATCAAAATGAATCTGCCACAGGTATACATGTGTTCCAGTTAAATGGGGAATATGGGAACACTATCCCATGGGAGAAAGCTGGGTCTCAACACCTCAGCCAAGAGACTGTATCAGCCAAGAGACTGATAACAAGCAAATGGACATTGTGAACCTCAGAGAGTGATGTGCTAGGGGAATACAGTATCACCAATGTAGTATTCTTTCCAAAAAATATTTTACCTGAATCTAATCATGAAGAAATAATCAGACACATCTAGAACATAGGACATTCTTAAAGACAACTGGCTTGCACTCCCTTCAGAACTGTCAGTGACATAAAAAAAAAGGAGGGGAAGGTATTCTTCCAGTAAAAGGAGATTCTGCTAAGTCACTTCAGTTGTGTCCGACTCTGTGCGACCCCATAGACGGCAGCCCATCAGGCTCCCCCGTCCCTGGGTTTCTCCAGGCAAGAACACTGGAGTGGGTTGCCATTTCCTTCTCCAATGCATGAAAGTGAAAAGTGAAAGTGAAGTCGCTCAGTCGTGTCCGACCCTCAGCGACCCCATGGACTGCAGCCTTCCAGGCTCCTCAGTCCATGGGACTTTCTAGGCAAGAGTACTGGAGTGGGGTGCCACTGTCTTCTCCGAAAAGGAGATTAAAAAGATATAAATAAATTCAGTATCTGATTTTTTATTAAATCCTGATTTAGAAAGAAATCACCAGTTATAAAGAATATTTTTGGAATAAATGGGGAAATTTAAATATGCTCTGTATTCATGTAAATTATGGTAGCAGATATTAAGTCTATTATGTTGTGGCAGTTGTACTGTGATGATGTAGAACAATGTGTTTTTTTTCCTTAGCAGTTACCACCTGGCTGAAGTATCTAGGGATGTGGCATCATGTTTAGTACAAACTTTCAAATCGATCAACAAAATCTGAGTGTAGGTAGATGCATGTATGCACATATAGATGGATGGAGTTAAATATAAAACAGGTATGTCAAAATGTTAATAACTAGTGAGGGACTTCCCTGGAGGCCCAGGAATTAAGACTCAGTGCTTCCATTGCAGGGAACATGGGTCCAATCCCTCACTGGGGAATTAAGAACTGGAGTGCTGAGTGGTGTGGCCAACAAAAGAAGTATACTATGACCTACTGAGGGCTTCCCTGGTGGCTCAGTGGTAAAGAATCTGCCTGTAATGCATGGAATGTGGGTTCAATCCCTGGATCAGGAAGATCCCCTGGAGAAAGAAATGGCAACCTACTCCAGGATTCTTGCCTGGAGACTTTCATGGACAGAGGAGCCTGGTGGGCTGCAGTCTGTGGGATCACAAAAGAGTTGGACATGACTTAGTGACTAAGCAACAAGAGAAATCATCCCCAACAAAAAGAACCAACTACATAGCACAGAGAACTCTACTCAATGTTCTGTAGTGACTTACATGGGAAAATAATCTAAAAAAGAGTGGATGTATGTGTATGTGTAGCTGATTCACTTTCCTGTATGGCAGAAAGTAATACAACACTGTAAACCAACTATACCCCAATAAAAATTTTAAAGAAAAAGAAAATTGGAAGGCAATATTTAAAAATGTACACAATAACTAATGCATGTAGGTGTGCTCGGTTAAACATTCTCCCCGCCTCCCCCATTCATTTCTACACAGAAGCTCAGAATGTTTCTGTGTTTAACAATAAGGTCTTGCAGATAATAATTAGTTACATTAAAAGGAGGTCATTCTGGATTATGGTGGCCCTAAACCTAATACAGGACTTCCCTACTAGCTCAGCATTAAAAAAAAAAAAAAAAATGTAATCTTCCTGCAATGCAGAGGATGCAGGGGATGTGAATTCGATCCCTGGGTCAGGAAGATTCCCAAAGAAGGAAATGGCAACCCACTCCACTATTCTTTCCTGGGAAATCCCATGGACAGAGGAGCCTGATGAGCCACAGTCCATGGGGTCACAAAGAGTTGAACACTACTGAGCAAGCACACACACACACATTAAACCTAATATGGTCCTTATAAGGAAAGACACACAGGGGAAAAACGCCGTGATGATGGAAGCAGAATTCTGAGAAATACAGAGGTGCCCAGGGCTCCCAGCGATCACTGAACATTAGGAAGAGGCAAAGAATTTCCCCAGAGCCTTCAGAGGGGAGCAGGGCCTGTGGACACCTTGATTTTAGACTTCTACTTTCCAAAACTATGAGAAAATAAGTTTTTGTTGTTTGAATCACCCAATTTGTGGTAATTAGTTATGCAAGTCCTGGGAAAATTAATATGGTAGGTAAAGCTAAAAATATTTTAGGTTTTTACCCAGTGAAAATACTGCAGGTTATTCAGTAGGTCAGAAGTATTTCAAAATCACAAGTAAGGAAAAAATAACAATAAAGAAAATTTTTAAAATTTAATTGATTCACAGAGCAAAATCAAGGAAATAAATCAACCAAGCTTATCTTCCCAATAAATATGAGGAGTCCATGCCCCTCAGTGACCTCAAAAAACCTCCTGACCACCATGTGAAAAAGTGAGCATAATCATCTCTCTCCTCCCTAAATTTATGCCCAAAATCTTGTGTGACTGACTGTGATTTTTGTGTAGAAGCGCCAGATGTTCAAAACTGGAGAGGTGGTTGAGAATAATACTGCTGAGCCACAGGAAATGCAGTTGGCCTTCAATAGAAGTGAGTGGAGTGAAGGTTCTGGAAAGAGGTTGTTGTTCAGTTGCTCAGTTGCATTGCTCAGTCACATCGGACTCTTTGTGACCCCATGGACTGCAGCATGCCAGCTTTCTTTCCTCCACCATCTCCAGGAAACAGGATAAAGGGACAAAACAGATCTTCAATTCATAGGAATGATGATATCATCTAATAAGCCAAAATATGAGCAAAGTCAATATTGGGCCTGATTTGGGACAAAGAAACAAAGAAGGTGTTGGCTTTACACAGAAAGGGACGTGCCAGGGAAAGAGAGAGGTTGGACCTATCACCAGGCTGTCTGTAGTGTAAGAAGGTTGTTGTAGTCTGTGGACTTGGAGCTGGTCTTCTGGGATCTGCATTCAGGGTGTCTCACTCTGCATTTGTGACTTTAGAAAACCAGGGATAATCATCATACTCATAGGGTTGTTGTAAGAAATGAGTCTTCATAGTACTAAAAAGCATTTCTTCAACCCAGCATTATGCACGTTTGTGCTGTACATTTTTCTTGGATCTCAGGCCTTGTACATGGCTTTACCTGGTAGTCTCAAACCATGGTAAATGTAGAAGCAGTAATTTCAACAGTTTGACTCCAAAATTTTGCAATGATCATGCCCAGTGTTTCAAGGTATGGGGAAAAGAATTCTGCAAACAGTGCAACCACTGCTAAAATTTTATTTTCTTCTTTGAAGATTTTGTAGTTTTCCAAATGTTTTCCAATAAGGTAATGCAAATTTGATAATCAGAAAAAATTAAAGAACTAGCCATGTCCCTCTTACTCCTCATCTACCCACTGGAAAAAAAAAAATGGAGGTGGCAGAGATAGCAGTGGGGTGGAAAGATGATTATTTTTGTTTCAAAGAATAAGAACATCAGTTAAGAAGCAAAAGTGCTCAAATGCCCCACAGCCCCTGCCCTAGTCCTGCCCAGGCAGCTGACACTGGGGCTGGTTGTTCAAGAGGTCAGGGGAAACTTAGTAGAAAACTAGGAAAAAAAATGTTTAAATAGACTCAGATTGAATTTAGTGAATTATTTTGATGAGAATACACAGGCTCAAGCAGGAAAGCAAAAGGACATCGACAAGTCTGGATGTTTATTTAATGCAGATTTATGGACTTCATTACAAAAAAACATTGATTAATAATAACTTGATGTGAAAGTTGGACTATAAAGAAATCTGAGCACAGAAGAATTGATGCTTTTGAACTGTGGTGTTGGAGAAGACTCTTGAGAGTCCCTTGGACTGCAAGGAGATCCAACCAGTCCATTCTGAAGGAGATCAGTCTTGGGTGTTCTTTGGAAGGACTGATGTTGAAGCTGAAACTCCAATACTTTGGCCACCTGATGCGAAGAGCTGACTCATTTGAAAAGGCCCTGATGCTGGGAAAGATTGAGGACAGGAGAAGAAGGGGACGACAGAGGATGAGATGGTTGGATGGCATCACCGACACAATGGACATGGGTTTGGGTGAACTCCAGGAGTTGGTGATGGACAGGGAGGCCTGGCGTGCTGCGGTTCATGGGGTTGCAAAGAGTCGGACACAACTGAGTGACCGAACTGAACTGGACTTCTAAACAAAAGCCAATGTGTATATAGTTGAAATAAAATTGATAAAACACATCAGCAATTGCATTGCCCAAGGTTTCAGAATTCTAGATCCTTAAGTACTTTTTCATAATTTAGTCCAGTTTTAAAAGGGCACAATGACTAGAGAGGATGGCAGCCAAATATTATTAAAAATATAAATATATGCAATGTCTGACCTAATGACTACCATATTGATTGCTAATTTATCTGTGTCTTTATGTAAAAAAATTAAACAAATCCCTGCTTGACACACATGACAATCACAGATTTGTAGACACTTAGGAATCTTAAGAGGGTTTTAAAGTATATTCAATACAGCTCCCTATACAAAGTAGGTGTTACAGTATATAACACAAGTGAAGGGTAGTCAGGCCCTCAGATGAGGTCTTCAGATCTTTGTCCACCTTCATATTATCCAGATCTGTTATAAAAAAAAAAAAAAAAAAAAAAAAAAAAAAAGAGCTACCACTTAGCAACCTCTGTGTGCCTGGAACTGTGCAGGGTTTTTGTTTATCTGTTTCAATCACAGAATCTGTTTCTTTCCCCCCACCTTATGCCATTTATCACTTATGTAACAGCATTTTTTACTAGTGTGCTTTTTTGTTCATTGTCCACCTTTCCACTGGACTGTAAATTCTTTGAGGGTAAAAATTGTGATAACTTTGCTTGCTGCTGTATCCCTAATCCCTTCTACATAGCCTGGAACTCATCAAGTATTTGTTAAATTAATAAACACAGCTTTGGATTCTTCTCCCAGCTTTAAAATTAACCAGATCTAAAGGTCATTGAGGTGTTACTCAAAGCTAATAAATGTCGGTGCCAAGAGTCAGGCCCAGCTCCATTTGACTACAGAGGTCATGACTATCCTTCCAAGCTTCTTGGCCACCCAATTAGTTTAAAGGGAACTTATTAATTAAGCAATTTCAAATTAATGACATGACTTATATCCAATTCCTGCTCCCTCTCCCCAAAGCTAAAAAAGTATGTATTTCAAATCTGAGTTTTAATTTTCTACAAGATGATACTAATGTCACCTCTGGGCTTGGTGTTTTTATAATGCTTTACATTATATATTTCAATGTTTACACATGCTCACCATCCCCAATCATCCCTATGGATGTCTTTTGTCCTCTGACCAAAACCATACACACAATATAAATCAATGAGTTGCTGGAATCAGTCTGTACTGGCTCCCAGAACACATTGTTAAATTTTCAGAGAGTTTGTGAGCTGGATGTCAAACCACAGCCATTATTAAAAATTAAACTTACAATAAAATAAATTATATGAAAAATAAATAAAATTTCAGTGGAGAAAGAATAAGCTTTCAAACAAATGGTGCTGGAACAACTGGACAACCATGGGCAAAAAATAGCTTTGACTTAAAACCATACCATATAAAATATTAACTCAAAATGATTGTGGATTTAAATTTAAAATTTCAATATTTTATAAGAAAACATAGAAAGTTTTTAGGATCTAAACCTAGGTGAGGAGTCTTTAGACATGACATTAAAGGCAAGGTCCATAAAAGAAAGCACTGATAAATTTACCTTCATCAAAATTTAAAGTTTTTGTGCCACAAAAGGCCCTTTTAAGAAGATGAAAAGATAAGTTACAGAGTGGAAGAAAAAACTCGCAAACCACATATCTGACAAAATTCTTGTATCTAGGTGATTCGCAAAACTCAACAGTAAGGAAACAAAAAATCTGATTAGAAGCTGGGTAGAAGATTTAAAGAGGCACTTCATGAAAGAGGTGAGGTGACAAACAAATACATGAAAAGCTGTCTAACATCATTAGCCATTAAGCAATGCACATTAATATCTCAATAAGATTTCATTATTCAATTATTAAAATAGCTAAAGTGAAAAATAATAACAACACAAAACTCTGGCAAGGATGTTTGCTTGATCTGTCATACATTCTGCCAGGAAACTAAAATGATACAACCACCTAAGAAAATAATTTCCAAAATAATTTGGAAAGATTTTCTGTACTTTATCATATGACTCAGCAGTCACACTCTTGGTCACATCCCAGAAAATTGAAAAATTACATTCACACAAAAACCTGGACACAAATGTTTATGGGAGCTCTATCCATAACAGTATAAGGCTGGAACAACTCAAATAGTCCATCAATGGGTAAGTGGTTAACCAAACTGGTATATCCACACAATGGAACACCGCTTAGCAATAAAAAAGAACGATACCTGAAACAAAGTTCAGAGAATTCTGCTTAGTGAAAAAGAGTATCAAATTTACATGACCTATGGTTCTGTATTTAAAACATTCTGGATATTGATTGTTATATTAGCAACAGACATGGAGAACAGACTAAGAATTATGAGAGACAAGGATAGAATGGTGACAATCTAAAGAGAAAACACAAGGGGATTCCTTTGTGGTAATGGGACATTTATGCATCTTGAATGTCCTGATGGTTATATAGATCTATACAGGGGATAAAACTGCACACATACCACAAACATAACACACCAACACACACCAACAAATGAATCCATATAAAAATGATGATAACTGATCAATGTTTTTAGTCTAGTAGTATCATGCCGTTGTTGTTCAGTCACCCAGTTGTGTCCAACTCTTTGTGACCCCGTGGATTGCAGCATGCCAGGCCTCCCTCTCCCTCACCATCTCCCAGAGTTTGCCCAAGTTCATGTTCATCATATCAGTGATGCCGTCCAGCCATCTCATCCTCTGATGCCCTCTTATCCTTCTGCCCTCAATCTTTCCCAGCATCAGGGACTTTTTCAATGAGTAATCTGTTCGCATCGGATGACAAAATACTGGAGCTTCAGCTCCAATAGTATCATACAAGTCTCAATTTCATGTTCATGATATTGTATTACAGTTACATAAGATGTCAACATTGGGGGAAGCTGGGTGAAGGGTATGTGGGGCTTTACTATTTTTGCAAATTCCTATGTGTCTTATAATTACTTCAAAATAAAAAAAGTAAACAAAACAAATGCATAAGAAATAAATACTCAAGACAGCAGTTTCTAATTGTTTTACAACATTTTAGTATTAACTCTGTCCTGAAGTTATTTACATCCACCCAATGCTGATTGTATTAGTCAGCTCAGGCTACCGTAAGAAAAAAGCCAGAGACTGAGTGGCTTCAACAACAGAGTTTTCTCACAGTTCTGGAGGTTGGGGAGTTTAAAATCAAGGAGCTGGGCAGATTTGGCTCCTGGTAAGAGTGCTCTTTCTAGCCTGTAGATGACAACCTTCCAGCTGAGGCTGTGTCCCTACATGGCAGGGTGCAGGCAAGCTCTGGTGTTTCTTCCTCTTCTAATAGGGACATCAATCCTGCCACGGGAGCCCTATCCTCATGACATCATCTAAAGTTAATTACCTCCCAAAGTCTCCAGCTTCAAATACTATCACACTGGGAGTTAGGTCTTCAACATACACATTCTAAAGGGATGCAAACATTGAGTCCCTAACAATGGAAGCATCATACAAGTTCTGCTACCGTGCCTCTCTTCCCTACTCTGCATTCAGTGACATCTCATTGGTAGCTGGAATCCAGCCATATAATAGTATTTATATCATAGAAATAAGTACAAACTATAAACCAGAATTTGGTTTATTGTACTGCTAATTGCAAAACAAGTAGAATCGTGGAGAAAATGTTAATATTGTAAATTAAGCCTTAAACTGTGCTGTGTCTATAAACCATTCTATCATGAAGAGCATCAAATTGATAAGCCAGCCTTCTATTTGAAAACTATTGTTTGACTCGGCAAAGAAATTGCTCACATTTCGATTCATCAAAGAAGTTTGTCATGAGTGAGAAAAGTTTCAACATTGGTCTTTTTTTGTTTCACTTTCTTCTTCTTGAAGTGAAAGTGAAACTGTTAGTCACTCAGTCGTGTCTGACTCTGTGACCCCATGGACTGTAGCCCTTCAGGCTTCTCTGTCCATGGAATTCTCCAGGCAACAATACTGGAGAAGGTAGTTATTCCCTTCTTCAGGGGATCATCTCTTCCTGACCCAGGGATTGAACCTGGGTCCCCTGTATTGCAGGCAGATTCTTTACCCTCTGAGCCACCAAGGAAGCCCTTTCTTCTCATTAAGTAACCAAAAATATCAATTACATTCATGTTGGGACTATACACATTCATCAATTGCAACTGCAGATTGGCTACAGACACAAGAATTTTTTTAAATTAATTAATTTATTTTAATTGGAGGCTAATTACTTTACACTATTGTGGTGGTTTTTGCCATACATTGACATGAATCAGCCACAGGTGCACATGTATCCCCTTCCTTAAACCTCTTCCCACCTCATTCCCCACCCATCCCTCTGGGCTGTCCCAGAGCACCGGCTTTGAGTGCCCTGCTTCATTCATCGAACTTGCACTGGCCATCTATTTTACATATGGTAATATACATGTTTCAATGCTATTCTCTCAAATCATCCCACCCTCTTCTTCTCCCACATAGTCCAAAAGTCTGTTCTTTACATCTTTGTCTCTTTTGCTGTCTTGTATATAAGGTCATCATTATCGTCTTTCTAAATTCCATTTATATATATGAACTAATATACTATATTGGTGTTTCTCTTTCTGACTTATTTTTCACTCTTTATAATAGGCTCCACTTTCATACACCTCATTAGAACTGACTCAAATGCATTCTTTTTTATAGGTGAGTAATATTCCATTGTGTTTATGTACCACAGCTTTCTTATCCATTCATCTGCTGATGGACATCCCAGTTGCTTCCATGTCCTAGCTATTGTAAATAGTAGACACAAGAATTTTGCAAAAACCAATGAAAGCATTCTGTGAGGACCAATTTGCTATATGAAATTAACCACAAAAAATATTGCATATTTGTATTTTATTAGTAGTGAGTGAATGAGTGAAGTTGCTCAGTCGTGTCTGACTCTTTGTGACCCGTGGACCGTAGCCCCCCCAGGCTCCTCGGTCCATGGGATTCTCCAGGCAAGAATACTGGAGTGGGTTGCCATTTCCTTCTCCATGTATTAGTAGTGCTAGTATTTTATTATTTTTAAAGTGTTAGTATTTTATTATTATTAGTTAGTATTTTATTATTTCTAGTTAGTTAGTATTTTATTATTTCTAAGCCTTTGACTGTGTGGATCACAATAAACTGTGGACAATTCTGAAAGAGATGGGAATACCAGACTACCTGATCTGCCTCTTGAGAAATTTGTATGCAGGTCAGGAAGCAACAGTTAGAACTGGACATGGAACAACAGACTGGTTCCAAACAGGACAAGGAGTACGTCAAGGCTGCATATTGTCACCCTGTTTATTTAACTTATATGCAGAGTACATCATGAGAAACGCTGGACTGGAAGAAACACAAGCTGGGATCAAGATTGCCCGGAGAAATATTAATAACCTCAGATATGCAGATGACACCACCCTTATGACAGAAAGTGAAGAGGAACTCAAAAGCCTCTTGATGAAAGTGAAAGTGGAGAGTGAAAAAGTTGGCTTAAAGCTCAACATTCAGAAAACGAAGATCATGGCATCAGGTCCCACCACTTCATGGGAAATAGATGGGGAAACAGTGGAAACAGTGTCAGACTTTATTTTTCTGGGCTCCAAAATCACTGCAGATGGTGACTGCAGCCATGAAATTAAAAGACGCTTACTCCTTGGAAGGAAAGTTATGACCAACCTAGATAGCATATTCAAAAGCAGAGACATTACTTTGCCAACAAAGGTTCGTCTAGTCAAGGCTATGGTTTTTCCTGTGGTCATGTATGGATGTGAGAGTTGGACTGTGAAGAAAGCTGAGTGCCAAAGAATTGATGCTTTTGAACTGTGGTGCTGGAGAAGACTCTTGAGAGTCCCTTGGACTGCAAGGAGATCCAACCAGTCCATTCTGAAGGAGATCAGCTCTGGGATTTCTTTGGAAGGAATGATGCTAAAGCTGAAACTCCAGTACTTTGGCCACCTCATGTGAAGAGTTGACTCATTGGAAAAGACTGATGCTGGAAGGGATTGGGGGCAGGAGCAGAAGGGGACAACAGAGGATGAGATGGCTGGATGGCATCACTGACTTGATGGACGTGAGTCTGAGTGAACTCCAGGAGTTGGTGATGGACAGGGAGGCCTGGCGTGCTGTGATTCATGGGGTCGCAAAGAGTCGGACACGACTGAGTGACTGATCTGATCTGATCTGATTTCTAAATAATAGTATTATATTATTTCTAAAGTAGTGTTAGTATTTTATTATTTCTAAAGTGTGTACTGCCATCACATCAATAAAATTCACAATAAGCTTAAGCATGTACACATTCACATTTTAAAAGGGAGATGGGGGTTCAGGACTGGGGAGACCCATGTATAACTGTGGCTGATTCATGTTGATGTATGGCAAAAACCATCACAATATTGTAAAGTAGTTCAGTTCAGTTACTCAGTCATGTCCGACTCTATGAGACCCCATCGACTTCAGCATGCCAGGCTTCCCTGTCCATTGTGAACTCCCACCGCTTGATCAAACTCATGTCCATTAAGTCGGTGATGCCATCCAACCATCTCATCCTCTGTCATCCCTTCTCCTCTGGCCTTCAATCCTTCCCAGCATCAGGGTCTTTTCCAATGAGTCAGTTCTTCACATCAGGGGGCCAAAGTATCAGAGTTTCAGCTTCAGCATCAGTCCTTCCAATGAATATTCAGGACTGATTTCCTTTAGGATTGACTGGTTGGATCTCCTTGCTGTCCAAGGAACTCTCAAGACTCTTCTCCAACACCACAGTTCAAAAGAATCACCACAGTTCAAAAAGAATCAATCCTTTAATGCTCAGCTTTCTTTATAGTCTGACTCTCATATCCATACATGACTACTGGAAAAACCATAGCTTTGACTAGACAGACCTTTGTCGGCAAGGTAATGTCTCTGCCTTTTATTTATTTATTATTATTTTTTTACTTTACAGTATTGTATTGGTTTTGCCATACATCAACATGTCTCTGCTTTTTAATATGCTGTCTAGGTTGTCATAGCTTTTCTTTCAAGGAGCAAGCATCTTTTAATTTCATGGCTGCAATCACCATCTGCAGTGATTTTGGAGCCCAAGAAAATAAAGTCTCTCACTGTTTCCATTGTTTCCCCATCTATTTGCCATGAAGTGATGGGACCAGATGCCATGATCTTAGTTTTCTGAAAGTTGAATTTGAAGCCAACTTTTCCACCGTCCTCTTTCACTTTCATCAAGAGGCTCTTTAGTTCTTCTTCACTTTCTGCTATAAGGGTGGTGTCATCTGTGTATCTGAGGTTATTGATATTTCTCCTGGCAATCTTGATTCCAGCTTGTGCTTCATCCATCCTGGCATTCTGCATGATGCACTCTGCATATAACTTGAATAAGCAGGGTGACAATATACAGCCTTGACATACTCCTTTCCTGATTTGGAACCAGTCTGTTGTTCCATGTCCAGTTCTAACTGTTACTTCTTGAATTGCATACAGATTTTTCATGAGGCAGGTGAGGTGGTCTGGTATTCCCATCCCTTTAAGAATTTTCCACAATTTATTGTGATCCACAAAATCAAAGGGTTTGGTGTAGTCAATAAAACAGAAGTAAATATTTTTCTGAAACTCCTGATTTTTCAACGATCCAACAGATGTTGGCAATTTGATCTCTTGTTCCTCTGCCTTTTCTAAAAGTAATTATTATTCAATTAAAACTAATTATCAAAAATTATATTAAAAAGAGTGAGAGCTAGTGTGTAAACATTTACTGGCATAACACTATTTATTTACAGGCATAAGTCCAATCCTCTTTCTTTGTTCTTAGTTCAGTGGAGAAATCACGACTCCCCTTTAAAGCACAGATATGGGTTAATTGCGCCACATCAGGCTTTTACCTTTTGCACATGTTCTGTTTCTGGGAAACTGATGACCCCTGTATGTTCAGATTTGTGTGCTCAGAATCAATGACCTTCTACCACTGTAAACCCTGTTGACTTTGCAAGAAGATGCTTTAGTTTCTCCTATGAAGAGACCCTTAGAGTGGGCTGGGTAAGTTCCACTTTGCTTTCAGCTTAGACTCCAAATTTACAAGTTTTCTAGTGGTTTTTCCATTTCTTTCGGTATAACAAAATCTGAAAGCAAGATTTCTTTCTAGCAGATGGTTCTTGGGATTAGTCACTTTGGGTCTTTACCTACTAAATGTTTTACACTCACTGTCCCTTGGCTGTGACAAATACTGGCCCAAGATCAACATCCCAGCTGATTTCCTGTTTGGTTCCATGTAATATAGTTTGACTTTCAGGCTCAGGGCTTCTGCTTATTCTGGAAAGTCCTTCATCCCAATTTCAGTACTCAGCATCCTTTCTTCTACTGAGGATTCAGTTCAGCCACCTCCTCCCTTGTCTTTTCTTTCCAAATCCATTCAATATGGAAAAATACACGTCCTTTTCTCTAAATGCCCCCTGAATGTAGCCAAACCTTTCTTCTGACATCTTCTCCCTCATATTGCTGTCGCATGTTCTGTGGTTTATGTCACAGGTTTCTATTATCTCCTTAAGGACAAGGCTCTTTCTTAATTTATTTCTAAATTTCACCATGGTAGCTAGTTTAATGCCTGTGCATAGTAAGGACTATAAATGATAATGAAGAGAATATACCTTATAGTTACCATAAAAATAGATCTAAGATATATAAAATGACTATCTCAGTGCCTGGCTAATGGTGGCTGCTCAATAAATGGTGTATGTGTGTGTATAAAGTACACATATAACATAAATATGTGGTGTATTTTATTACCATTGCTGGCACTACCATTGTTGTTTTTGTTTAGCTGCTAACTCATGTCTGACCCTTCCCAGCCCCCTGGACTGTAGCCCACCAGGCTTCTCTGTCCTTGGAGTTTCCCAGGCAGGAATACTGGCATGGGTTGCCATTTTCTTCTCCAGGGGATCTTTCCAACCCAGGGATCAAACATGAGTCTCATGTCTTCTGCGCTGGCAGGCGGGTTCTTTACCACTGAGCTATCAGGGAAGCCCAGCATTATCATTGCCATATGACTATTACTGGTACAGATTCAGATTTCAGTGAAAGCATCTATGAATTTTCTAGCACAGTGTAGGGTAAGAGCTTGGGCCTGTAAGTCAGGAGTTAGAAGATGCAGGTTTTCATCTCATTTCTGCTCAATGTTCATGGCCTTGGGCTAATCAACCTCCTTGGGCTTCAGTTCCCTCACGTGCAAAATATGTTTGTGAATGCGAGAAGCTTGAGCCTCTTAGAAGCACTAAGGTCTGTACCTCCACAATATCACATGGCAAGTCCCCTTGTGAGAGCTGGGCTCTCAGGGACACTCACCAATGGGCTAAACCCTCACCAATGGGCTAAGGACCTTTTGGCAAAGTGTTTTGGTGATGTGCAGAGATCCCCAGACATTCCGCTTGTTGATTTTACTGGCTGGATAAGGACTATTTCCTTCTTCAGTTTGTGAACATAGTGAGAATTTGAAAGTTGTTGAAAAAAAGAAAAACTCCTAAGAGTTTTGGAGGTGACATAGCTAATCGTTTTTCTCTTGGCAAGTTACTGTGGGGGAATGCCTCTCAAGTGGATCACTCTGATGACAAGGCACTGATGCACCTGCTGACCCCATGTGACACAGGCCTGGGGACCTCAGTTACGGAGGCAGGAACACAGAAGCCTGGAACGATCATGCGTCACAGCTGGGAGATGCCTGTCTAGTCCAAGCATTTGATCTTACACATGAGGAAACTGGAGCTCGGAGGGATCAAAGGCCTCCTTAAAGGTCATAGAGCTAGTTAGTGGAAGAACTTGGAAGCGCACCTCCTAGGGTCCCAGCTCACAGCTTCTGTTCCCACTCCAGTCCCACTCACTATGGGCCAGCATCATGGCCAGCAAGGAGCATCTCTGATGCCAAAGTGAGATCCAAACAGACACACAATGTCTTCTCCCCTGCTCTCCCAGTTCTCAAATAAAATCTGACTGTTGGAGAGAGTTGAAATTGGCTTTGGGAAAAACTAATTCCAATTCTTAACTCCCGTGAGAACAGCGAAGTTTTTGTCTTTAATGTACATGCCATCCCATCCTGGATGTGATTAGTAGGGAGCGGTAATCAACTGGTGCCTCAGAGGCCCTCTTCCTTTTCTGGCTGAGCACAGACCCAGAAACACCCCTCAGGATGTGGCTTACAAGAAATTGTGGATATGTTTCCTGGAATATATCTGTCTAGACTCAGATGGCAGCTGCTAGGCCATGAGCTCTAGAGAAGAAGCAGTCCAAGCATCAACCTGGCACAAGGCCTGGCAGATGGAAGACATTCAGTATGTTGGTTGGATGAATCCAAAAACTGTCACTCATGCTGGTGACCACAATGTCACAGGATATTCAGTAGAATACGAAATGGCTCAGTAATGGTTGCCCTTTAACAAATGAAGATGAGGTTGAAAATGAATCATCTGAGCTTATGGTTCTTGATATGTTTTTGGAGTAAGGAAATCAGACGTATACTTTGTCAGAATCACTGTAGTGGAAATAGTTATGTGGGTGGAAGGGAAGGAGAGTAAGAAGTATATTCTTATTTATCATCTTATTTAACTAGTGTTAGCATATGTTCTTATTTTAATAGTTTTGTTTCCCTCTTTTCTCACTCATTAGCAACTCAGGATGACCTGGACTTTCTGATACTGGAATCTGGCACCATTCTGTAATTCTATGCTCTGGAGCTTAATATGAGAGCTAAGGCTCGCATTCATTCTCTCTCTCTCTCTTTCTTACTGGCCAGTTTTCTTTCTTTGGAGGGAAGCTAGTTCTGTGGAGAGAAATCAGGGAGCTGACTGCTAAGGTAGGATGAGCTTACAGGAGTCAGAAAGTCTCCTGAGGCAGGGACCTCTAAGTCCCACTCCAAGTCCCGTTGCTGGCCCAAATTCCCTTAGGATGGAATAATGTGGCCAAGTTACAATCAATAAAATGTGGGAGGAAGTGTCATGAGGGTACTTCCTGGCCCCTACAGGTACTTGGAACAAACGTCTAGCTCTCTCCTTTTTTTCTTTTTTAAAGTTAATTTTATTGAAGTGTAGTTGATTTACAATGTTGTGTTAGTTTCTGGTGTACAGCAAAATGACTCAGTTATATGTGTATATATACGTGTGCATATGTATATTTTAAAATATTATTTTCCATTATGATTTATTGCAGGTTATTGAAGGTAGTTCCCTGTGCTATACAGTAGAACCTTGTTGTTTATCTGTTCTCTATATAAGAGCTTGCATCTGCTAATCACAGAATCCCAATCCATCCCTCTCCCATTGCTCTCCTCCTTGGCAACCACATGTCTGTTCTCAGTGTCTCTGTTAGGACCCTCTTTTCCTGACACAGCAACCTTGCAAGCTACCGGATAGAAAAGGGTCATCTGACTCATTTTGGACTTTGAGTGCAGAATAAACCTCAGTGTGTTAAAAAATTTACTTGTTAGGTTTATTTGTTACTGAAGCATAGTCTATCCTGAACTTTCCTCTGATTTATCAAGCCCATTTCATCTGAGGATGACAAGTTGGAGGTGGGGGGCGGGCAGGATGCAGGACAGGAGGCTTCTGTGAATTCAACATTTTGCATTTGTTTAGAGATCCTCCTCTGTTTTCTGACTCTGTTATTGCAAAGATTCAGACCGATTGAATGACTGAACAATTCCTATTATCCTGCTTAGAAATATGAATGTGTTTGCACAGGATAGAGGGATTTGAAGGGAATTTATACACAAGCCCAAATTTTCTCTTTTGCTCCTAGTTTCCCCTGTGTTCCTTTTTTTGCTAAAAAAACAAAAACAAACAAAAAAACAAAAAAAACCCTATTTTGATAAAAGACAAACTTTCTGGAGATTTAAATATTTCAGATGGTAAACTTTCAATAATTTTATAGCTTTTTAATCATCATGCTCTTTTAGCTTTAACAATCCCTCATTTAAAATGACTAATTTTCCTTAAGAAAATAAGGGAAATGGTTCATGACATTGATCTTGGCAGTAATTTCATGGACCTGACATCAAAAACATTGGCAACAAAAGAGAAAATAGCCAATTGGAACTACATCAAACTAAAAAATCTTCTGCAGAGCAAAGAAAACAATCCTATCTCCCATTTCATTGTCTTTTTCCTACTGAAAGTTTTCATCCCCACTATTTCCTTCTGAATTATATAACCTTATGATTAATCATTTTAATGTGCAGATTAATTCTGGGTCTTCATGTCCTGTCCTTAGCTGACATAAATGAAGGAAATGAAAGAATAGAAGATATCAATTAAATCATTTACCTCTCCTCTCCCAAGAGATTTTTAAATTAAATATTGCAAGGCAAAGAAATCAAACTCTTTTGCCATTGACCAAGTCATATTAAAGCCCTAGATTGCCACCTGGTAGATATTGCTTGGCTGCTCAAAATTATAGATTTAGGTCTCTACAAAAAAGGCGTATACTTCTGCAAGAAGAATAGTTCCTCAGTTAAGTGCCTGGTTCAGTTATGAGCTGACCAAGTACTCCCACATACCATGTCTGTGTCAGCTAAAGCAAGGACTCCAGTGTCCCTCACAGGGCAAAGGTTCACAGTACAGATACCCACTTCACAATCCCCAGCTGTAAAGCATCAATTCCTGCAATGGCAGTCATTCAAAATGTTGTAATTAAACCATCATAATTAGGTCCTAAAACATTCTTATTACCACTAATGTGGTGTCATCACCAAAATACTGCCAATGAATCATCAAATGCATGGAAAACAAAATGTGAAGATGATGATGATGACTATAATAATTTGTAATCTAGCCTTGATGCAGGTAACATGCATAGTTGGTTTTGAATCCATTGTACTGAGATTAAACATGCATGCGGCATGTTTCCAAGCTATGTTTTAGAAAGATAGCATTTAATGAGTATATAAGGTTACCATATTTTTCAATTAAAAAAAGATACCAACTGAGTTTCCAAGTACAACATCTGAAATAAAGAACTAATTGTCCTCTTGAAAAAATAAAGTTGCAGATTCACTTTAAATAGCCATTGAAATAAATATCTAGGTCCAAGATGGAGCTACTCTTGCCTGGTATGCCAGGTCAGCAAACTGACACAGGTAACTTTCAAGTCCCGAGAAAAGTTTCATTTGACTAGAAACATAGTGTATCCTGTCAAACAATCCCCACATGCCAAGCCAATTCAGGGTTCTATATGTATTTCCTTTTTCCTTATTCATTTTCTCTTCTTTATTTCTTATTCTTTATCCTATAAAAGCATCCTGCCTTCTAGCCCATTATGAAGTTCTCTGGACCCTGGAAAATGGAGACTGCTTGCTTCATGAAGTGTTAAATAAAGTTTGTTTGTATCATCTAAATTGTCTTTAATTATTTTAATTTTATCTCTACCTATTTCCTGCCACATGATAAAGAAAATATGTTTTTAAAGCTACAAGATACAGTTTCTAAGTCAGAATTATTTATATTATAATCAACCTAAATATATAAAATATTATTCATCCTAAACTTCAGTTAACATCTAATAAAAAAGGCAAATCCATTTTTCTGGGATTGAGCTGCAGACGAATAGATAAGAAAGCTGTGGTACATATACACAACAGAATATTACTCAGCCATTAAAAAGAATACATTTGAATCAGTTCTAATGAGGTGGATGAAACTGGAGCCTATTATACAGACTGAAGTAAGCCAGAAAGAAAAACACCAATACAGTATTTAACGCATATATATGGAATTTAGAAAGATGGTAATGATAACCCTATATGCAAGACAGCAAGAGACACAGATGTATAGAACAGTCTTTTGGACTCTGTGGGAGAGGGCGAGGGTGTGATGATTTGGGAAAATAGCATTTAAACCTGTATATTATCATATGTGAAATAAATCGCCAGTCCAGGTTCAATGCATGAGACAGGGTGCTCGGGGCTGGTGCACTGGGATGACCCAGAGGGATGGGATGAGGAGGGAGGTGGGAGGGGGGTTCAGGATGGGGAACACCTGTACACCTGTGGCAGATTCATGTCAATGTATGGCAAAACCACTACAATATTGTAATTAGCCTCCAATTAAAATAAATAAATTTATATTTTAAAAAAGGCAAATTCAGGAATTCTGCACATGATTTCATTTTTATTCTCATTACTCTCTTGCTAATAAATGTGTGTGTGTGTGTGTGTGCACGCTCAGTCGTGTCTGACACTTTGTGACTCCACGGACTGTAGTCTGCCAGGCTCCTCTCTCCATGGGATTATTCTGGCAAGACTACTGGAGTGGGGTGTCATTTCCTTCTCTAGGAGATCTTTCTGACCCAGGGAATGAATGCAGGTCTCCTTTGTCTCCTGGATTGGCAGGAGACAATTCCTTATCACTGAGTATCTGGGAAGCTCTGTTGCTAGTAAATACAGTTATGAATTTTAATTGTTTCCCAAGGTTAGAATCATGGATAATTGAGTAAGCAAAACTGTGTCTGAGTTTGGATCAATATTCTATAGGCCTAGAATTTCATAAGAGGAACTAGACTCAGCTAGCACTTCAGAAACCAGGTCCCCCCAAAACCGAGTTCCCCTGACAAGTATGATTAGCCTCTCTATCCAAAACCTAATTGCCTTTCTTGTCCGGCTCCTGTTCCCCTCAGGATTGAGAAGCATCAATGAAAAAGGGGGATTGAAATTGAACAGGACTCTGTGAGTCCCTCCCATGTCCAAAAGCCCCTGTGTATCCCCTACCTTTTCTTGTTTGTAGAAAAAGATTCTACTCTCCTATACCTTCCTTGAGTTTCAAACAGCAGACTCAAATGGTTACTACTTAGAGAAATGATGATATGTGGAAACAAAGGAAAAGCAATTAAGAAAGATAGCTTGAACAATAGTTCAGTGATAGGACAGTCTTCCTCAAGGAATATACACAGCAATCAGATGCATACCTTTGGGTTGTTATGCAGAAACTAAGACCCCTGACCAGGTATAGGATGGTGATTATATACTGACCTCAGTCTGGATGGAGCCTGAAAGTTGATGATTGAGGTTCCTGAAATGCCACCTTGTCACCTAGCCACCACCACCCAATGAAAGGAAATTCATGCACCCTGCAACCCTCACTCCAAATATTGCATTTTAAAACCCTTCCCTGAAAACCACAGGGGAGTGTGGGTCTTTTGAGCATGAGCTACCAGTTCTCCTTGCTTGGTGCACTGCAAACAGACGCTGTACTTTCCTTCACTGCAACTTGTGTCAATTGATTGGTTATGCTGGTAGCAGGCAGGTGAACCCAAGTTTAGTTCAGTAACACTTCCACACACTAATTCATATCTACTTAATTTTGTAATTTGGTAGGAGACCAACCTATCCATTCAGGGATAGGCACACCCATTTGAAAATAGTTGTTAACATGTTCAAAAAAATGTATGTGTGCTTATCCTTATGTATATTGAATGCACCATTAAATTAAAACACAAAAATGAAAAATCCAAAATCACTCAAATTCCTAGGTAAAGTCATTTAAAATATTAAAACTAAACAACTTAAACTTTTTATCATCCACAAACCATTCTGGCCCACTCTTGCAAAAAAGCTTACAAGGCAATTTGGGTTGGAGGCATTTTTCTTCTTTAACTCTTCCAAGTGCAGCTTTGAATTAGCATGTTCAATAAAGCAAGTAACACTTCCACTTGATTGCTTGAAACCATTCTTGACCCTCATTTCATTCTAGTTGGAGGTAATTACTTGCTGCTAATGCAAAGTGCTAAAGACAGCCTTAAATTCTGTTGAATTATTATGTAGATTGGGAATCAGACCTCTCCAATTTTTCTCTTAAAACAGCACCATAACTCTAATTTCTACTTTGTCAGACTCAAAAGTCAACCTATTTTGAGTGAAAACTTTTTCCTTAAAATAAGATATTGATCTTGGACCTGGTGGGAGAAATGGGTGAAATTCTTTGGAAATGAAGTCAGGAGTGAATGTCAGTAATAGGAGAGGTGAAGTATATACTTTCAGGATCTAATATATATCAGCTCTTATCCTTTTTTTTTTTTCCAAACCTTGTATTTTTTCAAAATACAAGACTGTGTAGGCAATCTAAGTAACTAATCTAAGTAGCTAATCTAAGAATCACTGCATGATTTTGTTGTTTTATCTGAGTCTAGATGAAAACTCTGAATATCAACTCATTTAAATTCAAATCAATCATTGCTGTATACTAAGAAGTCATCTCTGGATTAATAGTATTTACGGTAAAATGGAGCAGGGTTTCTCTTTGCCACATTCCTGGAATCAATAAAAAAACAACAGTAAAAGGCATTTTTTTCTGTGAATACCTAAATGACTTCATAACCATTACTCCACTCAGGAAAAATGATTCTTATAGCACAATGAGGGGGAGAGAATGCTTGGCTTCTATTAAGACTAATGGAGATTGGGATGCAAAGCTCACTGTCAGGAAAGAAGCAGTTGCCACGATCCTGGAGAACTGGAGGAAAATTTACTAATTAGTTCTTCCTAAACCAAGAAGCTTGTTGTTTTACTCTCCTTCCTTCATGAAAAGTAAAGCACAGGATCATAGTTATACCTAACAAGGGTAAATGAAATATCTTCCAAAATTAAAAAAAGGTGACATATGCAATAACACAACCTTAATAAATGGGGTTGTGCATTCTTTACTTTAAAATGTAAGTCTACAAAATGTCGAAAACATCACACTTGAAAAATTGGGACTGGCGGGAGATGATTTATCGACTCCATTCCTCCGGGGAGGGCAGGCCCCAAGCACATTTCCTATGGCATCCTTACTATTTTCCATTTTCTAAAATTATGCTTCTGGTCTAATCAAAATCCTACTTTGACACAGACTTTTTAATCTTCCTTTTTTTCTTCCACAAAATCACCTCAGGTACCACAAATCCACTTTATTGGAAACCATAATCTTGTTCTTAAAGAACAACTCAGTGTTAACCCCGGGCCCTCTGGACACCTTTAATCAGGTTTGGGTGAGTCCTGAAATCTTAGAATGCCTGAGTCAGGGCTCGAGTCAGTAAGAAGGGTTTTACAGACCCTCTCTGTGTAGGGCCCACACCCCAGCCACTTTACCCTGTGACTGGCATGGCCCTGGCACTTCTGCTGAGTTAGGAGAGAATCCAGCCAGTCCTGGTTTCCCAGGAGAACCACTCCAAGCCAGGCCCAAGCTGCCCAGCATCCCCAAGGCAGGAGCGGCACCATCTGTCTTGAGCTTCCAGGTCTCTCTTTTTTTTCAGAAGATCATCAGATGTTCACCTAAGTTGGTTTTCCTCAATTTGCTAAGCATCAAACACAAGGAAAAGACAATTTTTCCTCAGGTGAATTCTGGGGAGAAAAAGCTATATCTTCAGATCCAATGCTGATCTGAAAACCAATGCTGAGGAAGACAAACTAGGGGAGAGGAGCAGAGAGCAATTTCCAAGGAAAATCAGCATCATTAGGCTGATGCTAAAATCTCCTGTGAACCTTAAAGCCTGCCCTTAATGAAGGAAGCTGCTTTCTAGGGAATGTGCTAGCTTACATCCACAAATGAATTCATTTGGAAGGATGGTTTTTCAATTTACAGTTCACTCATTCATTCATTTGTTGGTCAGTGAGTACATATTGGATACTCGTATTTGCCAGACTCTGTGTAAGGCCCTGGGGATACACAGCAAGCAAATGGATGAAAATCCCTACCTCCGTGTGGCTCGCATTCTCATGGTGAAGAGGGGTTTCAAAATAAACAATTAGAGGAATAAGTAAAGAAAGATAGAAAGGGGGAAATTTAATTTATTCTTGGTACATTTAATACTTTTTATACTCAGCCTTTTGGGCTTGTAAATAAACAAAAATCCTCTGCTAAACAAAGTTTTTTATTTTTTATAATGAATATCACATTTCTTAGCTCCAGATTATCTTGACCTATAAACTATTAGCTGTGAAAGTGACCCGATAGCCATCTATTTCTCCCTTTTAAAAAGCAAAAGCAATTGCACGGAAATTGTTGCTAGTGTTCTCAGACAGAACCAGAACACATTTACTTCTAGATTTCTGGCCCCCTATATCAGGGGAAGCTCTTGTGCATCCTACCAGGATGAAAACTCTCGCCTTGGGCAGCCTTAGGGTAAGAGAAGCAGCAGCGGGGTCACACAGGACTCCTTGCTTTTGATCCATCTACACTCACAACTCTTGTTTTCTTCAGCACATGACCACTAAATGAATTACCTGCTGGGCACCCACCATCCTCCTGTTGCACCCTACGTGTGCAAACTCACACCCTACTTTTGTTAAAGAACACAATAGTCAGGTATACTCCAGAGAAAGTCCACACCATCTGAAATGTGTATGACCGGAATCTTGGCAGCCATCATGTCTTTGCATTTTAGAACTGGTTTCCATGAGCTAGATGTAATATCTTGGCACAACAATGAATTAAAAGCATTAATTATATACTAAGGCATCATGGGAAAGGAAAAAAAAACTTACAGTTAAATTCTCATGTTACTTGTGTCTGATTATTCATGGTTGGAGTTAGATAGCCTTCTCCCTAACCTACTGGAACAGCGGTCCCCAATCTTTTTGGCACCAGGGGCCAGTTTCGTGGAAGACAATTTTTCCACAGCCTGGGGAGGGAAGGGGGATGGTTTGGGGATGATTTAAGCATATTATGTTTATTGTGCACTTTATTTCTATTCTTACAACATCAGCTCCACCTCAGATCACCAGATATCAGATCCTGGAGACTGGGGACTCCTGTGCTGGAAAGAGTTGTGGTGTTGAGGGAAGCTGGGTTTAGAAG
This sequence comes from Bubalus kerabau, assembly GCF_029407905.1. Lineage (NCBI taxonomy): Eukaryota > Metazoa > Chordata > Mammalia > Artiodactyla > Bovidae > Bubalus > Bubalus kerabau. The sequence continues at coordinate 68,196,801 of NC_073629.1, forward strand.
TACTTCAGGACTGCCTGCTGTAGGCACTGTTATTATGCTGATGACAATGTGAACTTCTCAGCATGGGAAATTATATGACACAAAGATAAAATCAGATTTATTTTAGAAGGAGCTGTCAAGTGACTTTACTGAATGCTGCCTGTTACATGTTCAGTGCAAACCACTGAGAACAACACTATATATTAAAGAAGGAACAGAGGTAGTAAGTATCTAAGTGGCTTGTGTGCTACAAGAAATTACACAATGTCTTACCCATCACCCAAGCCACAGAGTTGATAATCCTGACATTTGGTCAGCCACAGCTTCTGTATTTTGCCTCCAACTGCTACTTAACTAAAGTTGTGCCCAGGAATGACAATTTTTAGTTAATACTCACAATAAAAATGCTAATTTTTTGAGGCTCCAAAAAAAGTTTTCAGTGAATCTCTACAAGCATAACTAAGCTCTAGCCATCCAGTGAAACCAGCTATGATTGTCAGACCTACGATTTTTGTGTTTGTGTTTTATTTTTGTTATGAACCCCAAAAGACAGGTGGCAGAAAGTGAGGAGCCAGAGAAGGCAAAATGGGTGCACTCCAAAGCTTGTAACTAAGCTTGGCATGAAAGCAAAAGGTGTTTGCAGCTGCCACTGCGGTATGGACCTTAACATCATTTTTGTTGAACTTGATTGAGATGAGGGAGTTAGAAGAGAGGCACTGTGGGTACAGCTGACCTTTTCCAGCTGTGGCAAAAGACCAGATTTTAATTCCCAGTTTACTGCTCACTATGTAACTTGCCCAAGTTATTCTAATTCTAAGGATCTCACCCCACTCCAGTACTCTCGCCTGGAGAATCCCATGGACAGAGGAGCCTGGTAGGCTGCAGTCCATGGGGTCGCTAAGAGTCGGACATGACTGAGCGACTTCACTTTCAATTTTCACTTGCATGCGTTGGAGAAGGAAATGGCAACCACTCCAGTATTCTTGCTTGGAGAATCCCAGGGACGGCGGGGCCTCGTGGGCTGCCGTCTCTGGGGTCACACCGAGTCGGACACGACTGAAGCGATGCAGCAGCAGCAGCAGCAGAAGCAAGGATCTCAAGTTTCATCACCCTGAAGGAGCCAGATGACATCACTTCTAAGGTCCCCTCCATTTAATACACGTTTAAAATAGTCTGTCATAAAAAGCACAGTAACACGAGTTTGTATGAACTAACATTTATTAATTTTTTTGTATGTACAAGCACCACATTGTGCTCCATTATATCATTGTGCTCCTTCATATTTATGAAGGCTTGGAGATTCTCCTCTAACATGGTGGGGGAATAGGACTGGAGACCACTTTCTCCTCAACAAATTCATCGAAAGATCATTTGAACGCTGAGCAAATACCACAAAACAACTTCTGAACGCTGGCGGAGGACACCAGGCACCCAGAAAGGCAGCCCATTGTCTTCGAGAGGAGGTAGGACAAAATATAAAAAATAAAAAGAGAGACAAAAGAGTTAGGGACAGAGACCCATACTGGGGAGGGAGTCGTAAAAGAGGAGAAGTTTCCAAACACCAGGAAACCCTCTCACCAGCGGGTCTGTGGGGAGTTGTGGAATCTCAGAGGGCAACATAACCTGGAGGAAAAAAATAAATAAATAAAACCCACAGATTATGCGCCTAACTGCAACTCCCAGCAGAGAAGCAGCCCAGACGCTAGCGTCTGCCACCAGCAAGTGGGGGCTGAACAGGGAGGTGCGGGCTGCATTGCTTAGGGTAAGGACCAGGCCTGAATTCCCTGAGGACAATCTGAGGGAGCTAATGTGAGACAGCAACCCAAACTGTGTGATAGCCAGAGAGAGAGAAAAAAAAAAAGAGGAGAGAGAGAGAGAACTTTCCCACAAAAAGCTCTAACCTAACGCACTGCCAGGCTGCTCACAGAACAAAGGACTGAGCTAACACCAGAGGAGAGCTAGCTGACAGTGGGCCGGCCCATCCTACGCCAGAGGCAGGGAGGCAGGTGGGCGACAGCCCGAGCTGGAAGGCAAGGGGCAAACTGGGCCCCAGAGACGGCTGCTGCTGCTGCTAAGTCGCTTCCGTTGTGTCCGACTCTGTGTGACCCCAGAGACGGCAGCCTACCAGGCTCCGCCGTCCCTGGGATTCTCCAGGCAAGAACACTGGAGTGGGTTGCCATTGCCTTCTCCAATGCATGAAAGTGAAAAGTGAAAGTGAAGTCGCTCAGTTGTGTCTGACTCTTAGAGACCCCATGGACTGCAGCCTCCCAGGCTCCTCAGTCCATGGGATTTTCCAGGCAAGAGTACTGGAGTGGGGTGCCATTAGATGGCAGCCTCTACCAAACTGCGAGCAGGCTCCCAGTTGCTAACCAAGTCTTCCTGGGATCCTGGACAGTTGACATCTGCCAGGAGGGTCACAGCCAGAGATCAGTTCCCTAGAGGAGGCACAGGGCACACTTGAGACGGTGCTCCCGCTGCACACCCAGGAAACTGAGTGGCTGGGACTGGGGAGGTAATAAGATGCACCGCCAAACTGGGAGAGTGCCTTCGCCAAACACTAGGAAGGGCACAAAATGCAGGCCCAACTGAGTCTGCGCCTTTGTGGAGTACCCAATTTCCTGAACCTGAGCAGCGTAGATCTGGGAAGTGCACGTAATCCAGGGCCTGCCTTAGACAGTTTCCCTGCAGAGCAACCTGGAGCCTGAGCAGTGTAGATGGGGAAAGCACACACGCTGTGAGTGGGGAAAACCCAGGGTGGCCCAGACACTGCAAGCACTCCCCACACACACCAGTGATATTTGTTTGCAGTGTTCCTCCCTCCCCACAGCACGACTGAACAAGTGAGCCTAAATAAGTGACCACCTTCACCCTCTTATGTCAGGGTGGAAGTTAGATACTGAAGAGACTTGCAAACAGAGGAAGCCAAAATAAACAGAGGGAACCGCTTTGGAAGTGATAGGTGCAACAGATTAAAACCCTGTAGTTAGCATTGGCTACACTGGAAGGGACCTATAGACCTTGAGAAGAAGTGTAAGCTGGAACAAAGAACTATCTGAAACAACTGACCACACATGCTCTCAACAGCTCCAGAGAAATTCCTAGATATATTTGACTATTATCATTTTTAAATTTTTTAAATTAAAAAAATTTTAAGTTCTTTATTACTCCTTTAACTTTCATTTTTAAAACCTACTATTACCCTGCAAAAAAAGACCCTATTTTAAAAGCAAATTTCATATTTTTCAATAACTTTTGTGATTTTTTTTTTTTAAGATTGTATTTTTGAGAGTCTAACTTCTACACTAGATTTTTAATCTTTACTTTTTGGTATTTGTTATCAATTCTGTACCATTAAGAATCCAATCTTCAGTACCCATTTTTACTTAGAAGTGTGATTACTGGCTTGATTTCTCTCTCCCCTTTTGACTCTCCTTTTTCTCCCCCAGGTCACCTCTGTCTCTTCCCTCCCCTTCTCTTCTCTACTTAACTCTGTGAAACTCTTTGTGTGTTCCGGGCTGTGGAGAACACTTAGGGAACTGATTACTGGCTCGATCTGTCTCTTTCCTTTTGACTCCCCCTCTTCTCCTTCTGGTCACCTCTATCTCCTTCCTTCCTCTTCTCTTCTCTGTGAAACTCCGTGAACCTCTCTAAGTGTTCCAGACTGTGGAGAGCAAATAGGGAACTGATTACTGGCTAGATTGCTCTCCCCTCTTTTGATTCTCCCTCTTTTCCTCCTGGTCACGTCTATCTCCCTCTTCCCTCTTCTTTTCTCTATGTAACTCTGTGAACCTCTCTGGGTGTCCCCCACTGTGGAGAATCTTTTCACCATTAACCTAGATGTTTTATCATCGGTGCTGTATGGACAGAGAATTCTTGAGGCTACTGTAAGAACAAGACTGAAAGCCAAAGGCAGGAGGCTTAAATCCAAAACTTGAGAACACGAGAAAACTCCTGACTCCAGGGAACATTAACTGACAAGAACTCATCCAAAAACCTCCATACCTATACTGAAACCAAGCTCCACCCAAGAGCCAACAAGTTTCAGAGCAAGACATATCAAGCTAATTTTCCAACAACACAGGAACATAACCCTGAGCACAAAAATACAGGCAGCCAAAAGTCACACCAAGCCCATAGACACCTCAGAACTCACCACTGGACACTTTATTGCACTCCAGAGAGAAGAGATCCAGCTCCACCCACCAGAACACCAACGCAAGCTTCCCTAACCAGGAAACCTTGACAAGCCACTCGTCCAACCCCACCCACAGGGAGGAACCGCCACAATAAAGAGGAACCACAAACTTCCAGCATACAGAAAGGCCACCCCAAACACAGCAACCTAAACAAGATGAAAAGGCAGAGAAATATTCAGCAGGTAAAGGAACATGATAAAAGCCCACCAAACCAAACCAAAGAGGAGGAGATACGGAGTCTACCTATTCATGAAGACTTCAGGGCCTAATAATCATAACAATACTGACAACAACTAGCATTTATTGAACACTTACTTCATGCCAGGTTTTATACTAATGGGTTGACTTTACCTGAACTCAGAAACCCGTCCTCTCTAACACGTGGTCACCATGGCCACGTCTTCTGTATCTTGTCTCCAACTGCTATTTAAATTAGAGCTGTGGCTAGTAATAGCAATTGTAACCCAATATTCATAGTTAAATTGTTAATTCTATTACATGCCTCAAATACAAGTTTTAGTGAACTATCCACGCGTAGCTAACCTACAACTCAGTGAAGCTGACTGTGGGTGCCAGTCTTATGATTTCTGAGTTGTACATGCATTTGCATGTACATAATTAAATAATCACAATGACACTATGAAAGTGGTACTCAGATTATTCTCATTTTCAGATAAGGAAATGGAGAGGTTAATTAACTTAAGTGAAGTAGGTGGCAGGTAGGTGGCAGTCAAATCCTGGAGTCTTCCATTCCCTGGAATATAAATTCCATGATGGTAGCAACCATGTCTGTCTCGTTTGCCTCTGCCTCTCCAGTGCCTACAGCAGGGTCTGACATACAGCAGGTGATCAATAAATATATGTGGAATGAGTGAAGAGTTAACTCTTATCCCTTACTCTCAACCACACTGCCAGATACATCACATAGTCAACCCTCCCAGTGATCCTGTAAGAGACAGCAAGGAAGGCCCTAGTGGTGAGCACAGGTAGATTAGCATCATTTATTTCATCTCTGCTCCTGGAAAACCAAGTGAAACTGCATATTTTGTTGGCCTTAAGCCCCTTCCTTTTGCACAAAGGATGATAGAACTGTGGAGTGTTTGTGTTAGGGAGCCCATGTGGATAAGCTTCCCTCGGCCTTTGCTCTGGAAATGGCATTCCCATTGACAGTGGGTCCTGATTTTGCAAGGAAAAGCCAGCTGGTTGATTAGTTGTATGAGTGGCCATCTCCTGTAGGAGTTCTGATTAGTTTTCATCATGCCTCTGCCTTTGGACCATGAATAAGATTGTCTCGCTTTTCTATCACCAGAACTGGTTACCTGTTAATATACTTCCAGTCCTATCAGAAGAGAAATGAGAAGGGAGATGGCTTGAGTGTCCCAGCGGCACTCAACCTGCTATCACTAGTGCCAAGCAGGGCCACTCATCCCTTAAGAGTTGACAGAGCATCCCTGAGATAAAGTGGACACTGCAGCTGAAGCCACGAGTGCTCAGAGTGCAGCCACGTCCATCTAGAACACAAGAAAGCAAAGGCAGCCTCCTGGAGGAAGGATTTGCTCCCAGTTGAAAACATCCAGCTCTGTGGAATCCAAAAGGATTGATTGTTTAGTAAATATTTCATCAGGAACATCAGCTGTGGAATTTGGATGCTTAAGTGTTGCAGATAGTTAAATGTAAATAATTAAAAATTAATAATGTTTGAAATGTTAAGCATAATGAGGCAGCTGATATCATATAAGAAGGGGTCCACTCATCCTGAAGCTTCTCTGGCCACCTTCAGGGCTGGGTCACAGCAGAGATGGCTTCCGTCAGTTGCTGATAGTTCCAGGGATGCAGCACTTCACTCCAACTTGGCAAAAGGCACTCACTACCAACAGATGTCTTCTGGTCCACGCCACTGTAGTACGCAGATCTTTCTAAAGGCTCTATCCAGAGCTGTTACTGGGGTGTGTGTGAGCGGGGGCAGGGGAGAGCCTGTAAACTTACTGCCAGAAATCACACTTGCAGTCAGAAGGTGCTAGAACTGAAACAAAGATGAATCCACATTTGTTTAGTGAATTATGTAATGGAAATAAGTTCCCTGGAGAGTTGTTCCATTTAGTCTTTTCTCTTGCTCTTGCTCTCTCATCTTCAATCATTTCCCTATTCCTCCCCAGTAGCTACTTCTCTTCATTCTAAAAATAATATGCTCAAGTGTTCCTCCTCGTACTAAGAGAATTCTCTCAACGTGTCTCCCTGTAAAAGCCTTTCCTCTCTCCTTTCTTTCCTCATCAAATTTCTTGAAAGAGTGTAGCACATTCCCTCCTCCCTCTCTGCAGCCCTGCTTCCCTGGTGTGGCAGCCTCACCCTGCCATCACCACACCACACACAAACTGCTCCCAGCAGTTACTGATGCTGTACTGCCCCATAAATCTAATGCATTCTCTTTTTAAAAATCTTTTTCTAATGTATTCATTTCTTTATTTTTCTGACTGCACTGGGTCTTTGTTGCTGCGTGTGGGTTTTCTCTAGTTGTGGGGCATGGGGGTCTACTTGCATTACACAGGCTTCTTATTGAGGTGGCTTCTCTTGTTGCAGAGAAGGGCTCTAGGGAGTGTGAGCTCAGTAGCTTTGGCACATGGGTTTAGTTGCTCTGCAGCATGTAGAATCTTCCTAGACCAGGGATCAAACCCGTGTCCCCTGCATTGGCAGGCAGATTCTTAATCACTGGGCCATCAGGGACATCTCAATGCTCTATTAAGACTTCTCCATAACATCTTATACTTGCAACTCTATTTTTCTGAAATCATTTTCTCCTCTGGTTTAAGCTCTAACATTTTCTCCTGATGCTCCATCTACCTCTCTGGTGACCATTGTTTAGTTCCTGGCCTGCCCTCAAAGGTGAGCTTTTTCCCTACATTCTTTTCTTCTCTATACAAAGGCCTGCAAATGCAAGTCCAACAGAGAGAAAGCCAGAAACAAACTCGTGAGATAGATGGGATAGGAGAGGTATAAGACAACAGGGAGTGGTGTGGTCTGTGGTAAATGGATATTGTATACCCTCATGCTAAAGGCATTCAAATCGGAATAGAGTCATTTTGATCTCTTCAGTGGCCTTACCGAGAGCAAGGAATTATAAGCATAAATATTAATGGTCAGGTAGGACAGAGGAGAAAAAGGCATGTTTCTTTTATGTTCTTCTCTGGTAAAGATGGGACTGATATCAGGGATGGTTGCTGTTGGTTTTCTATTGGTTTTTCTTGTCATGGTACACAAAGAAGTAACAGCAAGTGAGCACAAAGTACCTTGGCCAGCTGAATGCATTCATTTCCTGTTTTTCCTTGAGGTCTGCATGTACTCTGTTTAGGAAATGCTTGTTGGGTGTTTGCCTTACTTAGTAAATTTGTTGTTTCTTCTTCAACTCAGTAGACTCAACTCTACCTCACACCACCTTCTATCAAGCTACCAACCATTCTCTTTAAAAAAAAAAAAGTATTGGGGGGTTTAAAAGAATTGATGCTTTTGAACTGTGGTGTTGGAGAAGACTCTTGAGAGTCCCTTGGAGACTCTCCAACCAGTAGTCCAATAAAGGAGATCCACCCAGTCCATCCTAAAGGAGATCAGTCCTGGGTGTTCATTGGAAGGACTGATGCTAAAGCTGAAACTCCAATACTTTGGCCACCTGATGCGGAAGAGCTGACTCATTTGAAAAGACCCTGATGCTGGGAAAGATTGAGGGCAGGAGGAGAAGGGGACGACAGAGGATGAGATGGTTGGATGGCATCACTGACACAATGGACGTGGGTTTGGGTAAACTGTGGGAGTTGGTGATGGACAGGGAGACCTGGCGTGCTGCGGTTCATGGGGTCGCAAAGAGTTGGACACGACTGAGCAACTGAACTGAACTGAACATAGTTTTAGACTATGAATGAAGGAAAATATTTGCAAATTATTCAGCAGATAAGAGGTTAATATCCAAAATATATAAGGCACTAATATAACTCAATAGCAAAAAACCCTGAAACAATCCAGTTAAGAAATGGGCAGAGAAAATGAATAGGCATTTTTTTGTTTTTGTTTTTCCAGAGAAGATCTACAAATGCTAACAGTCACATGCAAAAGTGCTCAACATCATTAATCAGGGAAATGCAAATCAAAATCACAAATTATCACCTCACACCTGTCAGAATGACTGTCATCCAAAGGACAAGAAATAACAAGTGTTGGTGAGAATGTGGAGAAAACAAAACACTTGTGCTGTTGGTGGGAATGTAAGCTGGGGCAACCACATGGGAAACAGTGTCAAAGTCCCTTAAATATGGTTTTGGTATTTTATTTGGTAAACAAAATTACCAGACTGTCCAGCAATCCTACTTCTGGGCATATAGCCAGAGGAAATAAAAATAGGATATCAAAGAGATAACCACATTTTCATGTTCACTGTAGCATTATTCACAATAGCCAAGGTATGGAAACAATCTAAATGTCCATCAACAGATGAATGGATAAAGATTATATGGAATATATACACAGTGGAATATTCTTCAACCACGAGAAAGGAAATCCTGCAATTTGCAACAGCATGGATAGAACTTGAGGGTATTATGCTATGAGAAATAAGACAGAGAAAATGAAATAATGCATAATGTCACTTATAAGTGAAATCTTAAAAAAAATAAAGCCAAGCTCTTATAAACAGAGAGTAGAAAAGTGGTTGCCATGGGCTGGGTGGTGGTGGTTGGGGAAACAAGAAATAGCTCATAAAAGGGTATAAATTTTTAGCTGTAAGATCTATAAGATTTGAGGCACTAATGTAAAACATACTGAATAGGGACTTGCCTGGTAGTCCAGTAGTTAAGACTCCATACTTCCAATGCAGGTGATATGTGTTCTATCCCCGATTGGGGAACTGAGATACCACATGCTGTGCTAAGATTTCCCCATGTACCAGGAGACAAAAACAAATAAACAAACAAAACCCAAAACAAATGAAAAAAGAAGTGGTTACATTTAGGACTTCACTGGTGGCATAGTGGATAGGAATCTGCCCGCCAATACAGGGGACACAGGTTTGATCCCTGGTCCAGGTAAACTCCACATGCTGCAGAGCAACTAAGCCTGTGCACCACAACATCTGAGCCCATGTGCCATAACTGCTGAAGCCCACACACCACAACTCCAGAGTCCACGAGCTGCAACTAATGAAGCCCTTGTTCCTAGAGCCTGTGCTCCACAAGAGGAGCCGCTGCAACGAGAAGCCTGTACACCACAAGGATGAGTAGTCCCTGCTCACTGCAATTAGAGAAAGCCCGTGCACAGCAATGAAGACCCACTGCAGCCCAAAATAAAACAAATAATAAAACATAGTGACTGTAGCTAATAGCAGTGTATTGTATAACTGAAATTTGCTAAGACAGGAAAACTTACATATTCTCACTAAAAAAAAAAAAAAAATTATGGGAAATGTAGTATGATTTTTAACTGTGCTGATAATTTAATAAGATTATTATTATTTTTTTAACGTCCTGGTTACAAACTTATGGGTTTTGAGTGATTTGCCTCTTTCCTACTCCCCTCTCTGCCAAATTCCTATTATTTCAGTGTGTGAATTTGCAAAACTTTGGTCTTTCAGAAAATCTTTTATTGTCAAATCATCAAAAACAACAATCAAACAGAAATGACAAACAAAACCAAAAATCACCTGCAGGCTAGTAGTGGAGGACCTCTGCTTTACAACCCCTCCTGCTGCTGCTGCTGCTGCTAAGTCGCTTCAGTCATGTCTGACTCTGTGCAACCCCACAGACAGCAGCCCGACCAGGCTTCCCCATCCCTGGGATTAAGTGATCTTAATCTCTGTTTTTGCTTCTATTAACTCCTGCTATGTTGCTGATCCCCAGACCTATAATCTTCCAGTGCAGGCCATCTCTAGAGACGGAGATGATATTTGATGGTCTACAAAATGTCTGAACGTGGCATCTTCAAGGAATGTGTCCAGAATGAGCCTCTTCCTGCTTTCCTTGACAACTCCCCCAGCCCCGCCAACAGTCACACTGGCACACACACAGGCTCAACTTCCTGTTGTAAGTTGGATTGTGACTTCAGACTCAGTTTTGAGTCTCTAGTCTTACCCATCTTTCAGTCAGTTGGTCACAAAGTCCTCTGAATTCTTACTTTGTTTTTTTTTTTGTGTGTGTTTTTTCTTTTCTTTACAATTGAAGTACAGCTGATTTTCAATGTTGTGTTAGTTTCAGGTGTACAGCAAAGTGATTTAGGTATACATACACATACATCATTTTTTTTTAAAAAGATTTTTTAGCACAGGCAACTATACTCAATATTTTGTAATAAATAAGGGGAAAAATCAATTCTCACTTTGAAACAGATTTTACATTCCACCGTTTTGCACTCAATTCTGCTCTCACTTCCCTCGTTGAAGATTTCATCTTTTGCCTGAAGAAATCCACTGTTTCTCTGACTCCATCCCTTCTTTGCACCAATGTATATTACACACTGAGGTTTCAGACAGACTGAGAGATGGGAGATGAAATAAGCTCAGCTTTCAGAATCAGCCTTAACTCTTCATGGGCCTTTGTGAAGAGAATGAGTTATGGGGATAAGTGTTATTTTTCAGCTAAATTGGAGAAGAAAAAAGCTAGACAATATCCTGAGAATCAACTAGCTTTGATGGCTGTCAACAGTGAATGAGCCTGATTTTCTGAGCAGATGGCACTTAGATGGTGGTTGGGAGACATTTACTGAATGAAGGTTGGAATACATGACACTGGTGCCTTAGGAACCTGGAAACTGCCTGCCCACTTCCCCTGCAGCAATTTGATTTTGGATTCTATCTTAAAATCCTTCTATCAGCAAGAGAAAGGAGGACCTGTCTCGTATTAAGTCAGAGGATATTTATTCTCCTTCCTGGGAAACACTGGACTGAATTTGGAGGATCTCCTGTATGTTGGAGGTGCCAGAGAACTGATGATGGAGTATGGGAATGACTTTGTCAACAAGGGGATACTTTCTTTTCTAGTCATACCTTCTGCTTCTACCCAAAGGAAACTCTCTGAGCCTGAAAGTGTTCAAGCATTAATTAATTAATTATGTTTAATAAATAAGTTCTAAATTTTGTCTACCTCTATGATTTTCAAATTTCCATTTGAAATGGTTATCTGAAGTAAATTTCTCTACTTCAGAATTCATTGGCTAACTTCCAGGTGAAAGTGAAAGTGAAGTCGCTCAGTCGTGTCCGACTCTTTTCGACCCCATGGACTGTAGCCTACCAGGTTCCTCCGTCCATGGGATTTTCCAAGCAAGAGTACTGGAGTGGGGTGCCATTTCCTTCTCCAGGAGATCTTCCTAACCCAGGGATTGAACCCAGGTCTCCCGCATTGTAGGCAGACGCTGTACCGTCTGAGCCACCAGGGAACTTCCAGTTACCTGACTGTTAATGAATAAGCTTCCCACCTAGCATGTAAATTTTTTCATAACAGGGCCCTACTTACAGGTCCACTTTCAGCCCTCAACTCATTTACATAAGGACTGGCTGGAACCCACTGAGCCCTCTGCTGTTTTTGGAACATAGCCTATGTGTACCCTCTTTCTGCTTTTGCGTAGTTTTCCCCCTCTGTCTGGAATGTCTCCACTTGGCTCCTCCCATCACCCTTTGAGGTTCAGATTAATTATTTCTTCCTGCAGACCTTCCCAGTCCCTGAGCCCCCACCCCCTTTAAAACTGGATATGAGGCCTTTTTCTTCTAAATCCTAAATTACATAGGAATTCAACCAATAATTATACCAATAAGGTATACTACATGGCCCTTCCAATACTTACTGTATCATTTCAGACTACAGTTCATTTTTAAAAATTTATTATCTGTGTTAATTACTTGATACTGACCATCATGTCATAATCAATTCTGCATCACACTGCAACAAAATACCATATTCAATTCTTAGACATGATTCCCTGTCTCCTTTGCAGTTCCTCTTCTATAGAACTATTATTTATTGAATCATCTCAGGGTTCTATTCTGAATTATTCTAATATCATATGTTTATGTTACCTATTTCTATGGATTCAGATAATATTTACCTATTTACAACTTCAAAATATGCATCTTCAGTTTCAATTTTCACCTGAACTTCAAACTCATATAGCTAAGAGCCAGCTCAGACATCTAAGACTCAGCATGTACAACTGCATTCTTGAAAATCTCTAAATCTAGGAAGGGGAAGAAAAAGAGGAATCATTTTTTAAAAAGAAAATAACCCCTATTTAAAAAAAATAAATAAAAAGAAGACTTTTCCAATGGTCCTAGAATCCCCCACTTCTAAAAGGGCCTTGGAATCATCCAGTCCATGTCCTCATTTGCAGATGAAAACTCACATCTCCTGGTACAAAGTCCAATGTTCTTTCCACTACAACACCATGTAACCTCTTCTATGGGCCTTAGAAAGATCTTTAGTAGCCAAGATTCATTATCAGTAGCTCAACAATTAATGTAATTTCAAAGATAAAACATAAACCTGAAAATAAATCTCCCAGATTTACTCCATTTGGGCAATCTCACAAATACCATTTAATTACCTTATCATGATACTCTCTAAGGGTTGACCTCACAATGGGAACCAGTGCAAAGAAAGGCTTCCTTCTCCCTCAGACTCCAACAGCACATGCGCACAAGGTCTCAAATGAAAAACATCCTGCAGTGAAACTTTGCTAGTAACCTTTCCTCCAAGGGGAGACGCTCATTCCTAAGAAGAAACAGGCCAACATTTTTGGTGTGTGTTTTCCTTACTCTATTTTAGAGTATGAACAACCAACTAAACAGCAAGTTTCGTTCTTACTTCAATTGAAGGTAGATCTATTGCTTCAAATAAAATACAATAAATTAGATATTTGCTTTAAAGATTTGGGTATCAACAAAAGAAAGCAATAGACTGGGACAGTATTTACAGTACATATGACAAAGGTGTAAAAGCTTAATTACATAATGAGCTTCAGGTTAATATAAAAATGGTTAGATCCTGCAAGTGTCAATGAACAAGTTACAAAAGAAAATCGTAAAAGAACAAACATATATGCAAAACTTTTAACCCAACTAGAGGCTTTTATTGACTTTATTTATTTTTTTAATTTTATTTTATTTTTAAACTTTACATAATTGTATTAGTTTTGCCAAATATCAAAATGAATCCACCACAGGTATTAAATTAAGGATGTTTTTTATGTCTGCAGAAGATAACCTTCCTATTACACTAAAGGAAAGTTCAGAGTGCTTGTGGAAAGTGAAAAGTTGTTCAGTAGTGTCTGACTCTTTGCAACCTCATGGACTGTAGCCTGCCAGGCTCCTCTGTCCATGGAGCTCTCCAGGCAAGAATACTGGAGTGGGTAGCCTTTCCCTTCTTCAGTGGATCTTCCCGACCCAGGAATCAAACCGGGGTTTCCTACATTACAGGCGGATTCTTTACCAGCTAAGCTACCAGGGAAGCACTTAGGGAATTAGGACCGATTCCTGGTACTTTCTTGTATTAATAAATGACTGCTCAGAGTCTCCAGCTTTGGTGAGAAATTGGTATAACACCTCAAAGGGTTAGCACTAGTTGTACCTGAGATGTTATATACAAAGTCTGGCACAGAATCCACATCTTGTTAAGTGTAGGCTCATGACAGTAGGACCTAATTTTATTCATGTCTGTACTCCCAGGGGCTAGATAGTGCCTGGCCTTTTTAGATATTTAATAATAATAGTAATAATAATTCTTGAATTATATTACATCAAAATGATTTGAATTACCACCTTACAATGAATCTTTGTTTTACAAATCCCAAATGTTTTGCTGTAAATGCTAGGATCAAAGGTCTTAAGTTTTTGTGTTAACTTTACAATTTGATTTTTCAACATCTGAAAACATTTTCTTTTTCAAAAAAAAAAAAAAAAAAAGAGTTAACCAAGGAATTGAAGTCATAATAGCCAACTAATACAACACCAGTTTTACTCCTAAATAATTAAGATTACTTCTGATAATTTGATAATTTAGCACTTCACAGAGAAGTAAATTACCAACCTACACCTTTACATATACATATTTATTCAATTCAACAGAGTATGCTATGCCATATTGCCACTAGTGATGATTTATTCCTAAATAATAACTCCTGAATAGAGCTCTGCTTTATGGGTCTTTGGTGAGAATTTTAAAAAATGAATTCTGCATAAGAGATGATATTAAAAAGGGAAATACCCATAATTTGATTTTCCCCCTATCTGGACATTATATTGACTTCCTTTTATTAATCTCAGCAAAAATAGAATTGCTTTGACATATTATTGTTATTTATTACTCATTTCCCACATATTTCCAAAAAGAAAAAAGCTTTAGAGTAGTCCATTTTAACATGCTATTATGTTTTTTAGTATTTGGTTCCCTGGAAGCAGCTGTAAAATTGAGTATATATAGCTAGCTCAGGATAACATACTGTGGAACCAATTTTCCTGTGACAAATAAATAAAAGTGTTTATTACCTGCCCACATACTTATTATGCTGAAGTCATTTCTATTAAATCAGAAATTAGGCAAAGTGAAATCTGACTCAGGAAACACCCAAGAGCAAAATTAAATGAAAATAATTGTCGTCTAATTTGTGAATATAGTATACAGCCTTAAAATATCACCTACAGATTCATAGTCTGATTGATTAGCTAAAATTTTCAAAATCATGTCTCAAGACTCCATAGATGCTTTCTAAATGGAGATTTTCTTTCTTTCTTTTTTTTTTTTTATTCAGGATTGATTGCTTCAGAGGATCTGCCAAGCAAAGGCTTTCCTTTTAGCCTCTTAATAACTACCAAAATATTCACAGTATCCCCTGGGCTTTCACCACTTCTTACGTTGTCAGGTTTTAGCATGCAGGCCTTATTCTCAACCCAGTCACCTGGAGAGGAAGCAGGAACTTCAGAGCTGTCACGAAACACCTATACCATTTTAGAAAGGCATTGCTGTCAATAACCAAAAAGCTGGGGATTTTATCGCAGACAATATGTGAAATTGCAGCTCACTGACAAAACCATTGCAGAACCTGGGTGATAATATTATTATAGTAATTACCGTATGTCTTACATCAACTGCAAGTCTAGTTTCATTATCATTCAGGCTTCTAGAAGGAGATAGGAGGGAGCTGTCACAGTTAGACAGTTTGTCCTCTATTCAGCTGCCAGCTCCCCCCACGAAATGCAGGCTCTCTATTCTACTAAAGGAAATACAATTATAACTCTATTTGCATTGAGAACAAGAGAAGCCCTGGGTTAATTACAGGTAAGGTTCTGTTTACATTCCCCTGGGCTCGCCACAGCCAGATTCCATTTCTGAGGTGAAAAAGAGCTTCTGGAGTTTGAACTACGACCACATTTTTTTTTATTCCACTCTTGAAATTTTGTGTGGCCAAAGAAAGCCTGTCACTCAAGGATCTTTCAAACATAACCCCAGAAACCTCCATTTTCCAGAGTCTGTATGTAGTTAAAGTAGGTTCAGAATCCAAAGTCTAAACAAAAGAGAAGGAAGATAGAGTTTGAGGCCATTTGAGGCCATCCTTGTGACGATCAGGACAAGAGAGGGTAGTAATATGTTTATTATTAGTGTTATATAATCAACTGATCAAAAATATAAGACAAAGGAGGGGAACAAGGGGAGAGCCTGAATGCCAGTAATACACTAAGAGGACTATTTCCTGCCAAGAGACTGAGTTTCCAACAAAGAATTTTCCTCATCTATAAGGTTTCCTGGCTTCTTTTCTGGTTTTTAGGACTCTTTTTTTGGCTAAGGAAACGATGAATTGTTTTTTTAGCTAAGGAAAGGATGTACTAACCTCAGCTGATGGCTAGGATGTGTCTCTGAGATCCTGAGTTCACAGGAGAGAATTATTTCTCCTGATTTAGATTCAGCTTTCCAAAAATATGGACACAGCAGGTCTCATGCCATTTGTATTCTTGCCAAGGTAATCACAGACTGTTTAGCTGTCTGGTTGCAATCTAATAAACCAAGTTCTATATGGTATTCCAGATGTCTACAGCTAGCCTTTTCCCAGTCATCATCCATCGTATCTACTTTATTTTGCTCATATTTATCACTTATAATCTGATATATCTTTTAAAAACATATATTTGTTTAGATGTTTCTTTTCAGCTTCAGCCTCCATCCCTTCTCCCCATCACAAGTACCTAGGAAAGGCAGCTCCCTGAAAGCTAGGGTCCTTATTTGTAGCCTAAAACAGCACTAGACACATAGCATGTACTTAATCATTATATTAAAGGAAAGAATAAACCGCTATGATAATTCCAGAAGATCTGAATGTTGGCTTTGGCAGCAGCCATTATCAGAGCACCGTTGCTACATAGAAGCTGTAGACATGGAGGTTGCTTTCTTTACAATCCATTTTTCTAGGAGCAAAATTTTAAGATACATTTAAGAAATGGAGTGGACAGCAATTCTAGTTTTATGAACTTAGATTCTTTTGAATAAAAAAACATTACCTCTAAAGAGTTTAATGCATGCAGTTTCCTAAAGAACCAGTCTCAGAGAAAAAAGAAGGATGACTCTGATCTCATTTTACTTATATCAGATATAGAAAGAGGTGGGAACTGAAAACAGTTCCAGTGGCAAAGAGAAAGTAAGGTAGTAGTACCTTTTTGTAATGAGGATGGTGGACATAAGTCACCTCATGCAAGGAATACATCCTACAAATGTAATTCCTTACTTCCAACCTGAAGATCTCAATTGTGTGTGTGTGTGTGTGTGTGTATGACCATATCAAATTAAAGCCAAAGCAAAACAAAAACTTAGTTTGTCAAGAGGCATGAGGACATTCACATGAGTACAAGAGGGATGGCTTTGGCAAAAGTCTTGGCAGGCAGGCTGCAAGGTGTTTCACATTTTAATAGAGACAAAAATCTTATCTTCTTCAATCCCAAGGGGGATTTCATAACAGTACTGTTACTGACCAGGTTGTTGGCCTTCCCCAATTAATAGAAATTGACCAGAGGCCAGACCAGAGATTCAGGCCAGGCTTTACTGGGGTCCCTGTTGCAGCAGAGGGAGCAAGAACAAACAATAGGCTCCTTTGCTTGCTCACTCCTGGAGGAGGGTAGTGAGCTTGTTCCTTATATGGGCTGAGGTTAGGGGTGTGTGCAGGGATTGAGCAGAAGGGTGACTTAGGTGTTTTGCCCACCCCTATGGTGATGTTGAGTGCAGGGCACATGTGCAGTACCCTGCTTTTGCTCTCGACAATCAGTTTTGCTCCCTGCTCTTCAAAAGAGGCAATTGGGTTTGTTAGCTTTGGGGTCCAGAATTTGCCCCAACTGCCCATGCATACAGTTATTTTTAGTCCCACATAGCTTCTTTGTATTTTGTTGCTGGAGGAGAGGTGTGTCCTGGTGCAAACATTGCAGCACTGCAGCAGAGGGTCCCAGGTCCCAGCCTGTCTCAGTACTACATCAGCTTTGCCGAGATCCTCACTTCCTCTTAGAAACTGAGCTGTATTCAACAACATTCTCATTTGTGTTCAGTGAACTTTCTCTTGAATCTCCTCAGCAGTTGTATCCATTTCACCACCCCGCTTAAAGACCCTATTCAACAGTAACCCACTTACTTAGCAGATAGAAAGACTTGATTTGTGTAAATTCCCTGACTTTTCACCCCCACACCTAGAATGTATTTACTTCCACATATAGCCTAACTTATTTTTCTCTAGTTTGGGAGAAAGGTGCTCTCCCCCTTCTATGGGTAATGCTTCATGCTGTCCACCCTACTCATACACTGTCACAAAATTCTGGACCTCACTTTGCCAATAATCCCCTTCCTTTCCCATACCGATAACCTTTCTTCTAGTAACTCCGCATGGACACAAGCATAAAAGTCTCTTTCACCGTTTAAAGAAAGCTCTTTTCTTGACTTATTAATCTCCTTCACCTAAGTGAATATTTACCTTGACTTCGTCATTCCTACATTATTGCAGTTCAGTTCAGTCTTTCAGTCGTGTCCGACTCTTTGCGACCCCGTAAATCGCAGCACGCCAGGCCTCCCTGTCCATCACCAACTCCCGGAATTCACTCAAACCCATGTCCACCGAGTCGGTGATGCCATCCAGCCATCTCATCCTCTGTCGTCCCCTTCTCCTCCTGCCCTCCAATCCCTCCCAGCATCAGAATCTTTTCCAATAAGTCAACTCTTCACATGAGGTGGTCAAAGTATTAGAGTTTCAGCTTTAGCGTCCTACATTATTTAGTGATTTATTAAAATCCAGCTTCTGTACTACCAAAAAATTCACTTCCTAATTCCTCAATCCAATTAACTCAGGTTTCATTTTACGTTTCTTTTCTTTTTTTATTTTGAATTCTCCTTGTCTTGAAACTCTTGGCATCCTTGACATTATTTTCCCCTAAATCTCTGCTTACCTTCCTGACTTGGTTTCCCCTGTTGCTGACTCTTTTTCTTTGTGTCCCGTACATGCTGTTTCTTTCTTGGGCCTTGTACTTAGTCTTCTTTACCTTCTTAGACAACTAAGTGATTTAATTCATTTCAGTAGCTCCAATTACCATCTGAAAGTTGCTAGCAATTTGAAAAAAAAAATCTCTCTGGTCAATATTTCTCTTTGGAACCATAGATATATGTGTTTGATACTTTCTAAACTACAGAAGTGAGTCAAAATAACTTGGGAAACTCAGTCATCATCTACCAACTGAAAATCTATTACAGGTAAACTTTAAAAGGCTATAAAATGCAATAAACATGGTAACTGATTTTATTTTTAAATATCATACACCTAATTTCCTTAGCCAGGCTTGCTACAATGGCAGGAACAATGGAGAAAAGAAACATGAGTTCTAGTAATTTCGATGCATATAAATCTTGCTTTACCCATAAAATATGCTTGGAAGTGAAAATTTGGATGTCAAAGTATTAGTGTATTAGTTATCTATTGCTCGATAAAAATGTTATGACAAATTAGAGGTTTAAAATAACATATATTTATTGTCTCAGTTTATAGAGGCCAGGAGTCTGAGCATGACTTTCCTGAGCCGTCTGCTTAGGTCTTACAAGGCTGAAATCCAGGTGTTGGCAGGGACTGTGGTCTCATAAGAGGCTCAACTGGGTTAGGATCCATTTATAATCTCAATATGGTTGTTGTCACCTTTAAGAGTCTCTGCCACAACCAATATATAATTTTCCTAGGGAGGTGGGGGAAAGATAAAGTAGGCATTTGGTATTAGCAGAGACAAACTATTATATATAGAAAGGATAAACAGCAAGGTGTCTGTATTGCACAGGGAACTGTTGGCTTGGCCAAAACATTCATTCAAATCAGTCTGTGGAAACCCGAATGAACTTTTTGGCCAACTCAATATATTCAAAATCCTGTAATAAACCATGAAAGTGAAAGTGAGATTGCTTAGTTGTGTCCAACTCTTTGCAACCCCATGGACTGTAGCCTGTCAGGTTCCTCCATCCACGTGATTTTCTCGGCAAGAATATTGGAGTGGATTCCTTCTCCAGGGGATCTTCCTGACCCAAGGATTGAACCTAGGTCTCCCGCACTGCAGGCAGACTCTTTACCATCTGAGCCATAATGGAAAAGAATAAGAAAAAGAATGTATATATGTGTGTGTGTGTGTGTGTGTGCGTGCGTGTGTGTGTGTGTGTAACTGAATCACTTTGCTGTACAGCAGAAATTAACACATTGTAAATCAATTATACTTCAATAAAATAAAAATTTTAAAAACCCATAATGACTTAACACTTGTCGCTTAGCAATTTGGCAAAAAATATTAATGATTTTTTTTTTGTTTTCAGCATAACTCACAGCATTTTGGAAGGGCAATTTGGAACATATATCAAGGTTCGATGCACGATACTGGATGCTTGGGGCTGGTGCACTGGGAAGACCCAGAGGGATGGTATGGGGAGGGAGGAGGGAGGAGGGTACAGGATGGGGAACACATGTATACCTGTGGCGGATTCATTTTGATATTTGGCAAAACTAATACAATTATGTAAAGTTAAAAAATAAAATAAAATTAAAAAAAATTTTAAATGCACATTTTTTTGAACAAGGAATTCAACTTCTAGCATTTTGTCCATGGAAATAATTACACAAATGCTTTAGGATACAGTATGAAGATATTTCCTCTCCTGATTGTGATAGGAAAAAAAAAAAACCCCATAATTTAAATGTTCACAAATAAAGGATTCAAAAGAAATTCTTGCTGTCTATAGAATAGACTACTATTCAACTATGAAAACATATATGACAGGTTTATTAAAACATATGTTTTCCTTTCTATACAGGTATCATAAATATCTTAATTTTGATTGACCTCAAAGTGTCTTCTTTAATCAGTTTAAAATATGTAGGAATTGACAATGGTGCTTTTTAATGGATGTTTTGTCAAGAATCCATTCTCAAACTTAGAACCTTGGATTTTCATATTTTAGATTTCTTTCTAGGAAACCACACAAAGTAACTTAGAACTGCAATCATGTAAGAGAGAACTTTGTAGATTTGCCATTTATTTCAGCATATCTCTCACAAATAGTCTGCTAGAGAGAAAGGTAATTAATTCATTTGAGCTTTACTCTTTTCCCTCCATCTGTTCTGAAGGAAGAGGAGGGTGGGGAGAAGGGAATTGAATTAGTAAACCGTCAAAAATGTTCATTATATCAGTCTAGAATTGCTACTAGAAATTAACTTTATAGTAGTAGAAATTGCTACTGGAAATTGCCCCTAGAAAAATACAGCTTATTCACAAAACTGCTATTAAAAAATGACATTTCTCCTTTGATAATTCTACCCACTGGGGTGAAAACACTAGTGACCTATACGTTCATTTACTTAACAAACGCTTAGAAAGTGTATTCTATTTGCCAGGCACTGTTCTAAAAGATTTATGCTTCTATCCTCATAACAATAGTATAAGTTAGCTACTACTGCTACCTTGATGTTACAAGAAGATAAGGCAAAAGAAACACAGATCAAGGAAGTCACCCAGGGCCACAAAGCCAGTAGGGTACCACACCAGGATCTGAAGTGAAGTTTTCTGCCTCTAGTCTATGCTATACTACTCTCTATACTCACAGTATTCAATAGCAATATAATGTGAGTCACAAATGCAAACTATATCTGTAATTTTAAATTAAATAGTAGTCACAATTTTTTTTAAAGAATCAGGTGAAATTGATTTTAGAAACATTTTATTAAACTTAAAATATAAAAACTATTATTTCAACACACAATAAACAATATGCAAATTATTATTGAGATATTTTGCATCTTTTTTCCATACTAGATCTTGAAAATCTAGTGCACCTCAATTCAGGCTATGCTATGCTATGCTAAGTCACTTCAGTCGTGTCCGACTCCGTGCGACCCCATAGATGGCTGCCCGCTAGGCTTCCCCGTCCCTGGGATTCTCCAGGCAAGAACACTGGAGTGGGTTGCCATTTCCTTCTCCAATGCAGGAAAGTGAAAAGTAAAAGTGAAGTCGCTCAGTCATGTCCAACCCTCAGTGACCCCATGGACTGCAGCCTTCCAGGCTCCTCCATCCATGGGATTTTCCAGGCAAGAATACTGGAGTGGGGTGCCATTGCCTTCTCCGCAATTCAGGCTAGCACATCCCAAGTATTAGCAGCTACACATGGCAAGAAGGCAATGGCAACCCCCTCCAGTACTCTTGCCTGGAAAGTCCCATGGACAGAGGAGCCTGGTAGGCTGCAGTCCATGGGGTCATGAAGAGTCAGACACGACTGAGCGACTTCACTTTCACTTTTCACTTTCATGCGTTGGAGAAAGAAATGGAAACCCACTCCAGTGTTCTTGCCTGGAGAATCCCAGGGATGGGGGAGCCTGGTGGGCTGCCGTCTATGGGGTCGCACAGAGTCGGACACAACTGAAGCGACTTAGCAGCAGCAGCAGCAGCATGGCAAAGTGGCTACAGTCCTGGACTTCACAGCTCTTTGTCATGTTTCTCTTCTATACCATGTTGCCACTGGCAAAGCTACAAATGCAGTCAAAAAAATTTTTTTTTAATATAAAGAGATACTTGATTTGTTTTCTCCAATCTAAAACTTAAAAGCATGTAAATTGGGCAAATAAGACTATTAAATTTTTTCATTAGATTTTTAAGTCCCTGAAAACAAGGGTTATTTCCATTATTTTCATCATATTTCTCTGTGCCAAGAGCAATGTTTGAAGCAAGTATTCAACAAATATTTTTGAAAGGAAGAAAAAAAGCTTTGAAGGAAGATGGATTAACATTTTAATAATCAGTTGCACCTTAATATGTTAAGATGACAGGACTGGATTCACTCAATTGAACTAATCTAAAGTCACCTTGTGCTAGAATCCATGATAGACACCAAGCCCTGAGAATGTAAGGTGACAGACCCAAATTCTGTTGAGATGCACACAAGGGAGACAGATACTTTAACAACATAGTGTAGGTATGCGCAGGGAACAAAATCTGAACAGACTTGGGAGTGATTAATTGATCTGGGGAAAAAGTGAAAGTGAAAGTCGCTCGGTCAGTCTGACTTTTTGGAACCCCGTGGACTATACAGTCCATGGAATTCTCCAGGCCAGAATACTGGAATGGGTAGCCTATCCCTTCTCCAGGGGATCTTCCCAACCCAGGGATCGAACCCAGGTCTCCTGTATTGCAGGAGCCACAAAGGAAGCTGGGATAAATAAGTAGGGATGACAAGAGGCTGCATCCTGAAGAGCAAAGATGAAAAATTCTGAAGGTAGGTAAGAGTAGATAAACATGAAAAATTGCAAAGCAGACAAGCAACAATGAACAAAGCAGAGTAGACAAGCCCATTTCCAAACTAAGTCACCTTTCCACCTACAGCTATCCAATAATGCACCTGATCCTTACTAGGTGGGGTAGACTCATCCATCTGATTTAGGTGAAAAGGCATGGGAACTACCAGCGAAACCCTCAGTGGTTCAAAACAGCTCTAAAACTTTGGTGTGGCAATGGAACCAGTGTGCTTCATTTATTGCTATGAAACTGGAAAAAATAACCCTACTGAATTACAGTGTATTATGGATTTGAGGTGACACAATTGATATGCACAAATAATCACAAACATCTCCTTTTATTAAAAGTCACACTTTCACAGCATAATTTTGGTGCAGCACACTATAATGAATATTGCTATAATACATTTCATCACGTTAAAACTCAATGAAGGATGAAAATATAATATTCAAAACAATTCAGATTAGGATAAAACTGTTGACCTTTATGTTCTGTTCCCTGGTCTTAGTAAAAAAAAAAAAAAAAAAAAAAGATACAACTGAATTGACAGCAAAATGTGGAGCTATATGTCACCCTTGTTGGTGCTAGAAGTCCCACAATATAAATTGCTGAATAACAGCAATGGAAAAAGGTGTCTATCTGGGGACTTCTCATAACTGTGTGTTTGCTCCCAGATTATATCCATCAAGCCTCCTTTTCCTCCAATAAATCACTCATCAAAAAGATCACCACTTTCTACTCTGAACCTCAAACTAAGCCCTACAACATATGGTTAATCTCCTGGAAAGCAGCATTAATACTGGCATACACAATTATACGGGAATCACAAATAAATGACTTTAACAGATTTATGAACAACTTTACGGGTAAACTCATCAATCAAATTTAAATGCTTGAATAATGCAATAATGTTTCTTATTAGACAGACCTAAAGAGAATAGATACATTTTACTGTTGCCAAGAGTAAGAAAATGCAATGGAGATCATGAGGGACTCTACAGTTAAGGGAAAAAAAAGCTTATGTCCCATTAAAACAAATGGGACACGTGCAAAGAAAAAAACTTGAAGGTTCAGTTAAAATCATGTCTACTGCATCATGCAAATTTAATGTACTATTGTCCTCTATATATTTTTCCACCAAGGTTATTTTTTCTTAACATGCATCTCAATTTCTTTGAAAGTGTCACGATTGGGCTTTTACTAGTTAAACCCTTCACCCTTTCCCAGTAGTGAAAAAGGGAAAATAGTCTCATTTCATTTCCAGTCTCTCCTGTTGCTAAAATTTTGAAGATCATAGCTATTTTATTTTTTTTCCATCTGCTTATCACCTCACTACTCTTGAATACAGCGCTATTTATAGTGATGAGAACCTGGAACAATATAAATACTATCGACAGTAAGGAAACAGGCAAACTATGGTACATTACTAAAACGTATTTTATACATTCATTAAAATATTTTACTAGAAATATTAATAATAAGGGAAGGTAAAAACAGTACAATTCTAAATGACAAAGTCAGATATAAAATTATGCATTAGTTGTTATTTGAAGATATTAACATTTATACATTAATACATCATAAGTCAAAGGACAAATGACAAATTGGGAAAATATTGCAATATGCTATAGACATGAAATATTTATTCACAACTTAAAATACATTTTTACAGAGCAATTTTAAAAAGACAAAAATCCCAATTGGAAAATGGGCAATTCACAAAATAAATTAAATGGTCAATAAATATATGGAAAGATGTTTACACAATTAAAAACTATTAGTAAAAGTGACTAAAGAATGGGATAAATCTCATTTTCTCTTAGTAAATTAGGAAAATATTGGTAATAATGAGAGAGTGAAGAATCCACCTTATACATTACAGTGAAAGCATACATCCTCATAAGCTTTTTTTTTGGGTAATCCTGAAGAGCATATCAAATTTGATCCAGTTATGGTGGCATTAGTGGTAAAGAATCTGCCTGCAATGCAGGAGGCCTGGGTTCGATCCCTGGGTCGAATAGATCCCCTGGAGGAGAAAATGGCAACCCACTTCAGTATTCTTGCCTGGAAAATTCCATGGACAGAGAAGCCTGGCGGGCTACAGTCCAAGGGGATTCAGAGAGTCAGATACAACTGAGCGACTTAGCAGCAGCAGCAGCAGCATTCCTTTTCCAGAAGTTTATCTTAAAGAGCTATTAAGTATAAGTATACATGTACACCAGAGAAGGCAATGGCACCCCACTCCAGTACTCTTGCCTGGAGAATCCCAGGGATGGCGGAGCCTGGTGGGCTGCCGTCTATGGGGTCGCACAGAGTCAGACACGACTGAAGTGACTTAGCAGTATACATGTACACAGAGCCTCACTGAAGCGTTACTTCAGAGAATAGAAATCTAGAAACAGCCTACATACTCATAAATAAGGGACTGGCTGCATAATTTCCAAAACAACCATTCATTCATTTAAAATAATTATATGCATGCCTTAAAAAGAATGTTTTTCTATGTTTTCTGATATGGAAAGATCTCCCTGAATATTGATTGGATAAAAAAAGGCCAGATGCAGGGCATGATATAGAGAATGACACCTTACCTAAATTACAGTGATAATTGTATATATAAGTATGATCAAAGAGATGACTAGATATTCATTGATATATTAACAGCAGTCACCTCTGGATGATGGAATGCTTATACTTTTTTTCTATAATGCTTGAATTTTCTCAATATCCATGCAACCAATTTTAGAAAACATTTATGTGCAAAGATCAAAGTGATTATCATGTGATAGCAGGATTATTAATTGTTTTTTTCTTTCTTTTAGAGTTTTTAATAATTTCTAAGTTTTCTACTATGATTTTGCTTCATCTTCACAAGGAAAACAATAAAATAAGTAACAAGAAAGAAAGAGCTCTGGAATCACGTGCTGATGCTCACTGCCCTGATCCAATCAGGCTGGTTTTTACTCAGTTTTCCCACAGATGTGTCAGTGGAGTGGGGCTCATGGTGCTGCAGAGTTCTGCTGACACTGTGGATTTCAGCATCCAGAGAGCCTGGGAAAGCTGCTCCTGGGTTTAAGTCCTGGTTTCAGTGTTGCTGGCTTATGAATTAAAATGTGTCAGTCTAGGTCCCAGTTATCTCTTCTAGACAGTCTGTCACTAGTTATCTTTTTAAACATTGTCTTTCTAAGGTTAGCAAAAGCAATCCATGCAGAGTTTCTGAAATGGCAGTTTGTATCTCCCCCAGTTTCTAGGAATAGAAAGAATACTTAACATTTATTAAGTATTATTAATACTTAACTTCTGAAAGATACTAGCATCTAGGTTTTCACTTCTATATTTGTTTTCAAAACATATGGCTAATGATGAAATGTATCATGTAGCACACAGACTCTTCATTGCTTTTCTTCTTTTGGTATCAAATATTTGACTCTGATGACCCCCTAATGATGGAGGCTTTAAAACTCCTGAATGTGTTTCCATGAGCAGCTCTGTCATTTGAAATTTCAAAGAAAGGACAGACTGCTCTTATTATGAGTTAATTTGGGTACAATATTGACTGAAGGCAGAAAAATAGACTCTGCTCTGTTAACCCCTATGATCTTCACATGTAAGTTATTCTGATAACAAAGATAAATGTGTCTTCAGCTTTGAGTTAACAAAGTCAAATAGATTGCTGGAATTTTTGAAGAAACCAGGCCATCCATCCATAATTAGTTACCTTTTTTAGTTTCAAAAAAGTTTTTAAAAAGTCTAGTTACTGCTCATAGTTTTGCACTGGTCAGGAATATTTGGACCCAAAGACTTTGCTGTTTAGTCACTAAGTCATGTCTGATTCTTTTGTGACTCCATGGAGTATAGCCTGCCAGGCTCCTTTGTCCATGAGATTTCCCAGGCAAGAATACTGGAGTGTTTGCCATTTCCTTCTCCAGGGGATCTTCCCGATCCAGGGATTGTACCTGCATCTCCTGCATTGCAGGCAGGTTCTTTACCACTGAGCTACTTGGGAAACCACCCCTACCCCCAACACACACACACACACACACACACACACACACACACAAAGACTACATAGATCTTAATCCTTCAAGGTCTCTTGGAACCTCTTGATCCCCTTAGTTGAAATTGCTGTTGGTCTGAAATCCTGGATGTTTAATCTTATAGGTCTGTTGATAATCCTGTTCAGGGGTGGAATAGAGAGGAACTTTCGGTAGGTAGGAAGCAGTATATAAGGAAGCTAAAGAAACATGTTTGAACTAGTCCATCAGTAAAGCTGACATTGCAGAGAAAAGACATGCAAAAGTTCTGGTTATAAACATTTTAGGAAAACGACAGTGTATTGGATACTTAGTATTCTCCATTTGGGCTTCCCAGGTGGCGCTAGTAGTGAAGAATTCACCTGTCAATGCAGGAGACATAAGAGACATGGGATCAATCCCTGGGTGAGGAAGATCCCCTGGAGAAGGAAATGGCAACCCACTCCAGTATTCTTGCCTGGAGAATCCCATGGACAGAGGACCCTGGTGGGCTACAGCCCATGGAGTCACAAAGAGTCGAACACGACTGAGTGACTTAGCACACAAGCATCCTCCATTTAGTCCAATAAACTGGTAGATACAATGTTTGCTCTCAATAATACACATTTGACCACACAACAGATATTTGTGTGTTCCTATGTCAAAGTAACTGTGGTTGGTATATTAAGATGCATGAAATGGACCTGCCATCAGGAAACGTGATTTGGATGAATCTTCACATTACTTTGCCAACAAAGGTTCGTCTAGTCAAGGCTATGGTTTTTCCTGTGGTCATGTATGGATGTGAGAGTTGGACTGTGAAGAAGGCTGAGCACAGAACTGATGCTTTTGAACTGTGGTGTTGGAGAAGACTCTTGAGAGTCCCTTGGACTGCAAGGAGATCCAACCAGTCCATTCTGAAGGAGATCAGCCCTGGGATTTCTTTGGAAGGAATGATACTAAAGCTGAAACTCCAGTACTTTGGCCACCTCATGCAAAGAGTTGACTCATTGGAAAAGACTCTGATGCTGGGAGGGATTGGGGGCAAGAGGAGAAGGGGATGACAGAGGATGAGATGGCTGGATGGCATCACTGACTCGATGGACGTGAGTCTCAGTGAACTCTGGGAGTTGGTGATGGACAGGGAGGCCTGGCGTGCTGTGATTCATGGGGTCTCGAAGAGTCGGACATGACTGAGCGACTGATCTGATCTGATCTGATCCCAAAGGGAAAAATTATCTCTAGATACTTAGGTAGTGGAGAACCCCTTCAATGTTCTGCTTTTCACCTTTCACAGTTGGCACTGGAGTGAAAGGGCTTAGTGGAGTGCAAAAGCTATGCCACCAAACAGACTCTGGTTTGTAGGCTTTGAAGATATAAATGATATTTCTTTTATCTGGAAGAAAAAGTCTTTAATTCAGGCTTCAACTCATCCACACTTATATATTTACACACACATACAATACTAATCTACACTAATATACTCATGTGAATGTGTGAGCATATGCATGTGCGCACACACACACACACACATTAAGATAGCTCAGCAGAAATCTGTCTGTCCCACTTCTAGGTATCACAGTAGTGCTGATTTTTCCCTACCCGACTTTAATGCTCATTTTAGTACCATCATGCTGTGTTTATTTGACCATGTGTTCAATAGGACTTTCATTTGAGGCATTAGCAAAAGCCCAGGAGTACAGCAAGCAGTTTCTTTTCATTGGAATAGCACATTAATTTTTGAAGTGTTGAGCTGATACATTATAGTTCATATGTATATCTGCATGGGATTTCCTAGATGTGGCAGGGGGCGGCCATAACTTGGGATCATGCTATTCCAAATACACTTAGTTAAGTCAGTTGTTCTGCTTCAAAACCATGAAATCTAACCTCAGAAGAGCTAATGATGGAGCTTGGTAAACCTTTTATTCATCTCTAGTTGACAACCAAGCTTTCCACACAAGCTGTCCTGTGACTGCAAGTTTCCAATTTCTGTTCCTGACCTGAACTCATTCTTTCTTTTTCCATTTGGCAATATTATTTAATTATTTAAAATCAACTTTCTGTTTTGAAATATCTATAGATGCATGTGTGGCTATATGAAATAATGGCGATCTTACATGTCTTTTGTGCAGCATCTTTGAAACGGTTAACATCTTGTAAAATTAAAATGCAGTGTCACATCCAGGGTATTAATGATGCTGTCAATGTTTAAAACATTCTCATTACCACAAGGATCCCTCATGTTGCTCTTTTAGAACCACAACGACCTCCCTTTCCTCCTCTCTCAGTTATTCTCCCTAACCTCCTGGAAGCCACTAATCTCTTCTCCATTTCTTTAATTTTGTGGTTTTAAAAATATTACATAAATGGAACCCTCCAGTAAATAACTTTTTAAGGCTAGCTTTTCTCACTCAGCATAATTCCCTGCAGATTCATACAAACTGTCATTTTAGTTATTTGTTCCCTATATTATTAATACTGTGTAGTACCCATGAAATGGATACACTAAAATTTGTTTATTTGTTGATCTAGTCACTCACTGAAGGACATCTGGCTTGTTTCCAATTTTTGGTTATTATGAAGAACATTTTTGTACAGAGCTGTGTGAACATAAGTTTTAATTTCTTGGAGATAAATTACCAGATTGTTATTGCTAGACAATACAAGCAGTTTTATGACAAACTGCTAAACTTTGTTATATCAAGCACAGTAAAGTGGCTATATCATTTTACATTTCTATGAGCACTGTGTGAGCAATTTAGTTACTGGCAAAGCATTAGATGCTGTCACTAATTTTTATTGAGGTATTATGGCAGGTAGGCAATGACATCTCATTGTGGTTTTCATTTGCATTTAACTGATGATGAATAATGTTGAACAACTTTTCATGTGCTTATTTGCAATATATATATGCAAATACATATATATATTCTATAGTTTTCTTTTTTAATGCTTAATTTTGATAGTTCTTTGTATATTCTAGATACTAATCCTTTGTTGGATCTGTGGCTTGCAAATATTTTCTCCCAAATTGTATCTTAACTTTTCTTTCTCTTAACAAAGTCTTTGTTAAACAAAAGTTTTGCATTTTGATGAGGTCCAGTTTATCAATTTTTCCTTTTATGGATCATGCTTTTGGTGTCAAGACAAAAAAGTTGGACTAGCCTTAGATCCTGAAGATTTTCTCCCAATGTTCTTTTCTAGAAGTTTTATATTTTACTTTAAAATCATCATTCATTGTGGGTTATTGATTCATAAGGTGTGAATTTTAAGAAAGGTTCACCATTTTGTTTATGTATGCCCAATTACTCCAGCACAATTTGTTGAAAAAGCTGTTCTTCACTGAATAACTATTGCACCTTTGTTGAAAATCAGCTGCACATATTTGTATGGGTCTATTGATGGGTTCCAAATAGGAAAAGGAGTACGTCAAGGCTGTATATTGTCACCCTGCTTATTTAACTTATATGCAGAGTACATCATGAGAAAAGCTGGGCTGGAAGAAGCACAAGCTGGAATCAAGATTGTCGGGAGAAACAACAATAACCTCAGATATGCAGATGACACCACCCTTATGGCAGAAAGTGAAGAGGAACTAAAGAGCCTCTTGATGAAAGTGAAAGTGGAGAGTGAAAAAGTTGGCTTAAAGCTCAACATTCAGAAAACGAAGATCATGGCATCTGGTCCCATCACTTCATGGGAAATATATAGGGAAACAGTGGAAACAGTGTCAGACTTTATTTTTGGGGGCTCCAAAATCACTGCAGATGGTGATTGTAGCCATGAAATTAAAAGACTCTTACTCCTTGGAAGGAAAGTTATGACCAACCTAGACAGCATATTCAAAAGCAGACATTACTTTGCCAACAAAGGTCCATCTAGTCAAGGCTATGGTTTTTCCAGTGGTCATGTATGGACGTGAGAGTTGGACTGTGAAGAAAGCTGAGCACCGAAGAATTGATGCTTTTTCACTGTGGTGTTGGAGAAGACTCTTGAGAGTCCCTTGGACTGCAAGGAGATCCATCCAGTCCATCCTAAAAGAGATCAGTCCTAGGTGTTCATTGGAAGGACTGATGCTAAAGCTGAAACTCCAATACTTTGGCTACCTCATGTGAAGAGTTGACTCATTGTAAAAGACTCTGATGCTGGGAGGGATTGGGGGCAGGAGGAGAAGGGGACGACAGAGGATGAGATGGCTAGATGGCATCACTGACTTGATGGACATAAGTTTGGGTAAACTCCAGGAGTTTGTGATGGACAGGGAGGCCTGGAGTGCTGCAATTCATGGGGTCACAAAGAGTCAGACACGACTGAGTGAACTGAACTGATTGATGGGTTCTCTATTCTGTTTCAGTGATCTATGTGCCTATCCTTTTTGCAATACCACACTATTTTGATAACTGTAGCTATATAGTAGGTTTCATTATTAGGTAGAGTTACTGCTCTCATTTTCTTTCTTTTTTTCAAGGTGTTTGAGCTATTCTAAGGTTTGTGTTTTTCCAAATAAATTTTATTTAAAACAGTTTTTTTCATGTGGATCATTTTTAAAGTCTTTATTGAATTTGGTACAATATTGCTTCTGTTTATATTTTGGCCTTTTGGCCATGAGCCATGTGGGATCTTAGTTCCCTAACTAGGAACTGAACTCACACACCCTACATTGGAAGTCTTACCCACTAGACTGCTAGAGAAGTCCCTTCATATAAATTCTAGAGTAAGCTTGTCTATAGCTATAAACAACCTTGTTTGGATTTTGGCAGGAAGAGCAAAATCTCAACTATGGTGAGTCTTTCAATCCATGAACAGAGTGTCTTTCCATTAATTTAAGTCTTTGTTTCTTTCATCAGTATTCTGTGATTGTCGAAATATGGATTCTGTGCATGTTTCGTTAAGTCTATACTAAGTACTTAATTTACTTTGAAAGTGACTGTAAATCATTTCAAGTTTTTAATTTCAGTTTCCACATATTCATTGTGAGTATATTGAAATCCACTGGGTTTCTGCATGCTGATCATTTATTCTGTGGCCATGCTGAACTCATTAGCTCTAGCAGGTTTCTCTTCTTTTTCTTTTTTCTTTTTTCAGATTCATAGGCACTTTCTAGGCAGAAAATCATGTCATCTGCAAACAGATGTCTTTCCAATATAAAAGAATTTTAAATTTCTTTCTCTTATATTAATCTGGTGGCTAGAACTTTCAATAATATGCTTACTAAGAGTGGTTCTATACGTCCTTTCCTTCTTTCCCTTCACAGAGTGGAAGCATTATTGTTCACTGCTAAGTACAATGTTAGCCATATGTTTTCTTTTGTTGCTGTTGTTCAGTTATTAAGTCAGGTCAAACTCTTTGCCACACGCCCAGCTTCTCTGTCTTTCATTATCTCCCAGAGTTTTCTCAGACTCATGTCCATCTAATGTCCAGACTCAGTGATGCCATCCAATCATCTCATCCTCTGTTGTCCCCTTCTCCTTTTGCCCTCAATCTTTCCCAGCATCAGGGTCTTTTCCAATGAGTAGGCTCTTCGCTTCTGATGGTCAAAGTACTGGAGCTTCAGCTTCAGCCATCAGTCCTTCCAATGAATATCTAGAACTGATTTCCTTTAGGATTGACTGATTTCATCTCCTTGTTGTCCAAGGGACTCTCAACAGTCTTCTCCAGCACCACAGTTTGAAAGCATCAATTCTTAGGCACTCAACCTTCTTAATGGTCCAACTCTCACACCTGTACATGTTTTTGTAGATATTTTTAATAAATTGACCTTAATAAGTTCACCTCTATTCTCAACTTGGTGAGTCTTGATCTAAATGGGTATAAGATTTTGTCAAATGCTTTTCTGTATCAATTGATATGATTCACTGTTTTTCTCCTTTAGCCTTTAAATTGATTTTCAAGTGATGAATTAGTTTTGCATACTTGTAGATTTCCTTTTCTGAAATTGTAAATTACAAATCTAATTTCATCAATGGCTTTATAACTATTCAGATCGAGGTGCGGTTATTTGTGATTTTCATGGGATTGTTCTATTTCTTCTAAGTTGTCAAATCTATCAATGTCAGATTACTCATACTATTCCATTGTCATTTTAATGGATGAAGATTTGTAGCAATATCCTTGTTTTATTCCTGATACTGGTGATTTTTGTCTCCTCCCTTTATAACTCTTTCGGTCTTGCTAGAAGTTTATCAATTTTATTGATTTTTTTGGAAGAATTAGCTTTTTGTTTCATTGATTTTCTTGTTGTTTCATTGTTTACTTGTTTTCAGTTTCTCACTCTTATGTTGAAGATCATGTCTCCAAGACAGGAAGAGCTCTTTTTCTCTCTCATTTTCTTTCTAGTTCTTGGTATCCCAGCCCATCTTTTTTTCATTCCTTTTGTGTTAAAGGAAGGCTCCTTCCTCCTTTCACAGGCTAAGCACCCTCTCCCCAGTTTTGCCTCTGTTTTCTTCTCTGGGGTCATACCACATTCAGTATTCGAGCTTTCTCTTTCATCTTCAAGCTTCTAAGCCCGTAAGTTTGTTCTCGCCTCTATTCCACAGTAAATAAAGTCCCTCAGGCACAATTCCTAATAAACTATTGCTTTCCTCACTATTACACTTTTCAAGCAGGTAGTCTACATTTCTGCCTCTAGCACTTCATTTCTCACGCATCCTGCCCCCTGCCCCTCTTGTGAGTTCCCTCTAACCATGTCTCAGTTTGCTTCTGATTCTGCTCGTTGGTTTCCACTTCTGACACTAGCCTCTTACCAAAAGACAGCTTCTACTGCCCTACCCAAGTCTGGGTTTGTATTCCTCTTTTCACCTTATGTCTTCTGTTTTGTTGTAGATTCTGCTTGCTCTCTGCCTGTTATCTCTGTGTCTGTGAACTTTGGCATCAAACATTACCTGTGTTTCTGGCACATTCTTCAAGAAAGTATTGAATTGGTTGGCCAGTCAGCCTTTAGTAAAAATTGCTTGATTGGCCACATTCATTTTGTAAGGTTAGCCCATAGGCTGACTCTGGGCTGACCACTGTTCCCTGATCCAGTCATCTGTGACCAGCAGAGCAAGATAATGTGGTTACAAAGCTTGGTGACTATATATAAGAAACTCGTCAGAAGGGAGATCTGGATAGAGGGTCTATGAAGCACTGAGAATAAATCACAATGTAAAGTTCCAAATTGGGTATACTTACAGTGTTAGTTTGAAGTTTTGGCCATTTTTGGTAAAGAAGATAAGTAGACTATACTATGATAGCCATTATATCTGATCTAATATATATAGTTAAAAAGTTTAAATATCACTACTTTTTGCTTCAATTTCTTCAGCTTCTGTGTCATATGAGTCTGAAATTTACCAAAGGTTATCAGTCATATGGCTGTTTTCCTTTAAGATGTCGAAGAATAATAGATTGATTCATGTAAAGTCATTGAATTTACAATAACTGAGATTTTTAAATTTCTACTTTTTGTTATTTCTTTGTAGAAGGCAAGATTAAAAAAATTCAGCCGTACTTCAAAAGGCCAGATATATAGAGCTGACTCGAGAAGCTATTCTAAGATACTTGACTATCCCTTCCTGGACATGACATACATACACTTTCTTTTTTTTTTTTTCTTTATTTATATGTGAAATATAGTCACCACCAGAAAGATGAATACAGTATGTCAAAACATGATACAGGATATTATTTCTCACTGCCTTATTTTCCCACAAATATTTCCATCTTAAAGCTTTAGCACAACTTTCCACCTTATTTAATGCCATATTTATGGTGTTTTCTCTGATTTTTATTGGCAGTCCTCAGTGAAACTGGTTATAGCTCTTTTCTGTTATTTTTTGCACAATGCTAAAAAAAAAAATTCCTTCTTTAACGCTACACTTCTCATCCTCACTCTAACTTTAACTCTCTAATTACAAAGATATTTTAAGGCAAAGGTACTCTGAGTTTACTAAGATTATAATGGAAAAAGGTTAGAAGTTTATTTTTTAAGTAAATAAGTGCCCTTAGCTTAATCTCTGGGAATTTAGTTTAGTTCACCCCATGCTTATTGAGCACTGTCAGGCATTGAGGATGTCAAGATGAATTAATACAGGTTCTAAAATCAAAGACCTTACAGCTTAGCAGATGAGACAGTTGGTTCATCCATGTCCAGTGTGACCACTGGTAAATTTCTTCTGGACAGAAAAGGAAAGGCACCTTGTCCTTTAGAGGGAGATACTATTAGAGAAAACTTTTCAGATAAGAAGATGGTTGAACCATGCCTTAAAAAATGAATAGAAATTCATTAAGGGAATAAGGCAGGGATTTGTGAGATTGGGCAGAGAGGCAATCTAGGAGTGGGATTAAATAGTGTCAATAATTAGTGCCTGTGAAAAAACTACACTGTTTAGTGCTAGAAAACACACAACTGGATGAGCGTGCAGGAACCAAGAGGCAAGCAGGGCGGAAGGGTGTGTGTGGTGGGGGTGGCACCTGTCCATACCCTGTAGGAGCTTTCATTCCATCCTCGGGCTACCCAGGAAGATTGGATGATGATTAAACTGGGCCATGCTCACATTTTTTCTTCAGAGGGACCACTCAATCAGCTACATGGAAGATGAATTTGAAGGGGTAAACCCAGAGGCAGGCAAACCAGCTCAGAAAGAAAAAATTAAACCGCCAACATATATAGGTGGCACCAGTGGTAAAGCAACTGCCTGCCAGTGGCGGAGGCTTAAGAGACATGGGTTCAACTCCTGGGTTGGGAAGACGACCTGGAGTTAACCCACTCCAGTATTTTTGTTTGGAGAATCCCATGGACAGAGAATCCTGATGGGCTATGGACCATAGGGTCACAAAGAGTTGGAGACAACTGAAGCAACTTAGCACCCATGCTTGAAACCTACACACACACATACACACACAATTGAAGAGAAAGGCAATGGTCTGAGAACCAAGGCATTGGTAAAAAGGGTAGAGAGGTGGTTACCTGAGGAAGTTGAAAGGTAGGATATAAAGGCTTCCCTATAATATCCTAATGACATTCTAGTAATCCTAAGCTATGAAAACAAAAACATGGAGAAGAGAACAAGAAGTGGGCAGAACAGAATCTTT
The DNA here is from genome assembly GCF_029407905.1 of Bubalus kerabau. Classification (NCBI taxonomy): domain Eukaryota; kingdom Metazoa; phylum Chordata; class Mammalia; order Artiodactyla; family Bovidae; genus Bubalus; species Bubalus kerabau. Next base: position 68,232,857 of record NC_073629.1, read on the forward strand.
ACGATTCTTCAGTTACAGAGGCCACTTCATGGCAGTGAATCTCATTTAAATCTGTGTGTTCATATGTGTGTGTAATAGATGTAGTCCATTCAACAGAATGATTTGTGCTGCCGCCAGCAAAAGAGAGTGTTCAGTAGGGTCCAAAGTATCAATACTTCAAACACTAAAGCCGTGAGAAAGAGGAGTGTCCAGAGCTTGGTGTGGGGCCTCGTTCTTCTGACTTGCCTCTCCAACACTGATGCTGTGGTAAAAGAAATGACCTGAATACTTAGAAAAGTTTTACAGAGCTGTCTTCTTTTCTGTGCTTTCAAACTGTGCTAGAAGCCAGGAAAGATTTCAGGCACATCATCAACTTGACTCTTGCCTGTCTCTGTCTTTTACAAAGAAGGTAATTTCTATCCAACTCATTGATTTTTTAAAAAATTTTTGTTTATTTTGGCTCCATTGGGTCTTGGTTGCTGCATGCAGTTTTTCTCTAGTTGCAGTTCTTGGGCTTCTCTTTGCAGTGGCTTCTCTTGTTGCAGAGCACAGGTTCTAGGCCCACAGGGATCAGTAGTTGCGGCACATGTGCTTAGCTGCTCCATGGCATGTGGAATCTTCCCAGACCAGGGATCAAACCTGTGTCACTTGCACTAGCAGGCAGATTTCTTAACAACTGGGATACCAGTTCAGTTCAGTCACTCAGTCGTGTTCGACTCTTTGCGACCCCATGGACTGCAGCACACCAGGTTTCCCTGTCCATCACCAACTCCCGGAGCTTGCTCAAACTCATGTCCATTGAGTCGGTGATGCCATCCAATCATCTCATCCTCTGTTGTCCCCTTCTCCTCCTGCCTTCAATCTTTCCCAATATCAGGGGCTTTTCCAGTGAGTCAGTTCTTTGCATCAGGTGGCCAAAGTACTGGAACTTCAGCTTCAGCCTCAGACCTTCCAATGAATATTCAAGACTAATTTCCTTTAGGATGGACTGGTTGGATCTCCTTGCAGCCCAAGGGACTCTCAAGCGTCCTCTCCAACACCATAGTTCAAAAGCATCAATTCTTCAGCACTCAGCTTTCTTCATGGTCCAACTCTTGCATCCATACATGACTACTGGAAAAACCATATCTTTGACTATGCTGACCAATATTGGTAAATTAATGTCTCTGATTTTTTTTTAATTTAATTTTATTTATTTTTTTTTAAATTTTATTTTATTTTTAAACTTTACATAATTGTATTAGTTTTGCCAAATATCAAAATGAATCCACAACAGGTATACATGTGTTCCCCATCCTAAACCTCAAACACTGTATTAGTTTTGCCAAACATCAAAACGAATCCGCCACAGGTATACATGTGCTCCCCATCCTGAACCCTCCTCCCTCCTCCCTCCCCACACCATCCCTCTGGGTTGTCCCAGTGCACCAGCCCCAAGCATCCAGTATTGTGCATCGAACCTGGACTGGCAACTCGTTTCATACATGATATTACACATGTTTCAATGCCATTCTCCCAAATCTTCCCACCCTGTCCCTGATTTTTAATATGCTGTCTAGGTTGGTCATAGCTTTTCTTCCAAGGAGCAAGTGTCTTTTAATTTCATGGCTGCAGTAACCATCTATGGTGATTTTAGAGCCCCCCAAAATAAAGTCAGCCCATAATGTGGGAAACCTGGGTTAGATCCCTGAGTTGAGAAGATCCCCTGGAGAAGGGAAAGGCTACCCACTCCAGTATTCTGGCCTGGAGAATTCCATGGATTGTATAGTCCATGGAGTTGCTAAGAGTCGGACATGACTCAATGACTTTCACTTTCAAAATAAAGTCTGTCACTGTTTCCATCGTTACCCCATCTATTTGCCATGAAATGATAGAACTTGATGCTATGCTATTAGTTTTTTGAGTGTTAAGTTTTAAGCCAGCTTTTTTTTAAAGCCAGCTAGGATACCAGGGAAGTCCTAAATTTCTGTTTAAAAAATTAATTTTTAGGGACTTCCCTGGTGGTCCAATGGCTAAAACTACAGGCTCCCAATACAGGGGGTCTGGGTTCAATCTCCAGTCAGGAATCTGGATCCCACATGCCGCAATTAAGACACAGCACAGCCAAAATAAATAAATATTCAAAAACTTTAAATATGTACTTGGATAAAATATTATCTATTTAAAAATAAGAAACCAAAGATTCAGATTACTTACAACTCCATTAACCAGAGGCAGTGGGAATGTGTGTATGTGTGTGTGTGTATATGTTGCCAGTTTAATTTTTCCAAACAACTGAATCACACTGTACACATTTGCTAGTGATCCTAGCTTAATAATAAATCTTAAACAAATACAAGACATTTTGACATTGTATCTATTTTTCCCCAGCTTGATTTTTAGCAATGTTCAATGCTAGGAGCAAGTCAGTTTTTGTATGTCATAAATTTAACCCTATGTTTTTTCAGTCCTTTTAGCTTTATTTTGTGTTGATTATGTATATCATTAACATTCACTATAAACTGAAGAAATAAAAAATTCTTTCTTTTTATGTATACATGTGCAAAGAGCAATAGTAAAGTACATGTCTAACATCCTGGTCCTCAACAAGGTCAAATAATGAATTCAAAACTCTGTTTTCCAAATCCCAATTTGTACATTGGAAGGAAGTAGGGCTCAGAGCCTTGCCCACCTGACTTTCTACTCATTCTGAAGGGGTTCCTGGGGAGACTACATAATTAATCTAGGAAGAATTAATTCTGCAGAAGAGCAGTAATTCTGCTTAGGGCTTTTTTCCTTTATCTTTAAAATTATTTATCAATATACCTTATTAATATCTATACTAAATTTTTGGTGACATATGACATACAAAGTTTAATTTACAGGGAAAGTATACTAACGTATTCTAAGGGAAAACTTATTGTTTGGACCATGAAGCCAAAACCAAGGTATAATTAGGGTATACACCAATTGCAAGAGTGCCTAAAAGGCGAGGAAAAAACTGAGAAAAAACCCTCAAATTTTGTATTGACAAACACAATCCCATTTCTAAATGGCAGCCCACTGTAGTATTCTTGCCTGAGAAATACCATGGACAGAGGAACCTGGCTAGCTACACTCCATAGGATTGCAAAAGAGTCAGACATGATTTTATGACTTAACAACAACAACAGTCCTATTTTTTTTTACAAAACCAATGACATACCAGCTAGATTTTAACCAGAGCACTGAAAGAGAAATTCATGCCTTGTAGTTGGTCCCTACTGAGCACTAAAGAGTGTTTCAAAAGCCCATCCTTTAATAATTTATTCTAGATATAATTTAATATAATTTAACATAATAATTTAATAATTTCTAGAGGCTACCAAAATCTTGATGTTTAAAGAAACTTTACTTCTTCTATTTACTGAAAAATACAATTTAGACCAAGATCAAATTGGAAGAAAAAGTGCCTGGGTGATGAAGTTTTTAGTTCCAATCTATAAGATCAATGTGCCATTTGAATAGGGCATAGCGTTTCGCTTTTTTTTTTTTTTTTTTTTTGCAAGGAACTAAAGATTGAGAGCCTCTCTGGCAATGTGTGGCTGTTCTTCAGATGCTGAACAAGGGACGGGTTGGGAGAGATACTGCAGAGCAGCCCTGTGAGCTGGCTGACTCACTCCTCTCCTCCATGTGTCATCTGTCCCAGCTTCCCACCTGCAACCTGTGTCTCAGAAGCACTTAGAACACAGATATAGAAAATTTTGTTTTCAACCAAAATTTGGATTGTCTTCTTGGTCCAAAAGTAAAAGACACATTCCTCCTAAAGCTATGCAAGCAGCCAATCCATGGGAGAGATATTCTACATGAATACTTCAGAGAATTTTTTTTTAATGCTGATAACTAGATCAATCTTGTCTTTATTTTGGTAGAAAATGTGTTTTATCTTCATGTTCTAAATTCTCAAATATGCAGAATGATTATTATTACCACCAAGGAATTTTTAGAAACATGTTAAAATCTTAACAGAGATCTACACCAGCCACAAGTCTTCCCTGAGTGAGTAGAGGCACTTGTTTGTCTCTCATACTCTAATAGCAAGTGCAGCTCTTTAATTAAAGACGAATGTAGCTCAATAGACTGTGGTCTCTTCCTGCACAGGGAGCTTATGGAGCTGGCTTTATTAAAGCCTGGTTTTCATCATCTAGGATTCCAGTGAGTGCTGAATTTGAATTATGCTTTTTCCTTTTCAGTCTTGACTACTTATTTAAATATACTCTTCACCTAATGAGTAATTAGAGGAACAAATTTTATGGTCACAGGGATTCTGAAAAGCGTATAAATCACCACCAGCTGCATTTTTATCTACATCCACATAAACAACTTCAATTTTATAGATATAGATATCCATGGTGGTAATACACATCCAGTTCAAGATGTTAATAAATTCACTCCCAAATTCACATAGATAGCAACCTAGGCAACGGCACCCCACTCCAGTACTCTTGCCTGGAAAATCCCATGGATGGAGGAGCCTGGTAGGCTGCAGTCCATGGGGTCGCGAAGAGTTGGACACGACTGAGCGACTTCACTTTGACTTTTTACTTTCATGCATTGGAGAAGAAAATGGCAACCCACTCCAGTGTTCTTGCCTGGAGAATCCCAGGGACGGCAGAGCCTGGTAGGCTGCTGTCTATGGGGTCGCACAGAGTCGGACACGACTGAAGCGACTTAGCAGCAGCAGCAGCATAGGAAAGGTATCTTTAGAAAGATCTGATCCTCAGTGTTTTAGATTTTAAAGTTAATGCTGAAACTTTCTTTATGGGTCTTTCAGCAGGTATCAAACTTTTTATTTAAAATTAAGTTGTCCAAATCTCTTCATTATAAGTACAGGAGAAACCAAAACTTCTTACCTAAGCCTAAATAAAAATGTCTGGTTGACTTCTCTGGGCAATCAACTTAGACAGGTAAAATGCTCTCTCCTGAAATCACTATATTTACTTAGTTTCCCCACCCCCCAAATCACCCACGGTTAACCATTGCAATTGCGACACTGCATATCACCACCCGCATGTTCTGATTTCATGACTGCATATATTTACGCTAATTATATAATAAGGTGAAATTACAACAATTAAAGAGGCAACCATTTAAAAAATTACAAATTCCACTAAAATAACAGTATATGATATGAAAATCATCAGACAAACCAATACAGAGAAAGCACTGAGTGAGTGAAGTTGCTCAGTCATGTCCAACTCTTTGCAATACCATGGACTGTAGCCTCTCTGTCCATGGGATTTTCCGGGCAAGAGTACTAGAGTGGGTTGCCATTTTCTTCTCCAGGGGATCTTCCCGCCCCAGGGACTAAACCCAGGTCTCCTGCATTGCAGACAGACACTTTACCATCTGAGCCACCAGGGAAGTCCCTGGTGGGGCTTATACAGCATTATAAGATGAATAAAACAATACAGGAGAAAACATGCCAGCAAAATGCCTTGGTCTTTGCAAATGGAAGCATGTTATGCTGAAAAATTTGAAGTTTCAGGTTTAAGAGCAGAGTTCTTTCTCCTTTAAATTTGGTTCCCAGGCCTATAAAATAAATGTTTAACATCTTGACTTCCCTAAACACATTATGACTAGAGAATCTTTTTCCTTAGTAATTTCTTATAAATTCAAAGAAAAGAGGAAGAATAATTAGTAAAGTGATAAAACATGAACACACTACAGACAACAGTATGGATTTATTTTAGTTAGGGAAGAGCAGGTCCGGCTATGATTTTCTAGTCCTCTTTTCTATGAGCTGTCTCCAAACATACATCTCATTTTCAAGGATTTACAGTCTTTTGTCCAATTCATTTTCCTTCTTGAAAAGTATATTCATAAGAAAAATTATGCAACTGATACTTTTGAACTCTCCATAAATTGCCCTGTAGTGTATTTTATTTGCATCCTAATTTCTCGCTTTGTTTTCTATTTCAGACAAATATCCTTAATATAAAAATTGGGAAGGTTGCCTCTTTGATTTCTTTTGCAAAGATTTTGCTAGACCTGAAAGCATCTTGCCAACCTGTGACTGAAAAATTAACATTCTGGCATACCAGCATTCTTCACAAAGAAGCTTAGATTTATCCTTTAGTCTAGATTATTCATAATATCTATATGTTCCAGGTACTTATTCACAGTATATTTTATGTAATATTTCACAGCAACCCTGCAAGGTGATCTTTTAGACCAATAGAATTCTCACTTTACACATGATTCATTGAGGCTTTGAGAGCTTAAGTACAGAGAAAAGTGTCAGAGACAGACAGTAGTGGAGCCTAGATTTGATTTCTGGCCTCCCTTAAGCATTTATACATTTACTGACTGCTGACGCTGCATAGATATGAGGTTGTGAAGATCAAAGATGAATCTGACATGGTCACTGCCCTTGAGACACTTCATATCTTACCAGGTTAGAGAGACACAAATACCAATAATCTCATATGAAATGAAAATGCTGACAAACATGCCTGAAATAAGTTTCTTAAGGCATTATTAGATGCCGTATGCATTTCACTGACAGTAGCAAGATTTTAATAAACACAGTAGTGATGATTGAAAGTAGGGATAAATAAGATACTTTAAGAAATGAAACTAATATGTAATTTCAGGAAACACAATTTCAACTTCTTAGAGCATCAGAGACTTCTACAGGACGGTAAATTCATGGATTCAATGATTCAGTGATTAACAGAATGATCTATTTACTCACTCATTAAGAAATGATTTTTAAATAGTTCCTGTGGGCCAGATACTGCAACAGGCTTTGAGGAGGCAAGGCTGAACAAGACAGCAAGCATCCTGCAGTGATACAGCTTACAGACACTCAAACAGCCCAGCAGAGTGTGTTCAGTGTGATGTGATAAGAAGGGAAAGGAGCTAGGGGGCACACAGAAAAAGCTCTAACTCAGATGTTCTGGAGGGAGGGAGGCCTAAGCAGAAATTAAGAAGTAGGTAAGCAAAGAGGAGGGGAATGATCCCAATGGTCCAGATGCAATTTGTTGTGTAGAAGTCTTGAGAAGAACAAGGGAGTGGAAAAATTAGACTAGCTTGAGTCTTGGTTGGGAAGGTGAGTACTAGGTAGTATCATCAGAAAGAAAATTTATTGTATTAAAATAGTGTTTTAAGCTAATCACGCATAGGTAAATAAACCCTTCCACAGGCTCTGCAAGTGGTTTTGCATGTGTAGAAATAGCTCAGGTGTTGCCACGATAGAAATGCAATGCACTAAATTAATGCTTTCAGTATTCCTTCATAATAAGATATATGAAAGTGATAACAAAACACAAAGAAGAAGACCAGGATGATCTAGGGACTAAAATTAATGTGAACCAAGGATCTCCACTTAGCTGGAATCCACTAAGTGAAGTGTACTAACCTCACCTCAGTCATGCCCAACTCTTTGAGACACTAGGTACTATAGCCCACCAGGCTCCTTTGTCTATGGGATTCTCCAGGCAAGAATACTGTAGTGGGTTGCTGTGCCCTCCTACAGAGGATCTTCTGACCCAGGAATTGAACTCATGTCTCAAGTCTCCTGCATTGGCAGGTGGGTTCTTTACCATTAATGCCACCTGGGAAGCCCTAAGTCAAAGCCTAAGTTCAAATATCTGTCTTGATGGTTCCAGTTATGAGATCTCTCTCCCCAACCTTGAAAGTGAAAGTGAAGTCGCTCAGTCATGTCCGACTCTTTGCGATCCCATGGACTGTAGTCTACCAGGCTTCTCTGTCCATGGGATTTTCCAGGCAAGAGTACTGGAGTGGGTTGCCATATCCTTCTCCAGGGGATCTTCCTGACCCAGGGATCGAACCCAGATCTTCTGCATTGCAGGCAGACACTTTACCCTCTGAGCCACCAGGGAAGATCTCTCTCCCCAACTTTAGTAAAGAGCAAAACCTTATGTAAATGAAGCACATAGTGATCAAGACTAGAGTAATATAAAGTGGAACCTCAGGAAGAGCTGGAAGACTCCGAGTCCAGGACAAAGAGTGAGATCACATCAGGGAAGCACTTGGGTGGCAAATGAAAGAGGCTGCCCAGAGCCTGGTGATTAAGAAATTTCGGAGCAGGGCTTTCTCTCACCAGTGGCGGTGTAGCTAGTAAAAAGCCATGAAAAGTCTTGTCATTATCACCCCCATCACCCCTCAGAAAGACCTTATCTTGGACTTAGTGACTTTTATGAGTTGGCCTGGATTCTTAGCTAATCTGACAGCCTGCTGCCTCAGTTGCTCTTTCTGTCCCTCGCTGACTCCAAAGATAGCTGGGGATGCTCAGAGCCAATAGGGACTCAGAGGCTAGCGGAATAAGCAGGGTCAAGATTATAACTGAATCCTAAAAGCCATGTTAAGGGTTTTATCCTAAGATCAGAAACCCAACAAGTGGGTAGAGAAATGACCTGAGAGTTGAATTTTAGAAAGATCGCTCTATGTATAAAATAGATAACTAATGAGAACGTATTGTATAGCACAGGGAGCTCTACGCAATGCTTTGTGGTGAACCAAATGGGAAGGAAATCTGAAAAACAGAGGATATATGTATACACATAACTGATTTACTTTGCTATACAGCAGAAACTAACACAACACTGTAAAGCAACTATATGCCAATAAAATTTTGTTAAAATAAAACTGAAATTTAAAAAGAAAGATCACTCTGGTGGTAATGGATTAAAACGGGCAAACGGATGGACAGACACAGGAAGTCTAGTTAGAATATTGTTCCAACTAGGGAGTTGATGGAAGAATGACAGTGGTCTCTTCTAGATGGGCAAGAGTGGGGATGCGCAAAGTGGGTGGCTTTAGGAGAGATGATTGATTGGTGTGTGTAGGATCTGAGATGGCAGAACCCAAAGATGACACCTAGACATGTGATTTGGGAACTGGTTTAACAATGATTAATACAAAAGAGAAGTAAGAGACAATAGTATGGGGGGCAGAAGGAGGCTGAGATGATGAGGTTTTTTTTAACATATTGAATTAGGGTGTCTGTGGAGCATGCAGGGGAATCTGTGTAATAAGTAGTTGGATATACAAATTTGCAGCTTAGGAGAGAGACCTGGGGTGGAGATACAGACAGACGTCTTGCATTAATCATGCTCACTTCTAAGCAAAAAGGGGCAAGTTCAAATTCCAAACACATTCACCTTACTACTTAAAAGAACTTTCTGTTTATACTCCATTTTATCAATCAGAAATGTCTTCATAAAATTCTTGTCATGCCTGTACTCAACAATCAAACAATTATGGGAGAAGTACTATCATTAATGATAGTATTCCTCTAAAATTCAACACTTGAAGTGGCATTAATTCTCTTTTCCTATCTTGTACAGATTTTCAAGAAGAATTATCTGATCAGAAAGTTCAAAAGTTCAGATATTATCTTCACTGACTTTCTCAATTTAAATTTTTACTTCCCCTTTTGCAACTGTCATGAGCGATTCTACCACTTTACTCCCCCCATGGAGCAAACGATTCCTGAGAAAGGCTGCCACCAAAAACCAGTGTGAGAAACCTTAATGAGAGTGGCTTTATTCTAGAAGCTCTTGGAAAGTCCACTTTGGTTAGGGGGTATGTCACTTTTCTTGTCATGTTCTCCAACTCAAAAGGGCTTTTAACTTGGCTATTGAGGCTTATTTAACCGCCCAGTAGAGAGGAATTTTGGCAGGCAATATTTTTTCACATTAGCATGGACTTTTCTGTTGCTAGATAATAGCTTAAATATCATTTGCTGCTGTTCAGTTAATAAAAAGAGAAAAGAAAGACTCATTATGCCTTTTCCTCCCTCGGAATGATGAATATATTTAAGACAAGAGCATTTTGCTTCCTTTGAAGCCGTTAGGTCATGCTAACTTTCTGTATGCTTAAAAGAATAAGGTAGTTCTGCAAAAACACTACAGAAGACCCCTCTCTCGATCTCAGCGCCAGCTAAAAATCACTCTGTTCCAAGGAAAGACCGCAGCAAATGAAAGGGATGACTGTATCACTCACCTCTCCCAAAGTTTCATGTACACATCAAACACACCAAAACCTGCCCAAGTGCTTTTACTGGGAACATTTTTTTTTTTTTGATAATTCACACATGAACTCCGATTTGCAAAAGGCTGACTTTAAGAAACTGAGGTTTTATTTTATGAAAATAACTTTTCAATACAGAAATTCTGTCTTTATATTTGGAAAGGTTATTTTATTCAATATTAAAGCACAGGATTTTGAGTTTTTCATAGAACTCATAAAGAAGTATCCCTTCCTCCAATCGCAGTTTGAAGAACAGTACCCTGAGAGTTAGCAAATAGATTTCTTAATGAAAGAATGAGCACTGTTTCTGATTTGGACAGAAGCACACCATAGGAAATTAACCCAGAATATTCATGGAAGAACTCATGCTGAAGCTCCAATACTTTAGCCACCTGATGCAAAGAGCTGACTCAGTGGAAATGACCCTGATGCTGGGAAAGATTGAAGGCAGGAGGAGAAGGGAGCGACAGAGGATGAGATGGTTGGATGATAAATTATGGACTCAGTGAACATGAGTTTGAGCAAACTCCAAAAGACAGTGAAGACAGGGAAGCCTGGAGTGCTGCAGTCCATGGGGTAATAGAGTCTGACCTGACTGAGCAACTGAACAATGAACAGCAACACCACAGAGAGATGTACTGTTTCCTACTCCATTCGTGCTCCTGTCTACACCTTCTGTCTCTATGCAAATCAGGTAGGGAGGCTGCCGTAGCAGCCTAACCAATGTGGCAGGAGATGACCACACCATTGTTTACCTGATGTTAGGCAGAACTGCTGCACAGTCTGGTTCCAAGGCAACAAAAAGGAAATGACAAAACTGGAAGGATTCTATCCTTTTTATGCTTGGGAAATGCTCCATAACTTTACTCCTATAAATGATGACCCTCTACTCCAACCTTGCCAGAAAATCTCTACTCCTACATTTTTCCAATAGTCATGTGCAGATGTTGAGAGCTGGATCTTAAAGAAGGCTGAGGGCTGAAGAATTGATGATTTCGAATTGTGGTGCTGGAGAAGACTCTTGAGATTCCCGTGGACTGCAAGGAGATCAAACCAGTCAATCCCAAAGGAAATCAACCGTGAATATTCATTGGAAGGACTGATGCTGAATTTCCAACACTTTGACCATCTGATGTGAAGAGTCAACTCATTGGAAAAGACCCTGATGCTGGGAAAGATTGAGGACAGAAGGAGAAGGAGATGACAGAGGATGAGATGGTTAGATAGCATAACCAACTCAACGGACATGAGTTTGAGCAAACTCTGGGAGATAGTGAAGGACAGGGAAGCCAAATGTGCAATTCATGGGGTTGCAGAGAGTCGGACATGACTTACAGACTGCATAAAAACAACATAAGAGATAAAGAAGATCTGTTGCCAAACTATAGAAAATAAACAGCACCTTATTTTTTTATTCACTTTTAACAAAGTTTAACATACAGAGAGAAAGATACATAAATAATACATGGACAGTTCAATGGATTTTCTTAATTAAACAGCACCCAGATCAAGAAATAAGACATTATCAGCCCCTAGAAGCCCTTCCTCTGCTTCCACTCACAACCCCTCCCCCAAGAATAAACATTAATCCGTCTTCTACAACATAGTTTTAAATAAAGCTTATTTCTACACTTTATTTAAATGGAATCACATAACTCGTATCTTCATAAATGGCTCTTTTGACTCAATGTTAAATTTGTGAGATTCATCTATGTTGTGACTTCTGCAGTTTATCCATTCTTGCTTTCATATGGCATTACATTTAAAAAAAAAATGAAAGTGAAAGTGTTAGTCTCTGAGTCATGTCTGACTCTGCAACCCCTGGACTGTAGCCTCTGAGGCTCCTCTATCCTTGGGATCTCCCAGACAAGAATACTGGAGTGGGTTGCCATTTCCTTCTCCAGGGGATCTCCTGAACCCAGGGATGGAACCCAAGGATTGAACCCGGGTCTCCCATATTGAGGCAGATTCTCTACCCTCCGAGCCACCAGGGAAGCCCATTCCATTTTAAATACATCTCAATTCAAATTTTGATGGATATTGGGATTATTATTAATAGTATTGCTATGAACATTTTTACACATGTCTCTTATTGAATGTGTTGGTGCCCATCATGTCACCCAATAACTGGGAATTGTAATCCCTTCCCTTTTGTCTTCCCATCTGGGACTCTAATAGAACCCTCAGTACTTAGTAAAGACCAGATATCTTAATGACATCAAGAACATGTGTAACAAACTTCTTCACTTTTTACCATGTGGCATTTATTTATCCCTCTTCCAGGAAAATTACCCTTTGCCTATTTATAACCCATGTACTCAAGTAGGGGTCTTCCTAGAATAAGCAAGGAGCCTTGGGACTAAGCCAAAGACAGTGTCCCATTCCTGTTCTGTTTCACTTAACAGCTTTATTGAGATATATTTAATTTACACCCTACATAATTCTTCCTCCTGGTACCAGAGCCCTCATTTTATTGTGCTTCGCTTTACTGTGCTATACAGACATCGCATTTTTTACAAACGGAAGGTTGTGGCAACCCTGTGTGGAGCAAGACTAAGACCACCATTTTCAAACAATATTCGCTCACTTTGTGTCTCTGTGTTACATTTTGGTAATTATCTTGATATTTTAAGCCCTCCACCAGCAATAAGATTGTGATTCACTGAAGTTGCAGATAATGGTTAGTATTTTTTAACAATAAAGCATTTCTTAAATTAACATATGTACATTTTTAGACACAGTGCTACTGCACAGCATAGTGTAAACACAACTTTCATATGCACTGAGAAACCCCAGAAAAAGTGTGATTCATTTTATTTCAATATTCATTTTACTGTGATAGGCTGGAACTGAACCCACCGTGTCTCCAAGGTATGCCTGCATATTCACCACAACCATTTTTTGAAAATTTTCATCACTTCAGAAAGAAATCCCATACCCTTTAGCTATTACCCTCCTATTGACCAAATCCCAACTCTGATCCCCGCCCCACAAACCCTAAGAAATCACTCATCTACTTTCTGTTTCTAGGGGTTTGTCTATATCTGGACATTTCACAGGAATACAATTATATAATACGTGTTTTTAAAAAACTTTTTAACTATTTATTTTGGCTGCGCTGGGTCTTCATTGCTACACACAGGCTTTTTTTAGTTGTGAAGAGTGGGATCTACTCTCTAGCTGTGGCGCGTGGGCTTCTCATTGTGGTGGCTTCTCTTGTTGCAGAGCATGGACTCTAGGGCACACAGGCTTCAGCAGTTCTCAGGATCTAGAGCACAGGCTCAGTACTAGTGGTGCATGGTTTAGCTGCTCTGCAGCATGTGGGATTTCCCCAGAACAGGGATCAAGTCTATGTCCCCTGCATTGGCAGAAGAATTCTTAACCATTGGACCTCCAGGAAAGTCCCATATGTGAGGTGTTTTTTCATGTGTGACTGGCTTCTATAACCTAGCATGATGATTTCAGGGTTAATCCATACTGCAGCAGGTATCAGTACTTCATTCTTCTGTAGCGGAATAACGCTCAGTTGTACAGATATGTCTCCTGTTGTTTATTCATTGATTAGCTGACAGACATTTAGGTTGTTTTCACATTTTGTGTGCCATAAATCATACTATTGAAATTACTGATCAGTGTTTATTGTGGCTGAGTATTTTCATCTATATTGATATATATGTAGGAATAGAATTGCTGGGACATGTGGTAATTCTATGTGTAACCATTTGAGAAATTGCCAGACTGTTTTCCAAAGTAGTAGCACCATTTTATACATTCCTGCCCTGCAGTGTATGAGGGTTCCAATTTCTTCATATCCTTGCCAACTTATTATCATTTGCCTTTTTTAAAACAGCCATCCTCAAGAATATACAATGGATTAAAGACAATCTCTTTAACAAGTGGTGCTGGGAAATCTGGTCAACCACTTGTAAAAGAATGAAACTAGAACACTTTCTAACACCATACACAAAAATTAACTCAAAATGGATTAAAGATCTAAATATAAGACCAGAAACTATAAAACTCCTAGAGGAGAACATAGGCAAAACACTGTCTGACATACATCACAGCAGGATCCTCTATGACCCACCTCCCAGAATATTGGAAATAAAAGCAAAAATAAACAAATGGGACCTAATTAACCTTAAAAGCTTCTGCACATCAAAGGAAACTACTAGCAAGGTGAAAAGACAGCCTTCAGAATGGGAGAAGATAATAGCAAATGAAGCAACTGACAAACAACTACTCTCGAGAATATACAAGCAACTCCTACAGCTCAACTCCAGAAAAATAAATGACCCAATCAAAAAATGGGCCAAAGAACTAAATAGACATTTCTCCAAAGAAGACATACAGATGGCTAACAAACACATGAAAAGATGCTCAACATCACTCATTATCAGAGAAATGCAAATCAAAACCACTATGAGGTACCATTTCACACCAGTCAGAATGGCTGCGATCCAAAAGTCTACAAGTAATAAATGCTGGAGAGGGTGTGGAGAAAAGGGAACCCTCTTACACTGTTGGTGGGAATGCAAACTAGTACAGCCACTATGGAGAACAGTGTGGAGATTCCTTAAAAAACTGGAAATAGAGCTGCCTTATGATCCAGCAATCCCACTGCTGGACATACACACTGAGGAAACCAGAAGGGAAAGAGACACGAGTACCCCAATGTTCATCGCAGCACTGTTTATAATAGCCAGGACATGGAAGCAACTTAGATGTCCATCAGCAGATGAATGGATAAGAAAGCTGTGGTACATATACACAATGGAGTATTACTCAGCCATTAAAAAGAATACATTTGAATCAGTTCTACTGAGGTGGATGAAACTGGAGCCTATTATACAGAGTGAAGTAAGCCAGAAAGAAAAACACCAATACAGTATACTAATGCATATATATGGAATTTAGAAAGATGGTAACAATAACCCTGTGTACGAGACAGCAAAAGAGACACTGATGTATAGAACAGTCTTATGGACTCTGTGGGAGAGGGAGAGGGCGGGAAGATTTGGGAGAATGGCATTGAAACATGTAAAATATCATGTATGAAACGAGTTGCCAGTCCAGGTTCAATGCACAATACTGGATGCTTGGGGCTGGTGCACTGGGACGACCCAGAGGGATGGAATGGGGAGGGAGGAGGGAGGAGGGTTCAGGATGGGGAACACATGTATACCTGTGGCGGATTCATTTTGATATTTGGCAAAACTAATACAATTATGTAAAGTTTAAAAATAAAATAAAATAAAAAAATAAAACAGCCATCCTAGGTGGGTATGAGATATATCTTAGGGGAATTTCTTGTGGTTTTTATTCACATTTTTTCTAATTACATATGATGTTGGAATCTTTTTATGTCCTTATTGTCTATTTGTATATCTATTTTGCAGATACCTCTATTCAGATCCTTTGCCTATTTAAAGATTAGGTATTTGTCTTTTATAGAGTGGTGAGAGTTCTTTCTATAATCTTTGATACAAGTCTCTTATCAGCTATATAAGTTGCAAATCTGTTCTCCAATTCTGTGGATGTCTTTTCACTCTCTTGATAGTGTCCTTTGACACATAGAATATTTTAATTTTGATGAAGAGCAATTTATTTTTTCTTTCATTGTTCATGCTTTTGGTGTCATACCTAAGAATTCACTGCCAAATCCAGGGTCACACAGATTTACTTCTACATTTCCTTCTAAGAGTTTTATAGGTTAACATTTACATGTATCTTATTTAGGTCTTTGATCCATCTTAAATAAGTTTTAATAGGTATGTGGAAAGTCCAATTTCATTCTTTTACATGTGATTATCCAGCCATCTCAACATCGTTTGTTGAAAAGACTATTCTTACTCCAATGGTCTTGCCAACTTTGTTAAAATCATTTGACAGCAGATACATGGTTTCACTTTTGATCTCAGTTCTGTTCCATTGACCTATATGGCTATTCTTGTGCCAGTAACACACCATCTTGATGACTCTCACTTTATAATAAGTTTTGAAATAGAAAAGTTTTAAAATTTGAAAGTCTCCAACTTCATTTTTGTTTTTCAAAATTGTTTTGGCTACTCTGGGTCCCCTGCAGTCCCGTATTAATTTTAAAATCAGCTTTATCAATTTGTACAATGAAGCTACCTGGGATTCCAGTAGAGATTGCACTGAATCTGAACATCAACTTGGGGAGTAATGTCAACTTAAAAATAGAGACATACAACAATGAACATAGGATGTTTCCCTTTTATTTAGAGCTTCTTTCATTTCTTTCAACAATGTTTTGTAATTTTCAGAGTATAAGGTTTGCATTTCTTTTGCTAAATTTATACCTAAATATTTAGGTCTTTTTGATGCAAATGTAAATGGAATTGTTTTTTCATTTCATTTTCAGATCATGTAATAGAAAAGAATAAATCTGACTCCATATTGGATCTGTTTCTTTTACTTTAATCTTTGTATTCTGTTGCTTTTGCTACAAGTTAATCACTGAAGGGATGTTGCCTATAAGATTAAATTATACACAAAGACCCATCTCTGGGAACCCTGCCTCCTATATAATAAGCATTAAGCTAAAATACTTTTGGTTAGCTCACAGGAAACATCCTGACCAGGCCCATCTGTGAATAACTGCAAGAAGGAAGAAATTAAAACATCCCCTCTAGAGAACGATCAGGGCCAAGAAATGTTTGAGCTTATTCTCTTCTCTTTTAGTATAAGGGAAGCCTGAATTCTGACTTGGGCAAGATGGTTCTCAGGGATACTAGCTCACCATCTTCTTGGTCTGCTGACTTTTCAAAGAAAGTCACTCTTCTTTGCCCCAGCAACTCATCTATCGATTCACTGACCTGTCCAGCAGCAAGCAGTATAAGCTTGGACTCAGTAACAATTTCTCATTGTAATTGTATAGAGATAAAATTGATTTTTGTATACTGATCTTGTATCCTGCAACCTTGATGAACTTGTTTCTAAGTCCCAACAGTTTTCAGTGTATTCCTTAGGACTTTCTTTGTACAAGAACACATGCCCTTTTTACAAAAAATTTCTTAGAGAAATGTAATCATAACAAAAAAGAGACCTGTTAATCTCAATGTAGTATTTTCTAACAATTTTCTGGAGACGGGAGGACAAAATCCTCTGATCCTAAGGCATACACTGCAAAGGAATACAGGGGAGAAAAAAATGTACAATTAGGTTGGAAAAAAAATCAAGTGTAACATTTTGCAATTAGAAATAGATTATTCCAATTTATATGGCCACCTAGTGAACTCCGGTAATTCTTGCCTGGAAAATCCCATGGACGGAGGAGCCTGGTCGGCTGCAGTCCATTGGATCGCAAAGAGTCTGGCAACCCACTCCAGTGTTCTTGCCTGGAGAATCCCAGGGATGGGGGAGCCTGTTGGGCTGCCGTCTATGGGGTCCCACAGAGTCAGACACCACTGAAGCGACTTAGCAGCAGCAGCAGCAGTGAACATACTGAAGAGAATTAAAAATCAGCTTCACAATAAAGTTAAAAGTCAAAACTCAAATTAATAAAAGACAATCTGGAAATTCTCTAAAAGAATATATAACATGAGATTTTATTTGCTCCATTAGGCAAAACTTTAACAAAATGTCCAGCTCAGAAGACCAATGCAATGGAGTTTCTCTGCAAGTAACAAATCCATTCATAACCAGCACAAAACATTCTTCATTCGATAGATCTTATATTCCCAAAGTGCTTTGTTCTCTGTTCCTTGTTATTTCTCAGCGGTTTCTGAATGTACTATAATTTATCCTCATGTTTTCCACTTACAGTGTTTGATGACTTGTAATAAAAGAGCTAAAATGATACTATGTTAGACTATGAGACCATATATCACCACTGCCTGGACTGAACCGTTTCACATAAAAACATAGGTTTTAGCCATACTCACAATGAAGAACAAGGCCCTACTGTAAAAAGAAAACCTAGCCATGGAAAATCCCATGGACGGAGGAGCCTGGTAGGCTGCAGTCCATGGGGTCGCGAAGAGTCTGACACGACTGAGCGACTTCACTTTCACTTTTCACTTTCATGCATTGGAGAAGGAAATGGCAACCCACTCCAGTGTTCTTGCCTGGAGAATCCCAGGGACGGGGGAGCCTGGTGGGCTGCAGTCCATGGGGTCACTGAGGGTTGGACACGACTGAGAGACTTCACTTTTACTTTTCACTTTCATGCATTGGAGGAGGAAATGGCAACCCACTCCAGTGTTCTTGCCTGGAGAATCCCAGGGACGGGGGAGCCTGGTGGGCTGCCGTCCATTGGGTAGCACAGAATCAAACACGACTGAAGAGACTTAGCAGCAGCAGTAGCAGCCATGGACAGAGGTGCTTTCAGTGCTGCCCCCTCATGGCAGATGCGGAGAGAGAACACAGAAAGGTATTGGCTTCTGAGGAGGCTCCGTGGCAAAGAATTTGCCTGCCATTGCAGGAGATGCAAGAGAACCGTGTTCGACCCCTAGGTTGGAAGATCCCCTGGAGTGGGAGATAACAACCCGCTCCAGGAGTCAGAGGATAAGATGGCTGGATGGCATCACAGGTGAAATGGACGTGAACGTAGGCAAACTTCGGGAGATGGTGGCGGACAGAGAGGCCTGGCTGCTGCAGTCCATGGGGTCGCGAAGAGTCCCACAGGCTGGGCGACTGAACAACAACAACCTTAATTATTGCCTCATGGGACACAGTCCATGGGATCTCAGAGAGTCGGGCAGGACCGATCACGCACAAAGCACAGCTGGAGAAACCAAACTTCTTTCAACTCTAACTGGGAAATGTCTTAAAAGGCTGACCAGTATGCTGCAATATAAGTAGGACCTTTTATCTATCAAAAAGACATTGAGGGTTAAAAAAGTAAGATTTATTCCATGACTAGATAGTTCTTAATGTCCTTGAAGAATTTTGTGGTCCTGTTGATGTGTAGACATATACCAGTCATTTATTTTCATCAGAAGAGGATGTTGGAATTAAGGTATCACAAACACTTATTGCAACTATTCCTTCCTTAACCTCTATGGTCTAAAGGAAAACATTTTCTCATTCAAGACTACTGAGGAGCTTTATAAAATATTTACTTGAGAATTACACTAACATCTAATGAGGGCAATAATGTTCTGACTGTAAACATATTATTTCCTAAAACATCGATAGTCTGAGAAAATATAATATTAATCCATAAATCTGTTCCCAATTTATTATCTGAATTAATTATATATTCAGATAATTTCAGCAAACCAGTGTTATTAAACTATGAAAAACATTCATTTGCAGTAAATGTATCTAAATGTGATTTTTAATCACTGAGGAAATAAGAAACATATTTAAGAAAAATTATTCCTATTTGCAAAATGTAAAAATGAAATACTTGAAATGATAATTATTTTTATCAATTTGTTCACATTGAAATTAGACTGACCACTTTCTTGCTTTCAGTTTGTTCATTGTTAGAATGTTCAACTGCTTTGATCAGGAATCAGGGGATTTATTAAAATCCCAGGGGAAAATACCCTATGAATAATTAGCTCCTCCTTATGGTAAATTTGATAAACATTTTCTTTTGCAAAAATGTTCTAATTCTGGGCTAACACCAAATGCTTCTTTGAGAGATGAATATTTTTATTGTATTGTGGCCTCTACTATTTTTAATAATTATAGTTAGGAATGAATATAAGTTGCTGGGTAATACTTATGGTTGTAGTGGAAACACCAAACTATAATCATATAATTTCACATTTCAAACAAATTTCAATACTTACCCCATTCATCACACATCTACCACCTACAAAGTACTTAGTAGCACTTAATTTTATTATTTACTTATGTTTAATTTTTTTAGATGATGGAGATTTTTCACAAATTGAGATAAAACTGACAAAACTGTGTAAGTCTAAGGTTCATAGCACGTTGACTTGATACATTTATATAGTACAATATGATTACCACTGGAATGTTAGCTAAAACACCTATCACCCCACATAATTAACATTTCTTTTTGGTGGTAAGGACATTTACAATCTAGTCTCTTAGGAGCCTTGAAGTATTAAGATGTAATACAGTACTGTTGACTATAACTGTAATTCTATGCAGTAGAACGCCAGGATTTATTTCTCTCCTAACTTCAAGTGTGGGTCTTTTGACCACCTCTTCAATTAACCCACTCCATGGTCCCTAGAAACCACCATTTTACTTTCTGCTTCTATGAGTTCAACTTTTTCAAATTATACATGTAATTGATATCATACAATATTTGTCTTTTTCTGACTCATCTCACTTAGCATAATGCCCTCAAGGTCCATCTATGTTGTTGCAAATGGCAAGATTTCCTCCTGTCTCATGGCTGAGTAATACTCATATTCATATATACCTAGACAGCATATTCAAAAGCAGAGACATAACTGCCAACAAAGATCCGTAGAGTCAAAGCTATTGTTTCTCCAGTAGTCATATAAGAGCTGGACCATAAAGAAGGCTGAGCACCAAAGAATTGATGTTTCTTAATTGCAGTGCTGGAGAAGACTCTTGAAAGTCTCTTGGACTGCAAGATCAAACCAGTCAACCTTAGAGGAAGTCAGTCCTGAATATTCACTGGAAGGACTGAAGCTGAAGCTGAAGTTCTAATACTTCGGCTACATGATGCAAAGAGCCAGATCATTGGAAAAGATTCTGATGGTGAGAAAGATTGAAGGCAAAAGAGAAGGGAGTGGTAAAGGATGAGATGGTTAGATAGCATCACCAACTGAATGGATATGAATTGGAGCAAACTCCAGGAGATAGTGAAGGTCAGAGGAGCCTAGTATGCCATAGTCTATGGGGCTGTAAAGAGTTGGACACAACTTAGTGATTGAACAATGACAACAACAACAATATATATACATATATATGTACACACACATGTACATGTGTATATATATATGAAGTAGATCACAACTTCTTATCCATTCATCTGTTGCCATATACTTTTGTTTCCATGACTTGGCTATTGTGAATAATGCTGAAATAAACATGGGGTACATATATCTTTTCAATATGCTGTTGTCATTTCCTTTGAATATATAAGCTGAAATGGGATTGCTGGATCATATGGTAATTCTATTTAATTTTTTGAAGACTCTCCATACTGTCTACCAAAGTGGCTGAATCAGTTTACATTCCCATCAACAGTGCATGAGGTTTCCCTTTTGTCTACAGCTTTATCAACACTATTTCTTATCTTTTTGATAATAGCAATTCTAACAGGTGATAGGTCATTGTGGTTTTTATTTGCATTTCTCTGATTATTAGTGATATTGAGCATCTTTTCATGTACCTCTTGGCCATTTGGATGTCTTCTTTGGAAAAATGTCTATTCAGTTCCATTACCCATTTTAAATTGGACTGTTTGTTATTTGATGTTGAGTTGTATGAGTTATTTATGTATTTTTAATGCTAACCCTTTATCAAATATGGTTTGAAAATATTTCTTCCATTATGTAGGTTGTGCTTTCATTTTGTTGATTTTCTCTTTTTGCATGGAAGCTTTATAGTTTGATGTGGTCCCACTTGTTGATTTTTTTATTTTGTTGTTTGTGCTTGTGGTGTCATACCCCAAAATTTGTTGCCAAGACCAACATTTCCCATGTTTTCTTCTAGGAGTTTTATGGATTCAAGACATATTTACATCTCTAATCCACTTTGAGTTCATTTTTGTAAGTGGTATAAGATAGGAATCCAATTTCATTTTTCTACTTGTAGTTATCCAGTCTTCCCATTTATTGAAGAAACTACTCTTTAACCATTGAGTGTTCTTGGCCCCTTGGCAGGTATTAGTTGACTGTACATATTGGGATTTATTTCTGGTATCTCTACTCTGCTTCATTGGTCTATGTGTTTATCTTTATACCAGTGCCATACTGTTTTGGTTAATATCAGTTTATAGTATGGTTTGATATCAGGAAGTGTGATTCCTCCAGTTTTGTTCTGTCTCAGTATAATAATGACTATCTGGGCCTTATAGGTTCACACACATTTTATGGTTTTTCTGTGAGAAATTCCATTGGCATTTTGATAGAGACTGCATTGAATCTATAAGTGACTTGAGTAACATGCACATTTTAAGAATATTAATTCTTCTGATCCATGAACATAGGCTATCTTTCCATTTGTTGGTGTCTTCTTCAATTTATTTCATCAAACTCTTGTGGTTTCCACTGTATAGGTTTTTACTGCCTTGGTTAATTTATTCTTAAGTCTTTTATTGTTTAGGATACTATTGTGAGTGAGATTGTTTTATTTCTTTTTCAGATATTTTGTTGTTAGTGTACATAAATACAACTACATTCTGCATGCTGATTTCATATCTTGCAACTTTACTGAATTTGTTGGTTAGTTCCAACATTTTAAAGAGTTTGCATTAACTCTTAGAACATCATCATCTTTACTCATGAAGTTGCACTGCTGAGATAACACTGTGAAAGGTAAAGGTTTTTCCTTTTGAGTATAGACTCAATCTTCAAATGACAAATAACCATGGGGTGCCATGAAGTCCACAGGAAGGGTCTGTTGGGCACAGCTGGATACAAAATTTCTTTGCCTTAAAGGTCCCTCCTATCTCTTCTGTGCTTCAGATTATTATGTCACTGGATATTATTAATTACACATGGCTGATTTTTGTCATAACTCTGTACATGAAACTCTAGCAGTTTTATGGATTCAAGCCTATGTTTGCGTCTTTAATCCACTTTGAATTAATTTTCGTGAGTGGTACAAGATAGGAATCCAATATCGTTTTATCCAGTCTTCCTTAATACTGAAGAGACTATTTAACCATTGAGTGTTCTTGGCCCCTTGTCAAGTATTAGTTGACCGTTCAGTTCAGTTCAGTCACTCAGTCATGTCCGACTCTTTGCGACCCCATGAACTGCAGCACACCAGGCCTCCCTGTCCATCACCAACTCCCGGAGTTTACTCAAACTCATGTCCATTGAGTCGGTGATGCCATCCAGCCATCTCATCCTCTGTCGTCCCCTTCTCCTCCTGCCCTCAGTCCCTCCCAGCATCAGAATCTTTTCCAATGTATCAACTCTTCGCATGAGGTGGCCAAAGTACTGGAGTTTCAGCTTTAGCATCAGTCCTTCCAAAGAACACCCAGGGCTGATCTCCTTTATAATGGACTGGTTGGATCTCCTTGCAGTCCAAGGGACTCTCAAGAGTCTTGACTGTACATAAGGGGATTTATTTATGGGATTTCTACTCTGTTTCACCCCAAAGATCTGAACACTGCTGCCACAGCAGCTGTAGCCAAGTAGGAGGTGTGTACTCTCTGCTCCGTAATGGGCCTTTTCAGGTTGACAGTGTCAGTTACCAAGAGACCTCATTCATGTAGCTCCAAAGTAGATTCAAAGCAAACCTCAAAAAGTTTTATGATAATTAAGTTTTTGTTTCAGCTTCCAGGAAGGTCAAGGGGGAAACCTTGGGAATTTGACAGATTTTAGAAAGGCAAATGGTACAAAAAACACGACAATTTCTTATACAGAGGCTTTCCATGACAGCATTGTCTTGAACTTATTTCAAAAGTAAAGAAAAAAATCTAAAAGCCTCAACTCATGACTGATTTGAGAATTTTTACCTGTGTGTGTATGGCCACATTTAAGGGTTAAAGAAAACCTGAATATAATTAGCATCTTCTATTAATGACTGATATTTCCTGAGTGTATCATACTAAAGGAATACATGTATTATCTTCTTATTATCTTACTAAATCTTCCCAATAATCCAATGAGGCAGCAACTACTACTCCTTGTATATTATAGAAGGAACTGAGGTTCAAAGATTAAGTGAATTGCTCCAAACCACAGTCAATAAATGACAGATCTAAGACTGAAATCTGATCTGTGTCTCCAAAGACAGTGCCCTCAAGCATTATGCTCTAATTCTCCTCTGCTAAGGCCTCTGCCTTCCTTTTGCTCACCTCTTCTTATATTTTACACCATTTTATGTCTCAATGTGCCATCACATGATTTCATCTTTATCTGGTGGGAGGGATGGAATGCAAGTCTGTCCATTCATCCTTCTGTCTGTCCATCCCTTCCTCTCTCCCTCCTTTCCTCTCTCCCTCCTTTCCTTCTCTATTAACAAAGTTTTACTAAAGCTATGTTCTGAGTGCTGGGTCTCCAAAGCTCCCAAAATCCATAAAGGGAGGATCTACATTTTTCTATTGTGATATTCCCCATGCTTGCCAAGACTACAGGTATAAATTAAAGAGTGAATACATGAATAATACTTAGAACAAAATCGTTCTCTCTAGGAAACTCATGTGCTTGAGGCTACAGCAAAGAATCTGGACCTTCTAGCAAATGCTGCTGAGAATAAACAAGTTATAATGAATGAATGATATATGTTGATTCATTTTGAGGAACAGTCTATAAAGCAGCTAAAGACACCCACTACTTCATTGCATATTTAATCCTCTTCCCTTTCTTTGCACAACTGGGCAGACTCGAGTGGAAAAACTTAAAATGCAAGGTTTTATTATGTGTGCTGAGAGTACCATGTATATTTTATGAGATAGTTCATTTGTTTGTAGCTTAAAATATTTCAAATATATTTTTGATTTTGATAAGGGGATTTTTTTCACCTTAGTTTCTCTGTCATCAGCTACAAGTGACACTTGTCCTTTAAAAAGATGTGATTGTGTGGTGTTACTTAAGGATCTCCTGTTTCTCCACCTTAGACATGCAACAATAATCTCATTATTTAGAAATGAGATTAGTTTGGGTAGAATATTCAAAATATATTCAGATGTTTCTAGAATTGAAAGAAAAGTCTGAGATACTGCTGTTGCTCTATTCGTACACATACAGGCTATTCATAAAGATGATCAGAAACTCTGTTTATCTTCACTGCTTATAAATAACGGTGACTGCTTTCCAGGGTAAATGGAAAAATCACTGTGACTAAAATAAACAAAAATCCTAAACATGGTCCTCTCTATTTAAGATCTATCTATGCTTTTGCTTATTGCAAAAGGCAATCATTTGAAACAACAACAAAAATCCAGAGGAGCCCAAAATAACAATAGCGACAATAAAAGAGGCAGAGTCATTTTTTTTTTCTGTCCCTAGTAACACTCTCATGGGAATAGTTTTATTTGAGACTGTCATGTACAAGTTGTTAAATCAAACTTCCTGCAAGTGTGAGTTTTGAGACATCTGAGAAATTTTACAATCTTTTAGCTACTTAATAGTGTACAAAGCAGACCTATTCTTAGTTTATATAAACTAAACAAACTCTCAGCTGCACATGCATCTTTGCAGGACTTTTTGGAAATAACAGACCATTATTCTTTTCCATGACTATTGATAATCATTGTCCTTGCCAATCATAAGGATATACAAATACCTGGTATGACTAGTGACTATTCATATAAAATAATTGATGGAAGAGAATTGAGAATTCACAAATAAACCCTTAAATTTATGAATGATTTGTTTCTGACAAGGATCCCTTGGTTATTGAACGAGGAAAGAATAACTGTTTTCAACAAATAGTGCTGGGACATCTGCACATCCACATGCAAAATGCAGAGACAAAGTTGGGTCACATATACAATTAATTCAAACTGGAGAATATATGTAAGAGCTAAAACTATAAAATTCTTGCAAGAAAACAGGAGTAAATCTTTATGATCTTGCAACAGGTGATAGTTTTTAAAAATATGACACCAAAAACACAAATGATAAGAGAAAGCAATGGATAATTTAAAATCACAAAAATTAAAAACTGTTTCATTAGGTTAATGCAAATAAAAACCACAATACAGGATTTCCCTAGTGGTCTGGTGGTTAGGACTCTGTGCTTTCACTGTCAAGGGAGTGGGTTCAACTACTAGTTGGGGAAGTAAGAACCCACAAACCACACAGTGGGGCCAAAAACAAACAAACAAAAAATCACAATGAGATACTACTTTATACCCACTAGGATGGCCAGAATAAAGACAGACAGATGATATTAAGTGCTGATAAGGATGTGGACAAATTCAGAAAGCTCATACATTACTGGTAAATGGTGCAGACAGTCTTTTTGGGAAACCATTTGGTAGTTCCTCAAAAAGTTAAACCCTAAATTAAGATATGATCCAGCAGTTCCAGTCCTAAGTTTGTATCTCGGAAAAATGAAAGCATGTGTTCACACAAAAACTTGTATTCAAATGTTCATTATCTTTAATAGCTGAAAGGTGGAAAAACACAAATGTCAATCAACTGATGAATGGATAAATAAAATGTGGTCTATCCATACAAGGAATATTATTCAACTATAAAGAAGAAAGAAGGTCTGATATATGAATGAATCTTTAAAAATTATTCTAAATGAAAGAAGCCAGTCACAAAGGGCCAAATGTTGAATGATTTCATTTGTATGAAATATCCAGAATAAGTAATTCATCACTTACTCCTTGGAAGGAAAGTTATGACCAACCTAGATAGCATATTAAAAAGCAGAGACATTACTTTGCCAACAAAGGTCCTTCTAGTCAAGGCTATAGTTTTTCCCGTGGTCATGTATGGATGTGAGAGTTGGACTGTGAAGAAAGCTGAGTGCCGAAGAACTGATGCTTTTGAACTGTGGTGTTGGAGAAGACCCTTGAGAGTCCCTTGGACTGCAAGGAGATCCAACCAGTCCATTATAAAGGAGATCAGTCCTGGGTGTTCATTGGAAGGACTGATGCAGAAGCTGAAACTCCAATATTTTGGCCACTTCATATGAAGAGTTGACTCATTGGAAAAGACTCTGATGCTGGGAGGGATTAGGGGCAGGAGGAGAAGGGGACAACAGAAGATGAGATGGCTGGATGGCATCACCGACTCGATGGACATGAGTTTGAGTAAACTCTGGGAGTTGGTGATGGACAGGGAGGCCTGGCATGCTGCGATTCATGGGGTCACAAAGAGTAGGACATGACTGAGCAACTGAACTGAACTAACTCATAGAAATAAAAAGTGGATTAAGATTAGATCAGTCCTAAAGGAAATCAACAGTGAATATTCACTAGACGGACTGATGGTGAAGCTAAAGCTCCAGTACTTTGGTGACCTGATGTGAAGAGCTGACTCATTGGAAAATACCCTGATGCTGGGAAAGATTGAGGGCAGGCAGAGAAGGGGACAATAGAGCATGGGATGGTTGGATGGCATCACTGACTCAATGGACAAAAGTTTCAGCCAACTCAGGAAGATAATGATAGACAGAGAAGCCTGGAGTGCTGCAGTCCATTGGGTCACAAAGAGTCGGACTTAGAGACTAAACAACAAAAGGGAATGGGGAGAGAGGAGAATGAGAGGTAACTGCTAATGTGTATGGGGTTTCTTTAGGAGTGATGAAAACGTTCTAAAATTAGATTGTGGTATTGATGGCGTGTGTGAGTATGCTAAAGACCACTGGATTGCAAACTTTAAAACGATGGATTATGAGTAAATCTGTTATTAAAAATCAAATCAGATGGAGACACACTTATTGAACAGTTGCTTTATTAGCTGTCTTTTCTAAATATATTGGGAGCTCCAAGTTTGAGTTCTACTGCATCCCCCTAGTTCTACATGCACCTAGCTGAGAGAGTAGAAATAAAAATTTTGTCACCCAGGGACTTTTTTAACAGCCAACTTGAAAGCATCTAAGAATGTCAGCTAGGCAAGGAATTAGGAAGTCGATCCACCTATCTATTCCAATTGAAAAAGTGATTTATATGTATATTCCAGCCAAAAGAGATAAAGACAAATCAATACAATAAGAAGAAAGTTGGGGCAAAAATGACAGGAATCTTCCTTATCTGATTTAAATTAAAAGTTAGAAATCCAATTATGGACTATGTTTTCTTGTGAGTTCTTTGGTTTGGGGTAAGGTTGTCCTTAAACTTCTTCCTTAGTTATTGCACTTAGGATTTTTATCCCAGTCATAGGACTAGATCTTTTAGTATTATTTTTTAACTCTATGCCTTAGATGAAATCTCTTGCCATGTTTGATGACTGACTAAATTAATTACTGATACTGTTCTATTCCAACACTACTAAAATTTTTTACATGATTGGGACACTGTGCTAACAGAATGATTAAATAAAAGTATTTTCACTTTCCACAAATAGAAGTCTGCATAATAAAGAATTTTATTGGAAAGACTTAATATTATTTGCTGCCAACCTCTCTATATAATCTTCCACTTTCCCACTTGTGAATATCTTTTAATTATGTTTCAATTGATACATATGGTATAAACTCATCTATGTAAAAATAATATATGTAGAGAAAAGACCTTAAAGAAACATTCCAAAGTTTTTACAATGGTTATGCCATCTATAGTTTAAAAAAGTCCCTGCAGATTTTTATTTTATCCTTCTATCCTTTTCTGTATTTCTAAATTAACCATAATAACCATATATTTATTTAAAAAATAATACCTCAAAATCTGCCATTGATATAAGTACTCAGATAACAAAATTCCTAAAAAAAAGTTGAATAAAATATTTTAAAATCTTTTTTAATTAGTTCAGTTCAGTTCAGTTGCTCAGTTGTGTCCAGCTGTTTGTGACCTCACGGACTGCAGCATGCCGGGCTTCCCTGTCCATCACCAACTCCCGGAGCTTGCTCAAACTCATGTCCATCAAGTTGGTGATGCCATCCAACCATCTCATTCTCTGTTGTCCTCTACTCCTCCTGCCTTCAATCTTTCCCAACATCAGGGTCTTTTCCAATGAGTCAGTTCTTCACATCAGGTGGCCAAACTATTGGAGTTTCAGGTTAACAAAAAAGTAAGGGCAGTGCTCAGAGTTTGAAAATGAAGCCAGAGTACAAATCGAGCATGATGAGTGGGCACGGAAGACAGCTGCTACTCTAAGAGTAACTGCTGGTCCCTTCACTTAGAGCCTTGGATTTCAGCATCCATGTGGAGGGACAGAAAGTACAGCCTTGAGGATGAGCAAGGAAGAGGAACCCCACGGCTATTACCTTCATGAAAAGAGTAAACTAGAAAAAGAAAATATACTCAGTGCAGGGAAAGTATAAGAAAACCTGTCTGTTCTGTCTTTGACTCTGGATCATGGAAAAAGGAAGAGAGTTCCAGAAAAACATCTATTTCTGCTTTAGTGACTATGCCATAGCCTTTGACTGTGTGGATCACAATAAACTGTGGAAAATTCTGAAAGAGATGGGAACACCAGACCACCTGACCTGCCTCTTGAGAAACCTATATGCAGATCAAGAAGCAACAGTTAGAACTGGACATGGAATACTGGACTGGTTCCAAATAGGAAAAAGAGTACATCAAGGGTGTATATTGTCACCCTGTTTATTTAACTTCTATGCAGAGTACATCATGAGAAACACTGGGCTGGAAGATGCACAAGCTGGAATCAAGATTGCGGGGAGAAATATCAATAACCTCAGATATGCAGATGACACCACCCTTATGGCAGAAAAGTGAAGAGGAACTGAAAAGCCTCTTGATGAAAGTGAAAGAGGAGAGTAAAAAAGTTGGCTTAAAGCTCAGCATTCAGAAAACTAAGATCATGGCATCTGGTCCCATCACTTCATGGGAAATAGATGGGGAAACAGTGGAAACAATGTCAGACTTTATTTTTGTGGGCTCCAAAATCACTGCAGATGGTGATTGCAGCCATGAAATTAAAAGACGCTTAGTCCTTGGAAGGAAAGTTATGACCAACCTAGATAGCATATTCAAAAGCAGAGACATTACTTTGCCAACAAAGGTCCATCTAGTCAAGGCTATGGTTTTTCCAGTGGTCATGTATGGATGTGAGAGTTGGACTGTGAAGAAAGCTGAGTGCCAAAGAACTGATGCTTTTGAACTGTGGTGTTGGAGAAGACTCTTGAGAGTCCCTTGGACTGCAAGCAGATCCAACCAGTCCATTCTATAGGAGATCAGTCTTGGGTGTTCATTGGAAGCACTGATGCTCAAGTTGAAACTCCAATACTTTGGTCACCTCATGTGAAGACTTGACTCAATGGAAAAGACTCTGGTGCTGGGAGGGATTGGGGGCAGGAGGAGAAGGGGACGACAGAGGATGAGATGGCTGGATGGCATCACCGGCTTGATGGACGTGAGTCTGAGTGAACTCCAGGAGTTGGTGATGGACAGGGAGGCCTGGAGTGCTGCGATTCATGGGGTTGCAAAGAGTCGGACACGACTGAGCAACTGAACTGAACTGAAGAGGGTAAACAATCTTTCTTAAGAATTCATAAAAAGCGCATAGATTTGCAGCTTTACATTCACACCACTGACATGTGCAGAATGTCAGACTTACTACAAAGTAGTATTTCTTAGTTGGTATGGCCCCCAGGAGCTTGGCAGAAGCAAATGAAAGCTTTCTTTGGAGGAATATGCTTTAACTTAGGTCACTAAGAATTTCCACAAATACAATCCAGATGAACGTGGAGTCACAATAAACATCCACACCCACACAACCACAAACAAAACACATAAATAAATGTTTCCTTGAATGAAATCAGCACAAAATGAAAAATCATACTTAGACTCCCAAAGATTTAAGATAGTGGACGTATCAGATGTGGAAATAAAAATGTATGTAAGGAAGAAGACACTATGAAGAAAGACCAGGATAATGTGGGGGAAAAAATAATCTAGAAATGTTGAATAAAATGATTAAAATAAAATGTGTGGGGGAAAACACTTGATGAATGAGTTAACAGATTAGACATAGCTGGGTAGAAAATAAACAAACTAGAAAATCAGAAAAAAATTAGAATGCAGCATAGGCAAATAAAGCATTACAAAGAGATAGAATGAAGGAGAGATCCTATAAACAGATAATGGTTTAGATTGCCTAAAAAGTAGTGAAAAGTCTGATGGCAAACAGCTCAATATCAAAATGAGAGGGAGAAAACATAGGAATTAGGCCTTCAGAATACTGAGAGAGAAAATAACTAGTGATTTTGAATTGTATTCTGTTTCCAGAATGTAAGCAAAGATATTTTCAGAAAAACTAAAACACTGTTTACTACCAACAGAACCTCATCAGCATAACTTCTAAAAAATTTATTTTAGGAAGAAGGATAATGGAAATCTAACTTGCAAGAAGAAATGATGAGTGAAAAAATGGTAATATGTAGATAAATTTAAATAGACATTGATTATCTGAAACAATGACATTAATAATGCTAATATCCAATTTGTTTGGCTTAAAGAAGAGAAACTACTTCAATATAATAGTAAGACTACTATTCAGGTTGCTCAGAGTTAGTGTTCCAATGTCTTGGAATTATCTGGAATGAGGGTAAAAATAACTTATTATTTTGGTAAGTATTCTTAAAATTTCAAGAATAACATTGAAAGAATAGAAATTGAGTATAAATTCCAAGCCAGCATAAGTTAAAAATGGAATAAGAAAGACAACCTCCTCTCCCTCCCACACAAAATCCTCCACCCATCCAGAGGAAGGGGGAAAAAGAGAAGAAAAAAAAGTATAGAAAAAGAGATAAATAAGCCAATGTTTAAGTGAAGTTAAAAAAAAAAAAACCTCCAGTATATCAGTAATATATATATATATATATATAAAATCACAATAAATGTAAATGAACTAAATTTAGCTCCTAAAGGAAAATAATTATAAATTTAGATTAAAAATTAATTCCAGCTATATGCTATTCATACAGGATACACAGTATTACCCTTAATATCACATGAGAGTGACCTCTGGTCTGGGCCCTATGCCTCAACATCTTGCAACTCAAAATGTGGTTCTTGGGCCAGTAGCTGCATGGAGTGCTTGTTAGAAATGCAGATTCTCAGGCCCATACTCAGACCTTAAGATTGAAATCTGCATTTTAATAAGATTCTCAGGTGATTCATATATATACATTAATGTCTGAGAAGCACTGATTAAAGAGCACAGCAAGTAACAGACCATGCACAAACTGTATCCGAGTCCACCTGGACTCCTCTCTCACTGTCACAGCAACGTCCATAATTGTAAACATCCACTCTTATATCTAACATCGTTCAGTCCCCAGAAAAAGTGTTTCTCCATATTTCTTGTGCTCTACCCTTGAAACAAAAGGTCACTGTGTTCAAGTGTCATGAAGATACATGAGTTGTACTGCTGCTGAGGTGGAGCTTATCACTGCTGCAGTGTGTGTGGTCTGGAGGGCAGGGAGAAGGAAGCAGACTGAAAATTTTAAATTGAGATAAAATAGAACATATGAAAAAGAGCCTCAAGGAGGGAAAAAAACTGAAAAAATAAAGAGAAAGTCTTTAAAGAAGTAGTCTGCTTATATTTTTATAAAAAAAAATTGGAGATAATGCAAGTGGACAGACTTTTGTCAAGCATTACCCACATAAAACTCACAAGTATGATAGTACAACTTTTTCACTTAATTATTGATCAAACAATAAAATGTACAAGCTATGGATTCTGATCAAATCCATAACGTACCATCCATGTGGTACATCACATGAAATTTCTGAAACTTGAAAATCTTTTCTAAATTAAGATGTAATAATTACTCATTAAAGCAATTAGGATGCATATGGGCCTCCACTTACACTGTCTCGGGCCCTGCAAATATTAGGGACAGGCCTGGCTGCATATAAAACATAAGAACACTAAAGACTGAAAGTTATTGGATGGATGTAGTAGGCAAAAAGATACAAAAGGGAAACATTAACCAAAATAAATCTTAATGATTATGAGCAAAATGGAAACAAAACAAACTTTAAATCATACACACTTATTGAAAAAACACATAACATGTTTACATTTAAATTAAAAATGCAATGCAAAAAATTGACAAAAGCAAACCAAAATTACATCATTACTTACCTTAAAGTGGTAAAATTACGGGAACATTTCCTTATTTTTCAAATAGCTTGCATCATTTTTTAACAAGTATAACTAGTGCCATTAATGACTTCTCCTTTTTATTTTTATTTTTTATTTTTGCAGGGAGGTGGGAACAGCTAGGGACAAAGTGATCTTCCAGGTGTGAAGATCACTATAATAGGAGCTGGAGACTCAGGTATTATCATGGGGATGAGAAAGGAGGGGAAAATAAAAAGAGGTACTTCAAAAAATCAGTAACAATGCCAATATTCACTGTAGTATTTTTCCCAATGGCCAAAAGGTGGAAATAACCCACGTGTCAATTAAAAGATGAGTGGATAAACAAATTGTAGCTTAGCCATAAAATGGATATTATTCAGCAACAAAAGGGAACCAAGTTCTGATCCATGCTAAAACATGGAAAAAAAGATTATGCCAAGTGAAATGTCAGACATAAAATGAGGAATACTGATTGAACTCCACTTTATGAAATATGTAAAATAAGCAAATTCATAGTGACAGACAGAAAGTAGAATGGAGATTACCAGGGCCTGGAGGGAGGGAAGAATGGGGAGTTATTGCATAATGGTTACTGAGTCTGTTTGGGGTAATGAGAAATTTTGAAAATAGTGATGATGATCAACATTACTGTGGAATACTTAAAATGCCACTGAATTGTAGACTTAAAAATGGTTAAAATGCCAAATTTTATGTTATACATAAGTCACCACAATAAAAACATTTTAAAAAGCGGATTAGACAGATACAGAGAACAAACTAGTGTTACCGGTGGGGAGTGGATAGGGCAAGAGGCAAGAAGAGGTAGGCGAGTAAGAGACCCAAACTATTATGTATAAAATAAGCTATAAGGATATATTGTACAACACAGGGGATATAGCCAATATCTTATCAAATCAGATCAGTTGCTCAGTCGTGTCCGACTCTTTGTGACCCCATGAATCGCAGCATGCCAGGCCTCCCTGTCCATCACCAGCTCCTGGAGTTCACTCAGACTCATGTCCATCGAGTCAGTGATGCCATCCAGCCATCTCATCCTCTGTCATCCCCTTCTCCTGCCCCCAATCCCATTCAGCATCAGAGTCTTCTTCAGTGAGTCAACTCTTCGCATGAGGTGGCTAAAGTACTGGAGTTTCAGCTTTAGCATCATTCCTTCCAAAGAAATCCCAGGGCTGATCTCCTTCAGAATGGACTGGTTGGATCTCCTTGCAGTCCAAGGGACTCTCAAGAGTCTTCTCCAACACCACAGTTCAAAAGCATCAATTCTTTGGCGCTCAGCCTTCTTCACAGTCCAACTCTCACATCCATACATGACCACAGGAAAGACCATAGCCTTGACTAGATGAACCTTTGATGGCAAAGTAATGTCTCTGCTTTTGAATATGCTATCTAGGTTGGTCATAAATTTCCTTCCAAGGAAGTATTATAATAAATACAATATTTATAAAATAAACATTCTATTTATCTATAATAAATATAGTATAACCTTTAAAAACTGTGACTCACTATATGGTACACCTATAACATATAATATTGTACAGCAACTACACTTCAATAAAAAAAAATTAAGTGGGTGTCTTGTAGACAACTACAAAACAACAAAAGTGGGTCAGAAAATTTTAGTGATGCTTCAATCTAAAGGATAAAGGAAAGAGTTCAGGCACCAAAGGAATGATTTCATAAAGAGCTTACTGGCAAAGATCTTATGTTCTCCGATTCATCCCTTTACTTGGAAGCCACCAAACCAAGATGTATAAAATACATCCCCTGCCAGTTGGCTGTCATGGAAAAGGCAGGCCCTGATGTCTTTACTGACAGAATTATTCTACCCATGGACTAAAAGAATAATGAGGAGTTACGAAATTATGCCAAAGTCAAGAAATAACATTTAGCACGTATTTTAAAAATGTGAAAAAGAGTAGCTCAAAGACATTGAGTACTAAAAAAAAAAGTCAAGAAGAATAGTCATAGAATTAAATGGTTAGCTTAAAATAAGATAAAGGAATTAAAATGTTTTATAAAACTAGAAGACAAAAAAGAAATACAGAAAACTTTGCTAATTAAGAAGGTGATATAATTATTTGTGCTGTAAATTTTCTTTTTAAGAAAGACAGTTATGTCAGATTAAACTTGTAATGTATATGGACAAGCAATTCAAACCGTAATATATACAGACAGGGAATTAAATACTGAGTGGAAGACCAGAAAATAAAGGCTAAAATGAGATGAAAATCTGGAAAGGGAACACTCACTGACTACAAAGATGATGATCATCTCTGAGTCCTGGAAGCTCAAAAGAGTTTGCCACCAGCTATGCCCCCCAAATAGCAACTGATGGATTGAAGGGAATTCAGAAAGAAAGTGACCAGAAGAATTAAGGGACTGTTGTGAATGATGCATTAAACTGAAAAATCCTGGAACACATTTTGTAACTGAGCAAACAGGCAGGGGATGAAAGCATCACCACAAGTAAAAAGTGGTGGAGAATTGTAAACAAGGAAAGAAAAATGTGTTTAGGGAATTCTCTGGTGGCCCAGTTTCTGTGAAAGGCCATACTTTCACTGCCAAGGGCATGGGTTTAAATACATAGTCAGGGAGTCAGCGAACTAAGATCCCACAAGCTCCGCCAAAAAAAAAAAAAGTGTTTATACCCTAGGAAGGGGCTTCCCTGGTGGCTCAGAGGGTAAAGCGTCTGCCTACGATGTGGGAGACCCAGGTTCTATCCCTGGGTCGGGAAGATCCCCTGGAGAAGGCAATGGCAACCCACTCCAGTATTCTTGCTTGGAAAACCCCATGGACTGAGAAGACTGGTAGGCTACAGTCCATGGGGTCGCAAAGAGTCGGACACAACTGGGCGACTTTACTTCACTAAGGGATGTACGTACATATCTTCAGGATTAATAAGTGGAGAACTTAGCACAAATATCAAGACATATTTACTAATTATTCCAACTCTAATTGGAATATATTAGGATTTTCACCCACTCCAGTGATCTTGCCTGGAGAATCCCAGGGACGGGGGAGCCTGGTAGGCTACCATTTATGGGGTCACACAGAGTCGGACGCGACTGAAGCGACTTAGCAGCAGCAGCAAGCTATTAAAAGAAATATTTTTAGCTAGGATCTAACGTATAGCTCATGTCCTTTACTATACCACCAATCATATCATATTGTAAAACTATATACATATAGACCCATATAGGTTTCCCTGGTCACTCAGCTGGTAAAGAATCCGCCTGCAATGCAGGAGATCCCAGTTCAATTCCTGGGTCAGGAAGGTTCCCTGGAGAAGAGATAGGCTACCTACTCCAGCATTTATGGGCTTCCCTGGTGGCTCAGACAGTAAAGAATCCACCTGCAGTGTGGGAGACCTGGGTTCAATCTCTGGGTTGGGAAGATACTCTGGAGGACGGCATGGCAAACCACTCTAGTATTCTTGCCTGGAGAATCTCATGAACTGAGGAGCCTGGCAGACTACAGTCCATGGGGTTGCAAAGAGTCAGACAGTACTAAGCGACTAAGCACAGCACACAGACCCAAATATAGACTAATTGGAAAAGACCCTGATGCTGGGAAAGATTGAAGACAGGAGGAGAGGGGAACAATAGAGCATCAGATGGTTGGATGGCATCACTGACTCAATGGACAAGAATTTGAACAAACTCTGGGAGATGGTAAAGGACAAGAAAGCCTGGTGTGCTGCAGTCCATGGGATCACAAAGAGTTGGACACGACTTAGTGATGGAACAACAAAAGACTCATGTACCTAACATATATGAATTAAAAGCAGGGAAGAAGTGCATTAAAATGTCACAGATACATATATTTGATATATATGGAAAAATGTGTAAGGAAATATATTAAATTACCAACAGTAATAGGTAGTAAGTTTATGAATAATTCTTTTCTTGCCATTTTGAGAAACAGAGACGATATGCATTAACAACTGGGTGGGGGTAAAGTAAGCTTTCCAAAAATAACATTTTGCCTCTTTTCTCTCGTTTCTTTTTCAACAGGCGATTGTGGGAATGATGCAGAAGAAGCTTTTCTCAGAGAGAAGGCATTCTATGCTCTCAAATACAGTCTGGAGGTATAGTTTTCATGAGATGGTACTGAATTTTGGTGTTCACTGGTTGGCAGAATATCCTGAAGATGCAGCTATGCCCCTGCTTCCATCCTTTACACCTTCTAAAGTGTGAAACACCATCAGGATACTCTGGACCCATTAAGAATGGTCTTCCACTTGGAAGATCAATTATTAAGTTGAGATTAATAACTCCCTTGGGGACCTGAGCTGCTCATCTTAGCGGGCAACCATGGTGCTCATTTCAGGGAAAAAAATAGACAATTGTGATTCTTGGTCACAGGAACTTAATGTTAGATGGATTCCTTGTCCATTGATGTTTCTGTTCTGTTACAACACAGCACATCAAATCACACTCAATATAATAAGGTCAAACAACTGTGACTCCTTCACAGACACTGCAGAACCCATGATAAGCCACCCTAATCACCTTTCTGGAACCCAATCAGTATTTCATGTCTGTATGGTCAGGAGGAGTTCACCTTTGATAACAGGGAAGAAGCAATTGGTCTTATTTTTCACTCTGGTCTTTATTCCTGGTCCTGGACTTAGTTATTTCATCTTTATACTTCACTACTGAAGGTTCATCCAGTCAGAATACCCTGTACTCTTATAATGGCTTTCTCTGATTTTTATTTCTGAACTTTCGGGTTAAAACCCCTTCAAATTTGAAACAGTCAAAAACCACACACAGTTGTTAGGAAGAGTGATGGGCATAATTCTTTAAGGGATTCATTATGGCTTGAGTATCAAGGTGAAGCTTCTTTTTCTTTGGTAGTGGGGAACACATACAGATTCCTATAATCCCTTTTTGTTCCAGAAAACAAGTAGAATATCATCACCACTTCTAGCACTTTGTTCAAAACCTGCAACAAGAGGAACAAAAATGGAATGATCCAGCTTTATGATTAGCACTACAGAATGGAAGTACGTACTCCTTAGGTAATGGGAGACAACTTGGAAATCCCTGATGGCAGCTTGGCAGGTGCAACATTGCTGAGTAACTCCAAATATGAGCCCCGTAAAACTAGAACTCATTCAGATGTGTGTATTTTTTGCTTCCAACCAAATGTTTTCAAATGAATTAGGAATCAGATCCCCTTGACACATTTTTTTTTCCTTCTGATGCATGGGAAATAGAATCTTTACTTTTCTTAGAAGTTGTTAACAAACTTAAGTGATTTAAAAGAATGCCAATTGCTCTCTAACTATGGGAATGAAAGGAGAGGAGACCACCTTCCACCCCATATTTCAAACAGATTTATACCTGGTGACATTTATTATGCAACAAAAGTCTCCTATGACAAGGTTATTCTAGGGTAAATTCTCTCCTTGTAGAACTGTTACCTAATAAAAAGTCTTCATCACATGTATTCCACACCCCACTGGCTCTGCTGCAGGTGGAGGGTTTAATTCCTGTCATCCATTGCCAGTGTGCATGATGGAATCTCCATGAACAGCTTGCTTCAGCCTTAACCACCACACCATTGTTTTGCTCAAGTCAGTATGTGGTATTAAGATGCACAGCAAGGTTCAAAATTAGACAAAGTTGGAGTGCCATCTGGGATCATCCTCAAACTCTTTTCACTAACTTTTGAGAGGCAATCTTGAACCACAAACCTTCTGCTGTTCGAAAAGATGCACTCAGACTGTCTGAACCGACACAGTGGGGTGGGTGATCATAGAAACTTAAGGCAGGCACAAATCTTAGATCTTTTTTAAGCATCTCTCACTCAGGTCACATCTACACTCTGCTAACTGGTCCCTCTTTCTATAACCTAGGACCGCTCAGACCTGTGCCACGCCAAAGCCATGATGATCCATTGAAACACATCTGGTGAAGTCATTTCTTTAATCACCCTTTGAAGACTTCCTCAAAGCTTTCAGGATAAAAAGTTAATCTCCATAACATGTAAATCTTTCTTTCCAAACCTGGGCTGTGCTTTTATGCCTGCTTATCTGTCTCTCATATATGTAAGTTTCACAGGGTCAGGGATCATACCTTATGTGTCGCTACTTTCTGGGTCCTGAACATAATGGCAAGTCACACAATATTATTTGATAAATGAAAGAATGAACAAATCTAGCTTCACTGCCCCTTCTACAGACTAGCCTAAAAGTTACAGGGCTTTCCAAAGAGCTCATAACAAGTAAAAA
This sequence comes from Bubalus kerabau, assembly GCF_029407905.1. NCBI lineage: Eukaryota > Metazoa > Chordata > Mammalia > Artiodactyla > Bovidae > Bubalus > Bubalus kerabau. Next base: position 68,271,947 of record NC_073629.1, read on the forward strand.
GCTTGGACATGCCTACCTGCCTTTCACAATACCATTCTGCCCTCAAATAGAGGCACTCTATTTCTCAACACCAGGTCAACCACTCTGGAAAGGTCAGCAAAAGCTGCACTGCATTTAAAGGGGAACCAGAAATTAAAGATGTGTGTGCCACAAATGTGAAGTCCTTCTGTCCCTACTTATCATTTCTGTCATTCTTATCGTAAGTCTATTAGCCAGATTTGTTCAGCTCTCCTCCTATTACACATAATTAGAACAGGATTCTGTTCCCGGGTGGCTCAGATGGTAAAGCGTCTGCCTACAGTGTGGGAGACCTGGGTTCAATCCCTGGGTCTGGAAGATCACCTGGAGAAGGAAATGGCAACCCACTCCAGTATTCTTGCTTGGAAAATCCCATGGACGGTGGAACTTGGTAGGCTATAGTCCATGGGGTTGCAAAGAGTTGGACACGACTGAGTGACTTTCACTTTCATTTTCTGTCCACCTAATGTTCAACAAACATTTGTTGAGTTTTGACATGTATGAGGTACAGTTTCAGATTCTGGAGATACTAGGATGGATAAGTTTTGTTCCTGGCCTCAAAAAGGTGTAGTTTAGTAGGAGAAATAAGCATGCAAACAAATAATTGCCATATTTTGTTATTAGAGATGTGCACAGGATACAGAGAATATTTTAGCACTTACCAAGGTACAGTTATTGTAATATATAATTTCCTCCACTGTGATTTTCCTGTGGGTAAGGACTAGGTCCTCCCTATTTTTTCCCTCTCTGTGTCTAACACATAGTGGGCACTCACCCAATATTTGATTGACTGATACGCCATTGGCATAAAAGAATGAGCGGTTTACTCTGCATAGAGGTTGTCTCTGGGAAACTTTAGCAAGGAGATGCTTTCACTGGGTTTTAATGCATGATTCATTCCCTACCTGGTGGAAAAAAAGGAGAGAGGGCATTCCTTAATGGAGGAAGAGCAGGTGAGTGTGAAACAGCAAGCTGTGTTCCCAGGGTGTGGGGAGCCTGGGCTACGAGTTGCTGTGAGAGGTGGGGTTGGAGAGTTAGGCCACAAAGACCCCATCAGGCCTTGAGAGCCATCCTATGGAGTCTGAACGTGATCCTCCATGAAATGGGAAGCCATTGGAGGTGTGCGAAGAACTTGAGCAGATCTGTAAATGAGAAACTCAGTAATGCAGTTCAGTCAGTAGAGAGGTCCCTTATGTGCAATTAATTTCCAGAATATGCTTTCTTATTTAAAAATGATTTAACTCTGCATTTCAGTCAGCCAGGGTATCTTCAGACTTGGTGAGGTTCTTGGGAACACTAAAGACATCTTCTTAGCTATTAAAAGAGAATATAATAAAAAAGATTCCTTTTCATTATGATCTACAGAGGTTCATTTTCCCTACTATTGGTAAAATGGTTTTTCTTATTTGCCTCAAGTCATTCTATCTCAGAGTAAGAAGCTCATCTCAGAATCTAGCAGGAGTCAATGGTTACCTGAAGAAACTTGGTGAACTGAATCTCCCACTGATGTTTCCTTCCCCACTGAGGAGAAGGTAATTCAGCTGAATGAGTGGTCTACTTATGACATTTTCTGCAAATAATTAAACATCACACTCCTTTTGGCTTGGTTTACTTTTTAAAGGCAAAATCTACTCTGATTTGCAAATTGTTTCAATTACATCAGTGCCATGCATTTTATGCAGCCTTTAGAGTACCCGTTGCTAAGTCAGTGGTTGATGGGAGCTCTTTTCAACTATCTAGAGGCATATGCTCATATTCATTTCAGAATAATAAGATGTTTAAATATTTATTTCTTTCCAATAACTGGATAGGCCTAGGTTCTTCATTTTAATAAATTCTGTTCAAATAGCATTGAGTCGCTGCTTAGAATACATTGGCATTGAATTTCTTTTATAGGAATGATACTCATGTCAGAGACCCATACTGCCACTCTGGGAAAGTTGCACGACCACTCATGCGTCCCTTTTGATAATTGTGAAATTTTTGTTCTAGCTCTAAAATTTTGAGTATGTTGAAGAGATCTGATAAGTACAAGAATGTGGAAATGAAATAGTTACAGAATTACAAATTGTGGCCTGAGAAATTGATATTTACAATATGTAGTTATTCTTTTTCAGTGACTCCAAGCAGTCATAAATGGGCTTATTTTAGAAGAAATATAAAATATTTATATAGATACACTTATGCATGCAACAAATATTTATTGATGATCCATTATATGCCAGGCTGAGGATTTAATGACAAAAAAAGAGAAAAAAATTCCCCTTCTCCAAGAGTTGATTGTCAAACTGGAAAAGCAGACAATTTTAGACAAAAAATGATAATAAACTAGAATTAGTATTATCGTGGGAACCTGGTGATGAAGACAAAGCATATACCTCAGATCCATCATGGGCTACAAGTCTGGGAAGGCTTCCCTGCTGATATTCTGTCTAAATTAAGACTATCCATGCTTGTGGTTATTATTTGGGAAACTATATTGAATAGAGCATGCAATAAAAATATTTACTTGTCCCAGGCCCACACTATGAGTTTAAGACTAAAACAGCTTGAGAAGAATCTGAGTACATCTCACAAAAGCCCCCACTTCCAAGTTTTTATTGACCATTTGATCATAAATTTACTGACTCACAAGGGAATTCTCTTGAATTACAAGGTGTGGGTAATAATATTATTATTTAAGAAATCATCATTCCTTGTCTTTCAATATCTAAGGCCCTTCACAGCTGCTCAAAGGCTACTTAATACATGTATAGAAGCTTTTCAGAATAATTTATTGATTAATGATGGGTTTTAACCTTTCAGTCTTTTCTCATCTCTAATCTCTCTTTACCCCAGCATTTGGAGGACAGGAATTATACTGAGCTGTGCTTTGACCTTAGAGGTTATGAAAAGTCTCCTCTATAACAGATGCTGTGTTTCAGGACAGATCTGATCGCAAATATTCTGTCTTGTGGCCAACACAATTATGTTCGAATTCATCATACCATGAGTTACGAGATTTGGTTTGTAAATATAGTCACCATATGTTACAGAGACAGGTGAACAAGGTAACAGGGTTAGCTCTCTTCAAGAGTCCAGGGGATCTTATGGCATTCCAAAGGAGAATCATAAAGAGACTGAATATTTTGAATTTAAAATCAACCCACTTTGAAGTTGATTTAATATTCAAGTTGTTAACTATCACTGCCTGTCATCTATGTAATATATATAGAAATACACACATATATTTAAAAGGTTTAATGAATAATGGAATTTTAGTTTGAAAGTTTGATAACTTCTAAGGTAATAATAGTATTTAACCAATTTTATAGATGGGAAAGATCACAGAAATTGCCTCCTTTTTAGTGCCACTGCCTTGATTTACTATTTCTTGGTTTCATATTATTATTCAGCACTTGCTTTTTTATTAACCTTTCTTGCTTCTTTGTCTTTTCTTTCCAATTAGATAAAAAAGGTTCTTTGAGGGTAGGGACTGTGTTCTTCTTCCAGAATTCCGTGTAATTTTGCAACTATTAGGCCTTCAGTGAATATTTACTAAGGGCTGTGAGTAGTTCAAAACCCAGAAACAAATTAGCTACAGAACTACACATTGTGATGATTAAAAACATTTTAGATGATAATTCGCAAACTTTAATGTGCACGATAATAAGGGAAGCCTATTAAATTGGTAGATTCCCAAATCTTATTCCCAAAGAGTCTTATGTTTTAAATCATTTCTTCTTCCTTTCCATTATCATTATTAGGTGGAGCAATAGTAAATCAGATTTAGGAAAGACGGGACATACCTGGGCCTGGGACTGCCCTGATGTTTCTTGTAGAGAAAGGACTTGACGTAAGGTACCCCCAATACACCCTGCTTTCTTCTTTCCTTCCATAAGTACTTATTGTGTGCTGGCCAATGGCCAAGCATTAGGCCTGAAGTTAAACTGTTCAGCAAGAGGTATAAATATTTGCTGTCACAGCACTTAGATTGTACTTGGGGGGAGGGCAGACAAGACACAAATAAACTCAGTTTATTTCAGATATTGTTAAGTATTATTAGGGAAATAAAACAGGCTGGTAAAATAGAGAACGACTGTTGAGAAGGGGGCTATTTAAAGAGTTCGATACCCAAGAAGATTATATGTGATCTGAAGACTAAATGATCAGAAGGAATCAACCATGCAAAAGATCTTGGGCGAGAGCTTTCCAGGGAGATGAAACAGCCAGTGCAAAGGTCCTGAGGCACAATCAGTGTGCAAGGATCAGAAAGAGGCCAGAACACCTGACACTTGAAAGGGACCCAGGTCAGACTCATAGGTACATACTAGGTACAATCTGGGCTTTGGCATAACAGTATCTTGGGATTACTCCTATGGGAAGTTGGAGAAATACTCCTGGATCAGAATTAAGAAAGGTTAACTATTTTATTAACCTTATAAGAATACTTTTCCAGTTTAAAACAACTACATTATTGGAAATTTTTGCCAATAAAAAGCTGTTCATTTCATGATTTCTTTTAGTTGATGCTTTGTGATAACAGAGTTCTGTCATAATTGGCACTTTACATTTTATAATACTTGAACACTGCAAATGAGTCACTTTAAATTTCTTTAAGAACCAAATTATCCTTCACTGGATACCTCAAATATTATAAAAGAGTCTAATGAATGATATAAACTTATATCTGAGAATGTATATACCTCTCTAAAAAAAGAATTCTTATGCCATAATTTCAAAGTTATATGGCACATACCTTTTTTAGTGAAAGAGAGTGAAAAAGTTGGCTTAAAACTCAACATTCAGAAAACTAAGCTCATGGCAACTGGTCCCATCACTTCATGGCAAATAGGTGAGGAAACAATAGAAACAGTGACAGACTTTATTTTGTGGGGCTCCAAAATCACTGTAGGTGGTGATTTCAGCCATGAAATTATAAGATGCTTGCTCCTTGAAAAAAAAGCTATGGCCAACCTACACAGTATATTAAAAAGCAGAGACATTACTTTGCTAACAAAGGTCCATCTGGTCAAGGGTATGGTTTTTCCAGTAGTCATGTATGGATGTGAGAGTTGGACTATAAAGAAAGCTGAGCACCGAAGAACTGATGCTTTTGAACTGTGGTGTTGGAGAAGACTCTTGAGAGCCCCTTGGACTGCAAGGAGATCCAACCAGTCCATCCTAGAGGAAATCAGTCCTGAACATTCATTGGAAGGACTGATGCTGAAGCTGAAACTCCAATACTTTGGCCACCTGATGTGAAGAAGTGACTCATTGGAAAAGACCCTGATGATGGGCAAGATTGAAGGCAGGAGGAGAAGGGGATGCCAGAGGATGAGATGGTTGGATGGCATCACCAACTCGATGGACATGAGTTTGAGTAAGCTCCAGAAGTTGGTGATGGACAGGGAAGCCTGGTGTGCTGCAGTCCCTGGGGGTCACAAAGAGTCAGAACTGAACCTTTTTTTCCAGTTTTGAATTCTTTTTTCAACTCTTGCATTGATTTGTCTTAGCATTCCAACTGGACAGCTACTAATTAATAGTGATAGTACTATTACCTCTAAGCAGTTTGGTTTTGTCTATATAACTGAGTGCTTAAGGAAAGAAAGAACCAAGGCAAGCATGCCACTGGTACATGTAAAATCCATTCTTGCTAAAATGAGGAGAGAGCAGCTCAGCTTCAGACCTTATGATCACTGCTCTTTATAAGCCATTTAAGCAAAGGGCAGCCCAGGTGACAAGTTGGCCTTCTGTGATAAGAGCTCCTGTTCACTGGAAGGGCTTCCCTTGTTGCTCCACTGGAAATGGGAATTGGCTCACAGTTTCATTTCACAGGGTCCACCAGATGGCCAATGACTTTACCTACCCGGAGCCAATCCAGTCTGGACATAGAATGTGCTACATGCCCCCTCCCACTCTGCTGGGAGAATCGGTGCTTTCCTCTGGGGGTGGTTTGATTTAGTGTGTGTGTGTGTCTCTGTGTGCAAGCACACACATGTATATTTTAGTTTGATTATACATTATGCTGCAGTTCAGAGGCTGAAGTTTCCCCAAACCATGGAACTTGGCTTCTTTGCTTAGATCTGGCAGATCTGATTAGAAATCAATGGCTTCCAAAAACAGGGACCAGGAAATGCCAGGATGCAGATACAGTAGCTGCAGTAACAGACATGTAACAAGATGGAAATGAGTTAGTGGGAGATTTGTAGGGAAAAGTTTAGGGGAAGGGTTGGGAATGAAGAGAAAAAAATCTAAGAGAGAGTGAAACGGCTTCATTGTCACAAGATATTGCAAGAATCCCTCACTTACTCAGTCATACTGGAATTACAATTTCCGCTCACATCTTTTGTGAAAGAGGAAGTATGGAATATGACCATGCAAAGTGATATTTTAAGCTTCTATACATATTGCTCATCACTGGCTTGACTTGCGGCATGTCTTTCAACAAAAGCACATAGTGATTTAATCTCAACAGTAATTCAGTCTGCAGCGTATAAGACAAGACTATCATTGCAGACAGGCGGTAATTTGTGAAATTCAGGTGTTGGGGATTAGGACCGCCTGTTGAATTTAATCTTGGAGTTATAATGTTAATACCATCATGTAACCGAACAAAAACACTACATATTTATCAGACTTTGGGACCTCCAGCCATGGAGATGTGAACGTTTTCCTAAGTGGTGTCTGTAACCCTCTCCAGATTCAGTAAATCAATGGGAAATAGAAAGTCTGTTGGAATTCTGATTCAATATGCAGCAGCATATGGCTTGGTGGTCATCACAGTCAGGACATCCCATAAGTTTTCTAAAGCCTGATGTGAGAGTTGGGGACAAAAGCAATCAGAGCATCATCTGGCAACACAATAAGAGTAGAAAAGCTTTCATTTCTTACCTTCCTGGGTATCAACTGGAAAGAAAATTCCCAGCAACAGTCTAACAAATGATTTCTACCTCTGCTTAAGCAAGACTATACATAGGAAACTCCCAAGTAAACCTAAACAGCAACTGGGAGAGAACATAAACATTTTACATGTGTACCTTCAGAGAGCCATTGGAGATGAAACTTTGCCCAACTTCCAGTCAGTAAACAGTAGCAGTCAAGTGACTACTGGCTTCCCTGGTGGTTCAGTTGTAAAGAATCTGCCTGCCCAGTGTAGAAGACACAGGTTCGACCCCTGGGTGGGGAAGATCCCCTGAAGAAGGAAATGGCAACCCACTCCAGTATTATTGCCTGGGAAATCCCATAGACAGAGGAGCCTGGCAGCCACAGTCCAAGGGGTTGCAAAGAGTCAGACATGACTTAGTGACTAAACAACAACAAATTGACTACATTCTGAGCAGCTTACATTTCATTCAGTGGGACAATTGCAATAATGCCTAAAGAGAAGGCACTTGTTTTAAGATCTGCATTTGTTCCTTTGCTTGAGGCAGGGTAAACTTTTTTGAACCCTTTGGATATGGAATTTTGTGAGAAGTTGATTTTCTATAAAAGAATTTCATTAATATTATCTACAAAGACCTTCCTGGTCACATTTATAATTCTCTGCTAAGGTCTTCCACACATATCTATCATTCACAAAACACTTTACAGTTTACAAAACCCTTTACTACAGATAATCTCAATTTCTCATATATAGTGTCCCTATCCCTTCCCCAAAAGGGCTGTTCTTCATTTTAATGAAATACAATGCTGATTCACTGAAAATGAAAACCAGTATATTCGTGTGAATAAACACTGTTTTGAAAAAGAACATAAGGGCATCATAGTTTGCCTTAGGCTATCAACATTCTTAGCTAGTGCTGGTCCAGCAGGAGAGCACAGGAAGGGAAGTACTAGCAACATCTTCCTAAAGGTAGATCACAGCTTTCGGCAAATTTGCCTTTTGACATCCCTATTAACAAAACCTTCACAAATGCTAGCCATTTCCATTAAACAACAGCCATGAAAATCCACCATGTTCAATAGATTCATCATAAACACATAAACACCACATCCATCCACAGTCAGAAGTCAGTGCCCAAACTTTTCTAGGACTCAGCCCTTATGGGTTGCTTGCAGATACAAAGTATGTAATCAATCAACAAATTAAAGAGAAACAGAAGCCTTAACTGTGAAACTGATGGCTGTTTCTACTTTTGATTTTAAGATCTATCACCAGACCCCTCCCCAGCAAATCACTTCCTAATGAAATCTCTCTCTCTTTTCTGCTTCCTGAATCTTTCCAGTACAAGTTCCACCTTTTCAAAGAAACTTTCCTTAATCCTACCAGAGCAGAGATCTTTCTCATCTCTGTATTCCAACAATAATAACTATTTATATCCAGTATTTCCCATACATTTATATTTACCATCTATCTCTCTGTCATCTATCCATCCATTCATATTTCATGGTATGTTGTTTTTTCCCCACAGACATTCAAAGATTTCTAAAGGTTGGGTCTTGCCTTAAACTCCTTTGTACTCTTCAAACTCCTTAGCATTATACATTGCACAAGTGAGTAGAAGCATTTTGATGGTTACTTTAAAAAGTCTGACTTTTTCTTGCATGACAAAAGCCACCTTTTCACACAAAAGGAGCACCTCCTAAATATTACTTTGGTTCACAACCATAAAACGTAGTAATACATAAAGCAGAACAGTTGGGTGGTTTCAAGAGGTAGCTTTATAGAGCATATATGGAATGGAATGGTGTTTTAATAAAAATATATTAACAGCTTCAAACAATGGGAAATACATTTAAACTGTATTAAAATATCTTTTTAGAATCAAGAAACTTGATTACAATTCTCCCAGAGGCTTCACACTCTGAAACCAGAGATTTATTATTCCAGGGAAAGAAAGCTCAATTTCTTAAAAATTCATCTTATTAATTATTAGCCAAGCCATGCAGCGGCTTCCCGGAAGGCACAGGAAAATAGGCCCTCAATGATGAGTTTCAAGCCAATGGAAGCTGAGTCTGTGCCTCAAGCCTTCTGCGCCTGCCTGGGCACTGCTCTCCAGGGCTGTGATAATTCAGCCCTGAGCATCCGAAGCAGAGATCAGATAGGAATCTGCGAGCCTGAGCAGCGGCCAGCAGAGGACTAGCTGCTATTTAGCTTCCGGCACCCTGTCCGAGGTAACCGCTCGGACTGGTACCCGCTCCATTCCCGGGTCTCCTCCCATTAGGGCGCGACTCGGCCGCCAAACCCGAGGCTTCAGGAATCCAGCACCCAGCAGTAGCTGTCGTTCCGGGGATGAGCGGTTCTAGTTCCAGGGACGGTTCCTGTTAGGAAATTAGGCTTTGGGGCGCACCCATCTCATCCCTGTTCCTTAAAAAACTTTGCTATCTTCTCCAAATAGAAATTCACGCCAAATAGTAACTATCCCATCCCACCCCGCAGGGTCCACTCCCCCTTCCAGCCTCCGAATGGCACCTACTCACGGCGCCTCCCAGCCCCGGGGAAGGGGGCAAGCTCAGGTGTGCGGGATCCCCAGGCTGGGTGGCGGGCAGGCTGGCGAGCGAGCTGTCACCTTGTGGTCCACCACGCCGAGGTATCCGTCCAGTGGCCGCGGTCCCGCGGGGGTCTCCGGGCGCGGCGGGGGGCTGCTCTCTGCCGACCGCCGCGAGCTGAGGGTCGCCGCTGCCTGCTGCTGCTGCTGCTGCGGGGGCCGCTCCTTCTGGCCTCCGAGGCTGCTGTACACGAGCAACAAGCTGGTGCACATGGTGGTGAGCGCTAAACACACTGCCAGACCATGGCGCTGCGGGCGGGCGGGAGAGAGCACAGGAGAGTCTCTGAGCGCCGACCCGGGAGGAGCGCGCCCGGCGGGGACACCAGCGCGACGGTCAGACAAGACGGGCGGGGGAGGTCGGGGTCGGGGGCTGCATGGCTCGGTTTCTACCCCGGCCGCTCACTGCCCGGGCAGAGAAGGCACAGTCCCCGGGGGTACCGCAGGGGATGCTCCCTGCGCGTCGCTGCTTTCGGCCGCCACCGCCTCCCACATCTCCTGGCAGAGGACAGGTGGTGCGCGGCGCCCCGCTACGCGAGGGACAGCGCTCCGGCGGCGGGGGCAGGGGTGGGCTTGCACTTTGGGAGGGGGCCCTCTGTCCCCAGATCGGCTGCTGGAATGTCTAGCTTCCCCTTTCTGGACCCGTGGAGCTCTACCTCGGCCATCCTTGCAAGTTTGAAATAACGACAAGGAAATCAAGAAAGTCGGCAAAGGTCCCCCGCTTCCCGCCCCTCTTAGTTTTTGCCAAGCTGTTGCTTTAGGGAAATCCCCATTCCCAAACAAGACGCCCACCACTCCTAGGTTTCTCTAGCTCTCCGCTGACCGCTCGGAACTCTGGCCGGAGATCCAGGAGCCCAGCAACCCGAGTTCCCGTTCCGGCTCTGGGATTCCGAGCCTAGCAGAACTGAGGAATCGGGAGTAGACCCGGAGCAGGTGAAAAGTTCTCCCTTTGTAACGGGCGATCTAGCAGCTCAGGGTTAGGCGCCCTGGAGCTCTCCCGTGCGCCCTGGGGACGCTGCGCTCCGGGATCCCGCCGATACCCAGAGGAGTTACAACAAATGACTCACCACCAGGGTCTTCATTTTGGGCACTTCTTTTATGCGGAATCCTTAGGCACACGCGTCCGGGGCCACTTTTTCTTGGAGGGTTTCCATCGTGGGTGATGGGGCGGAGGCGGCTTTGATTTTCGCCCAGCGGCCAGCCTCGGCTGAGTGAGCAGGGGAGCCGCGGGACCCAGGAAGCGCCGCTGTTGCAGAGATTAGAGACAGAATTAAAACTGAACCGGACCCTCGTAGTCTCTCAGCGATCTACACAACTGCCGCCTGCCGCCGCCTGCTGGGTCCTAAAAACCTCTTCATTCCCCACTTCCAGCCCCCAAATAGTAATCTCAGCGGAGTAGAATTTCTTGGGCGAGAGAGTTAACTGTGCCAGTAAACCCACCTCTTAGTCCAAGGGCTTATTTATCTTTTATGAAGTCATCAAGTAAAAAGGAAGAGGGAATCCAGCTGGATTCTGAACATGATAGCCATTTGAAAATTTGCAAACTAATATTTCTGTTTTGTGATTTCGGTAAAAACAAACTAACAACCGAAATGTCAATAGCTCTATTTATAGAATTTGCGTTTATGTTCTTAGCAGGGAGGAATCTGTCACGAAAATTTTTTTCAAGTAAATTAATTAATATTTCAGTTTTCCAATTGTAAGCTTTCTGATATTCTCTTCCCGCTTAATTTTACTTTTTTAAATTTAGTGATTCTCATGCAATCTTTATAGCCTCATTTTCATCCAAATTATTACATTCATTACGTTTTAAATATTGTAATTTATTTATTTTTATCAGATCCTTGAGGTTCCTAGTGTTCATCTAAATGATTTAAGTGTTAAGAACATTCAGCACATCATACCCACAGGATCAACTGGACCTGTAGATTCTTCTTAATTTAAATGAAAGATTTCTGGCTGCTAGAGATAAAATTGTTTATTGCTTATTTTGTAAGAATCTTAAGGCCTTTAGTGCTCTCCTTGTGTTGTTCTACTGGACTGACAGTATATAATTTCACATTTAGAACCCCAATTGAAATTTTAAAAAATAATTATTTGTTTTTTCTCAGGAAATGCATATCAATATCTTGTTTAAAGGATGATCTCCCCTTCTCCCACCCCACGTTGAATTACAAATGGCATTTGCTAAATGTCTAATTTAGTTAGAAACATATTTCTTGTGAAATTGCTCAGTGAGAATAGTTGTCTTAATGTATTACTCAATTTCTCACCTGTAGCAGTATAATGTTAAAGATTGCATTAAGATGAAAATGATCAGCAGACCAACTGAACCATAGGCACAATAAGAGCTTTCTCAAGGCCAAAGAAGGCATTACAATCCGTTTTTTAATCTTCACTAATCCATTGCTGGACTGATGATACAACAGAAACTATTTTTAACTTATGAAGCATCCTTCTATACTCAGTATTAAGAAAGTTAAAATTAGTCAGTGCAACAATGACTATTAATGCTACCTGTTTGGGGGGAAGTGAGAAACATATGGGATTTAGCCTTTCAAGGAAGAACAAAAATTTCCAAACAGTGTCCAACATTGCCAGCCTTGAAGCTATTTATTCAGTTTGTGCTTTAGGCATGAATAGTACCAGTTGTTAGGGCAAAAAAAAGCAGCAGCCAGAGGAGAATCTTATCGGGTCTTGGCAATTCTTTATTGGATGGTTGCTCTTGACACTCAAATTAGGGAAACAAAGGACCATCTTGATGAATTGGTGCAAGCAGATTATCTGTGTTTCTCCAGGGCTACTTTTGAGATGCTACTAGACATAGTTTCTGCATTTTTCAGAATGATTCCCATCTAGTATGTTGCCCGGTGACCAATAAAACCCTTCTAATATATTTTGCCATGCCAAACAGAGCCATCATATTTATGATTTAAGCTCATGGCAGCACGTTGGACATCTGTTACACAGTATGTCTGACCAAATTCATTAAGCTTGTGCTTTTTTTTCCCCTCTCCTGGGATAGCAGTTAGCAAGTAGCTCGATCTACTTATGAGATGACCGGGATAAATTTGAAAAATGTAATTCTGAAGTTGATTTGAATAATTTCATGGTCTCTGGCTCTCAAATATTTGATTAGATTGACGCAAAGGCTTTAGGCACTGTGGTCTGAGAGACAAATGGACAAGGGGCCTTGGGGAGGGCAGATAAAACAAGTGACAAAAGTGAACATCCTTGTGCTGTTCAGTGTAATGATCATTTAATGATCATCTGCTATCTGGTGATTTTATATTAGGAAATTCAGAGAGGAATAAGACACAGATCCTGTCGTCTAAGAGCTCACAACCTAAGGGGTGTGTGTGTGTGTGTGGGTGTGTGTGTGACAAGTCTGCAAGCTGGTAATGAAAGACTGAATTAAACATATATTTGTCAAGTGCCCACCATATTAAGCATCTCCTCTAAGTACCTATTACACGCCAGACATGGGGATACCTGGATAAATAGATGACATGCTGCCCTGAAGCAACTCACAGCCTATTATTCCCAAATAACTGCCATGAATCTTTATATTACAAAGAATTAGGAAACAATCAAAATGCTTGGCTTTGTTTTCAACTTCTGAGTGCTAGCTTGTTATTACCCGAGGGGCTCAATATCTTAAGGGTATCCACCTCTGTTGATGTAACTTTTTGCACACTTTTCAGTTAATACTTTGAAGAGCCAGAAACAGCAGAAAATAAGCAGCATTCACAGACACTTGATTGACTTGGAGACAAGTAGACAAGTCAATACAGTTTTTTAGTTCACCTAACTTGTCCAGTTCAATACTAAGTGAGTCGAGGAATCACAATTTGCTTCTCAAAATCCAGGTAGCTGAGATGGATTTCTCACCATTTAAAATTTTGCCACAGTTCTGCCTCTGGTGCCATCACATCCAATCAGACAGATTCTTACCTATGAAAGCAAAAGAAAGGAAAGGGAAAGAAATCGCGTGTTCCACTATGTAGGTTATGAGGCAAACTGAAGGTGAGGATTTATGAAATAAGGCATGCCATAGATTGAGAAGGTGGGATCTAGAGGTTGAAGGGAACGCCTGCCTGTACACAGGGCCACAGAGGCACCAGAAAGCTCCCAGGGAGAAGGAAAGACAGATTGCTGGAAACTAGTGAGCCCTGCCCATGACTGCTCAATGACCTCTCAAATCAGAAACAAACGTTTCAAACATTCCAAAGATGTATGAAAAGCAGAAAGCAACATAGTGTAAACTGCATTAAGACATAACTGATTTCTACTTTATGATCTTAAAGAAAAAAATGCTATGATAAATGCTACAAGAGCATAAAGTTTCATAATGGCAGAGAGTCCCAGAACAAAGTGATACTTGTTCCTCAGTTTCCTTAACTCCTTTTACTTCACCTGCATGTGAGCTCAGTTGCCTGGTGTCTGAATCTTTGGACTGTAGTCTGCCAGGCTTCTGTCTGTGGGATTTTCCCAGCAAGAGTGGGTTGCCATTTCCTTCTCCAGGGGATCTCCCCAACCCATAGCCTGTGCCTAATGGGCTGCATGGTTGGGAACAAATCCATGGAGTTTGGCTGTCAGGACCCAGATTCTGACTTTAACACTTCCCAGTGCTGTGACCTTGGGTAAGTTATTTAGCTTTACCTTGATTTATCTGTAAAGTAGCAACTACAAGAGCCCCTGCCTCAAAACATTGTTGGAAAGTTAATTGAGATACTACAAGTGAAGTGTCAAGAGGAATAAATACTCAGACCATTGGTTTAGTCTCTAAGTTAAATACAATTCTTTGCGACCCTATGCACTGTAGCCCACCAGGCTCCTTGGTCCATGGGATTTTTCAGGCAAGAATACTAGAGTGGGTTGCTACTTTCTTCTCCAACGGGTCTTCCCGATTCAGGGATCGAATGCCTTTCAGGTAGTCTCCTGCATTGCAGGTGGATTCTTTACTAACTGAGCCACCAGGGAAGCCTAACAGATTGTTAGCTGTTACTAACAATACTTTGATTAATAAATTAATACTTTGATTACTAATACTATGATTAATAGACTGGATTTGAAGGGGAAAAAACAGGGTTTGATCTGTGTGACCAAGACCTGCATGACTTTGACCAAAGAACTTAAAAATATTAAGCAAACTATAAACTGACCTATAAAATGAATATAACTAAGCCCTGCCCCCAAATTGTTGGAGGGGTTATTATGATGTTGTATAATTGACTACTTTGTAAACTATGAAGCACTGCATGAGCTAAGATAATAGAAACTCTTTTCATTCATCCAAGAAATATCAGTTGAGCATCTACTATGTGCCAGGGACATAGTAATATGACAAAGACAAATAAGCCCAGGAAGCTTATATTTGAGCTAGGGCAATGAACTAATATACTAGCATGTCCAGAACTAGGAAAAAATAGCAGGGTAAAGCAGGCTAGAGATTGGGATGGGATGTAGTACTGTTTTAGCTGGGATAGTGACGTTTGAGGAGAGATTTTAATAAAGTGAGTGAGGGAGCCATGAAGCTATCTGGAGGAGGAGCATTTCAGGCAAAGGAAACAACCTATGAAAAGACCATGAAGTAAGAGCTTGGTTGGCACGCTGAAGAGCCAGCAAGGTGGTGGTATAGCTGGGGTTGGAGGGAATGAGAGGAAGAGTTGTGGAGGGGAGCACAGAGCGGTGGTCCAGGGCTAGACTGTCTAGCACCTCATAGACCATGAAAGCACGGAGGGAAGGAAACCCATTGGAGGGTTTGGAGCAGAGGAAGGCCATGGATTCTTACTGTTCTGGAAAGAAAGATCACCTGGCTGCTGTGCAGAAAAGAGCTTTTAGGGGAGCAAGAGAAGAAGGGAGACCGCTTAGGAAGCTCTTGGAGTGGTCTAGGTGGAAGAAGGTGGTGGTGCTTTCAGGAGAAGTGACTGGTTTAGGGATTTGCTGGTACTGGGTATGAGACATGAGAAAAAGAAAGTGGGCAAGCAAATGGAAGGCTTTAGAGCTGGGTAGCTTGGGGAAAGATGTTGCCAATTCCAAGATGATGAATGCTTTGGAAAAGCAGGTTTGGGGGGCTGAAAATGGAAATTTGCATGTAGATGTTCTCAATATGAAATGTCACAGGCGAATGGAATTCAGGCATTATGTTGGGATTAGAGACATGAACAGGGCATCATGGTTCATGAAAGGATGAAGTCACCTAGGAATAAGCCAGGACACAGACGAGAGGAGGTCACCAGCCTGAGCCCTGGGAGCTCCAAATTTCGGATGCCGAGAATAGAAGGCATTATTACAGCAATGATAATACTGAAGAAAACAATAAATGACTCTCTGAACTTGATTTGATTTAGGTGGCCGATTATTTTCATTTTGAATGGATTTTCCGTTCCAAGATAGTTAGTCATTTATGCCCTCAAAGCACTTTTCAAATTCTGTTATTGTACCAAACATATTCATTTATGTATTTATTGTTCATCCTTGCTTCTAGATCATAAATTTTCCAGAATGGGAACTGTGTCTTATTACTGTTTATACCCTTCAAGCCCAGCACATTAAGTGAGAGTAAAAAATATTAAGCACTAACATTTATTCAGCTCCTTACTATGTGCCAGCACTAGTCTGAGACTTTTATATATATTCACTCCTTCAGTCCTCACAACCCCACAAGGTAGGTACTGCTATTTTCCCCATTTCACAAATGAGTGGGCTGAGACACTGAGAGTCAGTTGTGCAAAGTCAGTCAGACTTTGGTGACTTTGGTGAGTGGTGAGCATTAGGGTAGGTTAGATAGTATCACCGACTCAATGGACATGAACTTGAGTAAATTTTGGGAGACAGTGAAGGACAGGGAAGCCTGGTATGCTGCAGTCCATGGGGTAACAAAGAGTCAGACACGACTTAGCAACTGAACAACAACAGCATTAGGCTAAATAAATATTTGTTAAAACAAATAAATATTAGTTTAAGAATGAATGGATAGAAGCTTTGTAAGAGTTCCCAGAACCAAGTTCCTCTACTAAACCCCAAACTAGTCTGATTTATAAGAATATAATTTACACCAAATATTTAGATAATATGACCCAGAACAGTTCCTTGTTTTGTGATACACTGTTTTGCTACTTTTGTTTTTTCAAGGTATACTTTACAGACAGTAAAATACATAAAACTAGGTGTACAGTTTAATGAGTTCTGACAAAATTATGCATTTGTTACCACCACTGCCATCAAGTTATAGTTCATTTCCATCATCCCAGAGAATCCCCTCATGCTTCCTTCCAGTTAGACTAACCCTCACCCAGTAAGCAAAGAGGCAAACATGGTCCTGATTTTCATCTAGATCAGCCTCGTAGAACATGATATAGATGAAAACATACAGCATATGCCCTTTAGTCTGACTTCTTTCATTTAACATGCTATTTTGAGGTTTCTCCATGTTGTTGGGTATTTTAAGAGTTCATTCCTTTTTATTGCTGAGTCGTCATATTGTTTAAAATTATCCAATCTCCTGTTAATGAACATTTGGGTTGGTTTCAGTTTGCAGCTTTTATGAATAAAGTTACTAAGTGCATTCTTGTCTTTTGGTAGATGCATGGCTTCATTTTTCTTGCATAAATAGCTAGGAATGGAATGGTTGTGTTGTGTGACAAGTGTCTGGTTAACTTTAGAAGAAATTGTTAAACTGTTTTCCAAAGTGGTTGGACCGTTTTTTATTCCCACCAGCAACAAATGAGAGTTTCCATTGTTCCCCATCCTGTCAGCATACGGTGTTGGCACTCTTTTAAAGGTCTCTTTGCTTTTGTACGGTTTTCCAGATAAAGCTAGAAATCCTTGCTCAGTATCCCAGGTCCTTCCTAACTACGTGTCCACCATTCCCTTTGAATCTCATCTTCTGACTCTCTACCTAGGGATGCTTTGAATTAGCCAGAAAAACTGTTCTTTGAATTTACAGTATTTATGGCCAGTCAGCTGGGTCTTTCAACAAGTCCCTTTCTGTTGTACTTCTTCACATCTCAGCCTGTACAGCATCCACCAGTATCCCCTCCTTTATAAATCTGCAGGTGGACAGTGAGGCCCCTCCTTAATTCCTCCCCAGCTCAGTTAAAAGCATAGGCTTGGCATCATACAGACCAGGTTTTGCCCAACCTTTGACACTAACTCTAATGTGACCTAGAACAAGCCACTGACTGACTGTCCTTCTCAGTGTCCTCATTTGTAGCAGGCAGATAGTAAAACCTTTCAAGCCCAGTAGCTGTGTAGACAAAACATACTAACATATGGATAGGGTTCATCACCATACTGACTATACAGATGGATCAAACAAAAGATATGCTTTCTTAACGGGTTGCCTGTTTGGTAAAAGAGAGAAGCATTCATCCTCAAATATTTACTGAACTTACAATAATAGTTAATAGGTGTTGTGTGCCTGCTGTCAGGCATTGTGCTAATTGTAGGCTTTTTAAATCGGATAGGATGTCATCTCTGTTTTACCAACAAGGAAACTGAAACACTGAGATGTTAGGCCGTTTGCTCAAGGTCACATGGCTAGAAAGGGACAGAACCAAGATCTGCCCAGGTCTGTCTGACTGCAGAGCCTTCCTTCACAAGCTCCACACTCCACACTCCACTCTTTTCTCAATTCTCTGACTCAAGGCCAAGTCCTCCACTAGATGTTGGAGGTGCAAAGAGGAGAAAGACACAGTCCTCTAAAGACAAATCCATGATCAGGTAATATTACCACACAGGGCTTCCCTGGTGGCTCAGATGGTAAAGAATCTGCCTGCATTGTGGGAGACCCAGGTTCAATCACTGGGTTGGAAAGATACCCTGGAGAAGGTAATGGTTACCCACTCCAGTATTCTTGCCTGAAGGATTCCATGGACAGAGGAGCCTGGTGGGCTATAGTTCATGGTGTTGCAAAGAGTTGGTACAACTGAGAGACTAACTCTTTTTTTTTTTTTCAGGCTAAGTGTAAAAGTTGAGATATACATGAAGGATTAAAGAGGTCCCAGAAGAGGGACATATGGCTGTGTAAGAGTGCTTCAGATACGATTTCTGGCAAAAGAGGAATGTTTAGTTGGTTTTAAAGGATCACCAGAAATAGATCAAGAGAAGGCCTGTGTCCCTTGGCAGAAAGGACAACATAACAAAGCAAAACTCATGGTAGGCGCTGAAAACAGAGAAAGCGTGTGGGTAAGACGTTACCAGGTTCTGTACATCTGTGCGGGTTGTGTAGTGTGTAAGGATACACATCTAAATGGCTGTTGCAGTCATAGATGCTGCAGATTTGTATGTTTTCTTTTCATCAATTTCCTTGAAAATGACCAGAAAGCATCTTACTCTACACATATCAGAATAGCATAACAATTTTTCGATTAGATGGAAGTAAAGTGTTGTAAGTATGAGAAGCTTTTTAGAAAAAATATTTATTTATTTGGCTGCCCTGGGTCTTTGTTGCAGCCTGAAGGACCTTTAGTTAGGGTTGTACAAACACTTAGTTGTGGCATGTGGGATCTAGGGATCGAACTTCGGCCTCCTGAATTGGGAGCATGGAGATGTAGCCACAGGACCACCAGGGAAGACCTCCGAAGCTTTAAAAATTTGCACAGTAGTACCATTTGGACTGGGAATGGTGGGGTCAGAATTATTTTCTGCTGCTGCTGCTACTGCTAAGTTGCTTCAGTCGTGTCTGACTCTGTGTGACCCTATGGACAGCAACCTACCAGGCTCTTCTGTCCACGGGATTCTCTAGGCAAGAATACTGGAGTGGGTCACCATTTCCTTCTCTGGAATTACTTTCTAGGTGGGGTCTTTGGAGACAGTGAGAGGGATGGCTTTGTAGGGGGAAAGATGGGAGCTAGAGAGAACACCCAGGACACTGTTATGGAAATCCAAGTGAGAGATAAAGTCTTCAGCCAGGGCAATGGCGGTTGGGATAGGACTCAAGAAATGGCAGGTATTATGTTATAATGGTTACAGTGAATCAAATCCTAACTATGCAGACGAGGATTTATAAATACAAAGCAGTGCTTTTTCCGTGCAAAATAGTGCATATAATTCTGGCCACATTTCAAAATGATAAATAATAATAACATAAAAATTGGCTTACATGATGTCTTGGTTTGGGTTCTCATAAGTATACTCTGGGATAAAAAGCTATGTGCAAACATCTCTTTGGGAGGTGAGAAAACCTTGAGGGGAGTAGGGAATTGAAATATGGAGAGAAGGCAGCCAATAAATAATGCATTTTCAATCAAGTTACTACTGTAGACAACTGGGCCTCAGTCCTGCTGGAGAGATTCTGGCAGCCAGTGCAGATGCCAGGCATGGTTATTCCACTGGAGGCTGAGGGAGAGGTGGTCTTTGTTTGGGCTGCTCTCAGCATGGGGAATTGGTGCTGGCTCTTTGGCTCCTGCTGCCTGCCTCACAGGTGGCAAAGGAGGTGGGCTCCAGGGGCTAGAAAAGTCCCTCTGGCAGAGGCTGGCAGGTACTGGAAGTTTCAGTCCCTGGTTGTATTGAAGTGGCAGAAGCAGGGGATATGGGCAGAGGACCCACAACACCTGCCACATGTGGAAACCGCTCTTTAGAGTTTTCAAAAGATTCAACTCTTTAAGTTGTTTGAACCTCCCAACAACTTTGTGAGTTAGAAAGATGTGTGGTTTCCAGCTGAGGCTGGGAGGCTCCTATTCATAGCCAGTTCCTCCTGCCTCCATAGCTGTGATTCCAAACAAAGACATCTCTTGTCAAGGTCTTTCCCCTTTTCCTCACTACTGACCTGTTTAGATATCTGTCTCCTGATGTAGACTGTGAACTGTTGAATCTAGAAATTTTGTATACCTCACCTTTGTTTTACCAGAGCCTGGTAAACAGGAGGTGCTTAGTAAATGTAACTTAGTAAATGAGTGGCTGAATGAATGATTATAATTATCGCCTTTTTCACTGTTAAAATTGGACTGACAGAGCTAAAGCAACTTAAAGTCACAAAGCTAGTGAGAAGACTACAGGACTTGAACTCAACTCGTCCACCTTCCTCTTGAGAAATCTTACTGCCATGACACAGATCCGTGAGGGTGGACATGGCAACTCTGTTGAGAATTCGTAAATCCCAGAGCCCTGTAACCTTTGGAGTATTAATATTTGAAGGCAGGCCAATGCTAGGAAGAAAGACCAGGAAACTTTGGAGTGGGGGAGTTTTTCACATTAGGAATTGACTTTTGTTTTGTTGTTTATAATATCTCAAAGTAGACTGGGGAAAGACAAACAGGGGCAAACGCTGTGACCCTCCATATGTGAAAAAACTTTCTCTCTCCATGTGTGAAAGACAAAGGACCCTCCCTGTAGGACCCAGTGCGAAACCTGAAAGCTGAGCGAGCATGTGCTATAAAACTCGCTGTGCTCCCCTGTCACCTGGGAAGGCAAGGGTGATGCTGGGTCTACATCCAGGAAGACCGGCCTTTTTGTTCTTTTTGTGCAGCATTCAACATAAGGGGTAGCAGCTGCAAGAGGGGAAGCCAGCTAAAGAGTTTTCAAAATGAATTTAAAAGTGCATTCTTGAGTGTCCTTGCAATAAATTTCTGCTAATGTAAAAAGCATGATTGATCTATAAGCATCTTTCTGCTTCTCTTCCCATTCTAATTTATATCATTCTTGTGTCTTCCTCCTGTTGTTAGGAAATATTGCATATGCCATTTTAAACAGCTGATTCTATTTAAGTAGCATTGAAATATTACACTTTTTAAAAAAAGTATTTATTTTTAACTGAAAGATAATTGCTTTACAATATTGTGTTGGTTTCTGCCATACAGAAATGTTACACTTTTAACCTGTCAACTTAAAAAAAAAAAAAAAAAGTCAGCTTGAACCTTGCCTTCTCATGAAAAGACCTAAATTTGTGACTTTTGAATTTCTTTTTATCTGTGGAAACTGTACTTCACTTCTGTATTAAGGGCACAGGCTCCACTGTCAACTACATCTATGTTGGAATTTCAGTTCTACTCTTTATAGACCGTGACCTTGAGCTAGATACCAAATCTCTCTATGCCCCACTTGTCCCATCCATGCAAGGACGATGGTAATAATGCCCTCCTCAGTGGGGCTATTTAAAGGCTTAAAGGAGATAATGATGAGAATTTCCAATAGGTCTATAGAATTTTTATGTATTTAATCCTTACAACAACCCTCTCAGTTAGCTACTGTCATAGTGTCCTTTTACAGATAGGAAATTGAGGCATAAATAGGCAAAATGTCTTGATCAAGATCACAGAGTTACTAAGTGGTAGTATCAATATTTGGACCTTCACACATAATGAAGTCTATAAAAAAGCACTGTCAATTATCATTGTTGCCTAAATAAAATCTTCCCTGGAGGTTTGTTATGCGAGTTAAAATTAGAGCTTCT
This sequence comes from Bubalus kerabau, assembly GCF_029407905.1. Taxonomy (NCBI): domain Eukaryota; kingdom Metazoa; phylum Chordata; class Mammalia; order Artiodactyla; family Bovidae; genus Bubalus; species Bubalus kerabau. The sequence goes on from NC_073629.1 coordinate 68,293,829, forward strand.
CCGGTAGCTCAGCTGGTAAAGAATCCACCTGCAACGTGGGAAACCTGGGTTGGGAAGATCCCCTGAAGAAGGAAATGGCTACCCACTCCAGTATTCTGGCCTGGAGAATTCCATGGACTGTATAGTCTATGGGGCTGCAAAGAGCTGGACACGACTGAGCAACTTTCACTTTCGCTTTGGTTGAGGTAGGAGTGGGAAGCCCAGATTTCTTCCTCCTGCCCGAAGCGGCTGTAACTTGGTTGGAAACCACTGGCCATCCTAATGCTGATAGACAAAAATAAACATGAATTAAAAATGAAAACAACTGATGGATCCTTACACATGTTCTGTTTGGAATGCCTTCTATGTCCCTTTGGATACTTCAGAGGTAACTACCTATCCTGTTGCTTCTCAAATAAACAGCTGCATTTCCTAAGCTGACAGATAAGGTCAGAGCTGTGACAATAGGTTTTGGGGAGCCTGTTTTATAAGATCCAAATGAGGGTAGGTTAGTGGTGTAACCAGATAATTTGCATTAAAATTTGTAGTTAACAACTTAAATTGTTTGAAAAGTATTCATTCATTAATTCATTCAGCAAACAAAGTCATAGAGTACAAAGTATGTATCTGACACAGTTTCAGTATTTGGGGTTTGTTGAGTTCAAGATATAGAAGTAGAAACCCAACTATATATGCTTATACCTCCTCCCCCTGAGCCATCTCACTTGGCACCTACCGGTGCCCCTGCCTGCTCATTCCCCACTGGGTGTGGTCTGGATGACCTCTTACTTGTTGTACCATCTCAAACAAGACACTAATTTTTTTCCCATGTGTTCTTATATATTCTGTAATATTTCTATCATCATTTCCCATAGGGACTTGCATTGTTTCGTTTTCTATGTTCAGAACCTTCCTTCCATGCTCTTCCAACCAAGGAAAACGTCTCATGTGAATTTATTTCCCTTTTCAAGTCAAAAGGCTGGGGTTTTCTTCAGCTTGATATCTCTGAAGGGACAGGGCTGCACAGCATCTAACTTGCAAGATGCTCATGAGGCTTGACCTCTGTCATATGGTAAGCCCTCAGTTACATATGATTTCCTCTCTCCTTAATAACACGGTAGCCTAAGTTACATACTGTGAAATCATTTAGAATATATGCATTGTTATACATCAAGGGCTTAAAATATGGAGGTCATTTCTTCCTTTTCTAAATTATCATCAAATAGAATTTGGGCTTCCCTGTAGCTCAGCTGGTAAAGATTCTGCCTGCAATGCAGGAGACTCTTGTTCAACTCCTGGGTCAGGAAGATCTCCTGGAGAAGGGATAGGCTACCCACTTCAGTATTCTTGGGCTTCCCTAGTAGCTTATCTGGAAAAGAATCTGCATTGTTATACATCAATGGATTAAAATATGGAGGTCATTTCTTCCTTTTCTAAGTTATCATCAAATAGAATTTATGAACTCTTAGATTCATGGGCTTTCAATGAATGTTATAAAATTGAGGCACTAAAGCTCCATTCCATACTTTGGCTCAGAACTTCTTTCACACACATTTTTGGACATAATAATATTTTGCTATTGTAAAACTTCTTTTCAACCTGGACATTTGTATGATTATTGGCATTGTTTCATGCTTATATGAAGTAGTCTTATGTACCAATGAGCTGATTTAACTTTCCATGTATAAATTTGGTGCTTGCATTTGTATGTGTCAGAAGTGGGAAGGCTAATTGAAAAGTGATGAGATTTGAATTTAAGTGACTTGACATGCAGGAGCTTCTAGGACTAATTATTAATTAATTGCTTCACCTATCTAACATTTATTGAGAACTTACATGGTGATGTGCAGCATACTAGGTGCTGTTAATACGAAGATGAAAGAGTTTCTCAGGAAGCCCATAGGCAATCAGTAGAGACGGTTCTGTAAAGGCTTGCAGCATGGTATGTGGAATGTGCAGCAACAGTTGTGTGGTATGGTGGTAACAAAAAAGCAAGAACAATCAATTCACCAATTTTTTTTTCAGTATGGCACCCCACTCCAGTACTCTTGCCTGGAAAATCCCATGGATGGAGGAGCCTGGTAGGCTGCAGTCCATGGGGTCGCTAAGAGTCAGACACGACTGAGCGACTTCACTTTCACTTTTCACTTTCATGCATTGGAGAAGGAAATGGCAACCCACTCCAGTATTCTTGCCTGGAGAATCCCAGGGATGGGGGAGCCTGGTGGGCTGCCGTCTGTGGGGTTGCACAGAGTCGGACACGACTGAAGTGACTTAGCAGTAGCAGTTTTTCAGTATGCTACGATGAGGCCAACATATCGTGAGATGATTTCCATTGAAAAATAGTTTATACTCTGTTATATTCAGAGATTCCAAGAGAAGGGGCATGCTGTACCACTTAAGGAAGATAGGACGGAATGTGGACAGGAGGCTTTCCTGTCGTGGAACAAGGCAGGGTAAGCAAGTTTAGGACTGGCTTGTTGAATGACTTCAGTGGACTCTGGGGCATAGAGGCTGGCCCTAGTTGCCTGGTATATGGTCCTGGGTGAGTAAGGCAGGTGGATGAGACCTGCAGGAAAGGCAGTTGAGGGTGTGGGGTCTGGATTGCTTGGTTTGTACGTGAAGGGCAGGCTCCTGGGCTGGTTGCTCACTGCCTTTCTCTAGGAATCAGCTAACCCCTGGAGAAGCACTCCCTCCAGAAACAGCAAGTCCCCAAATATCAAGGCATCAAAATATACAAAATGGAGAATATGGTTAATCCTTCCATCTGGGCCAGGGCAACCCAGGACTAAATTAAGAGCAAAAGAGCTTTCTGGGCAGAGGGTTCCATTTACGCAAATGCCGAGGGCCCTGGAAAAATATGTTTGTATCTTAATATATTTGGAGTCCAGAGTCAGGACAACATGTGAGTAGAATGGCTGGGGGTGGGGGTGTGGGTGTGGTGCGGTGAGCAGCAGCCAGTTCTGCCTGGTAAAGGAATTTGGACTTCATTTGAAAGGTAGTGAGGGATAACTGAAGGGTTTTACAGAGGAGGGTGACAGCGATTTCAGTTTCCTTCTGTTTGGTGAAAATCTATGCTGTTAAATCTGTGCTACTTAAAAATTAATGAGGTTTCACATTTCATCTTTGCAAGATAAACAACATGATATGTTTAGTACTTTGAATGGTTATGTAAAGCATATTTACTCTTTGTCTCCTACAGATTGTAAATCCTTGATGTTCTCTTTCCAGCATTCCCCAAGCAGGCAGGTAGTACAGCAGAGAGTACAGGGTGATAAGGCAGTGGTTAGAGAACCAAGCCTGCTTATTCCTTTGGTTGAGTCACCTAACTCCTCCAAAGAGAGGCTCAATGGATAAGACCATTCACTGAAGCTGAAGCTGGTCAGTTGGTGTGGATCCTGTCTCTGCCACTTTCATCTGTTTCTTCATATATAAAATGGAAATAAAAAGAACACCTATATCATAGAATTGATAAAAGGATTTGGATTTGGTTTCCCCATCCATCATGCTTCTGCCAACACCATCTCTTTGTAAACCAATGCCTTATAATGCAGAATTATGAGAGTCTATGTAACATTGGACCAAAGAACGTACATCATGGCAGAATAAAAGGCAATGAGATGATACTTATGGAAGTCACTGGTACTATCATATTCCTCAATCCCCAGGAGCAGCTAGTCGTCTAAAGTGTAAGAATAGAATATTGAAGACTGCTGTTCTTGGCTGAAGCCAGCATCCTGTAAAGTTAGTGTGATATCTTATAGGTTGCTATAAATCAAGAGATCAGTGTCTGTCATGGTTCTTTTCCTCCTGTTATCTATGACCAAAATACAGACATTGGGGAACCAAAAGCTGAGTGGAGTAGTGCCTTTTGTGATTACGTCTAATGTCTCCTAGCAACTTTGTGCTTCCTGTCCTTATGCCTCTGGGTTCTATTTCTAATTGGAGATACAATAGTTGTTTCCGTGAATTTGAATCTACCAGTGCTACCTTGTGCTTTCAAATTCTTCATGTCCCTAGGATGCTGCCATAAAAGAGATTGTATTTCATCTGGGCTTGATGATTGTGAGTAGCAAAATAGCACTGAGGCTACATGAATGGTGAGAATAGGGAGAAGTAAGGATGGAAACAGTAAATGCTTCATGGAATTTTAATGAGAGACCGTCACAACTCCACATAGGCAGGTCCAGAAAGGACTCAGATCCCTCAAGAATGAAAGTCTGGTCAATGAGCTGGGCAAGGAACTCCAGCAAATGAGATAAAGCAAAGAGACAGAATGTATAGCCTTGAGTTGTATTTCCTTCCTTGCTATTCTATACGGTGATAGATAGATGATAGGTAGATAGATAGATGATAGTAGATACTAGGTAGCTAGCTAGATAAAAGTTTGGCTGGGAGTGTGGATGGCTGGATGGGTGGACGGATGGACACATACACACATACATATATACGTGGGTGTTTCCATAGTGTAGTGGTTATCACATTTGCCTCACTCATATACATACATAGTAAAACCTCACCATAACATGAAAATTGGACCCCAAACTTTTAAAAATTCTTGTTTTAATAAGGTTCCTGAAAAGTGGTATTTAGAGTTGATCTTTCAGTCACCTTGCAAAAGAAAAGGGAATTTTTCAATTATTTAGTTATGCAGAAAAGAGATTAACTTACACACAGAATATATCCTATAAACAAAACAAGGAAAGTACCAAATGATTATAAGGCAGTCACTTTCTACTTACCCTTTCTCCTAACCCCTTTCAAGAAGATAAGAACTTAAACCAAGCTCAACTTTAAAAAAAAATTAGTTTATTTTAATTGGAGGATAATTACTCTACAATATTATGATGGTTTTTGCCATACATCAACATGAATAGGCAAAATGAATAGGTTTAAATGTATCCCCGCCATCCTGAGCCCCCCTCCACCTCCCTTCCCACCCTATCCCTCTGGATCTCAGAGCACTGGCTTTGGGTGTCCTGCTTCATGCACTGAACTTGCACTGATCATCTGTTTTATATATGGTAATGCACATGTTTCAATGCTATTTTCTCAAGTCATCCCACCCTTGCCTTCTCCCACTGGGTCCAAAAGTCTGTTCTTTACATCTGTATCTCCTTTGCTGCTGTGCATGTAGGACTGTTGGTACCATCTTTCTAAATTCCATATACATGTGTTAATATACAGTATTTGTCTTTCTCTTTTTGACTTACTTCGCTCTGTATAATAGACTCCAGGCTTATCCACCTCATTAGAACTGATGCAAACTTGCTCCTTTTTATAGATGAGTAATATTCCATTGTTCAAGCTGAATTTAGAAAAGGCAGAGGAACCAGAGATCAAATGGCCAACATCCATTGGATCATAGAAAAAGCAAGAGAATTCCAGAAAAACATCTACTACTGCTTCATTGACTATGCTAAAGACTTTGATTGTGTGGATCACAACAAACTGTGGAAAATTCTTAAAGAGATGGGAATACCAAACCACTTTACCTGTCTCTTGAGAAATCTGTATGCAGGTCAAGAAGCAACAGTTAGAACCGACATGGAACAATGGACTGGTTCCAAATTGGGAAAGAAGTACATCAAGGCTGTATATTGTCACCCTGCTTATTTAACTTATATGCAGAGTACATTATGAGAAATACGACTGGATGAAGCTCAAGATGGAATCAATATTTCCAGGAGAAATATCAATAACCTCAAATATGCAGATGACACCACCCTGATGGCAGAAAGCAAAGAGAAACTAAACAGCCTCTGGATGAAAGTGAAAGGGGAGAGTGAAAAAGCTGGCTTAAAACTCAACATTCAAAAAAAATAAGATCATGGCATCTGGTCCCATCACTTCATGGCAAATAGATGTGGAAATGATGGAAACAGTGACAGACTTTATTTTCCTGGGTTCCAAAATCACTGCAGATGGTGAGTGCAGGCATGAAATTGAAAGATGTTTGCTCCTTGGAAGAAAAGCTATGAAAAATCTAGACAGCATATTAAAAAGCAGAGACATTACTTTACCAACAAATGTCTGTATAGTCAAAACTATGGTTTTCCCAGTAGTCACGTAGAGTTGGACCATAAATAAAGCTGAGCGCTGAAGAAGAAGCTTTTGAACTGTGGTGTTGGAGAAGACTCTTGAGAGTCCCTTGGACAGCAAGGAGATCAAACCAGTCAATCCTAAAGGAAATCAGTCTTGAATATTCATTGGAAGAACTGATGTTGAAGTTGAAGCTCCAATACTTTGGTCACCTGATGTGAAGAGCTGATTCATTGGAAAAGACCCTGATGCTGGGAAAGATTGAAGGCAGGAGGAGAAGGGGATGACAAAGGAGGAGATGGTTGGATGGCATTACGGACTCAATGGACATGAGTTTGAGCAAGCTCCGGGAATTGGTGATGGACAGAGAGACCCGGTGTGCTGCAGTCCGTGGGATCGCAAAGATTCGGACACAACTGAGTAACTGAACTGAACTAATATTCCATTGTGTATATGGACCACAACCTCCTTATCCATTCATCTGCCCATGGACATATAGTTTGCTTCCATGTCCTGACTCTTGTAAACAGTCCAGCTCAGCTTTGAATAGGAGCTGGGTGAAGGCCAAGAATTAGTAAAATCACATTACATTGCATTGGCATGGTCTTCCTTTTGTGGGAAAGAGTGTAGGTATGTTTTTGCTTTGGTATGGTTTCATTCTTTTATTTGATAAATGTGTTGCTTGAATTAACTTTTAAAGATTATAGGGGTCAGTTTATTAATTTTCCTGTCTCCCAGAATCCATTCTCCCCTGTTTTCTTTTGAGAAATCCCCTTTCCCCGATTTGTGTCATTTATATGGAATTCTCCATAAAGGGGCCCTGCCTTTGTCTAACCAATGAGTGAGTTCATGACTTGGTACACATGTCCTTGGCTAATTGGAATTTATCTCCCAGAAGACAAGAGTTTGAGCAGAGTGGTATAAAGAAGGAAATGAAATCAGATTGAAGTGGATGAATCCCCATGGTGGTAGCACCATGTCTGGCTCCTTCCACCAGAATCTCTGGAGCTATCTTGATTCTTGTTCCTTCTGAGCCCTATTCCTCTAATATTCTTTCCATCTTGTGAACCATCCTACATCCATCAAACAAATTCATTTTGTCTAATATTAATTTGAAACTAGATTGGATTCCAAGCTTAGATTGGAATCCAATAACCCTAACTAGGTCAGAATAGAAAGCTCTTAAAGCAGGCAGAAAGGGGAAAGATAAATACTCCTGGCATAGGGAAGTCATGAGCCAAATGATGATGGTCTTAAACAGCATGATGAGTCTGGATAACCTCAAGTAGCTCAGAAAAAAGGGTCAGGACAAAATTAATCTTTAAGTGTTTCTTATCCTTGCCTGGTGATTCCCAATATGTGGGCTATGGGTCTCTACAGTTGAAACAAAGTATTTAAGAACATCTATAAATTGAAGGAAAATCTATGGAATTATTGTCATGTGGTATGTGGAAAATGTTTAAAACATAAGAAGCTTTACCGCTGAAATGGCAGGGAACAACTGGTCTGAGTCAGCAGTAGTTCTCAGTTGTAGAGTAGTTAACACATTTTGTCTATTATGGTGTAATTTGGTCCTAAAATTAGTTGAAATGCCAAGGGTTATAGGTGATTGTTTCTTTTATAAATTAGATCAGATTTAAGGCTGTTTTTTTCTGTAAATTCATCTTGTCTACTTGCATTCTGATTTGTTTTCTTGAGTGGGAGAGAACAGAGTGGAATTTTAACTGCTACTCCAAGAATTGTACACAAATCATTTTCTATTCTATCTCCATCACAGAGCACAGTGAGCCTCTGGTACTGGGCTCTGATGATTATGAGGTAATGCATTGTCTTGGTGTTTGTGAATTGTAGTGCCATTGTTACTTTCTTTTTATATTTCACTTGACTTATGGGTACACTTATTATTTATTTAGAAAATATCCAAACTTATGCAAAAGTTAACAAAGTAATATTAAAAAATTCTTATATTCCTTTTGCTCAGATTTCCTAATTGTCAATATATTATTGTATTTACTGTAGGTCTTCTAATCTCTCACATGTATATATCAGACAGATAAGAGTAGACAGCATATCTATCTATCTATATCGAGCAAAGACTGATTTCCTGAGTCTAATCATGAGGAAACTTGGTGGACCCCAGCTGTGCATTCAGTTGTCCTGTCTTTGTAGCCTCCTTCAGTCTGGAACAGTTTTTCAATCTTTCTGTTTTTGTTTTTTGTTTTTTTTTGCATCTGTGATAGTTTTAAACAGTGCAGACCTTTCATGCATTGTTCAATACATGCAATAAGTATATATTTTAAAATTTTCTAGTGGAAAAGCAAAATGGCAACCCACTGCAGTGTTCTTGCATGAAGAATCCCAATGACAGGGAGCCTGGTGGGCTGCCATCTATGGGGTCGCACAGAGTCTGACACGACTGAAGCGACTTAACAGCAGTAGCGGCAGCAGTGGAAAAGCAAAATGCAATTTTTTTCTAGCATTAGGAAAAGGAAGGATGAATTCATTAATTAAGATGATCCATTAATAGGAATTAATAAGAATAATATACTTATTTATGGGGAAGGAAATGGCAACCTACTCCAGTATTCTTGCCGGGAGAACCCCATGGACAGTGGAGCCTGAGGGACCACCATCCATGGGGTCACAGAGAGTTGGACATGACTTAGCAACTGAACAATAACAACATATACTTATTTAACCCATTGTTTTCAAAATGTTATCATTTAAAAAATGATCAGTACAAAAATTGTCTATTTATGTTATTTTTTCGTAAAAGTTTTTGAAACCTAGTGTAAATATAGCACATTTCAGTTAAGACTGGTCACATCCCAAGCGCCTGACAGCCGCACGCAGCCATAGCCAGCACACTGCGCAGTGCCCTGTCACTGTGACCCACGGTCCGGGCCGGCCTATGCACATGGAACAACAGACTGGTTCCAAATAGGAAAAGGAGTACGTCAAGGCTGTATATCATCACCTGCTTATTTAACTTATATGCAGAGTACATCATGAGAAACGCTGGGCTGGAAGAAGCACAGGCTGGAATCAAGATTGTCGGGAGAAGTATCAATAACCTCAGATATGCAGATGACACCACCCTTATGGCAGAAAGTGAAGAGGAACTCAAAAGCCTCTTGATGAAAGTGAAAGTGGAGAGTGAAAAAATTGGCTTAAAGCTCAACATTCAGAAAACAAAGATCATGGCATTCAGTCCCATCACTTCATGGTAAATAGATGGGGAAACAGTGGAAACAGTGTCAGACTTTATTTTTTTGGGCTCCAAAATCACTGCAGATGGTGACTGCAGCCATGAAATTAAAAGACACTTACTCCTTGGAAGGAAAGTTATGACCAACCTAGATAGCATATTCAAAAGCAGAGACATTACTTTGCCAACAAAGGTCCGTTTAGTCAAGGCTATGGTTTTTCCAGTGGTCATGTATGGATGTGAGAGTTGGACTGTGAAGAAAGCTGAGCGCCGAAGAATTGATGCTTTTGAACTGTGGTGTTGGAGAAGACTCTTGAGAGTCCCTTGGACTGCAAGGAGATCCAACCAGTCCATTCTGAAGGAGATCAGCCCTGGGATTTCTTTGGAAGGAATGATGCTAAAGCTGATACTCCAGTATTTTGGCCACCTGATGCGAAGAGTTGACTCATTGGAAAAGACTCTGATGCTGAGAGGGATTGGGGGCAGGAGGAGAAGGGGATGACAGGGAATGAGATGGCTGGATGGCATCACTGATTCGATGGACATGAGTCTGAGTAAACTCCTAGAGTTGGTGATGGACAGAGAGGCCTGGCGTGCTGCGATTCATGGGGTCACAAAGAGTAGGACACAACTGAGCGACTGAACTGAACTGATTGCTTCCTCAAGACCAGACTCAGGCAGGCATTCTTTGCAGAAGCGAAGCGGTGCCCTTTGTGGTTTTCATATCAGGAGGCACAAGGTGTTGACCTGACATCACTGCTAATGTTAACCTTGGTCATGGCACATGATAGTGTTGTTCAGGTTTCTGTACTACAAAGTCACCATTTTTTTCTTTTGTAGTTGATAAATATTTATCCTATTCCTCTTCAAACCATCAGCCACCAACCTTTACTTCCAAGGCAATTTCTTACTATATCAACTACCAGTATATTGATTACCAGATGGTGTTTTATATTTCTATCATTTCTTCTATATTTATTAGTTTATTTCCTATTGTAAGGAACAGCTTTTTCTTCTTTTCCCTTCATGCATTCATATCAGTGTTGGCTCACAGATGTTTATTTTACTCAATAATATATTTTAATCTGTCACTATCAGTATTTATTTTGATGCTTATGATGTCCCAGATTTGACCAATAGAAGTCTCTTTAAGCTGACTCCTCTGTCCCTTTGATGATCTTTGTTATTCTTTGAGCATTCCTTCAATTATGGTCCAATAAGATATTCTAGGTTTGTCTCATATTTTTCCCGTCTCACCTTTGGAATTAGTTATTTCCCCAGGAGTCCTGTTTCCTTATAATGTAGGATAGAATTTAGAAACCAACATTTTGCTGTGATGCACTGGGTCAGTGGACAGAGCTAAGATGCATACATATACATATATATATATACTTTGCTGTATCCCTGGGACCAACATGACACTGTAAATCAACCATTTCAATAAAAATTCTTTTAAGAACAACAACAAAAAACTAAAACTACATATAAAAATATGCATGAATCTCACAAGCATCATGTATAAAAGAGATCAGACACAAAAGATAATATGTTCATTATTCCATTTCAGTCTCTGAGTTGTGTCCGACTTTTTGCCACCCCATGAATCGTAGCACGCCAGGCCTCTCTGTCCATCACCATCTCCCGGAGTTCACTCAAACTCATGTCCATTGAGTCAGTGATGCCATCCAGCCATCTCATCCTCTGTCATCCCCTTTTCCTCCTGCCCCAAATCCCTCCCAGCATCAAAGTCTTTTCCAATGAGTCAACTCCTTGCATGAGGTGGCCAAAGTACTGGAATTTCAGCTTTAGAATCATTCCTTCCAAAGAACACCCAGGACTGATCTCCTTCAGAATGGACTGGTTGGATCTCCTTGCAGTCCAAGGGACTCTCAGGAGTCTTCTCCAACACCACAGTTCAAAAGCATCAATTCTTTGGTGTTCAGCTTTCTTCACAGTCCAACTCTCACATCCATACATGACCACTGGAAAAACCATAGCCTTGACTAAACGGACCTTTGTTGGCAAAGTAATGTCTCTGCTTTTGAATATGCTATCTAGGTTGGTCATAACTTTCCTTCCAAGGAGTAAGTGTCTTTTAATTTCATGGCTGCAGTCACCATCTGCAGTGATTTTCCAAAAATAGATAAAACTAATCTATGCTGTAAAAGTCATGATAATGATTATCTATGGTGGGAGTGAATGACAGAAGGAGGATGAGGGAATTTTGTAATAGTTGGTCTTGTTATGTTTTTAGATCTGAGTACTGTTGGTGCTAGTGGTAAAAAAAACCCACCTGCCAAAGCAGGAGATGTAAGAGACATGCGTTTGATCCCTGGGCCAGGAAGATCCCCTGGAAGAGGAATGGCAACTCACTCCAGTATTCTTGCTTAGAAAATGCCATAGACAGAGGAGGCTGGTGGGCTATAGTCCATAGGGTTGCAAAGAGTTGGACATGACTGAAGTGGCTTAGCATGCACTATTTACACAAATGTGTTCCATCTATGGAACTTAATATGTTGTATATTTAGGATATGTAAGTATAGTCTTCTGAATGTATATTATGCTTTAATAATCAGTTTGAATATAAAAGTAATTCTAGCTTAAGAAACAATGAGCAGTGCCTCAACATTTATTCATTCATTTAACAAATATATTTATGCACTGTTCTTATAGTTACCAGGAATACAGCAGTAAACAAGGAAAATCTTTCCGTTAGAGACCTTATAGTCTCCTAACAGAGAGAGAAAATAAATTAAGAAATGAATAAGTACACTATAAAAATCTCAGGGAGTGATAAATTTAGTGAAGAAGAAATTAAGACAGTGCAGTGCAGCGTGTAAGGAAATAGATAACATTGACTGGGGTCCATCACAGAAGACCTTCCTGAGGAGGTAGCAACAGAGCAGAAGCTGAAAGAAGGGAGCACCAGCCACATGAACAGGTGAGAGGATGCTAAGGCCCTGAGGTAGGAATAACCTTAGAGTTCTGGGGGAAAAAGCTGAAATTCCTCTTACAGTAAAGATGATATTTGGCTATTTTTTTCCTCATAAAATGAGATATCTTGTTGGGAACATGTACATAAGGCTCCCTTGACAAATATTTGTGATAGCTTGAGCCATTGAGAGCCAATATCCTTGGCCCTGAGAAGCCACTGAAGGAAATAAAGTCAGGGAGTGACATGGTGAGGCATGTGTTTCAGGATTATTCCAGCGATGATAGAAAGGATCCAGAGGAAAGCACAAGGGAAAGAACACGTGACACACAGAGTACAGGATGGACAACCACTTTAGAACTGACTGCACAGAGGCAACAAACTAAAAATTGTGAAAATGCACTGTGAACGTAGCGTATTTTGGATTCTAGTGGCACATGTGATGCCTGTGGAAGGGTTTTGTTGTGAGAGGTGTCTCCCTCAGGCTGAGAGTTGCTAATGAGAGATTGTGCTGATCACACTAGGCTCCCAACCTAGTTTTCATTTAGTGGAGTGTGTTTTCACTTAACTCACATAAATACTGATGGAGGGCTTATTGGTTTGTTGTTTTTTTAAACTTGTATTTGAATCACGCTTGGGACCAAACCAATTTAGCAATTCATTTCCAAATTCTTACAAATATTGAATAAAATGCTGGTTGGCATCTTTTTACCTACATCCTCTACATCAAGCAAGAAAATACATTGCTGAATTATTTCAGATAATCCACTAAGAAAACAGATCCATCCTAACAGACATTGTATCTCTTCTTTATTCTAGAACAATCTGTGTCCAGGCAAGAAAGAGTTGCCCTCTCTTTTCTATTTTCATTGTGTCTTTCCCCAGCACACTCACACAGAGGGAAAGAGACTATTAACCCCACATCCCCATCACCTCCACCACCAGGGGCTTTCCCCCCCCATTTTGTTGGCATATAGTTGATTTACAATGTTGTATTAATTTCAGGTGTACAACAAAGTGATTCAGTTATACATATACATACATTAATTCTTTTTAGATTCTTTTCCCCATATCAGTTATCACAAAATATTGAATAGAATTCCCTGTTCTATACAGTATGTCCTTGTTGATTAACTGTCTTATATATAGTAGTGTGTATATGTTCTTCCCAAGATGCTAATTTATCTCTCCCCCTCACATTTCCCCTTTGGTAATCAGAAGTTTGTTTTTAATATCTATAAGGCTGTTTCAATTTTGTAAATTAGTTCATTTGTATCATTTAAAAAAATAGATTCCACATATGAGTGATAACATATGATAATTTGTCTTTCTCTGTTTGACCTACCCTCACTTAGTATGATAATCTCTAGGTCCATTCATGTTACTGCAAATGGCATTATTTCATTCTTTTTTATGGCTGAGTAATATTCCATTGTATATATGTACCACATCTTCCTTATCTATTCTTCTGTCAGTGGACATTTAGGTTGCTTCCATGTCCTGGCAATTGTAAATAATGCTGTAATGAACATTGGGGTGTATGTATCTCTTCAGATTATGGTTTTCTCCAGAACCATGCCCAGGAATGGGATCTCAAGGGCTTTTAATCTATAGTCATGTGGTAACATAGAAGTTTCTACTGCTCGTCAACATAAGGGATGTTGATTTCTCTCCATTGAGTAACAGCAGTTGGCCAGGTACACAAGACATTTTCATTTCTATGGGGGCATCAACTCTGGGCCTCGCTCTGGACCTGTTACAGACACTCAACAGGGGCTGTTGTAGTCACTCTGCATAAATAAAGGGAAAGCACTTCTTTATCTCACCAGGTTAAATAAGAAACATTGTTGAAGACCCACACATACACTAGTTGGACTTTCTAAGAAACTGACTCATCCAGATTACCTTTGATAAGTGGATTTATTGCAAGGATGCACAAGACAGTGAATGATCATATTTTCAGTCTGTGAAAAAGACAGCTATCTTTTTTCCAGTGTTATATCTCTCCTTTCTATACTCATATAGCTGCTATGCAACCCCACCAGATTTTATCAGGGCATACAACTAGAGGCAACGCAGCCCAAGGCAACATCTCCCAGCTCCCCTTCCAGCTGAGTGTGGCCATATGAACAAGTTCTCCCAAAGGTGATGAGTAGAAGGGAAGTATGCAACTTCCATGCCACTTAGAGAAATTTGCTTCAATTCCTTATGCTCACTTTCTGCTTCTCAATGGGCTGAAAATGGATCCTGTGCTGCTGAGATAGCTTTGATTATATAACTAGGGCCACTTCCCAGGAGATGACAAAGCCCCTATATTTCAGAAGGAAGGATTTTGACATGTGTGGTTTCACACAAAGTTGATTTAACTATGCTTCCATACTCTAGAACATGACACATTGTACTCATGGATTGTAAATCATTTCCAGGCTCCCAGAGAAATTTTTCTTGAAGTACATTGAAAACTGAGCTTCCCAGGTGGCCCTGTAGGTAAAGAATCCACCTGTCAATGCAGGAGATACAGGAGACACAGGTTTGATCCCTGGGTTGGGAAGATCCCTTTTGGTAGAAAACAGCAACCTCCCAACTCCCAGTATTCTTGCCTGGAAAATCCCATGGACAGAGGAGCCTGGAAGGCTATAGTCCATTGAATCACAGGAGTCAGACATGACTTAGCAACTAAACCATCACCACCACTCCAGTATTCTTGCCTGGAAAATGTCGTGGACAAAGGAGCCTGGTGGGCTACAGTCCATGGGGTCCCAAAGTCAGACATGACTGAGCACAGCACACACATTTGCACACTTTTCATATACATTGAAAAGCATCTCCTTCTGAAGGCTCCATTCACCTTGACTTTCCCTTCTTCATTTCAGAGGGTGAGCCAGTTCCAAACCACTCAGGGCTGTCCTAACACACAGTTGGGACTGGTGGTGACCATGGGAGAGTTCATTGCTGAAAAAATAATTATCTGTTGTTAGTGTCTGGAAATTCTTCATTAGAAATGCATCCTCTTAGTTTAAGGAAATGTTTTCTGATCCAAAAAGAAAATACCACTGTAATGTCAAGAACTTTGAGGAGTCTGAGATTTTATTTACTCGCAAGCTAACAAGCTCACCTGCCACAATTTCACACAAGCTAGTAGGAGACAGGTGTCCTCTGTGTCAGAGACAAAGGACTCTGATACTGATGGCTTTGCAGGCTGCATGCGCTCCATGCTCACGTTGGCTCCCCTTGCACCCAAGTCTCACTGGGGACCTAAGTGAAGTTGTGCATCACAGTTGAGGAAATCCCTATTTTTGAAAGAGTGATTCTAGGAAACTTGCCCAACATTGGGATACTCTTTGGAAGCAGACAGTATTTTCATTACCCCGGGTCATGAAGCTAAAGCGCTTTCCGTCCTAGAGGGAGATATTATCTCTGTCTTCCAAGGCTTGTCTGTTACACAGGCAACCTTGAAAAAACAGTGTGGAACAAAAGCTGATATAAGAAAAACAGAAACACTATTGAGAATTGTTAACCAACATATCAAGGAAAGACTATTAAGCCCCTAGCAACTTTATACAGATGACCAAGTGTGTAAGGACACTCTCTAGCCTGGGCATCTGAAATGGTTTCCCAACAAAAGAATGGCAAACACAAGAGGTAATTTCCAGAGTCCCAGTGGACAGGTACTCAACAAAGTGATAGAGCTGGATAAAATACTCAGTTGGAGATCCTGGAACAGGAATAAAGGTGTTGCCTTCACATACTTGACTTGGCTCTTTCTGCCTATAATATTAATACCATTTTTTCCCTTTGCAAAGATATTTTTTCACTTTTTCCTTTAGAATTCTGATAAAGCATCTCCTTCTCTGCAAAACCTGCCCTAAGCGCTTGCCTCCAGCTGAGATAGGTGTTGTGCATCTGTGACCCTGTAGCACTCCATGCCTACTTTCCTTTGCAGTAGCATCTACTGTACTATATTACAACTTTCTGCATATTTATAATTTCTCTTAATAGGAAATTTCTTGAGGGCAAAAACTGTCTATCTCTCAGTCTCCCTGGCTGCAATAAATGTTTGAGCAACTGAACTGAACTGGGGAGAATGTCGGTACCTAGATTTGACCTTGCATCTTCATTGGTCTTTAAATTCAATGTAAGTCTATTGTTGTTGTTCGGTCATGTCCTACTCTTAGCAACCCCATGGACTGCAAGGATCCAAGCTCCTCTGTCCTCCACTATCTCCTGGAGTTTGCTCATATTTATACCACTGAGTTGACGATGCCATCCAACCATCTCATCCTCTATCACCCGCTTCTCCTGCCCCCAATCTTTCCCAGCATCAGGGTCTTTTTCAGTGAGTTAGCTCTTCACATCAAGTGGCCAAAATATTGGAATCTCAGCTTCAGCAACAGTTCTTCCAATGAATATTCAGAATTGATTTCCTTTAGGGTTGACTGATTTGATCTCCTTGCAGTCCAAGGGACTCTCAAGACTTTTCTCCAGTGCCAGATTATAATAACTATAACAGATTATAATGGGCTTCCTTCATGGCTCAACAGTAAAGAATCTGCCTGCAATGCAAAGGCTACTGGAGATGTGGGTTTGATCCCTGGGTTGGGAAGATCCCTTGGAGGAGAGCATGGCAACCCACTCCAGTATTCTTGCCTGGAGAATCTCATGGACAGGGGAGGCTGGCAGGCCACAGTCCATGGGGTTGCAAAGAGTTGGACATGACTGAAGTGGCTTAGCACACATATATACATGTACCAGAATATAATAGTTATACCAGATTATAATAATTATACCAAATTATAATTTCTGGCAGTGCTTTGAATTCTTTGATATTTCCCTGAGTGATCCTTCATAGTAGGTGGGAAATGAATTAGATGAGATTCTTTGTTTTGGTAATTATAAAGGCTAAATGAACAAGAAGTTACTCAAGGGCATGCTAGATGTCACCAGTGCTGGATAATTGTTCTGATCTCCAGGAGGCAGACTATACATTTGAATTTTGGAAGCAATGATAAAGAGACTTTACTGTTGTGGGTTAGGGTACAAGCTAAACTGCTATAACAAAGATACCCCCCCAAACATACTAGCTCAAATAAGATAGAAGTTTATCTTTCATGTATTGGTCCAGAATTAGATGGATAGATGGACCAGGGTAAGTTCTGTTGGCAAAATCAAGTTTCCCTTTTTTAGTTTGTCACTTAAAGTTGTTTTGACATCTCATATATCACTGTGGGGTCTGGAAGTTAGTTTTTCTGTAACACCCTACATTTCCAGACTCTCTATTTACTTTGTTTCTGATCGAAATTGCCGTTTGTTCCCCCATGGGGTATTATTTGTCTTGTAATATTGCCAAACACAGCCAGTAACGACATACATAAAATTACATTTCAGTTTTCTTATCTGTCCATCTAAAGATGCCTGCTCAGTAGACACACAATCTGCTTTTCATGTTATCTCAGAAGGTGGTTTTACCAAATATGATACGTGGATCTCCATCTCTCTAACTTCAGAAATCAATCTTCTTAAGATCTCACTGCTGGACCAATGCCACATGTTATAATTCTGGGGGATTTGTTTTTGCTTTGTTATTTGGTGCAGCTCACTGCTGTTCTCAATATGCGTATTAGCCAGGGTAAGGTATTACGGTAGGTTAGATTAATATTATTGTTCCCAATTATTTGCTGTTCCTCTCTGTGGAGGGATTATAGTTCTCTGGAGAAGGCAATGGCACTCCACTCCAGTACTCTTGCCTGGAAAATCCCATGGACAGAGGAGCCTGGTGGGCTGCAGTCCGTGGGGTCGCTAAGAGTCAGACGCGACTGAGCGACTTCATTTTCACTTTTCACTTTTCATGCACCGGAGAAGGAAATGGCAACCCACTCCAGTGTTCTTGCCTGGAGAATCCCAGGGATGGGGGAGCCTGGTGGGTTGCCGTCTACAGGGTTGCGCACAGTCGGACACGACTGAAGCGACTTAGCAGCAGCAGCTCCTTTGTAGTAAGCATGGCCATGTGACTTGGTGTGAGTAATGAAATGGGGACAGAACTATTGCATGCCACTTCTGAGCAGAAGCTTTAAAAGCCATCTCATGGGTCCTCCTACTTTCTTGCCTCTGCTACGAGAATAGCAGCACCCCAGGTAGATCTGCTTCTTCACTTTAAATGCCTGAGTGAAGACACATAAAGCAGATACACAGCCAATCCACAACCACATCTAACGTGAGAATATCTAATAGTGTTCTAAGCTACTGATATTTTGTGGTTGTTTTCACAGCATACCTTAGCATAATATTAAAGCTAGAATGTGCCGCAGAAATAAACTCCTGTTTCTTAGTGGCTTAACAAGAGTTTAAAGCTCTCCTTTAGGGTCGGGTGAGGGGAGCTCCATTTTTTTAGGATACAGACTGCTATTTGGCATTACTAGGAAAACTGTCATGCACTATCCTTGCTTTGAACTTATCTGACCAGTGTCCCTTTGTACCATGTACAGCCAAATCCACGGGGAGGAAGCCTCATGAAGGTCTGGATTTTTATTGTTATTTTCTTGTACTGCAAATCCTCTTAGTTTGTTTGTGTAGTTTGACTCTTGCCATTCTGAAATTCGTTTTGATCATGGATGTACCATGTTTTTTTGTCATTAAGGAAGGATTAATTTGGTTGCTCCAAAATGAATTCTATTTTCCAAATCTAATTTTCTTTTGAACTTATTCCAGAAAATGTGAAGCAGTGTCAGTCTCCTGATGTATTTGGGGCTCTGCAGTCTTGGTGTGGGGAGAAATTTTAGGCTCCGTCTTCCCCTTCCTCACTTCTCAGTCTCAAACCTCACATAGAATTTCTAAATGCGCCAAAGTGACCTGCTTATTTCTCTCTTATCTAAAGACGGTGATTAAAATTAGCTCAGTGCTGAAGCTCTCAAAGCCTTTGAACAGATTTCAGCTGCTCAGTCTATCTTTGATTAGGATATGTTCATTTAGGTGTTCCAACTCCTTTAAAAACTCTTCAGTAAATTTCCAAGCCTCTTGTCTAACACCACTGACCGATTGCCTTTCCAACTCCCAGCCCTAAAGGGCTCTAAAATCATTTCTCCGACATTCTCATCAACTAATTGGACTTTGATTGGTGTCAGCTGCTGCCAACTGTGATAAAACTGTTTTCAGTAAGCCTTGACATTCTGGAGGTGACATTAGGTCACTTTCTCATAAACAGGACAGCTTTAGAATCGAGAGGGGGAGCTGATGCTATGAATCACCTTTCATTCAACAGATCTAAATTAAGATCTGACTTTGTGGGGGGTGGTAGGGAGGTTCAGAAGGGAGGGGACATATATATACCTATGGCTTATTCATGTTGATGTATGGCAGAAACTAACAGTGCTGTAAAGCAATTATCCAATTAAAAATAAATAAAATAAATAAATATAAATAAATAAAAAAGATCTGACTTTGTGCCGGATATTGTTGGAGTCGGGTAAGAACTTACTCCCTCCTTCAAATTCTCATTGAACACAACAAAATATTGTAGTTGGAAAAGATGGTGAGTTCAGACCGAGGGAAGTGCTTTCCAGCTTTGAGATGGCTGTGAGGTGAGGAAGAGACTGGGGCAGGAGATGTGGCGGATGTGTGTGTGTGTGTGCGTGCGTGTGTGTGTGAGGTCTCCATCCAATCCTCATATACCACAAGGTAAGTATTCAATCCTAGTAACCCCTTTTATGTGTGAGGAAACCAGCGCCCTCAGAGCACTCACCGAGTTTGTAATTGGCTTGGATGATGAGTTAAGCTGTGTGGGCTCCCAGGGAAGGTGGTTGTATCCTTTAGAGAAGGGAAGCCTGGAGCCTCAGATAACTTTCTGGCTGCCAAGTCACCTGTGGAAAATAGCCACTGCATAGAGATGAGGTTCCCTGAAGTGACTGACCTGGGCTGCAGCTTCCTCCAAACTTTCCTGAGGGCTGTGTGTGCGTGCTAAGTCACTTCACTTATGTCTGATTCCTTGTGACCCCATGGACTTTAGCCCACCAGGCTCCTCTGTCCACGGGATTCTCCAGGCAAAAATACTGGAGTGGGTTGCCATGCCCTCCTCCAGGGGATCTTCCCCAGGGATTGAACCTGCGTCTCCTACAATGCTGGTGATTCTTTACTGCTGAGTCACCAGGAAGGCCCATCCCAGAGAGCAGCCATCCTTCTAATCTCACAAAGTAAAACTACAGTATATCTAAATATTCTTATTTTAATATGTGTTTAATATTGTTGGAAATATTTGATCAAAGACCCACAGTCGTTGTGGCAGAATCTGCCTGAACAATGCTGGGTAAACATGGCTGTTCCTCTTCTGAGTGGGCAAACAGAGAGCACTCACTCACTGGGCATGTGATATAAAACAACAGCAGCTCTAAAGACAGCAGGCACAGGGCAGGTGTCACCCTGCGAGTCACAGGAAGAAGAAGGAAAACTCTCAGACAACCTCTTATTTGCATTCTCAATAAGAGTAAATTGCATTTATGATGAAAAAGCAGGCAATCTGGAAAAGGAAGGAGCCTGAAAGTTTTCATCTTTTTTTAAACATTTTATTTTATTTTGGAGTATAGTCAATTAACAATGTTGTGATAGGTTTCGGTGAACAGCAAAGGAATTCTGGCCTACCTGTGTGTGCGCTCAGTTGCTCAGTAGTGTTTGACTCTTTGCGACCCCGTGGACTGTAGCCTGCCAGGCTCCTCTGTCTATGAGATTTTCCAGGCAACAATACTGGAGTAGGTTGCCATGCCCTCCTCCAGGGGATCTTCCAGACACATGGATTGAAGCTGCATCTCCAGAGTCTCCTGAATTTTAGGTAGATTCTTTACTGTTAAGCTACCAGAGACGCCCAGCCCTACATATACATGTATCCAAACTTCTCTCCCATCCAGGCTGCCACATAACATTGAACAGAGTTCCCTGTGCTGTATAGTAGGACATTGTAGGCTATCCGTTTTATATCTAGCAGTGTGTACATGTATATCTGAAACTCCCTAACTATCCCTTCACCCCATCCTTCCCCCCAGCAACCATAAGTTCCTTCTCTAAGTTTATGAGTCTATTTCTGTTGAAAGTTTTCATCTTGGAGATGAATAACATCAACTCTGAATTCATTCAGTGGAAGAAGCAGCCAGTGATTTGAACTCAGGAGAAAATAGAATTAATGCATGAAAAGTAAGGCTGATAAACAATCCCAAGACAGTAAGGGAAAGAATAAAGGAATGGAAACACTGAGAGCAAAGAAACATGTGGCATGATCTATTCATAAGTGAGCTGATATCGTATAGCTGAAATGCTTTCCAGAGAGGACATTATAGGTGCAGGAAATAGTGAAAGAAAAATATTTTTAAGTGGAGGAAAAATTTGACTCTTAGAGTTGAGATAATTAAAATGTCTAGCTACGTCATGGCAAAATTTCTTAATTCAGTGGTTTTTGAGTGCTTTAACGCATGCAGATTCAAGGGAAATATTCATTATAATGGAAAGTAATCCAACCGACCTCAGAACTCTTCTTTAAAAAATAAACACTGGAAGGAAACACTGGCCACATAACAGTACAGATTCCCTTCCTTTCTTTTTTTGAAGCAATTTTGAGGCACAAACATTGTGTTCGCAGAGTTCTAGCCCCAGACACATTAGCCTTCATATGGGAGGGTGGAAGGAAAACAATCTTCAGTGTGCAAGGCTTCAAAACGCATGCTGTCAGGTGTACCTTTCCTGAAAAAAGTATTGACTAAGTGCTCCAGTGAACTAAGAAATTAATTGTAATAAAGAATTTAGAAATCAAGAGGATTTATAAAAGAAAATGTAGTGAAAGATGAAACCAGTGAAATAGCATTAAATTTAGATCATTATTGCTAATGTAGTTATGGAACTTACTGCAAATGTCAAAATAAAGGGAAAGAGAAGATACATAATGTCAAAAAAGTATTGAAAAGATTGAAATCTAAAGTCCTAGATCATTTTAACAAAAATGTCACATTTTATAGGAAGAAGTATACTGTTTCATGTTTGATATTAATAGAAATATATGTTTTCATAAATTTTTTAAAAAGTAGCTAACTTAAAAAAATTTTATTTTTATTTTTTTGGCTGCACTGTGTGGCATGTGGGATCTTAGTTCCCCCACCAGGAATCAAACCTGTGCTCCCCTGCATTGGAAGCATGAAGTCTTAACCCCTGGACTGCTAAGAAAGTCCTTCATATGTGCTTTTTAAAAGTTTCAAAGATGAACACCAATATAATAGCTTAACACCTTTTTGTTTTTAGTAGTTGAAATTTTCCTCTTTCCCTCTACACACACCCACACACCTAAATATAAAAGAGGTCATAGTGATGCCTGCTCTGGTTGAGAGAGAGCAGCACACTCAAAACTATGACCCCTGGGCTTCCCTTGCATCTACCTGAGGACCCAGAGGCCCTGGAACAAAATCTTGGAGCTCATGGAGCAAAATTTGAAAACCATTATCTTAATAGATATTATCTAATAGGAAGAATGAATAAATCTTCCATGTCATCTTCCATGTCACAGCTTTTACCAAGGTGCTATGAATGGACTCCAGCTTCAAGATAATGATCTCCTCTGACTGTGCGGTGGCTGAGCAAGCCTGGGGCTGTTGGATTCCCGTAGTCTTTGACCTGGAGCTAACCTTGTCCAGGGCTTCCTGACGGGTGGAGTGATCTGATGGTGCCTCTCAGTCCCCACATGCTGGCCATGCCTTTCTATATTTGGCCTCTGCTCTTTGGGGCTGTGCCAGAGCACAGATGAGGAGGCACGTGTGCACCCTGCATCCCCCTCTTTCAGCAGCCAGCGTTCACCAGTTGTAGTTGGAGAACCACACTTAGCTTCACGTGATGCTGGTCCAGTGTAGGGGTGTCCAGGTGGGCACAGCTCCCTGTTTTTACATACATCTGAAAACGTGTGCCCATTGGTGGCAGAATGCCTCTTTAGTGGCAACTTAGCCAGCTTCAGGATGGCCTCTTCGAGAGCGTGTGCTGTTTCTGAAAATTAGAGCCTTGTCAGTGTAGGAGGGTTTCCTTTCCTTCACACCCTTCCCAGCATTTAATGTTTGTAAAATTTCTGATGACCGTTCTGATTGGTGTGAGGTGATACCTAATTGTGATTTTGATTAGTTAGTGAGAATCTTTGATTAGTTAGAATTAGTTAGTTGAGAATCTTTTCATGTGCCTCTTGGCCATCTGTATGTCTGCTTTGGAGAATCTCCATTTAGGTCTTCTGCTCATTTTTTGATTGGGTATTTTATATATATATATATATATGTATATAGAACTGCATGAGCTGTTTGTATATGTTGGAGATTAACCCCTTGTTGGTTGCAAAATATTTTCTCATATATATATATATATATATATATAGAACTGCATGAGCTGTTTGTATATGTTGGAGATTAACCCCTTGTTGGTTGCAAAATATTTTCTCCCATTCTGAGGGCTGTCTTCAGTTTGTTTATGGTTTCCTTTGCCATGCAAGAGCTTTTAAGTTTAATTAGGCTCCATTTGTTGTTGTTTTTTGTTTGTTTTTATTTTCATTAGGAAATGGGTCAAAAAAGATTTTGCTGGGATTTATGTCAAAGAGTGTTCTGCCTATGTTTTCCTCTAAGAGTTTTATAGTATCTGATCTTACATTTAGGTCACTAATCCATTGGGTTTATTTTTGTGTATGGTGTCAGTGTTCTAGTTTTATTCTTTTACATGTAGCTGTCCAGTTTTCCCAGCACCACTTATTGAAGAGACTGTCTTTTCTCCATTGTATCTTCTTGCCTCCTTTGTCATAGATTAAGTGACTGTTAGTGTGTGGGTTTGTCCCTGTGCTTTCTATCCTAAGTTTTGTATTTTAAATGTTCCTCAATTTTACTTTTTTATTTTTAATCGTAATTTCATAATATAAAGAAAAAATATTTTGCACCAAGCCTTCATATTTCTTCCAGTTTCCTGAGTGTGCAACAGCAGTATTATTTGCCATGCACATATGTCATAATGTAAAAAAGGTTGGAAAGAACAATTTAAGGGAAACAAATATGCAGAGAAAGTCTCATCAATAACAAAAATAAAGGAAGAATAAAGGAAGCCTGTTTGAACATTGGTCAACATGTATTAAGTAAGAGGGCAAGTTACAGAACAATACATATGGCTTATTTTCACCTTTGAAAAATAACGATATTGCTAGTAGATTCTGTGCCTCACAGTGACGCCTCCCTTCTTGTTACTGTCCTTCAACCCAAACATGCAGTTACAATGGAAGCAGCCATCTTGCTGGGACACAAGCATGCCTCTTGGATTGTGATGGGCTCTTTAAAGAGTCCTGATGCCCTTTCCTGGGAGCTTTGGGACTGTGACCAGAATGTCTGGTCTCTGTCTGGCTGCTTGCTTGAATAGAGGAAATTGAAACTCACAAGATGGTAGTTTGCATTCTTTTCTGCTGTAAGAGGAGGAAACAGAGTGAAGGATGGAGAGAAGAAACTCTTCCAGTTCCCTGCCATGCTTTAGTCTGTGTCTAACACCTGGCTGCCTTCCTTCTTTTGAGTTCATGCAGGCATCCTACTATGCTTATTATAAATCCCCCCTTTTGCATTAATTCCTTAAATTAAGTTTCCTTAGCCCACATTCAATAAATACATAATCTATATGTTAATTCACAGGGAAAGATGAAAGTCAGGGACATCTACATTAAAATATTAGCAGAACTTAACTCTGGATGGTGGACTCTGGGTGAATTTTATGTTTTATTTTGCTTTTAGAAAAACTTGGAAGACATAAAAGGCGCATGCATCACTCTTGTGATATGTTTAAGTCTAATTTTTTATTTTTAAACTCCTAATTTTGAGCCTTATTATACATGAAATAAAACAGTGGTGGTGGTAATTGAGTCACCAAGTCTTGTCCCACTCTTGCAACCTAATGGACTGTAGGCCGCTGGACTCCTCTGTCCATGGGAAATAAAATGAAAGACTCAACAAATAATTCTGAAAAGACTGGTATTAATTATTATGACTAAAACTAAAATAAAAATTTAGCAATATGCTCTTTAAATGCTTATAAAATTAATTTCATTTTTCATTTACTTGCTAGGAGAAGAATTTACAAATTTTTTGTTAGTATATAAATCATGCTCCATTTGAATAAATATTTTTGTGAAGGGAAATATATTGCCCTGAATTGTTTTTTTTAGATTAAGGCAAAGTGAGTCATAAGAAAAGTTACAGGTTCCCAATCTTGACCCTGATTGTGGGTCCCTACAATATCTGTACCATCAATTAAATGAGATTTCAAAGAAGCTTGACCTATGTTATTATCCCAGGTGGATGGGAGAACAATGAGGAAGCACATTTGATTTCGGAGCTGCCTGATGGTTGGTGGATTAATAGACACATGTTTTTTAATGAAGGACAAGAGGGAAAAAGGATGCAAGTTACCCAACCACCAACTGCTTTCAAAATGTTAGGAAAGTCTGAATCATTGAAACCCAAGATGCCAAGAAGGCATAAGCTAGAATTTCCTTCTGAACTATCATTTTCTGAGAGAAAATAAAAGCAGTCAACATGCTAATAATTTGACCAAGTTGGTCATGTGACTAAAAGCTTAAATGTTGAGATAATTCATCCTGAGAACTGTGAGTTTATGCTTAGCACAGATGGGTTCACCTGTGTGAATTTCGGTTCTTGTTTAATGCTGTCGTCCTTAAGATGAGAAATGGAAGGCTGACATTTCCTGATGCATTTTCTCTGGCAAGTGAACAGAAATAATCACGGGCATGATTTGCTTGATGACACTACAATGGGGTAAAAAGAATGATGTCAGCCCGTGGCACCTGCATGTCGGGTTAGAAAAGAAAAGAGTTTGCCCTAGTGGGAAGAAGAAATATTTGATTGAAATGAAAAGCTGTTGGGTAAAAGAGTGTTCAAATGTGAGGCTAACTCCATTTTCCATTTCAGTGGTGACAGTGTGTGTGTGCTCAGTGGTTTCCGACTCTGCAACCCCCTGGACTGGAGCCCATCAGGCTCCTCTGTCTGTGGAATTTCCCAGGCAAGAATACTGGAGTGGGTTGCCATTTTCTTCTCCAGGGAATCTTCCTGACCCAGGGATTGAACCCATGTCCCTGGTGTCTCCTGCCTTGCAGGTGGATTCTATACCACTAGCACCACCTGGGAAGCCCATTTCCCATTTTTGTACCTAACCATAAAAGTTGCTTATATCTGATTCTTAAATCCATCATAGACCTTGACCAGTCTCCAGTGTAGGATCCAGTGGCTTTGAATTTTGGTGTCAGTGCTTTCTGAGCCCCATCAAACATCATTTAAAGCTGACACTGATTTTTTTCCTCAGGTTGCCTCATCAGGGTGGGTCCAGGCTTTGGATTCAGATGAGCTGTTTGAATCCTGGCTCCTAGAGGTGAGACTTTGAAAAGTAACTTCATCTCACTGAACACTGTTTTTCATAGAACTGATTAATAACACTCACCTCCCATAGTTGTGGAGAATAAACACGGTAAACTGCCACCATAACTGTCACATGCCCTAACACATACTCCTGTAGAATATACTTTATATTTTATAAAGAGGCTTAATTTCAGTCCTAACCTTGCCCACCTTGAAAAATTTCCACTATACAGCCTCCGTATCTGTTATGAGACTACTTTGTTCATAACACTCACATTCACATAATTTCAGCATCACTTAAATATTTGTCATTTAAAGCTTTTCCAGAGCATTATTCTAGAAACTTCTCTGTTTTGTTCAAAGACTAAGATGTCATTAATTGTTAGGACCTGGGGGCCTAGCAAGTCAGTCACTTTGGAAATATGATTCACCTTCTAGACTACAGAGGTATCACAAAATAAGGATCCACTGTCCTTGCCTCAGATGGTTATTGTGAGAATGAAGTGACATAATCTATAAAACCTTTAGCATGATGCATAAAGATGGCTATATGAGTGACAATGTTGATATTGTTAAATGGTCCTGTGTGTGCCAACCAAAATAATAAACTTATAAGGAGTAATTATGTTGCAGATTCTTTTCCAGTCAAAGATTAGACCATAGCTATAGGACAGATTGCAAATAGGGACCAACTCCTCTGCCCACATGCTATCTGGGATGCTGAGTTAGGAAGGAATCTGAAGCTGCATCTTAGCTCAGTGAAAGAAGCTGTCATGACTGACAAGAGGTGTCAGATCTGAGAGCAGAGGGCAAGGATTGTCCAATGACATTAATTTAGCATTGCTCTTCTAGGTCAGTTATCCCAGGTGGTGCAGTGATAAAGAATCCACCTGCTAATGCAGGAGATGTGAGAGACCAGGGTTTGATCCCTGGGTCAGGAAGATCCCCTGGAGTAGGAAATGGCAACCCACTCCAGTATTCTTGTCTGGGAAATCTCATGGACAGAGGAGCCTGGAGGGCTACAGTCCAGGGGGTTGTAAAGAGTCAGACACAACTGAGCACACACAAACACACACACTTCTAGGTCACTTTTTTTCCCTTTTATTTTTTGACTGCTTCCTGCTTATATGGAGCAAAAGAGTCTTTGATTCATCTGTCTTACCCCTTCCCATTTCCTAGGATTAAAAAACAACTCTGTGGCAGCAAAAAAAATTGGAGGAAAACAAAATAATAAGCACTATGCTGAAACTTTCATATTAGTTTCCAAAAAAATCATAGGCTCCTCCAAAGTCATTATCAATTTTAGAGCTATTAATCCATAAACATTGAATTGGTAAAGACCCTGGACTCATTGGAAAAGACCCTGATGCTGGGAAAGATTGAAGGCAGGAGGAGAAGGAGACTACAGAGGAAGAGATGGTTGGATGGCATCACCAACTTGATGGACATGAGTTTAAGCAAGCCCTGGGAGTTGGTGATGGACAGGGAGGCCTGGCATGCTGCATTCCATGGGGTCAGAAAGAGTCGGACACAACTGAGCGACTGAACTGAACTGAAACATTGAATTAAAAATAAGGAAACTAACAGTAATTAAAAAGCAAGCCTACCACCTGTTGAGAACCCTGATCAATCAAGAACACACTAATAATATTCTTTTTTGAGGGATGTTCTCCAAACACTCAATTAAGAACACTTTCAAACTCACAGCAAAACTGACATAATTTCCACCACCTTGATCCTGCCACCAACATTTTATTGAACTCTCCTATTTTATGGCCCTTTGATAAAATTTTATTACTAGAAATGGCATGCTTAGTTCTCCACTGAACTGCCTTTCTGAGACATGTCATGTGGATATCTCTGGCTTTTATTAAGGGTAAAAAGACATGGTACCACAAAGAACACTCTCTTGCCTCTTTATAAAACCACTGCTCTCAACATTGCTCCTCACATAAGGGTTAACACAACGTTAGTCCCAGGACAACTGACAAACTTTTCTTTTAGCCATTTGTTCCTATTTATTGACAGGCCCCTATGTGCCGGCCACTGTTCTAGGTGCTAAGGACACAGCTGTGAACCAAACAAGGGCTTTTCCTTTTCATGGTGCTTGTATTATGTTGCAGAAGCCATGCAATAATGAAATAAACAGATGAGTATGTATTATAATAATGTCAGGAGTGGTTGGTGAGCATTGTATAATTAACATTTTCTTTGCACTGCCTTTCAGGACACTAATAATATTCTAAAAACAATCTTTCTTCCTCTAAACAGTGGGAGTTTTAACTATGTGTATTTTCATGTAGAATAAGATTTCCAGTGTTGCCAAACCTTGAAGAGTGGTCAGACCTAATAGAATCCTGATTTTGAAAATTTACTTCTGTAAATTTTGCTTACACATTAGTTTTAGTTCAATGTGACAAAGATTATTAATAGCCCTCAGAATCCCTGGATGGACACCAGGAATAATAATTGTTTGTATTCATAGGGTTTGTGGAGGTAAAGTGAGATGCTGAATGCAGCAGCAAGGACACAGGCAGACACCCAGTGAGAGCACAGAAAATATTAGTTATTATAAGTTCATGCAGTTTTAGGAATTCTAGTGAGATGCTGCTAACTCCTTAAATTCTTCTCTGTTTTCTTAAGGGAGCCCCACTACACCGCTTGAGTGACTTCTGCTCACTTAAGGTTTTGATTCATGTTTTTTTAAAAAAGCCTGTTGCCTTGGGGGCTTCCCAGGTGGTGCTAGTGGTAAAGAACTTACCTGCCAATGCAGGAGATATAAGAGACTGTGGTTCGATCCCTCAGTTGGGAAGACCAACTTCAGTATTCTTGCCTGGAGAATCCCCATGAACAGAGCAGCCTTGCAGCCTATAGTCCATAAGGGGACGCACATGACTGAAGCAACTTAGCACACACATTGCCTTGGACAGACTGATACTTTATTTTCTTATATACTTAGCATATTTGTAAATGTCTTTAATGAGCTAGACACCATGCAATGTTCTGTGTGGGAGAGGAGGTCACTAACATGAATGTTACTGTCCCTGACTCTAAGGAACCATCAGTCTTCCTGGAATGTGTGTGGCGGTCTGAATTAATCTTATAACTTCTATGATCTGGCCCAGTCTACATTTCCAAATGAATTTTCTATCACAGTGTCTTATGCTATGTCCACACTGAACTATCATATTTCTTAAGCAATACTTATGCTTTCCAAACTCTGTATCTTATCACATTTTATTTCTTCTAACTTTGAATGATTCCCATCCTCACTTTTAGAATAGCTCAACTGTAACCTTCCTTGTGAAATTTTTCTTTATTGTCATAGTCTGCAAGTGAGACTCCTTTGTGTAACTGTGAAAGAAAGTGAAAGTGAAAGTGAAGTCACTCAGTCATGTCCGACTCTTTGCGACCCCGTGGACAGTAGCCTGCATCAGGCTCCTCCGTCCATGGGATTTTCTAGGCAAGAGTACTGGAGTGGGGTGCCATTTCCTTCTCCAGGGAACCTTCCGGACCCAGGGTTTGAACCCAGGTCTCCTGCATTGTAGACAGACGCTTTACCATCTGAGCCACCTCGGAAGTGCTTGTGTAACTGTAGCAATGTGTCTTTTTGGTGAATGAATCACTATGGGAATTATAAATGTTTGTATCTTACTATAGTCATGGGGCACAGGTAAGGCATGCCTTAGTCATGCTGGATACATATGCAGAAGCTGGTTGCAAGATATTTGGAAGGCAAACATCAGAGATTTGCACTTAATGCATACATAAAACCAGCCTTATTGTATATTGGGTTATTCAAGGTCACCTCCTCTGGCATCAGATCCCAGCCCTAGGACTCCATGTTACAGCCTCAGGCAAGTCACTCAGTTTTCTCATCTGTTAAGTGGAGATAACGTAATTACCAACATCACAGGGTCGTGAAGATTAGATGAGACAATAGCTATTAAGCTATTGACGCGATAAGATCCCAGCATATGGTAGGAATTCAACAAATGTTAATTATTACCATTTGCCATCTTGTGAGCTTCTTATTCTCCATGTACCTGTAAGGCTTGACTCAGTGCTCATCTTGAATCCAGCTCTTTAGATCCATCTTTCTTGACAGATAAACATTTTATTTTCTTATGCAAATATAAAATTGGGGACCATTAGGAGACTATTTGGAGTATCGAGAAATGTGGTTTGTGGAACTTTTTATCTGTCTCAGATAAACCAGTTCCTCAATTGGAGTAGTTCCTACTCTATTCTCTTTCAGTTGCTGTCTAACCACACTTGATGGTCATCTCCTCTTGTTAGCTGGCATTAGTTGAAACCAATTAAAATGCAATTAATAAATGATAACACTGGCATAGGATGATGTTGAATTGTGGCAGAAGTGTTCAGAAACGGAGCTGCCCAGGAGGCCTGTCAGGTTGGCAGAGTAAGCCAGAAACCCATTTAAATGTTTTTTGAAAACAGCTGAAATGGCTTCTCTGAGCATCACCAGTAAAGCACAAAAGCATCCCAGAGAGCATCTTGATGCAGTGCTGTTTACAGCAGATTTCCCTGATCAAGGACGAATAGATCATTTATGTTATATTTTATGTGTGTGTATATGTGTTAAATAATGCATGCCATCCATTGTAACAGAAAATTTGGATAATATAATTTGGAAAGTAAAGTACAGGTGAGAAGATTAGAGCCTTATCTGCAACACTACAAAGGATGTGAAACACAGCATTCGAGGTCAATCAGAGTTTCTTTGAAATCATTTTTCATGAGGTACTTAAACTGTACCTCATTTGCGGTTTCACGGTTTAAAAGTGGACTGTGTAGGCTGGCTGTTGGTTGGGTGAATCCCTTGCAAAATAGAACTGAGAAACATTTGAATTAGGCATGAGACATGACAGGAAAAAACATCACGGCGAGAGGAGCTGGAGAAAGAAAGGGCATTTAGAAAAGTGGCATAGCTGAAGTGGTTAGATGCCCTGGGTTTTTCAGGAGAGTTGCAGTTTAGACCTCTGCCCAGACATCTAATTTATTTAGCACCCCTTTTCACTGTCAATGTCCCAGTTTACGCTGTAGATTAAATACCCAGTGGAGTTTAAACAGAATGCTCAATTTCACTTTCATAAACCAGAAAAGAGTAACATGGACCAAAATCTGCCACTGGCTGCTGAAAGTCCAATTTGTCTAATAGGAATTTAGAAGGAAAGGCCAGAGACTGCATGCTGAGAATCCTCAGCACATTCACTTTGTTACTTAGGTAATAAAGATGACACATCTGGGGCCGGCAAGATAATCAAGTGTATTAGTGCCTAATGCAAATTTGGTCCTCTGGAGGATTGATAATGTGCTTGCCTGGGATCTCCTACTGCTCACCTTGTGGCAGAAACGATGCCTCACTTTTTCAAAGTAGTTGAAAACAGAAAAATGTCATGGCTTCTTATGAGACTTTATTCAAGGAGGTGGGCTAAAGTGAGATGTGGTTAAAGGTATGATTCTGGTCCAAAGGCTCAAACTTGTTGCCCTGGAAACAGCCTGTTACTCCTCAGAAAGCAGAGCTCACCTGTGGAGTCATCTCCTCAGCTCCTTGCACGTGCACCCAGGAGGGGCCGACTGCCACCTGAGGCCACAGAGCTGTGTCCCACTTTGGCAGCACATATACCAAGCCCGGAATGAGTTCAGAAATACTAGCATGACTCCCATGCAAGAAGTTATTGATTTATTTTAATTTTGGAAGTCATGTGTTATGACTTTTACTCAGTGTTTTATTGGAGGTTTTGGCCACTGGAGTAAGGCAAGAAAATGAAATAAAAGCTGCCATGAGTCGAAAGAAATAAGCAAAACTGAGTATTCAGAGATGACATGAAAATTGTTCAAGTATAACTACTGCATTTACATGTACATACACACACAACACATTAGGATAGTTTAGGAAGACTGCTAGATGTAAGATTATTAAAAGTCAATTGCATAGTAATACAATAGCAACCAATAGTTATAAAGTGTTCATTTGTATAAAATGTTTTAAAATAGCAACAACAATTTATACCGAGGAATAAATTTAACAAAAGATGTCTGTCTTTTATGTAGAAAGAAGACCTAAATAAATGGAGACATGACACGTTGATAGATATGATGATCAGGTCTCCCATAATTGATCTGTTAACATAGCAATTGAATTGTTGGTAAAACTCAGTTCAGTTCAGTTCAGTTGCTCAGTCGTGTCCAGCTCTTTGCGACCCCATGAATCGCAGCACGCCAGGCCTCCCTGTCCATCACCAATTCCCGGAGTTCACTCAAACTCACGTCCATTGAGTCGGTGATGCCGTCCAGCCATCTCATCCTCTGTCGTCCCCTTCTCCTCCTGCCCCCAATCCCTCCGAGCATCAGGGTCTTTTCCATTGAGTCAACTCTTCGCTCATTAGATAGCATCTAAAGTGTAAAGGAAAGGGGAAAAGGCAAGTAAACAGCCAAGAACAGCGTGAAAATAAAAATGTGGGGGAACTTGACCTAGAACTGTAAAGACTTATTTTAATGTTTTGTATTAGTTTGATGTGGACTTTCCTGATGGCTCAGCTGGTAAAGAATCTGCTTGCAATGCAGGAAACCTGGATTTGATCCCTGGGTTGCGAAGATTCCCTGGAGAAGGGAATAGCTACCCACTCCAATATTCTGGCTTAGAGAATTCCATGGACTATCCGTGGGGTTGCAAAGAGTCGGACACAACTGAGCGACTTTCACTTTCATTAGCTTGGTGTATGGATACATAAAAAAGGAGAGTCAGAAACCATACATAGAAACCTGACTTGTACAGAGCTCACATTGCAGACCAAGCAGGAAAATGGGCTGTGCTGTTGATTATGTTGGGACCATTGACTCTCTCTGTTCAAATAAGCACAATTGGGCCTAGGCCTTGTATTCTAAAAAAAATCTAGTTCAGGTGACTTAAAACTTGAATAGTGAAAAGAAATCTTTAAACCTTCTGAAATAGAATATAGGATAAAATCTTTACCTCAAGTGGTGAAATAGCATTTTTAAACAGTTCACACAAAATAGAAACCACAAAGGAAAGGGAAATGAATTTGATGACATTAGCATAAAATTTTATGTTTATCAGAAGGCAGATAAATAAAAATAAAACTCAAAAGAAAATGAGCAAAAGACATGAAAAAGTCATTCCACAGAACAAAAAACCACGGATATTAAACATATATAAAGAAAATATTAGACCTAATTAGCAACCAGAGAAATCCAAATTACAACAAAATGAATTCATGTCTTATACCTAACAGACTAGCAAGGCTGGACAATGCTAGCTGTGATGAGAATATGAGACACAAAGACTTTGTTAGAGTATAAATCAGCACAAACACTTTGGAAAATTATTTGTCATGACTTTTTAACTTGAAAAAAACATATCCCATTCCTTAGCAATTTCTTTCCTAGTTGTATACTGTAGAGAAATTCTTTCTCATGTGTGTAGTGTGCAAAAATATTCTTACTGTGTCTATGCAAATGTCTATCCAAATATCCATTGCCAGGAGAATGGATCAATAATTTGCATAGTATAGGAGTGAACATGATTGAATACAACTGCATGCTTCAACATGGGTGAGAATCAAAGCACAATGCAGAGAAAAGAATGCAAATAGAGAAGGATACACCGAGTTCCCCTGATCAAGTTCAAATGTACAAAAATAAGTGGCATATATTTCTAGTTTATGTGCATATATAATAAACTGTTTTAAAAAGACATAATCCTTGGTCGGGAGGAACGGAAATAAGGAAAACTATTGGGAAAGGGGCTTCACCAGAATTAGTCACTTTCTGTTTCTTAAGCTGGCTTGGGCACATGGATGGTCAGTCAATCATTCTTGATACTTTAGCTATTACCTAGATGTAATTTTTTGAATCTATGAAATAGTTCATGAAAAATAAAATTTTAAAAAGGTTCCAGCTGGCCACAGATTTTCATCAACCGATGCAGACAGTCCAATTATTTCCTTATTTACAGCTGGATTTATACTTTTAACTTTGGCTCATCCCTGAACAAATTTACTGAACATGGTCTGGTGATCAGATTAGCGGCTCTCTATAATGTTTTAGCCAATCCCAACCTCAGCATATGCATAATACAGTTTTAATGACCCAGAACAACATATTTAGTCATCTAGTGTAGGCAGTTTCCCCATTAGCAATTGCTTTGGAAATCCCCTAGTACGTAATTTCTATTAGTGACTTTATTATGAAATTCCACCGCTGCGTGCTGGGGGCTGTATGAGAAACCAGATTTGATGATTCCAACAAATGTTACTTTCTCCATGAAGCCTTTCCCAATGCCTGAAGGCAGACTTTGTTGTTTCCTTCTGCTCATCCCAAGAGCATTTCTTTTTTGCAAAATGGGGAGTAGTGACTTAGATATTATAGGTTGCCATGAGGAATAAATAAGATAATGCATTTAGGGTGACAGTAGGCATCAGCAAATATTAGTCATTCTTTTATGTATATTTATATTCTCGTTTTTGTTATTATTAATATTCCTCAGGCTTTATCAGGATACACGGCACAGTGTGACAAACATCAGCTAATAATGTCTAGCTCTGCCTCTCTCCTTAGTTTGTAAACCTGTTGAGGGTGAAAAGTGTCTTCTCATTTCTTTGTGTCCCTGGCACCTAGTATTGCTCCTGCTGTGTAGTAAGCACTCAGTACCTATTTCTTGAATTTAGTTAAAATAGAATTGGTTTATGGCTTAAAATTCTTCTTCTAAAATTTAAGATTTGCAGATCTAGTCCAGGTTCAAGTCCCCTGAAATCCCCTGATATTCTGGGCCTCAACTCTGAGCCTCAGGGATGCCAGTGGTGTTGGTACTTGTCCCTCGCTGGCTGTAATTCAAGGTTGGTGAATGCTGGCAGGGGTCTCATAAACACTTCTTGAGGAAAATGAGAAATGTTCCTCCTTGGGCAGTTTGCTATTCTGGTAAAATAATTAAAAAAAATGCTATTCATTAACCACCTGGCTTGGTCAGAAAGTGTAGGACCCAAGAGTGGATAAAACCCTCTTTTCCTAAGTCATACTGGTTTCTTGAAAAGATTTGTTTTGGAAAGAAGACAAAGAACTCAGCATTATTGATCATAACATTATAATATTGCTTTCATAGGATAACATAATTTGTTGCTGAAAATAATCCAGTGGACATTTAGAGTTGAAGCCCCATTCAACTGGCTTTAGACTTGACTCTCCCATATGGATTAGTCTGAGAAATAAATGAGAGCTGATATGATGTACAGCAAGGTGAGGGCCAGAAAGTATAGACATTTAAGACATACAGTTAGGCCAAGTCTCC
Organism: Bubalus kerabau; assembly: GCF_029407905.1. Classification (NCBI taxonomy): domain Eukaryota; kingdom Metazoa; phylum Chordata; class Mammalia; order Artiodactyla; family Bovidae; genus Bubalus; species Bubalus kerabau. Next base: position 68,329,717 of record NC_073629.1, read on the forward strand.
AAAGACCTTACATTCTAATCTTGATCTGTGACTCATTCTAGTTATATGCTTAGTTACCCAGTCAAGTCCGACTCCTGAGACACTATGGACTGTAGCCCACCAGGCCCCTCTGTCCATGGGATTATCCTGGCAAGAATACTGGAGTGGGTTGCCATTTCCTTCTCCAATTCTAGTTGTATAGTCATATGATAAAGTGCTTTTACGAATTTCTATTAGAGAGGAAAATAGTGTGATGTGATGTGTATTATAGATCAGTCTGAAATTTTATTGGGAATTTTGTTAGTGTAATTAATAAGCATATAAAATGTATTTTGTTAGAGGGTTTATAAGGATATAATTATGTGGTTACATATGCTTGGAAATGATTTGTGTTATATGAAGAATAGAATACACTAAATCAATGGATTGGGGGAACAGATTTTTAGATAGTAAAGCATTTGAAGGTACTATCAAGAAGGAGAGGAGGCAGCTGTGAGAATGTCTGTTTTTGTGACCACAGCAATGGTGAGAGCCAAGAATAGTGATCAGAACCTTATGAAGTGGGGTTCTCTTGGCTGATAAGGGACTTTTTAAGCACTCTTGGTGGCTCAGGTACTAGTCCCTCCTCATGAAAAGATACTAGGTTGAGCAAGATTGCATGCAAAGGAAGTAAGCAGTCATCAAGGCAAAGCAAAACATGGTCTTATCAGCTGGCTTTTGAAGTGGGAGTGGACATGAAGGGATGAAATCAATGATATAGTGTGAAAGCAAATGGGGATGGGTTTCTATCATAAGTGCAGTAAGTCCCATATACACAAGGTCTGTTCCAAGACTGAGTTTGTAAGTGTAATTTGCTCATAGGTCCAACAAAGTTAGCCTCGGTTCCCAACTAACACAATTGGCTATATAGTACTGTATTGTTATAGGTTTATAATACTTTTCACACAAATAATACAAAAAAAAAGAAAGAAAAAAAATGAAGAAAACATTTTAAATCTTACAGTACAGTACCTTGAAATGTGCAGTAATACAGCACAACAGTGGCATGTAGGGGCTGGCATTGAGTGAACAGGCCAGAAGAGTTACTGACTGAAGAATATAGAGGAGGTGGAAGATAGTAGAGCTGAAGAATCATCAGCAATAGGAGACAGGGGGCAAGCTGCAGTTTCACTCAAGCCTGATATTGATGGAATGCAAGTTTTGCATATTTGAAAATTTGAAACTTGAAGGTTCATATGTAGGGATTTATTATTAAGGAGTTGTACCATGCTTTTATCCTCAAGAGCCAGGATGCACTGCTCTTATTAGTCATTTTATCCAGTGGTGTATCCATGATACAGATTTAAACCAAGGTTCATTAAGTGGCACATTAGTTGTAGGTAAGGAAAGGCTAGAAGCAGCCAGTAGAAGAGCCCACATAATACAATGAGTGTGACTTTGGAGTCAGGCGGTGCTTTAAGTCCAATCTCTGCCACTCACAGGGTTTGATCCCTGGGTTTGGAAGATCCCCTGAAGGAGGGAACAGCTATTCACTCCAGTATTTTGGCCTGGAGAGCTCCATGGACTGAAAAGCCCATGGGGTGGCAAAGAGTCAGACATGACAGTGAATTTCACTTCACTTCATTTCCACTCACAGGACCTGATATCTTGTGTGACTTACTTAATATTTCTGAGCCTGTTTCCTATTTTTCATAAAATGGAATAGAAACAGGTTCTTAAATATACCTTTATTGGTTTTTATTTTGTATTTTAATTAAGAACTAGAGTTCACAGCTTCCAAAAAAAGTGAAAGGATTAGTCTCTCAGTCGTGTCTGACTCTTTGCGATCCCATGGGCTGGGGCCTACCAGGCTCCTCTGTCCATGGAATTCTCCAGGCAAGAATACTGGAGCGGGTTGCCATTCCCTTTTCCAGAGGATTTTCCTGACCCAGGGATCGAACCCGGGTCTCCTGCATTGTGAGCAAATTCTTTGCCATCTGAACCACTGGGAAAGCCCCTTATATCTATCAAGTGCCTTCCATTGCAGAGGCTTCAAATTCTCCTTTACTAATAAACATTGAGTATAACTCCAGTCTGCCCTTGTGCTAGAATTTGGGGAAGAAAGATGAATGAGACACTGTTTCGTTTTTTTTTTTTTCAAGGAATTTACTATGTGGTTAAGAAAACAGGTAAACAAATGTAACCATTTTATTTTCAAGCAGGAGTGAAAGAAACTGCTAGCTGCCTTCTAGTACCCATCTGTTCTTCTTTCTTGCATATGAGAACCCCAAATTTTGTTGGGAACATTGCAGTTCAGTTAAAATACTATTTTATGAACTCCATTTGGCAATTAAGTAACAGCCTTGCAATTAAGTAACAGCCAATGGGAGACAGGCAGGAGCTCTGTGTGCACCATCTGGGATGTTTCCTGAAGGTTAAGGGACATTCCTTTACTGTCTGTTTTTCTTTTTCTGCTACCTGGAATGTGGTAGCTAGAGTGTGAGCTACCATCTTATACCCAAGGAGAAGGTCCTGTAGGGAGGGAGTGGGGGCAATAGCGAAGCAGATTTCTTCTCGCCCCACCTCTCCCCCAACCTAGATCCTTGATGCTCCTGAAGCCAGCTTCCAGCCTTGGGGTTCTTACTTACAAATTTCATGAGAGGAAAAGTAAACATATATATATATATATTTTTTTTTTAATACTTTTGAGTTTTCTGCAACTTCTAGCCTGCCTTAACTGAAGCATTATTAATGCTATAGAATACAGTGAGGGACACTAACAAGGGATGGATGACTTTTTATGAGGGGACCAGACAAGGCTTCTCAGAGAAGGTGATGCTTAAGCAGACTGGAGAAGATGAACAGGGTGTCTGCTACTCAGTGAGGTGCCTGGACATTAGGAGTTTGGTATTTCTAGATACTGTTGCCCTGCCTTAGGCAAACTTACTGGAAGGAGGGTTTGAGAGGCTCTTATATAAATTGATCTGCCATTTCCCAAAAAAGAGACAGCTGGAGATTTTCATTGAGAAGCTTAAACAACTTAACAACTGATTGGTTTTTTCAATTTACTGTGTGTGTGTGTGTGATGCTTTGGAAATGTTACTAACTGTTTTCTCATATTTCTTTTTATGTGTTGACCCTTATCCCACATTTTGATCAACTAACCAGTCTATGTTCACTGGCACAGAAGAAGAAAGTGGCGCAACAGGCAGAAAAAAGGAAATCTTTTCCTGGCTTTTGAGTTTCCAAAGCACAGATTCTGATGAGATTTTTAGATTCTCCAAATAAGAATGGAAAAAAAGTAAGTCACTGGAGATAGAAGACTATCAGACAAGAAGCATGGATGAGTCCCTAAGAACAAAATTCTAAGTGTTCTGCTCTCTGGATCCAGCCTCTAGCCAAGGTGTGTGAGGCCACTGGAAAACCCAGATTTGAAAACAGAGGGTCTCTTAGCCCTCTCCTAGGTAGAGTCCTGGGTAAGTGACAAGGCTCCAGAAAAGAAGTGATTGTGTTCTGTAGGTGGAATGGATATTAAATACTGAGAATACCCCTGAATTCCAGTAGGGCCTGGGAACTGCCTAATGATGGTCCAGAATGTGTGCCCAGGAATGGCCCAGAAGTAGCAGAGAGAGACCAAAAGTGCCACTAAACCCAGAGAAGTGTCGGGGAGGAGGGGGAATAGCCCAGAGGTAACTAGAGGGCATGTTTCTGTGGATGTCGACTTGGAAAGATGACTGGGAGGATGTGTTGCCAACTCTTCAACCCCTTAAAATTATGTAAGGTTCCCCAAATGTTAGGTGTGATGGATGACCCCACCAGAAACATGGAGCTGAATCTTATACTGCTAATCTGGTGAAGAACAGCTAAATTCAGTTATGGAAATATAGAGAAAATAATTGTTCTTGCAGAATTGAGTATGAGGATAGAGATTAAGGTCTGTTGCATATTCACTCATTCAAGAATAATTTATTAAGTGCCTGTGAAGTGGCTAGCACAGTTTTTAGATGTTTGGGATGCTGCAGTGAACAAAATCAAATAAATTCCTGCTCTGGTACAGTTTGAATACTAATTAGGGAGATACACAATGCATAGAAAGCACATAGATATTGTATTATCCAGTCAGGTAGTCATGAGGATCAGGTAGAGAAATAAAGCAGGTCCAGGAATAGCTCACCTATACTGGAGGGTGAATATTTGTACATTAATGATGAGGCTGAATAGAAACCCTTGCTTTTGTTGCCAATCTTGCTGTGTATCATATTGATATTGTGTAGCTGATGAAAGCACGCAATTATTGATGACTCTCAAGGTGGGGGATGCCAGAAATGATGATGAAGTAGGTAAAATATCTGTTAGTACCTTCCAAAGATCAAGGCCAAAGTTGAAGCTAATGCCATATTTTTTGGCTGAACCCCCAGGATGAAGCTGAACTTCAATGCAAGGCTCATGTAGAGTCTCCTTTAACCCTTTATCCACCCCAGTGGGTAAATACCTACACTCAGTTTTCTAGGGTAACACTCGGAGAGGTTATTCAGTTGGGCTAATATTATATCAAGATTCAGGTCCAGGACTGTGAATTCAAGGCCCCCCCTCTATACTAAATTGGGTAAAAACACTTCAGCAGACTCCATGGGCTCTATTTCTGGACTCTCATAGCTTTGCAGCCAATTAGGGGGAGTTTCAAACAGAAGGATAAGCCTGAGAAATCCTCTGCCATCCTAGAGGACACTCTCTTGGCCAGGTCAGTCTCAGAAAATCATAGCACTCCCATTTGGGATGGAAGGTAGAGTAGGGGAGGAGGGGGAGAAATACCTTGGAATGAAACTCAGAAGCCTAGACTATTCTGCAGCAAACCACCATGGATTACATTCAGCTGAAATCAGTCTGCAAACCGTAGTAGAGGCATTTGTTGTGGTCCTAAACCGGAGGATTAGAAAGTATGAAAGGATTTTGGGGATCATCTAGTCCTTGAATTTCCTCAATAGGATGTCTGACTTGGAGTCACTTCACCTTTTCCTCCCTCCCATCTCTTGTTTTATTAAAGAGACGCTTTTACCTGACTCAGCAAAATGCCTGTGTTCAAAGAGATAATCCTGTTCTAAGGTGAGCGAAGGATGATGATGAGACCTTGGGGATGAGTAGCCTTGTGGTGTCTGAAAGGGACATATGAGGACAAAACTCAGGGGTCTCTGTCCATTTCCAAAATACCACTCTGTAATGGGAGAATAAGAAAATTGGAGCCGACTTTATCACGGTGGGGGCTTCCTTAATATAGATCTTAACAATTTGGCAAAGTTATCGGCCAATTGCCTCACAGAATAAGCCTTAATAAAAGAATTCAACCTGAACGGTGTGCTGTTTTATGGCTAGCACATGTTGGCTCACCTGTATGAATTTACTGTGCTTGTTTAATATCCTCTTTAAGATGAAAAATGATGCCAGCTCAGAGTTAACAGCATCTTTTGACGCTGAGAAAGTGCTCCTGTGGATTGAATGGCAGTCGCTCCTTCCTCAGACAGAGATTGAAAACTTCATCCTGAATGTCTTGCACAGGTGATGGCGTCCTGGACAAACATCAGCGTCAGTGCGCAGGTTGATGGAACATTTCATCACCATAGGTACCCTGACTTAGCGGGCTCACTAATCAAGGGTGTCTTCTTTCAGAGAGCCTTTGTCAGCTTCCATCAAACTAGTATAAAGGAAGCTGCTAACTAACTCGTCTTTCAATTTACAGGGTAGCTCTTAAGATATTCTCCATCAGATGGCATATTTCACTTTTTCGTTATTCTCTATCTTACCGCCCCTTTGAGTCTTAAAATCCACTCATAGGAAAAAAAATGATAGATTTATGAAGACACTCTAGGTGTCAAATTATTCAAAGTTCCCTTAGAGATCCTGAAAGTGATAGAGAAAATGTTATGGGAACACTTCAGGAAACAGGAGAAACAAGATATTTTGATTTTTTTGTGGGACTCAGATTCCCTGCCTATAAACTCAGGGAGAGGCTGAAAGTATCTTCGAGAGCCTAATATCTTGACAGTCTGTATTTTCCCCCAGCTTTTAGGAATAAATAGAGTGTTAGCAGTTTTACTGTTAAGGTACATAACATTTTATTTCTTATTGTTTTCTCTATAATGTAGTGAAAGTTAGGTATGGTGTTGGGCAGAATATAATACTGAATTAGAACTCCATCAGGAGGCTGATTGTAGTTCTAGCCAATGAAAACTGTATGGTGCCAGGTAAATTACTTTAGCTTCTCTAAATCTGGGTTCATTCATTTATTAAATGAAAGTGCTAGATTAAATTCATTTTTTTTTAGTCCTAAAATATTAGGTTTTGTACACCACTGGGATTTTGTAATATCTAATAAATAATAAAAACAAATGACAGGGCTTCCCTGGTAGTCTAGTGGTTAAGAATCCACCTACCTTTGTAGGGGGCACGGATTCATTCCCTGGCCCAGGAAGATTCCACATGCCACAGGGCAACGAGGCTCATGAGCCACAACTACTGAGCCTGTGTCCTAGAGCCTGTGCTCCATGAGAAAAGAAACCGCTGCAATGAGGAGCCCAAGCACTGGCCCTGTGTGCAGCAATGAAGACCCAATGCAGCAAAAAATGAATGATGATATATAATTGTTACTTTGACCTCTTTCCAACAAGAACAGATTCCTTTAAACAGAAAATGAGTTAACCCGTTGGGGTCTTATATTGAGGGGGGTGGGGGTAAGAATGCTGGACAAACCTGTGCTTTTCACACTCGTGTTTGTGGACTCCTAGAGTCCATAGATGTATTTTCAGAGGTCTACAAGGTCCTAAGTCTGAGAAACATTGGTATAGAGACATCAAACCAAGCAGTACCTAGAATTGGAAGTAGGTATGGGGTAGGTACAGGTGGGAGGGAGGTGGAGACAGGTGGGTGTATCCATCTTGTCAGCAAATAGAAGGACATTTAAACTGAGTCATTTGAGGAGAGTTTACTGAAGAGTATTTCTGAAGGTGTTCAGGGTCCAGGAAAACCATAAAGGAAGTACAGTGTCCAGATACCATGAACACCTTAGATTAGCAAGGGTAGAGAAAGGAGTAATTGCCAGAAGAGAAACAAAAAAGAGGCTGTGGCCTTCAGCTGGAGCACCCCACAGGAGGAGCTGGGAAAAAGCACAGTATCACCCTCCTTCCCACCTTCATTCCTCTGCATGTACACTGAACTCCACCAGTCAGTCCAGCATGAAGCCAGACAGACCCACCTCCAGAGGGCAGAGAACATGATCCAAAGCAGAGAGATGGGTCTGTGGAAGAAAAATGAAGATTCCAAAGAAGACATGCAAATGGCCAATAAGCACATGAAAAACTGCTCAACATTGCTCATTATTAAATAAATGCTCATCAAACTACAATGAGGTATCACCTCACAGCAATCAGAATGGCCATCATCAAAAAAACTACAAACAATAAATGCTGGAGAGGATGTGGAGAAAAGGAAACGCTCTTGCACTGTTGGTGGGAATGTAAATTGGTATAGCCTTTAAAAAGAACAGTATGGAGATTCCTTAACAAACTAGAAATAAAAACACCATATGACCCAGCAATACCACTACTGGGCATATACCTTGAGAAAACCACAATTCAAAAATACACATGCATCCCAATGTTAATTGCAGCACTATTTACAATAGCCAGGACATTGAAGCAACCTAGATGTTCACTGACAGATGTGATAGATGAATGGATTAAAAAGTTGTACATATATACAATGGAATATTTCTCAGCCATAATGATGCTGGGAGGGATTGGGGCAGGAGGAGAAGGGGACGACAGAGGATGAGATGGCTGGATGGCATCACTGACTCGATGGATGTGAGTCCGAGTGAACTCCGGGAGTTGGTGATGATCAGGGAGGCCTGGAGTGCTGTGATTCATGGGGTTGCAAAGAGGTAGACACGACTGAGCGACTGAACTGAACTGAACTGAAGAAGGAATAAATTTGTAGTTTTAGTGAGGTAGATAAGTCTAGAGCCTGTTATACAGAGGAAAGTAAGTTAGAAAGAGAAAAACAAATATTGTATATTAACTCATATTTATGGAATCTAGAAAAACTGTACTGGTGAACCTATTTACAGCAAAGAAATGAAGATGCAAACATAGAGAATGGTCTGGTAGACACAGCAGGGGAAGGAGAGGGTAGGACAAATTGAGAAAGTAGCATTGACATACATATACTATCATGTGTAAAATAGATAACAAGTGGGAAACTGCTGATTTCAGTGGGAAATGTGGGAAACACAGGGAGCCCAGCCTGGCAATCTGTGAGGATCTAGAGGTTGGGAACCTTGAGCCTAGGGAGGTTCAAGAGGGAGTAGGTACATAATTTTTACTGATACACAACATTGTAAAGCAATTATCCTCCAACTAAAAAAAAAAAAATTTGACATGCCACCCCCCCCTCCAAAAAAAAGAATCCAACATACTGGGTAGAGAAAAAGAAAAGTATCAATCCTTGTAACAGGATGACTTAAGTATCCAGCACCATTTGTACTGAAGACAGGTTTTGCTTAATATGATTCTATTTCATAAAGTATCATAAATGAACATGCCTCTGTCTCCTCTGTCCTTACAGTACCTAATGCAACGTACTGCACACATGAGAAGCTCAAAAAAGAGGTGTTGATTTGATTAGATGGTACTTATGCTGTGTGTGCTAAGTCACTTCAGTCATGTCTGAATCTCTATAATCCAATGGACCATCGTAGCCCATCATACTCCTCTGTCCATGGGATTCTCCCGGCAAGAATACTGGCATGGATTGCCATTTCCTTCTCCAGGGGATCTTCCTGACCCAGGGATTGAACCTGCATGTCTTACATTGACAGGAGGGTTCTTGACCACTGGTGCCGCTTGGGAAGCCCTTACTAAGGCTTTAAATTTGGAAGTAAAATTTGGAGGAACATGATGGTTTCTTAAAACTCATACTTTCCCTTACACATTGGGAGAAAGAAGAGAAATAAAAATGTTTTAGAGTTAGGGTTGGCTATGAAGAAGTGAAATAAAAAACAAAAAAAGGATGCCAGAATTTAATTTTGTTAGCCAGTATTGGGGAGGTCATTTTGGTTTACAGTGCCATTTCAGAGTTGCTATCTTAATCAAGTCTTCACAACAAACCTGTGAGTTGTCGCTGCTGTTGTTGTTTTTACCCCTACTTTATAGATGAAGAGAATGAGGCCGGAGGAGCCTGAGCAATTTGCCCAAGAGCAGGCTGCTAGTACATAGTGCTGATTCCCATGCTGATTCCATCACACTGTTCATTACTTTAAAAAGATTAATACAAGACTCCCTGAGGGGGGATGTTAGACTACTAATTTATTCATCTTCTACCTTTTCTTTCTTGTAAGTGGAAAATATGACAATTTTATCTGCAACCTAATGGATTACTTTTTTTGGGGGAGGGCATTGAATTTAAATGATATCATCAATCATCTAGCCAGATGATGTATGGCTTCAGGAAGCAAAATTAAAAGTGTTTAAGCAGTAAAACATATATTTTATTTCTCTTTTGCATTTTAACAGAATCAGAATACAGTACATATACCAACACCTGTTTGTTATTTGCAAACAACTATATTTATCTTGTTATTTTCTTTAATTGAGCAAGATTTCATATCAGATTCAGAGTCTGCAGATGGATTGTTTGGAAATAAAATGTCAAATTTCTTGTTCACATACCTAATTTCTCTTTGACCTCAGAGAATTCACCCAATCTAATGAAACTGCTAGGTAGAGGAATGAGGAGAATCTGGCTGCTCTCAGGCAATTTTGTTCCTCTTTATGTATTTTCATGATATCTGTTTTGCAGCTACTAAATGGTGGTCACAGGGATACCCATCTGTCATGCCTAATTAGGGACTAGAAATAGGTCTTCAGCAAATATTTCATTAAAAATGAGATTTCCAAGTAGTAGAAAGATATTACACCCAAGCTATAATGGCAAGCACCGTATAGAAATATCACAGCAAAATAAGGGGAAATGAATCATATATTATATTATCCAAATTTTAATTAGACTCAGAGAATGTTAACATGAGAAGAGAGCTCAGAGAGAAAGTGGCTGGGAGGTAGAGTGCTAAACATCCATTTAAATAAATTTGCTTCATTTAATAACCATGATATAATTAGAAAGTTGAACTAGTTATTGTCGTATATATCCAAGGAAGCAGAGGCTCAGAGAGGCTTTATAATTTGCCAAATGTCACACAGCTAGAAAATGGCATAACTAGGATTCAAACCTGAGTTTACCTGCATTGATTTCTCGAACTCATACCAGTGGACCAGCTACATTAATAAGACAAGAACCTGGGTTTTCTGACTCATAGCGCAGTGCTCTTCTAACTCACTATGATGCCTCCAAGCAAGGATGAACCCAGAACCTGAGAATGAAGCTTGAGGCTTTGGCTGTTCTTTTCTCCTCTTAGTAAATCTCCCATAGCCTCATAACATCACATATATGAGCATTTATTTATTATGTTTGATGTAACCCATTCAACATATATCAAGGAGGAAGAGTTAAAGAGATATCCACATCTGTTCTCTCTTCTTTATTATAATCATCTTGTTTCTTATAATATTCAAAGTTTATCAAGAATTGTAGTGGCATAATATAATAGAATATATTGTAAAGCCATGCATCTGCATGGGTATCATTGAATTTGGAAGCTAAAAGATTTGCTGGGGATGATATAATATTTTCTTCTACATTACTGTATGGAAGTTAAGTCCCAGAGAACTTCAGTGACTGATCCAGTCATCCATTTACCTCAAGTTCTAGAATCCAGGTTTTCTGATCTCCAGACAAGTAATTTATTCCCTCACATAAGTTTGTTCTAGAAACAATAACAACAAGAAGGTATAAAAAATAAATAATCCCAAGGCATGGTATGCTGAAGTAGCAAAACTCAAGAAAATTAAAAAAGATCCCTATTGTTATTTAGGTAGAAAAAGCAAAAGGCACTCAGGAAGAAAAAAATCAGACTGGCCTAAAAGTTTGGAGGTATTGGAGCAATATCTTTAGTGGTCTTAGAAGAGAGAGTAAATGAAGTCAAACTGTTCATTAATAAAGGTAGGAGGAAATAGCTTCTCAAACATTTGAGCTATAGATGATAAAGAAATCAAGGCAACCATGAAAATCAAATGAAGAGCTTTGGCATTAGAAAACCATAGTAAGAAAGAATGTATTCATAGACTCTGGCAATCAAGGTTGAGGACCACAATGTAAATGTTATACTTGACAAGGTAAAAGTAATAACACAACTGACAAAACCTGAGATGTGAGATGGTGAGGGTTTGGAGAGAAGTGAGAGATGAATATGCACCAGCATCTTCAGCTTTCATATTGGAGTCTCCCTGATTCAGTGCAGCATTGTGAAACCAAGAAAAGGAGACATATGTACATTCTGTGTAGTTACAGAAGCAATGCCCAGAAGAACAAAAAGCAGAGAGGAAATGAAAATTTGCAAAACAAAATGTACCCAAAATACAGGCCATCTAGTCAAAGATTGAAAAAAGGCACAAAAATCCAGATGACTTTTATGCCTCATTTATATAAAAATCAATGCATCTAAAAAGATTTATATATCTTTACCCACATACACTACATTGCTTGTTCATAAAGACGCCATATGGATTGAAGTGGGAAGGGAAGGGGAGAGCTATAACTTTAGCATTTATTTTACAGGACATTTATATATGTTTTATAACATGGTAAATATATCTTAACAATTAAACAAATAAATGAAATATGAACCAGTAGAGATTACCTTAAAATTTTACCAATGATTTGGACTAAAAATTTTGGGATATGTATACTATGTATCCTCCCTGCGGGGCACCTACAATCGACTGGAAAATGCTGCCACCTCCGTGTCCCGGATTACTATCACACACTAGGGTGCCAAGCCAGGCTGCCGCTGCCGCTGCCTCCACAGGCTTTGTTCCTACACCCAGCCCGGGTCAACACAGTTCTATTAAACTGTGAGAATTTTAATATTCAATCTCGAAACTTCATATTCTTCCACTTGTTTTGGTTCATCTACATAGGGAAGTATTTTGATAAAAATTAGAATTTTTATTATCCCACAAATGGTGCAAGCAGAACTTAACAATTCTTTCTCTTTTCAGAAAGTAGAGTATGAGAGCAAGTTAGAAAAAGAATTGAACAAAAAGTAGGTAAATTCCTCGCATTTTAGAAAGGAGGCTATTATGCATGACATCTGATCTCACCAAGAGCATGTTTCAAACTCCTTTCCAATTTTCTCTTTGGAGCAGGACCTTGCAACCAATACCACATGTATTTTAACAAAATTTATGTTTCTGTTTTTTTAAAATACGAAAAGATACAGTTTTTACAGTATGAATCACATTTTCAACTTTTGAGCTGCATTTGAACATCCATGAGAATTTTAAGCAGAAATACTGAATAACAAGTGACTTATTGTGTGGGTGTGTGAAAAATTCTAATTCTCTATGAAATGCTATTTTTCTGTAAGATAATTTACTGAGAATAGAAGTTTAATAAGTGCTGTGTTATAATGATTTGTGATGTTATTGATGGTTTTGAAAATTACTAATATGCAATCTGGGTATCTATAATAAGGTGCAGACAAAAATGTGTATTTTGGTGCGTCTGTTTGAGCTGAGGGATGTGTGTTTGCAGTCATGACAACTGGGGGATGACAAAACATAGCAGGAACGATCCTCTTACTCCCACCACTTTGTGTCCTCCTCAGGCTACTGAAACCTGTGTTAAAACCAAGAGGGCCAGAATTTATTATGCATGAGGGTACAGAGCCCACAGTGGCTTCCATGGTGGCTCAGTGGTAAAGAAGCAGCCCGCCAATGCAGGAGACACAGGTTTGGTCCCTGGGTCAGGAAAATGCCATGCAGAAGGGATGTAACCCACTCCAGTATTCTTGCCTGGGAAATCCCACGGAGAGAGACTGTAGCCTGGCAGGCTACAGTCCGTGAGGTCTCAAAGAGTCGAACAGGACTTAGTGATTAAATAGCAACAACAACACAACTCAGAAGTGGTTCTGTCATGAACTTTGTCCAATTAGCATCCCTGGGATCTAGTCATTTATTCAACAAGTATTTATTAAGAATCTAATGTGTCAAGCAGAACTAGCACTGGGGATAGAGCAGAAAACAAAGTTATGATTTCAGTGTTTTAGGTAATGTTTACAGGTGGTTTTTAACAGGGAGTAGACTCTAAATTGGAGGTTTATTAGATTATATGCATGGGTTCAACACATGGGGAAGGGAAAGCAGGAAGAAGGATTGGACAGAGGGACTACAAGCTGCACTATAATCTTAGCAGATTATAAACATCTGGGGCCCACTACCCCATCCCTCTTCTCCAGAACTCCTTGTTCCTGGGATTCCCGTATTGCGCCTTTCAGGGCCTGAGCTAACCAGCCAACCAAGTCACTTGCCACTGCCCATGGCCACATCTTACCTTGGGGCTCATTTCTTTGCACACAAATAGGATGACCCAGTAAACTGCCCAAAGCTCTGCCCATGGATAGGATTTCCTCTCATTGTCCATCAAGGACACCTCTGAATGAGGTGGAGTTGCTGTGACTGTTGGTGTGTAGCTTTCATTCCTATACCAAACTAACCTCCCCATGAACCATGCTTGGGGGTTATTTTCCATTAATGGATCAAGAGGGATCTCCCAGGAGTCTCATGTGGAAGTGCAGGTAAGGGAGAACTGCTGTTGCGAAACAGTGGTGGCTGACACGTGGGTCTGTCCTAACACTTCTTGGAGCTTGTCTGTGTACTCTAGAATCGCTCATGCTCAATCCTGGCTGTGTCACTTCCAATTTAAGATGAATTGCTGCTGGCCCCATCCAATTTTATGACTTGATGGGTCTGATGAAACTCAGGTCATGATGGACAGTTCCAGCTGTATGGCCATTTGATGCTCTATGATCTTTTTCTCAAAGCCCTGGGGCAAGACTGCAAACATACATGGCTGTCTGTTCAAGTGAGTGCAGCTATTTCTGATCCTCTTATCTGATAGAGATGGAGAATAATTCATCTGCCAGATCAATAGCTTCATAGCATATATCTGAGATTGTGTTAATCTGCTCTGGCATATAATAATTCTAACATAGCAGCTGCAACTGGGACTCCTACTTTTTGAGTTTGCAATAGAATAGCATTCCGTCATCCCCCCAAATCCATCTGTTTCCTTATAGGGGCCAGACTTATTAATTAAATGCTGTTATGAAGGGAATAATCAACCTTACATCTTTCAGGTGTAATAGTGGCACTAATTTCTGCTATTCTCTCTGAGATGTGACATTATTTTTGATCTCCCATCTTAGCTTGGAGTGTGGAGCAATCTTAGGGTTTTATTCTTGGCTTTCCTCACTGTGATATCACTTGCCACACAGGCCAAGCACAATCTGTGTCAGTAGTGTCGACTACTATATTTTGGGACTTGAGAAGTGAATACTGATGGGTCCATGGACTCAGCGGATCCACTGTGACCTGAACCTGGTCCAGGGCTCATTTATTCCTAGCCTTTCTATATGTTCATACTAATGTGGGGCCATGGTGCCACTTTTGGATGTCAATGGCAGCTCATACTCTGTGTCCAGTAGTCCTCTCAATGGGTAAACTTCTTTCTGTAATTTTCAGCTAATCAAGTAAATGGCTATAGGTCTTTTTGGGAGAATCACTATTATGTTACTTGCCTGGAAAATCCCATGGATGGAGGAGGAGCCTGGTGGGCTGCAGTCCATGGGGTCATTAAGAGTCGGACACGAATGAGCGACTTCACTTTCACTTTTTCACTTTCATGCATTGGAGAAGGAAATAGCAACCCACTCCAGTGCTCTTGCCTGGAGAATCCCAGGGATGGCAGAGCCTGGTGGGCTGCCGTCTGTGGGGTCGCACAGAGTCGGACACGACTGAAGCGACTTAGCAGCAGTAGCAGCATGGTCTCAGAAGACCCTTCTTCCTGGGGCCCACCCTCTCTATCAGTTAAAGGATTCTGTGTCTGAAACCTGGCTCAGGCCCGCGAACTAGGCGAGAAATTGTGCTCTTAATTTTAGGTGACTGCCTTCTTCCTTGATTTTAATCTTTGTAAGGTATCAGTTCATCTATCCTTAATATCTTTTGATTATGTATATTGACTAGTACCCTCACTGGCTTCTCATATATTCTTTACCTCCCCATTGAGGGATGCCAAATATAGTTAACCATCTTCATGGTCCTCTGTGGGCTTCCTAGGTGGCTCAGTGGTAAAGAATCTTCCTGCCAATGCAGGAGATGCAGGTTTAGTCCCTGGGTTGGGTGGAGGAAATGGCAAACCACTCCATTATTCTTGCCTGGAGAATCCCATGAACAGAGAAGCCTGATGGGCTACAGTCCATAGGGTGGCAGAGTTGGACACAACTGAGCAACTGAGTATGCATGTGTAATCCTCTATAGGTAAGGGCCCTTGCTCACATTTCTGACTTTGTCACTCACCATAACTGCATCCATTAGGCCTCTGGCATCTGGCCCTATGATTCAGAGTCTTACCATCCACTTTCTATTTGTGAATCTAGTACTATAATGGAATCTCCAGATCACTCTGGCCTACAGAAGAGAGGCACCACTGAACTTCTTAGTGATCTTGGCACCCATCTCACCAGTACATTCTTTATCATTCTGGTGTTGGTGTATCATTTGGGCTCTCTGGTAGGACATAGTCCTTTAGTTGGTTTTTCAGCCCTGCATTGAATATCCTATAGAACTATATAGTAAAGCAATGCTCAAAATTCTCCTGCCAGGCTTCAACAATACATGAACCATGAACTTCCAGATGTTCAAACTGGTTTTAGAAAAGGCAGAGGAACCAGAGATCAAATTGCCAACATCCGCTGAATCATTGAAAAAACAAGAGAGTTCCAGAAAAACATCTATTTCTGCTTTATTGACAATGCCAAAGCCTTTGACTGTGTGGATCACAATAAACTGTGGAAAATTCTGAAAGAGATGGGAATACCAGAACACCCAACCTGCCTCTTGAGAAATCTGTATGCAGGTCAGGAGGCAACAGTTAGAACTGGACATAGAACCACAGACTGGTTCCAAATAGGAAAAGGAGTATGTCAAGGCTCTGTATTGTCACCCTGTTTGTTTAACTTCTATGCAGAGTACATCATGAGAAACGCTGGGCTGAATGAAGTACAAGCTAGAATCAAGACTACTTGGAGAAACATAAATAACCTCAGATATGCAGATGACCCACCCTTATGGCAGAAAGTGAAGAAAAACTAAAGAACCTCTTGATGAAAGTGAAAGAGGAGAGTGAAAATGTTGGCTTAAAGCTCAACATTCAGGAAACTAAGGTCATGGCATCTAGTCCCATCACTTTATGGCAAATAGATGGGGAAACAGTGGAAACAGTGGCTGACTTTATTTTTTTGGGCTCCAAAATCACTGCAGATGGTGATTGCAGCCATGAAATTAAAAGATGCTTACTCTTTGAAAGGGAAGTTATGATCAACCAAGACAGCATATTAAAAAGCAGAGATATTACATTGCCAACAAAGATTTGTCTAGTCAAGGCTATGGTTTTTCCAGTAGTCATGTATGGATGTGAGAGTTAGACTATAAAGAAAGCTGAGCACCCAAGAATTGATACTTTTAAACTGTGGTGTTGGAGAAGACTCTTGAGAGTCCCTTGGACTGCAAGGAGATCCAACCAGTCCATCCTATAGGAGATCAGACCTGAGCATTCATTGGAAGAACTGATGTTGAAGCTGAAACTCCAACACTTTGGCCACCTGATGCGAAGAGCTGACTCATTGGAAAAGACACTGATGTTCGGAAAGATTGAAGGCAGGAGTAGAAGGGGACGACAGAGGATGAGATGGTTGGATGGCATCACTGACTCAATGGATATGGGTTTGGGTAAACTCTGGGAGTTGATGATGGACACGGAGGCCTGGTTTGTTGCAGTGCATGGGGTCACATAGAGTCAGACAGGACTGAGCGACTGAACTGAACTGAACTGATAGTATATCCACTGTATTATGACTCCCTTCTCTGAGTCTTTTATTCCCCCTCCTTTTTAAAATATCTGTTGTGCATGGATCATCATTTTTACCATGCTTCTAGATATTATTCAGGTAGCATATTCACATTATCTTCCAAAGTCCTTGTCAAGTGTTAAATCTTGTATCCTGGTAGAGTGCTTCCAATTTGACAAGCTTTTCCTTATCAGACATGTTCAAACCCCTTAATCAAGCACCACCCGAGTCCAGTCCCGTGTATATCCTCCTAGCCCCTGCTATCACATTAGTACCTCTTTTGGAAAACTCTATCTGGTTTCTTGTGCTCTTAAATCCCTATTTCCAGCCTGCATCAGTTCCCGAAGCCTCACATGCATCTTCAAAAACTTAAAACTGATACTTAAACTTCAAAACATACAAAGCAGAATTCCTTCTCTTCCTCCTCCATCCCCACAAAATTCTGTCATTTCATCTGTATTTTCTAACTTTGTCATTGGCACCACCATCTTTCAGTTGCCCAAATTAGAAAACATGAACTCAGATAACACTTCTTATACCCCTAGAATGTGTGTGGCCCCCTGCTGATGAAGAGGACATATAAGGTCTTTCTCCTCATTGAGTTTATGATGAAAAGAGAGAGACAAAAACTAGTAAACAAATAGGTAAAATAATTTTTGCTTGAGATTGTGGTTATGAAGAACATTAGCAGGATGATGGGATAGACAGAACCTGGGGAAGGACATTATTTTTGTTAAGGCAGTCAGATTTCCTTGAAGAAATTACGTTTTAACTGAGACTTGGGAAAGAGAAAAGACATAAGTGCAGATGTTTCACATTTTATGAGTCATTTGCAATGCTTCACTCTCCTGTCTCCCATGCAAGCCAGGTCTATGGCTTTTATTTCCCAAACAGTTTGTAATCAGCCTGCTTCTTTCCCCTGCCTGTAGGACATTGTATTCAGGACATCATGCTTTCTTGCCCCAATTACATCCTAGCCATTGCCATGTCATTGTCCTGGTCTCATTCCATTCCACTTTCAATAAAAAGATACATGGGGGTAAGAGGATGGGAGGAATTGGGAGATTGGGATTGACAAATATACACTAGTGATAACATGTGTAAAATAGATTACTAAAGAGAACTTTACTATAGAGCTCAGGGAATTCTACTTAATGCACCCTGGCCCCCTGAATGGGAAGGAAATCCAAAATGGAGGGGATATATATGGATATATATATATATATATATATCCATATATATATATATATGGATATATATATATATCAGTTCAATTCAGTTTAGTCGCTCGGTCGTGTCCGACTCTTTGCGATCCCATGAATCGCAGCACGCCAGGCCTCCCTGTCCATCACCAACTCCCGGAGTTCACCCAGACTCACGTCCATCGAGTCAGTGATGCCATCCAGCCATCTCATCCTCTGTTATCCCCTTCTCCTCCTGCCCCCAATCCCTCCCAGCATCAGAGTCTTTTCCAATGAGTCAACACTTCACATGAGGTGGCCAAAGTACTGGAGTTTCAGCTTTAGCATCATTCCTTCCAAAGAAATCCCAGGGCTGATCTCGTTCAGAATGGACCACAGGAAAAACCATAGCCTTGACTAGACGAACCTTTGTTGGCAAAGTAATGTCTCTGCTTTTCAATATGATATCTAGGTTGGTCATAACTTTCCTTTCAAGGAGTAAGCATCTTTTAATTTCATGGCTGCAGTCACCATCTGCAGTGATTTTGGAGCCCCAAAAAATAAAGCCTGACACTGTTTCCACTGTTTCCCCATCTATTTCCCATGAAGTGATAGGACCGGATGCCATGATCTTTGTTATCTGAATGTTGAGCTTTAAGCCAACTTTTTCACTCTCCACTTTCACTTTCATCAAGAGGCTTTTTAGTTCCTTTCCACTTCTGCCATAAGGGTGGTGTTATCTGCATATCTGAGGTTATTGATATTTCTCCTGGCAATCTTGATTCCAGGTTGTGTTTCTTCCAGTCCAGCATTTCTCATGATGTACTCTGCATAGAAGTTAAATAAGCAGGGTGACAATATACAGCCTTGATGTACTCCTTTTCCTATTTGGAACCAGTCTGTTGTTTCATGTCCAGTTCTAACTGTTGCTTCCTGACCTGCAATCAGATTTCTCAAGAGGCAGGTCAGGTGGTCTGGTATTCCCATCTCTTTCAGAATTTCCCACAGTTTATTGTGATCCACACAGTCAAAGGCTTTGGAATAGTTAATAAAGCAGAAATAGATGTTTTTCTGGATCTCTCTTGCTTTTTCCATGATCCAGCGGATGTTGGCAATTTGACCTCTGGTTTCTCTGCCTTTTCTAAAACCAGCTTGAACATCAGGAAATTCACGGTTCACGTATTGCTGAAGCCTGGCTTGGAGAATTTTGAGCATTACTCCACTAGCGTGTGAGATGAGTGCATTGTGCGGTAGTTTGAGCATTCTTTGGCATTGCCTTTCTTTGGGATCGGAATGAAAACTGACCTTTTCCAGTCCTGTGGCCACTGCTGAGTTTTCCAAATTTGCTGGCATATGGAGTGCAGCACTTTCACAGCATCATCTTTCAGGATTTGAAATAGCTCCACTGGAATTCCATCACCTCCACTAGCTTTGTTCGTAGTGATGCTTTCTAAGGCCCACTTGACTTCACATTCCAGGATGTCTGGCTCTAGGTCAGTGATCACACCATTGTGATTATCTGGGTCGTGAAGATCTTTTTTGTACAGTTCTTCTGTGTATTCTTGCCACCTCTTCTTGATATCTTCTGCTTCTGGTAGGTCCATACCATTTCTGTCCTTTATCGAGCCCATCTTTGCATGACACGTTCCCTTGGTATCTCTAATTTTCTTGAAGAGATCTCTAGTCTTTCCCGTTCTGTTGTTTTCCTCCATTTCTTTGCACTGATTGCTAAGATGGCTTTCTTATCTCTTCTTGCTATTCTTTGGAACTCTGCATTCAGATGTTTATATCTTTCCTTTTCTCCTTTGCTTTTCACCTCTCTTCTTTTCACAGCTATTTGTAAGGCCTCCCCAGACAGCCATTTTGCTTTTTTGCATTTCTTTTCCATGGGGATGGTCTTGATCCTGTCTACCCTACAATGTCATGAACCTCCGTCCGTAGTTCATCAGGCACTCTATCTATCAGATCTAGTCCCTTAAATCTATTTCTCACTTCCACTGTCTAATCATAAGGGATTTGATTTAGGTCATACCTGAATGGTCTAGTGGTTTTCCCTACTTTCTTCAATTTCAGTCTGAATTTGGCAATAAGGAGTTCATGATCTGAGCCACAGTCAGCTCCTGGTCTTGTTTTTGCTGACTGTATAGAGCTTCTCCATCTTTGGCTGCAAAGAATATAATCAATCTGATTTCGGTGTTGACCATCTGGTGATGTCCATGTGTAGAGTCTTCTCTTGTGTTGTTGGAAGAGGGTGTTTGCTATGACCAGTGCATTTTCTTGGCAAAACTCTATTAGTCTTTGCCCTGCTTCATTCAAATATAGCTGATTTATTTTGCTGTACAGTAGAAACGAACACAACATTTTAAAGCAACTGCAATTCATGGGGTTGCAGAGTCGGACACGACTGAGCGACTGAACTGAACTGATACTCCAATAAAAATGAATTAAAAATTAACAAACCCAAAAATAAAAAGATACTAAATTTGATCTCTTCATTACCCTTAAAATCTGACCCAGGCTCCTGTTCTTCCTCAGTATAAACCTCCAATTTTCTAGTATGCAATACTAAATATTCCTGCCATGAATCTTGCTTCCCCCTCCCATAATTCATTGTGAACTTCCTGCCTTCCAGCCATACTGAGTTGCTCACCATTCCTTTACTGTATCACAAGTTTGCCTGCATCCATTGCAAGAGTGGTTGTTTTTCCTGGAACACCTCACCACCTCCCTGGGAGCATAGCAGATACTTCGAGGACTGTGATTGACTCACTTCCTCACACTCTTTCTTTGAGAATTGTCAGCTGTACTCTCACGACCTCATCTTTTTATGTTACATGTACTGTCCTCCATAGAATGTGGCTTGGTGGTTTTCTCTCTTTTTGCTCTTGCCCACCTCTCAGTTTAAAGCACTCAGTCTGGTTACTGAATTTTCTTTCAGACATAGCCTTTCCTGAAGTTGCCTCCAACAGCTAAATTCTGTTTACCTAACACCCTATGGCCACAGAGCACGGCCGAGAGGAGCTATCCCACGTCCGAGGCCAGGGGCTGCGGCCAGGAGGAGCAACCCCACGTCCAAGGAGCAGTGGCTGCACGGGCATGGGAGAGCCTAGAGGAGCTATTTCACTTTCAGGGTCGGAAGGGATGGCAGTGAGGAGATACCCTTCGTCCAAGGTAAGGAGCAGCAGCTGCGCTTTGCTAGAGCAGCCATGAAGAGATACCCCACGTCCAAGGTAAGAGAAACCCAAGTAAGACGGTAGGTGTTGCAAGAGGGCATCAGAGGGCAGACACACTAAAACCATAATCACAGAAAACTAGTCAATCTAATCACACTAGGACCACAGCCTTGTCTAACTCAATGAAACTAAGCCATGCCCTGTGGGGCCACCCAAGAAGGGCAGGCATGGTGGAGAGGTCTGACACAATGTGGTCCACTGGAGAAAGGAATGGCAAACCACTTCAGTTTTCTTGCCTTGAGAACCCCATGAACAGTATGAAAAGGCAAAATGATAGGATACTGAAAGAGGAAGTCCCCAGGTCAGTAGGTGCCCAATATGCTACTGGAGATCAGTGGAGAAATAACTACAGAAAGAATGAAGGGATGGAGCCAAAGCAAAAAGAATACCCAGCTGTGGATGTGACTGGTGATAGAAGCAAGGTCCTATGTTGTAAAGAGCAATATTGCATAAGAACCTGGAATGTCAGGTCCATGAATCAAGGCAAATTGGAAGTGGTCAAACAGGAGATGGCAAGAGTGAAAGTCGACATTCTAGGAATCAGCTAACTAAAATGGACTGGAATGGGTGAATTTAACTCAGATGACCATTACATCTACTACTGTTGGCAGGAATCCCTTAGAAGAACTGGAGTAGCCATCATGGTCAACAAGAGAGTCCGAAATGCAGTACTTAGATGCAATCTCAAAAATGACAGAATGATCTCTGTTCATTTTCAGGGCAAACCATTTAATATTACAGTAATCCAGGTCTATGCCCCAACCAGTAACTCTGAAGAAGCTGAGTTGAACGATTCTATGAAGACCTACAAGACCTTTTAAAACTAACACCCCAAAAGATGTCCTTTTCATTATAGGGGACTGGAATGCAAAAGTAGGAAGTCAAGAAACACATGGAGTAACAGGCAAATTTGGCCTTGGAATATGGAATGAAGCAGGGCAAAGACTAATAGAGTTTTGCCAAGAAAATGCACTGGTCATAGCAAACACCCTCTTCCAACAACACAAGAGAAGACTCTACACATGGACATCACCAGATGGTCAACACCGAAATCAGATTGATTATATTCTTTGCAGCCAAAGATGGAGAAGCTCTATACAGTCAGCAAAAACAAGACCAGGAGCTGACTGTGGCTCAGATCATGAACTCCTTATTGCCAAATTCAGACTGAAATTGAAGAAAGTAGGGAAAACCACTAGACCATTCAGGTATGACCTAAATCAAATCCCTTATGATTAGACAGTGGAAGTGAGAAATAGATTTAAGGGACTAGATCTGATAGATAGAGTGCCTGATGAACTACGGACGGAGGTTCATGACATTGTAGGGTAGACAGGATCAAGACCATCCCCATGGAAAAGAAATGCAAAAAAGCAAAATGGCTGTCTGGGGAGGCCTTACAAATAGCTGTGAAAAGAAGAGAGGTGAAAAGCAAAGGAGAAAAGGAAAGATATAAACATCTGAATGCAGAGTTCCAAAGAATAGCAAGAAGAGATAAGAAAGCCATCTTAGCAATCAGTGCAAAGAAATGGAGGAAAACAACAGAACGGGAAAGACTAGAGATCTCTTCAAGAAAATTAGAGATACCAAGGGAACGTGTCATGCAAAGATGGGCTCGATAAAGGACAGAAATGGTATGGACCTACCAGAAGCAGAAGATATCAAGAAGAGGTGGCAAGAATACACAGAAGAACTGTACAAAAAAGATCTTCACGACCCAGATAATCACAATGGTGTGATCACTGACCTAGAGCCAGACATCCTGGAATGTGAAGTCAAGTGGGCCTTAGAAAGCATCACTACAAACAAAGCTAGTGGAGGTGATGGAATTCCAGTGGAGCTGTTTCAAATCCTGAAAGATGATGCTGTGAAAGTGCTGCACTCCATATGCCAGCAAATTTGGAAAACTCAGCAGTGGCCACAGGACTGGAAAAGGTCAGTTTTCATTCCGATCCCAAAGAAAGGCAATGCCAAAGAATGCTCAAACTACCGCACAATGCACTCATCTCACACGCTAGTAAAGTAATGCTCAAAATTCTCCAAGCCAGGCTTCAGCAATATGTGAACTGTGAACTTCCAGATGTTCAAGCTGGTTTTAGAAAAGGCAGAGGAACCAGAGGTCAAATTGCCAACATCCGCTGGATCATGGAAAAAGCAAGAGAGATCCAGAAAAACATCTATTTCTGCTTTATTAACTATTCCAAAGCCTTTGACTGTGTGGATCACAATAAACTGTGGGAAATTCTGAAAGAGATGGGAATACCAGACCACCTGACCTGCCTCTTGAGAAATCTGATTGCAGGTCAGGAAGCAACAGTTAGAACTGGACGTGGAACAACAGACTGGTTCCAAATAGGAAAAGGAGTACATCAAGGCTGTATATTGTCACCCTGCTTATTTAACTTCTATGCAGAGTACATCATGAGAAACGCTGGGCTGAATGAAGCACAACCTGGAATCAAGATTGCCAGGAGAAACATAAATAACCTCAGATATGCAGATGACACCACCCTTATGGCAGAAAGTGAAGAAAAACTAAAGAACCTCTTGATGAAAGTGAAAGAGGAGAGTGAAAATGTTGGCTCAATGTTCAGAAAACAGATTATGGCATCCGGCCTCATCACTTCATGGAAAATAGATGGGGAAACAGTGGCTGACTGTATTTTGGGGGGCTCCAAAATCACTGCAGATGGTGATTGCAGCCATGAAATTAAAAGATGCTTACTCCTTGGAAGGAAAGTTATGACCACCCTAGATATCATATTGAAAAGCAGAGACATTACTTTGCCAACAAAGGTCCGTCTAGTCAAGGCTATGGTTTTTCCAGTCCTCATATATGGATGTGAGAGTTGGACTGTGAAGAAGGCTGAGTGCCGAAGAATTGATGCTTTTGAACTGTGGTGTTGGAGAAGACTCTTGAGAGTCCCTTGGACTGCAAGGAGATCCAACCAGTCCATTCTGAAGGAGATCAGCCCTGGGATTTCTTTGGAGGGAATGATGCTAAAGCTGAAACTCCAGTACTTTGGCCACCTGATGCGAAGAGTTGACTCACTGGAAAAGACTCTGATGCTAGGAGAGATTGGGGGCAGGAGGAGAAGGGGACGACAGAGGATGAGATGGCTGGATAGCATCACTGACTCGATGCATGTGAGTCTGAGTGAACTCCAGGAGTTGGTGATGGACAGGGTGGCCTGGCGTCCTGCAATTCATAGGGTCTCAAAGAGTCGGACACTACTGAGCGACTGAACTGAACTGAATACCGTATGGACTGCTGTGTGGCTTGGTGTGCTCCTTTTTCTTACAGAGATAAATTTTTGTTGGGAAAAGCAATTAAAATGCAGTGTGACACTGAGGAAACCAGAATTGAAAGAGACACGAGTACCCCAATGTTCATCGCAACACTGTTTACAATAGCCAGGACATGGAAGCAACCTAGTTATCCATCAACAGACGAATGGATAAGAAAGCTGTGGTACATATACATAATGGAATATTAATCAACCATTAAAAAGAATGCATTTGAATCAGTTCTAATGAGGTGGATGAAACTAGAGCCTATTATATAGAGTGAAGTAAGTCACAAAGAAAAACACCAATACAGTATACTAATGCATATATATGGAATTTATATATGTGGTAACAATGACCCTATATGTGAGACAGCAAAAGAGACACAGATGTAAAGAACAGACTTTTGGACTCTGTGGGAGAAGGCGAGGGTGGGATGATTTGAGAGAATAGCATTGAAACATGTATATTACCAAATGTGAAACAGATCACCAGTCCAGGTTCGATGTATGAGACAGGGTGCTCAGGGCGGGTGCACTAGGATGACCCTGAGGGATGGGATGGGGAGGGAAGTGAGAAGGGGGTTCAGGATGTGGAACACATGTACACCCATGGCTGATTCATGTCATGTCAATGTATGGCAAAAACCACTACAATACTGTAAAGCAATTAGCCTCCAACTAAAATAAATTAATTAATTTAAAAAAATGCAGTGTGGATCCACAAGTCTTCTTATCTCCTGCCTAGAATTTTAAACCCTCCAAGGGAAAAAATCTAGGGGTTTTGATTGCATCATTGACTTTGAGGATCTTCTCACATTCAATGTTTATTCATTCATTCAGATATCATGTATTGAACACCTTAGTGGTTCTGACTATAGCTATGAAGTCAAAACATACATTGGTCCTGTCCTCTTATACCATTAACCTACTCTTGGGCAAGTTATTTAAACTTATTGAATGCCAATGTCTTTATCTGGGAAATGGGAATAAAAAGTCTTTTTTCATGTTAAAGTGATAGTAATAAAAATGACATTATTCCATTTACTGATCTGTGGGTCTCCAAAAGGTGATGTCTTCACTGGTCCTTTTGCAACTGCAAGAGAATTTATCTCATCACTTAATACATGTACCCCTTCTTTGGTATTAATGGGAATGCTGTTTCTAAATTTTCACTCCAGAGGGAATCTCATATACTTATTATAGCCCTGGTGGTATTATTCTCCAGTCTCACTTTTTTTGGAGGGAATGACTTCAGTTCAGTTCAGTTCAGTTTAGTCACTCAGTCATGTCTGACTCTTGGCAATCCCATGGACTGAAGCACACCAGGCCTCCCGGTCCATCACCAACTCCCGGGGTTTACTCAAACTAATGTCCATTGGGTCAGTGATGACATCCGACCATCTCATCCTCTGTTGTCCCCTTCTCCTCCTGCCTTCAATCTTTCCCAACATCAGGGTCTTTTCAAATGAGTCAGCACTTTGCATCAGGTGGCCAAAATATTGGAGTTTCAACTTCAACATCAATCCTTCCAATGAACACACAGGACTGATCTCCTTTAGGATGGACTGGTTGGATCTCTTTGCAGTCCAAGGGACTCTCAAGAGTCTTCTCCAACACTACAGTTAAAAAGCATCAATTCTTCGGTGCTCAGCTTTCTTTATAGTCTAACTCTCACATCCATACATGACTACTGGAAAAACCATAGCCTTGACTAGACAGATCTTTGTTGGCAATGTAATATCTCTGCTTTTTAATATGCTGTCTAGGTTGGTCATAACTTTCCTTCCAAGGAGTAAGCATCTTTTAATTTCATGGCTGCAATCACCATCTGCAGTGATTTTGGAGCCCCCCAAAATAAAGTCTGACACTGTTTCCCCATCTATTTTCCATGAAGTGATGAGACTGGATGCCATAATCTGTTTTCTGAACATTGAGCCAACATTTTCACTCTCCTCTTTCACTTTCATCAAGAGGTTCTTTAGTTTTTCTTCACTTTCTGCCATAAGGGTGGTGTCATCTGCATATCTGAGGTTATTTATGTTTCTCCTGGCAATCTTGATTCCAGGTTGTGCTTCATTCAGCCCAGCGTTTCTCATGATGTACTCTGCATAGAAGTTAAATAAGCAGGGTGACAATTCCTATTTGGAACCAGTCTGTTGTTCCACGTCCAGTTCTGACTGTTGCTTCCTGACCTGCATACAGATTTCTCAAGAGGCAGATCAGATGTTCTGGTATTCCCATCTCTTTCAGAATTTTCCACAGTATTTATTTATCTATTTATTAATTTACTTCATTCAGGACTTCCCTGGTGGCTCAGTGGTAAAGCATCTGCCTGCAGTGCAGGAGACATAGGTTTGATCCCTGGGTCGGGAAGATCCCCTGAAGGAGGAAGTGGCAACCACTCCATTATTCTTGCCTGGAAAATCCCATGGACAGAGGAATTTGGCAGGCTACAGTCCACAGGGTCGCAAAGAGTCAAACATGACTGACCACGTATATATACAAATTACTTCATTACTTATATAATTGGAGTAGGAACTAGCAACCCACCCCAGTAGTCTTGCTTGGAGACTCCCATGGACAGAGGCGTCTGGCAGGCTACACAGTCCATAGGGTCACAAAGAGTCAGACACGACTGAAATGACTTAGTATGCACACATGCACTTATATAATTGAAGTATAGTTAAATTATAACATTTCATTATTTTCAGGTGTACAACATAGTGATTCAAAATTTTTACAGATTATATTCCATTTACACTTATTATAAAATATTGGATATATTCTTTGTGCTATTCAACATATCCTTGTAACTTATTTTTTTAATACATAATAGTTTATGCCTTTTACCCCCTACTCCTATCATGTCCTCGCTACTAAGCATAATTCACTCAGGTCTATTTATGTTGTTGCAAATGGCAGAATCTTTTTTTTTTTTTTTATGGCTGAGTAAAAATGCCGAGTGTGTGTGTGTGTGTGTGTGAGACATTGTCTTCATCCATTCATCTGTTGATGGATTTTTCTGCTTCCATATCTTAGCTATTATAAATATTGCTATGAACATTGGGGGTACATGCATCTTTTCCAATTTTCAACTTCTTTTGATATATTCCCCAAATGAATTTGCCCAATCATATGGCAGTTCTATTTTTAGTTTTTTGAGACACGTCCGTATCATTTTTCATAGTGACTGCACCAATTTACATTCACACCAACAGTGTATGAAAGTTCCTTTTTCTCCACATCCTCAGCATTTATTGTTTATAGATTTTTGGATGATGGTCTTTCTAAAAAGTGTGAGGTGGTATTTCAATGTTATTTTACTTTGCATTTCTCTGTGGATTTGTGATGTTGAGCATCTTCTCGTGTACCTGTTGGCCATCTGTGTGTTTTCTATGTAGACAATAGAAAAATGTCTATTCAGGTCTTCTGCCCATTTTTAAATAGGGCTGTCTCTTTTTTTATATTGAGTTGCATGAGTTATTTGTATAGTTTGGATATTAACCCCTTACTGGTCATACTCTGTGTGTGTGTTTAGTTGCTTCAGTCACGTGTGACTCTTTCTGACTCTATGGACTGTAGTTCATCAGGTACATTTCTCCAAGGGATTCTCCAGGCAAGAATTACTGGAGTGGGTTGCCATGCCCTCCCCCAGGGGATCTTCCTGACCCAGGGATTGAACGTGTCTCTCTTATGTCTCCTGCATTGGCAGTGGGTTCTTTATTCGTGACACATGGAAAGCCCTATAGGTCATACTATTTGCAAATATATTCTCCCATTCAGTAGGTTGTCTTTTCATTTTGTCAATGATTTCCTTTGCTATGCAAAAGCTTTTATGTTTAGTTAGGTCTTATTTGTTTATTTTTGCTTTCATTTCCTTTATTTTCATAGATGAATCAAAAAAATAATGCTACAATTTATATCAAAGAGTGTTCTGCCTATGTTTTTCTTCTTGGAGTTTTATGTTTCCAGCCTCACATTTAGGTCTTTAATCCATTTTGAGTTTATTTTCATATTTGATGTGGGAAAATGTTCTAATTTCATTCTTTTACATGTAGCTGTCCAGTTTTCCCAGCACTATTTATTGAAGACATTTTTCTTTCTCCGTTGTATAGTCTTGCTTCCTTTGTCATAGATTGATCATAGGTGCATGGGTTTATTTGTGGGCTTCTTATTCTATTTTATTGGTCCACGTGCATGTTTTTGTGCCAGTACCATGCTATTTTGATTACTGTAGCTATATAATATTGTCTGATGTTAGAGAGTGTGATGCTTCTAGTTTTGCTCTTTTTTCTCAAGATTCCTTTGGCTATTTGCAGTTTTTATAGTTTCATATAAATTTTAGGGTTATTTGTTTTAGTTCTGTGAAAGATGTCATGGGTATTTGGTAAGGGTTGCATTAAATCTGTACATTGCTCTGGGAACCATGAACATTTTAACAATATTAGTTCTTCCAATCCATAAACATGATATATCTTTGTTATTTATTTTTATTGAATTAAATTTACTTCATCAGTGTCTTATAGTTCACAGCATGTAAATTCTTTCACCTCTTTGGTTAAGTTTATTTCTAAGTATTTCATTCTTTTTGATGCAGTTATAAATGGAATTGTTCTCTTGAATTCTCTTTCTGGTAGTTCAATTTAGTGTTTAGAAAAGGAACAGATTTCTGTATATTAATCTTGTATCCTGCAATTTTACCAACTTCATTTATTAGTTCTAATAGTTTTTTGGTGGACACTTTAGCATTTTCTGCCTATGCTATCATGTTGTCTTCAAACAGTGATAGTTTTACTTTTTCCCTTCCAATTTTGATGCCTTTTAATTCTTTATTTTACCCTTATTTTGAGTTTGTTGAACTTGCCAGTAGTCTGGGCCATTTTGGGGGATAGTTTTGTCATTTCATCTGACTATAAGTAGTATATATATACTGAAAAAATACACACAAAAAATAGGGATGGAAATAAAGAAACTTCACTTCCCATCTTCCAGGTAATTATTAATGTTTGGTTTTTACTTTTTTCCCCACATTTGTAATATTTTTATTAGTCGACTCCTGGATAATTTATATTATCTAAGAATCCATCATTCCAACATATAAAGCAATATAGAAGGCTATCTGTAACTCTTATCATTTTAATTTGATTATCGTAGATCAGTGGGTTTTAATATCCATAGTCAGTCACCACTTAGGTAAGAAGTCAAATAGAATCCTTCACTTGAAGGCAAATATTGTAATTCCCTTGAGGCCATTAGAATCTTTGGGATACATTTCTCCCCTAAAAATGCCTGCCTTACTGGACCCCTTATCATATAAAGATCACTGATCATACATAAAAGTTCTATGCTTGCTTGTTAGTCTTCTCAATCTTAATGATCTCTTTGACCATCTTCTAATATGTTAGTAATAACTTATATGAAGTAGAGCCACTTGAACTGCCAAGCTCTCTTGATTTCAGGAAAAATCTCTACTCATACTTTATCTTATGAAGCTATATTCATCCTCAAATAAAGGACACACATAATTTTTTAAGAAAATGAGCACTGCCCAATTGAAAAATGGGTATACAAACATATTTTATAAAAGAAGAAATATAAATAATAAAATATTCTAATTCACTCTCATTAGAGGTCAAATATGAATTAAAATAATACTATTATTCCTTACTGGACTAGTTCAGTTCAGTCGCTCAGTCATGTCCGACTCTTTGTGACCCCATGAATCGCAGCATGCCAGGCTTCCCTGTCTATCACCAACTCCCAGAGTTTACTCAAATTCATGTCCATCGAGTCAGTGATGCCATCCAGCCATCTCATCCTCTGGCGTCCCCTTCTCCTCCTGCCCCCAATCCCTCCCAGCATAAGGGTCTTGTCCAACGAGTCAACTCTTTGCATGAGGTGGACAAAACACTGGAATTTCAGCTTCAGCATCAGTCCTTCCAATGAACACCCAGGACTGATCTCCTTTAAGATGGACTGGTTGGCTCTCCTTGCAGACCAAGGGACTCTCAAGAGTCTTCTCCAACACCACAGTTCAAAAGCATCAATTCTTCGGCACTCAGCTTTCTTCACAGTCCAACTCTCACATCCATACATGACCACAGGAAAAACCATAGCCTTCACTAGATGGACCTTTGTTGGCAAAGTAATGTCTCTGCTTTTGAATATGCCATCTAGGTTGGTCATAACTTTCCTTCCAAGGAGTAAGCATCTTTTAATTTCATGGCTGCAATCACCATCTGCAGTGATTTTGGAGCCCCCCAAAATAAAGTCTGACACTGTTTCCACTGTTTCCCCATCTATTTCCCATGAAGTGATGGGACCGGATGCCATGATCTTAGTCTTTTGAATGTTGAGCTTTAAGCCAACTTTTTCACTCTCCTCTTTCACTTTCATCAAGAGGCTTTTTAGTTCCTTTTCACTTTCTGCCATAAGGGTGGTGTCATCTGCATATCTGAGGTTATTGATATTTCTCCTGGCAATCTTGATTCCAGCTTGTGCTTCTTCCAGCCCAGCATTTCTCATAATGTATTCTGCATATAAGTTGAATAAGCATGGTGACAATATACAGCCTTGACGTACTCCTTTTCCTATTTGGAACCAGTCTGTTTTTCCATGTCCAGTTCTAACTGTTGCTTCCAGACCTGCATATAGGTTTCTCAAGAGGCAGGTCTGATGGTCTGGTATTTCCATCTCTTTCAGAATTTTCCATAGTTTATTGTGATCCACACAGTCAAAGGCTTTGCATAGTCAATAAAGCAGAAATATATGTTTTTCTGGAACTCTCTTGCTTTTTCCATGATCCAGCGGATGTTGGCAATTTGACCTCTGGTTCCTCTGCCTTTTCTCAAACCAGCTGGAACATCAGGAAGGTCACAGTTCACATGTTGCTGAAGCCTGGCTTGGAGAATTTTGAGCATTACTTTACTAGCGTGTGAGATGAGTGCAATTGTGTGGTAGTTTGAGCATTCTTTGGCATTGCCTTTCTTTGGGATTGGAATAAAAACTGACCTTTTCCAGTCCTGTGGCCACTGCTGAGTTTTCCAAATTTGCTGGCATATTGAGTGCAGCACTTTCACAGCATCATCTTTCAGGATTTGAAACAGCTCCACTGGAATTCCATCACCTCCACTAGCTTAATTCATAGTGATGCTTTCTAAGGCCCACTTGACTTCACATTCCAGGATGTCTGGCTCTAGGTCAGTGATCACACCATTGTGATTATCTGGGTCGTGAAGATCTTTTTTGTACAGTTCTTCTGTGTATTCTTGCCATCTCTTCTTGATATCTTCTGCTTCTGTTAGGTCCATACCATTTCTGTCCTTTATTGAGCCCATCTTTGCATGACATGTTCCCTTGGTATCTCTAATTTTCTTGAAGAAATTTCTAGTCTTTCCCATTCTGTTGTTTTCCTCTATTTCTTTGCATTGATCGCTGAGGAAATCTTTCTTATCTCTCCTTGGTATTCTTTGGAACTCTGCATTCAGATGCTTATATCTTTCCTTTTCTCCTTTGCTTTTCACTTCTCTTCTTTTCACAGCTATTTGTAAGGCCTCCCCAGACAGCCATTTTGCTTTTTTGCGTTTCTTTTCCATAGGGATGGTCTTAATCCCTGTTTCCTGTACATGTCACAAACCTCCATCCATAGTTCATCAGGCACTCTGTCTATCAGATCTAGTCCCTTAAGTCTATTTCCCTCTTTGACTGTATAATCATAAGGGCTTTGATTTAGGTCATACCTGAATGGTCTAGTGGTTTTCCCTGCTGCTGCTGCTGCTGCTAAGTCGCTTCAGTCGTGTCCGACTCTGTGTGACCTCATAGACAGCAGCCCACCAGGCTCCTCTGTCCATGGGATTCTCCAGGCAAGAACACTGGAGTGGGTTGCCATTTCCTCCTCCAATGCATGAAAGTGAAAAGTCAAAGTGAAGTTGCTCAGTCGTGTCCGACTCCTAGCGACCCCATGGACTGTAGCCCACCAGGCTCCTCCGTCCATGGGATTTTCCAGGTAAGAATACTGGAGTGGGGTGCCATTGCCTTCTCCAGTGGTTTTCCTATTTTCTTCAATTTAAGTCTAGATTTGGCAATAAGGAGTTCATGATCTTAGCCATAGTCAGTTCCTAGTCTTGTTTGTGCTGACCGTATAGAGCTTCTCCATCTTTGGCTGCAAAGAATATAGTCAATCTGATTTTGGTGTTGACTTTCTGGTGATATCCATGTGTGGAGTCTTCTCTTGTGTTATTGGAAGAGGGTGTTTGCTATGACCAGTGCGTTCTCTTGGCAAAACTCTATTAGCTTTTGCCCTGCTTCATTCTGTACTCCAAGGCCAAATTTGCCTGTTACTCCAGGTGTTTCTTGACTTCCTACTTTTGTGTTCCAGTCCCCTATTATGAAAAGGACATCTTTTTTGGGTGTTAATTCTAAAAGGTCTTGTAAGTCTTCATAGAACCGTTCAACTTCAGCTTCTTCAGCGTTACTGATTGGGGCATAGGCTTGGATACTGTGATATTGAATGGTTTGCCTTGGAAACGAACAGAGATCATTCTGTCGTTTTTGAGATTGTATCCAAGTACTGCATTTCAAAGTCTTTTGTTGACCATGATGGCTACTCCATTTCTTCTAAGGGATTCCTGTCAACAGTAGTAGATATAATGGTCATCTGAGTTAAATTCACCCATTCCAGTCCATTTTAATTCACTGATCCTGTTTGACCACTTCCAATTTGCCTTGATTCATGGACCTAACATTCCAGGTTCCTATGCAATATTGCTCTTTACAGCATTGGATCTTGCTTCACCAGTCACATCCACAGCTGGGTATTGTTTTTGCTTTGGCTCCATCCCTTCATTCTTTCTGGAGTTATTTCTCCACTGATCTCCAGTAGTATATTGGGCACCTACTGACCTGGGGAATTCCTCTTTCAGTATCCTATCATTTTGCCTTTTCATAGTGTTCATGTGGTTCTCAAGGCAAGAATACTGAAGTGGACTAGAAAAGATTTTAAAATACTGGACTAGTAAAGATTTTAAAAATTGCTAATACTAAAAAAAAAAAAAATTGCTAATACTTAAAACTCATGAAAATATGGTCAAATGAACTCATGCTGGCAGTGGAAGGCAATTTGGAATTATTGTTGAAAACCTTTTTCTTCATATTTTTTAATGTAAAAATTGCCAGTCTAGAATCTAGTCTAAGGAGATAATGACATATACATAGAAAAATTTAGTGACACTAATGACATATACATAGGAAAATTTAGTGACACAAATATTTATTATAGTGCCATATAATAAAAGAAGAAAGAAGATATCTTAGTTAAGATAGGGTTAAGTAAAATATGTATATCTTTATAATGAAATAAGTATGTTGACTCTTAAAATTATATTTTTGAAGAATTTTTAATGATGTGGTATGATTATAGTATAATATCTTATAAAAAGAATATAAAATTATATATTTAGATATAAACAGCTACATGAAAATACTCATATAAAATACTGGAAGTAAATATGTCTCATCAAAAATTAACAGAAGTTATTCTGGGTAACACCCTTACTGGCTAATTTTTAATTAATGTCTTTCTATTTCTTGCATTAACCTTTCTAGCAAATCCTCAATAGCAAAATAATAAAGGTTTTTTTTTTTTTTTTAAAGCAATGTACCAGGGCATTATTCATACTATTTATCACCACTTACAAGTTGTTTTGGTCATGTGGAATATATTGAAAAAAAAAAACTGTCCTGATCTTGTTTCCTTCCTATCCTCATTTGAAATGAGGAACTGGAGTAGTTGGTCATCAGTAAGCTGTGACATTTATAGCCTTCAGAGTTCCTGCTCCTCTTGCTCTTGAAAGGTCCCCCAGTCCCAGCCTGTTTTCATGATTGCCCTCAGGACTGGGGTCCCCTTGAGATTCTAAGGAACTATGCACCTTCCCTTCTGCTAAGTAGAAGGAGCAGGCATACAGGTTACCAGCTCTCAGCTACAAATCAAAGTAATTGTCTGGAGTTGGTCAGAAATATAGGGAGGGCACATTCCTCAGAGATAAGAAAATGATGAGTAGGTTTCCTTTGTACTCATCTTCCTACCCCTTTGTTCTTTGCCTCTAACCTTACATCCTTGATGACTTATGGGTTTCTAAGATGGGGAGAGTT
Source organism: Bubalus kerabau (assembly GCF_029407905.1). Classification (NCBI taxonomy): domain Eukaryota; kingdom Metazoa; phylum Chordata; class Mammalia; order Artiodactyla; family Bovidae; genus Bubalus; species Bubalus kerabau. Next base: position 68,364,602 of record NC_073629.1, read on the forward strand.
GAATAAAGTCTTAGTTTTATCTGGTTCAGATCTGAACACTATATTTATTATAGAAATATTCAAGAGACATTAATAATCAAGATGAATTGTGTTTTTAGTGGTTGTTATCACAAGACACCTAAGCAAAATACTAAATTACTGAGACTGCCAAGCAAACCAAAATGCAAGGATGCTGACAGTGTGACTCTGTGCAAGCTGGGTGTGCTAGAGATTTCTCTTCATCATTTGGTATTTCATATTGATGGTGAGTAGCAATACTGCCCTTTGTTTATTCTCTCAGCCTAGATGATAATGATAAAAACACCCAGCCCTCACTAATATTTTTGGCAAAATGCTCTTACCTTCACTGTCTTAGTTAAAGAAGAAGTCAGAATGATGAAAGGGAAAGAATTCAGGCTTTTTTGATTTAGACAGGCCTGGACTTAGTCCTGCCTCTGCTGCTTACTGTTTGTGGAATCTGTCTGTAAACTGAGAGTTTTCTTACTTTGCAGTTTTGATATAAAAATTATTAATTACATATGCAATGATCTTTTTAGTTCATTCTTTTATTCATGGTTCAAAAGGCACTGTGCTTCTGTTGGTGCGAATGTAAATTGATACAGCCACTAAGGGGAATAGTATGGAGATTCCCTAACAAACTAGGACTAAAACTACTGTGTGATCCAGCAATCCCACCACTGGGCATACACTCTGAGAAAACCATAATTCAAAAAGATACATGTACCCCAATGTTCACTGCAGCACTATTTACAATAGCCAGGACATGAAAGCAACCTAGATGTCCATGGACATGTGAATGGATAAAGATGTAGTACATATATATACAATGAAATATTACTCAGCCTTAAAAGGAACAAATTTGAGTCAGTTGAACTGAGGTGAACAAGCCTAGAGCCAGTTATACAGAGCGAAGTAAGTCAGAAAGAGAAAAAACAAACATCATATATTAACGCATGCATAAAGAGTTTAGAAAAATGGTACTGATGAGCCTATTTGCAGGGCAGAAAGAGAGACACAGATGTAGAGAACACACTTGTGGACACAGAAGGCAAAGGAGAGGATGGGACAAACAGAGAGTAGCACTGAAATATGTGCAGAAAACGAAGATCATGGCATCTGGTCCCATCACTTCATGGCAAATAGATGGGAAACAATGGAAACAGTGAGAGACTTTATTTTTAAGGGCTCCAAAATCATTTCAGATGGTGTCTGCAGCCATGAAATTAAAAGACTCCTGCTCCTTGGAAGAAAAGGTACGATCAACCTAGATAGCGTATTAAAAATCAGAGACATTGCCAACAAGGTCCATTTAGTCAAAGCTATGATTTTTCCAGTAGTCATGTATGGATGTGAGAGTTGGAATATAAAGAAAGCTGAATGCTGAAGAATTGATGCTTTTGAAGTGTGGTGTTGGAGAAGACTCTTGAGAGTCCCTTGGACTGTAAGGAGATCCAACCAGTCCATCCTAAAGGAAATCAGTCCTGAACATTCATTTGAAGGACTGATGCTGAAGCTAAAACTCTAATACTTTGGCCACCTGATGTGAAGAAGTGACTCACTGGAAAAGACCCTGATGCTGGGAAAGATTGAAGGCAGGAGGAGAAGGGGACGACAGAGGATGAGATGGTTGAATGTCATCACCAATTCAATGAACATGAGTTTGAGCAAGTTCCAGGAGTTGGTGATGGACAGGAAAGCCTGGCATGCTGCAGTCCATGGGATCACAAAAAGTCAGACACGACTGAGTGACTGAACTGAACTGACGTACATTAACATGTGTAAAACAGATAGCTACTGGGAAGTTGCTCTGTTATACCAAGAGCTCAGCCTGGTGCTCTGTGACAACCTAGAGGGGTGAGAGGGAGGCTCAATAGGGAGAGGATATATGTATACTTATGACTGATCCAAGTTGTTGTAAGGCAGAAACCAACACACTGTAATGCAATTATCCTCTAATTAATAATAATGTTTTAAAAAGGCACTGTACTCTGTTCAATTTCAGCAAAGAGAAGTACAAATTAAAACAATAAGTAATATATATAGTATCAAATAAGACATTGTTGCTCTTTACTTAAAACTCACAGTTTAGTGTGTTTCAGTTCAGTTCAGTTCAGTCGCTTAGTCGTGTCTGACTCTTTGCGACCCCATGAATCGCAGCACACCAGGCCTCCCTGTCCATCACCAACTCCCAGAGTTCACCCAGACTCACATCCATCGAGTCAGTGATGCCATCCAGCCATCTCATCCTCTGTCTTCCCCTTCTCCTCCTGCCCCTAATCCCTCCCAGCATCAGAGTCTTTTCCAATGAGTCAACTCTTCACATGAGGTGGCCAAGTACTGGAGTTTCAGCTTTAGCATCATTCCTTCCAAAGAAATCCCAGGGCTGATCTCCTTCAGAATGGACTGGTTGGATCTCCTTGCAGTCCAAGGGACTCTCAAGAGTCTTCTCCAACACCACAGTGAAAAAGCATCAGTTCTTCGGTGCTCAGCCTTCTTCACAGTCCAACTCTCACATCCATACATGACCACAGGAAAAACCATAGCCTTCACTAGACGGACCTTTGTTGGCAAAGTAATGTCTCTGCTTTTGAATATGCTATCTAGGTTGGTCATAACTTTCCTTCCAAGGAGTAAGCATCTTTTAATTTCATGGCTGCAGTCACCATCTGCAGTGATTTTGGAGCCCCAGAAAATAAAGTCTGACACTGTTTCCACTGCTTCCCCGTTTATTTCCCATGAAGTGGTGGGACCGGATGCCATGATCTTCGTTTTCTGAATGTTGAGCTTTAAGCCAACTTTTTGACTCTCCTCTTTCACTTTCATCAAGAGTCTTTTTAGTTCCTCTTCACTTTCTGCCATAAGGGTGGTGTCATCTGCATATCTGAGGTTATTGATATTTCTCCTGGCAATCTTGATTCCAGCTTGTGCTTCTTCCAGTCTAGCGTTTCTCATGATTTACTCTGCATATAAGTTAAATAAGCATGGTGACAATATACAGCCTTGACGTACTCCTTTTCCTATTTGGAACCAGTCAGTTGTTCCATGTCTAGTTCTAACTGTTGCTTCCTGACCTGCATACAGATTTCTCAAGAGGCAGATTAGGGGCTCTGGTATTCCCATCTCTTTCAGAATTTCCCATAGTTTATTATGATCCACACAGTCAAAGGCTTTGGCAGAGTCAATAAAGCAGAAACAGATGTTTTTCTGGAACTCTCTTGCTTTTTCAATGATCCAGCGGATTTTGGCAATGTGAGCTCTGATTCCTCTGCCTTTTCTAAAACCAGCTGGAACATCAGGGAGTTCACGGTTCACATATTGCTGAAGTCTGGCTTGGAGAATTTTGAGCATTACTTTACTAGCATGTGAGATGAGTGCAATTGTGTGGTAGTTTGAGCATTCTTTGGGATTGCCTTTCTTTGGGATTGGAATGAAAACTGACCTTTCCCAGTCCTGTGGCCACTGCTGAGTTTTCCAAATTTGCTGGCATACTGAGTGCAGCACTTTCACAGCATCATCTTTCAGGATTTGAAACAGCTCCACTGGAATTCCATCACCTCCACTAGCTTTGTTCGTAGTGATGCTTTCTAAGGCCCACTTGACTTCACATTCCAGGATGTCTGGCTTAGGTCAGTGATCACACCATTGTGATTATCTGGGTCGTGAAGATCTTTTTTGTACAGTTCTTCTGTGTATTCTTGCCACCTCTTCTTAATATCTTCTGCTTCTGGTAGGTCCATACCATTTCTGTCCTTTATCGAGCCCATCTTTGCATGAAATGTTCCCTTGGTATCTCTAATTTTCTTGAAGAGATCTCTAGTCTTTCCCATTCTGTTGTTTTCCTCTATTTCTTTGTATTGATCACTGATGAAGGCTTTCTTATCTCTTCTTGCTATTCTTTGGAACTCTGCATTCAGATGCTTATATCTTTCCTTTTCTCCTTTGCTTTTCACCTCTCTTCTTTTCACAGCTATTTGTAAGGCCTCCCCAGACAGCCATTTTGCTTTTTTACATTTCTTTTCCATGGGGATGGTCTTGATTCCTGTCTACTGTACAATGTCACGAACCTCATTCCATAGTTCATCAGGCACTATCACACAAAACAAATACACTGAAAATTGCCACTGTGATAAATGCTATCCGTGATGGCTATCTGTAATAAAAACTATTAAGGGTAGTTTCACGATCCTATTCAAGTAGAAAGTTGTGCTTAAGCTAGGATCTAAAGGATGTGTAAACTCTCCCTCTCCCAAGGGAGAGAAGGTAAAGAGGAGCATCTAGATGAGGAATGAGCATGTGCAGTGGCTGGGAGTGTGGTCAGTGAGACAAAGAACAAGAGAAAGGGGACAGGTGTCCCAGAAGAAGTGGGAAAGGGCCAGACTGTGCAGGGCTTTGGGATGATTTAATCAGTTTGTCTTAATCTACAATATTCCATGTTGAAAACTGTGGCAAAATTGTAAAAACTGGGTTAGAGGGGAACCATAACCCTTATGGCAGAAAGTGAAGAGGAACTCAAAAGCCTCTTGATGAAAGTGAAAGCGGAGAGTGAAAAAGTTCGCTTAAAGCTCAACATTCAGAAAACGAAGATCATGGCATCCAGTCCCATCACTTCATGGGAAATAGATGGGGAAATAGTGGAAACAGTGTCAGACTTTATTTTTCTGGGCTCCAAAATCACTGCAGATGGTGACTGCAGCCATGAAATTAAAAGATGCTTACTCCTTGGAAGGAAAGTTATGACCAACCTAGATAGCATATTCAAAAGCAGAGGCACTACTTTGCCAACAAAGGTCCGGCTAGTTAAGGCTATGGTTTTTCCTGTGGTCATGTATGGATGTGAGAGTTGGACTGTGAAGAAGGCTGAGCGCCAAAGAATTGATGCTTTTGAAGTGTGGTGTTGGAGAAGACTCTTGAGAGTCCCTTGGACTGCAAGGAGATCCAACCAGTCCATTCTGAAGGAGATCAGCCCTGGGATTTCTTTGGAAGGACTGATACTGAAGCTGAAACTCCAATACTTTGGCCACCTCATGTGAAGAGTTGATTCATTGGAAAAGACTCTGATGCTGGGAGGGATTAGGGGCAGGAGGAGAAGGGGAAGACAGAGGCTGAGATGGCTGGATGGCATCACTGACTCGATGGACGTGAGTCTGGGTGAACTCTGGGAGTTGGTGATGGATAGGGAGGCCTGGTGTGCTGCGATTCATGGGGTCGCAAAGAGTCAGACATGACTGAGTGACTTATCTGATCTGATCTGATAGAATATGCAACTAGATCATTTAAGAGGTTACTTTAGTAGTTGAGAAGAGATCACGACAGGCTCAATTAGGATGGTGACAGTGGAAATACACAAAAGTGGATAAAATTCAGAGACACTTAGGAGGCATAATAGAACTTGGTTATGGAATGAATGTATGCACTGGGGAAAATCTAAATTTCTGGACTGTATAACCCAAAGCCATAAGACCAAGGTTGAAAGACAAATATTCTGATAAGCACATGTTGGGTGTGGGGTATACTTGAGATCTCCAAAAGGAGAGTTAAGTGGGCACTTGGTATACAGTCAACTTTTAATAAAATGGTGTGTATTATTCATCATATTATATAAACATTGTGTATTCACAGAAGTGTAAGAAACTGTCTATACACTGTCTCATGGGTTAGTACTTGTGATACTGATCAGTGTCCTTAGTTGTAGACAACTGAATCCACTCAAACTGCTTGTCGCAAGAGAGTATTTGTTAAACAAAACCAGTTAACTAAAAAAATCTATTAGTTGGTCAGAGAATTAGCTTTGGATACTGCATAGACAGGAACAACACAGCCAGGACAACAGACTCAGAGCAAATACCCAACCACACCCCTGGCTGTTAGTAGCTCTGATTGCACAATCAGAACAGAGATGCTTGCCAGAAAAGCTCATGTCTCTACAAGTGTTGAAGTACCACTGCATATGGTTTGAGTCTGCATCCAAAATTTGGGAGAATTTTTATGATGGGTGTAAGCTAGAAAATATGGAGCATTCTAGCTGCACAGGAGCCTAAGAATCTAGTTTAGGAAAGCAAGTTAAAAGAAAGCTGAATGGGTTTTGAGTGAGCCACCTTCCAGTATCTTCTAGGCCTCCTTTTGTGCCCTTTTATATTCAAATTGATCAAATTAATCAAACCAGTCAATCCTAAAGGAAATTATTCCTCAATATTCATTGGAAGGACTGGTGCTGAAACTGAAACTCCAATACTTTGGCCACCTGATATGAAGATCTGACTCACTGGAAAAGACCCTGATGCTGGGAAAGATTGAAGGCAGGAGGAGAAGGGGATGACAGAAGATGAGATGGTTGGATGGCATCACTGACTTGATGGATATGAGTTTGAGCAAGCTCTGGGAGCTGTTGATGGACAGGGAAGCCTGGCATGCTGCAGCCATGGGGTTGCAAAGAGTCAGACCCAACTGAGCGACTGAATTGGACATTCAAGCACAGTTCTTGTCCCATCATTAAACTTATAAACACAGCTTGACTTTTGCCCAATCTAGTATAACCACCTCTCATACAAATCGATCATGCTCATCCTCCCTTCAAGAGATAGAAAGAGGTAGGTAGAGGCAGAGACAGTTTATTGCCTATCCAATACCCATTTCTCTCTGTTTTTCTAAGGATGATTTTGTCTGGGCTGACAGCAGATCCTGCTTTTTTTTTTATATCAGCATTTCTCAGCTCTCTTGCCAATATATTGGCCATATGACACAGTTGTGAGAGTGAAATATGAGTAACACTATACTTTTTGGGTGGATTCTGGGAAAGTCTTTTAAAAGGGGTGAGGACAGATGCTTGAGTGTGCTTCCCATTTTTGCCTTAGAGCTTTTTTTCCCCTTCCTCTCTAAAAGGTGGATGTTTGAGTGGCCATCTTGTGACCACACCATGACAGAAAAGCTCATATAATCATAGACACCTCTGCCCCAGCCCTAGTTTGCTCTTCCTTCTATCCATGCACCTGTGGACACCTTATCTTTGACAAAGGAGGCAAGAAAATACAATGGAGAAAAGACAATCTCTTTAGGAAAATCTGGTCAACCACTTGTAAAAGAATGAAACTAGAACACTTTCTAACACCATAAACCAAAATAAACTCAAAATGGATTAAAGATCTAAATGTAAGACCAGAAACTATAAAACTCCTAGAGGAGAACATAGGCAAAACACTCTCTGACATACATCACAGCAGGATCCTCTATGACCCAGCACCCGGAATATTGGAAATAAAAGCAAAAATAAACAAATGGGACATAATTAAACTTAAAAGCTTCTGCACAACAAACGAAACTCTGAGCAAGGTGAAAAGACAGCCTTCAGAATGGGAAAAAATAATAGCAAATGAAGCAACTGACAAACAATCTCAAAAATATACAAGCAACTCCTGCAGCTCAATTCCAGAAAAATAAATGACCCAGTCAAAAAAATGGGCCAAAGAACTAAATAGACATTTCTCCAAAGAAGACATACAGATGGCTAACAAACACATGAAAAGATGCTCAACATCACTCATTATCAGAAAAACAAATCAAAACCACAATGAGGTACCATTTCACACCAGTCAGAATGGCTGCGATCCAAAAGTCTACAAGCAATAAATGCTGGAGAGGGTGTGGAGAAAAGGGAACCCTCTTACACTGTTGGTGGGAATGCAAACTAGTACAGCCACTATGGAGAACAGTGTGGAGATTCCTTAAAAAACTGGAAATAGAACTGCCATATGACGCAGCAATCCCACTGCAGGGCGTACACATTGAGGAAACCAGAATTGAAAGAGACACGTGTACCCAAATGTTGATCCCAGCACTGTTTATAATAGCCAGGACATGGAAGCAACCTAGATGTCCATCAGCAGATGAATGGATAAGAAAGCTGTGGTACATATACACAATGGAGTATTAGTTCAGTTCAGTTCATCGCTCAGTTGTGTCCGAATCTTTGCGACCCCATGAATGGCAGCACGCCAGGCCTCCCTGTCCATCACCAACTCCCGGAGTTCACTTAGACTCACACTCATTGAGTCAGTGATGCCATCCAGCCATCTCATGCTCTGTCGTCCCCTTCTCATCCTGCCCCTAATCCCTCCCAGCATCAGAGTCTTCTCCAATGAGTCAACTCTTCACATGAGGTGGCCAAAGTACTGGAGTTTCAGCTTTAGCATCATTCCTTCCAAAGAAATCCCAGGGCTGATCTCCTTCAGAATGGACTGGTTGGATCTCCTTGCAGTCCAAGGGACTCTCAAGAGCTTCTCCAACACCACAGTGAAAAAGCATCAGTTCTTCGGTGCTCAGCCTTCTTCACAGTCCAACTTTGACATCCATACATGACCACAGGAAAAACCATAGCCTTCACTAGACGGACCTTTGTAGGCAAAGTAATGTCTTTGCTTTTCAATATGCTATCTAGGTTGGTCATAACTTTCCTTCCAAGGAGTAAGCATCTTTTAATTTCATGGCTGCAGTCACCATCTGCAGTGATTTTGGAGCCCCCCAAAATAAAGTCTGACACTGTTTCCACTGTTTCCCCATCTACTTCCCATGAAGTGATGGGACCAGATGCCATGATCTTCGTTTTCTGAATGTTGAGCTTTAAGCCAACTTTTTCACTCTCCTCTTTCACCTTCATCAAGAGGTTCTTTAGTTCCTCTTCACTTTCTGCCATAAGGGTGGTGTCATCTGCATATCTGAGGCTATTGATACTTCTCCTGGCAATCTTGATTCCAGTTTGTGCTTCTTCCAGTCCAGCGTTTCTCATGATGTACTCTGCATATAAGTTAAATAAGCAGGGTGACAATATACAGCCTTGACGTACTCCTTTTCCTATTTGGAACCAGTCTGTTGTTCCATGTCTAGTTCTAACTGTTGCTTCCTGACCTGCATACAAATTTCTCAAGAGGCAGATCAGGTGGTCTGGTATTCCCATCTCTTTCAGAATTTTCCATAGTTTATTGTGATCCACACAGTCAAAGGCTTTGCATAGTCAATAAAGCAGAAATATATGTTTTTCTGGAACTCTCTTGCTTTTTTGATGATCCAGGTGATGTTGGCAATTTTATCTCTGGTTCCTCTGCCTTTTCTAAAACCAGCTTGAACAACTGGAAGTTCACAGTTAATGTATTGCTGAAGCCTGGCTTGGAGAGTTTTGAGCATTCCTTTACTAGCATGTGAGATGAGTGCAATTGTGTGATAGTTTGAGCGTTCTTTGGCATTGCCTTTCTTTGGGATCAGAATAAAAACTGACCTTTTCCAGTCCTGTGGCCATTTCTGAGTTTTCCAAATTTGCTGGCGCATTGAGTGCAGCACTTTCATAGCATCATCTTTCAGGATTTGAAATAGCTGCACTGGAATTCCATCACCTCCACTAGTTTTGTTCATAGTGATGCTTTCTAAGGCCCACTTGACTTCACATTCCAGGATGTCTGGCTCTAGGTCAGTGATCATACCATGGTGATTATCTGGGTCGTGAAGATCTTTTTTGTACAGTTCTTCTGTGTATTCTTGCCACCTCTTCTTAATATCTTCTGCTTCTGTTAGGTCCACACCATTTCTGTCCTTTATTGAGCCCATCTTTGCATGAAATGTTCCCTTGATATCTCTAATTTTCTTGAAGAGATCTCTAATCTTTCCCATTCTGTTATTACTCAGCCATTAAAAAGAATACATTTGAATCAGTTCTAATGAGGTGGATGAAACTGTAGCCTATTATACAGAGTGAAGTAAGTCAGAAAGAAAAACACCAATACAGTATACTAACACATATATATGGAATTTAGAAAGATGGTAACGATAACCCTGTATGCGAGACAGAAAAAGAGACACAGATGTATAGAACAGTCTTTTGGATCTGTGGGAGAGGGAGAGGGTGGGATGATTTGGGAGAATGGCATTGAAACATGTATAATATCATATATGAAACGAATCGCCAGTCCAAGTTCGATGCATGATACAAGATGCTTGGGGCTGGTGCACTGGGATGACCCAGAGGGATGGAAAGTGGAGGTTGGAACGAGGGGGTTCAGGATGGGGAGCACGTGTATACCTGTGGCGGATTCATGTTGATGTATGGCAAAACCAATACAATATTGTAAAGTAATTAACCTCCAATTAAAATAAATAATTTTATATTAAAAAAAAAACAAAGAAGGAGATTCAGATCCTCGCCTATAAGCCATTGTTCTCTAGGGATTTCTATTATAAGCAACCAAATTCAAGTTTCTAACCAAAAGGTCTTTTAATCAGGCTGTTGTATTCCTTCTTGTCCCTTCAAGTCTATTTTCTATACCAAAGACAAGGGACCTTTTAAAATGAAAATGGTTATATAATATCCTTATTCAAAACCCTTCAAATGATTTCTCATTACTTGTAGAAGTAATTCTACAGTCTTTCACATGATCTGACCTCTGCTTACTTCTCCAACCCTATCTCCAGGAACTTAACCACCTTTGCCAGGCTCTGAACATACCTATTTCACTGTCAAAACACATCTTCAAAGGCCTCCTCTTAGAAGGAAATGTCTACTGTCCTCACTTTCTATACACCCATTAGATTTTGGCTTTAAATATTCCTTCACCATGTAGATCTATTCTGACCCCATAATTCAAAGCAACCCTTTCCTTTTAGTCTATCTTGCTGTACCATGTTATTTTTCTTCCATAACTTTTACCTCAAATTGTATTTATATACAAGCTTAGTTTTTTTGTTTGTTTTTTTAAAACTACATTTCCTTTGTTGGATCATAAACTCCATGAAGGTAAGGCCTTTAACTGCATGGTTAATATTTACATTGAGAACAGATCCTTGTACATAGTAAGTGTTTAACAAATATAGGTTGAATGTCAAATGAATTACATAATCTATCAGACTCTGATGATAACAGACATGTTTGAGCAATTAGATCTTATGCATATTATAAACACAGAGTCAAATAGAGTAACAAGATTTTATTGTGATAAAGGACCTTGGTGATCAATAGCCTCTTGAGAGTCCCTTGGACTTCAAGGAGATCCAACCAGTCCATTCTGAAGGAGATCAACCCTTGGATTTCTTTTGAAGGAATGATGCTAAAGCTGAAACTCCAGTACTTTGGCCACCTAATGCAAAGAGTTGACTCATTGGAGAAGACTCTGATTCTGGGAGGGATTGGGGGCAGGAGGAGAAGGGGACGACAGAGGCTGAGATGGCTGGATGGCATCACTGACTCGATGGACGTGAGTCTGGGTGAACTCCGGGAGTTGGTTATGGACAGGGAGGCCTGGCGTGCTGCGATTCATGGGGTCTCATGGAGTCGGACATGACTGAGTGACTGAACTGAACTGAACTGAACTGATCAATAGCCAAACACAAAGTGGGAAAAGTTCAGAGATATTGGAGTTTTTCAAAGGTCAGAGGACCCTCTTGCCCCAAATCTTAAAAAGTTCTAACATTAGATAATTCATTTGTTAAGCAGCTTTTATTCACTCAGTCATATAACAAGATTCATTGAGCCTTTGCTACATGCCAGGCAATATACTAGGAGGAAGACGTTAGAGATAAAAAACATATCGTGCCTTGAAAGAGAGTACACACATTGGTAGATTGGAGACAAGTGTTTCCACAAGAGTAAGTGCAATGTCCTCTGGAACTGTAAAACCAGGGCACTTAACCCAATTGAGGAATGTAAAAGAAGCATCAAGGAAAAGATGATATGTATGTGAAGTCCTGAAGATAAATAGGAATTCTATAGGCTGATGGACATGGAGGGGGGCATTTCAGTTGGAAAGAACAGCATATACAAAGGCACGGACATTGAAACCAAAAGGCCAGAGCTAAGAAGAGCATTTATGACAGGTGCAATGAGCTCTTTACATTCTCTTATGACTGAGCTCAGTCATCACCAAGCTGGGGAACTAACTAAATCTGGTTTTTCAGGCCTCCTTATCTTAGAAGGTGCCATGCTGTATTAGGATCACTCATTTACATGCCTGTGTCCCATACCAGACTGCTCGTAGAGGTATGTAATGAATACATGCTAAATGGATAATTGAATTTGGGCAGGGACCAGATCATGAAAAGCATGAGCAGGTCAGTGATGTGACATGCTGGTAGATTTTAATTTCGATAGATTACCATAGCCTTGTGAATTGGAGGGAGGGCTGATTCAGAGGGGTTGGAAATGAAGGTAGGGTGAGCAATAGAAAGGTGTTGAAATAGATAAAGTATTTGCAGATCACTTTATTTGTTGTTGTTCAGTTGCTAAGTTGTGTCTGACTTTGTGACCCCATGGACTGCAACATGCCAGGCTTCCCTGTCCTTCTCTGTCTCCCAGAGTTTGCTCAAACTTATGTCCATTGAGTTATACTGTCTAACCATCTTGTCCTGTCTCCCACTTCTCTTACCTTCAACCTTTCCAGCATCAGGGTCTTTTCCAATGAGTCAGTTCTTCACATCACATGGCCAAGGTATTGGAGCTTCAGCTTCAGCATCAATCTTTCCAGTGAATATTCTGGGTTGATTTCCTTTAGGATTGACTGGTTTGATCTGCTCGCAGTTGAAGGGACGGACTCTCAAGAGTCTTCTCCAACACTGCAATTTGAAAGCGTCTGCTCTTCTGTGCTCAGCCAGATCACTTTATACTTAAAGTAAAATCTCTTCTGGCAAATACCTTAAGAATAATTATCATTAAAAAAAAACTTCAGGTAGGCAAATATGATCCAGCTTTATCCCATGCACCTTTTATATTGTCAACCCAAAGCCTTGCAGATATTTCCTTAATATGATATTTTAGTAAATATAGGGAATATAGTAAATATAGGGAAGCACTGTATTTAAATAGTAAATATAGGGAATACTATATTTAATGACATATATTTATGATTATAGTATATATATACTATATAGATATAGATTATAATATATAATGATATATTTAATGATAATAATGATATTATATTATCATAAGATGATATTATATTATAATAAGATGATATTAATATATTTAATATGATATTATAATAAATAACATCACCCTCTCCTATGATTTCTCTATGATTCCTAATCCATCTCTCCTCTTTCTCTCCTCTTCATTAGCTAGCTTCTTGAGAAAAAAGTCATCTGCTTCCTAAACTCAAGCATTTCTTAAACAATGGCAAAATGTGCTTTCACTACTTTCCTAAAAGTTCTCACATTTTCTGAATGGTTCATTATGTTGATAGCTCCTAGGCTTCTAAAATATGTTTTTTCTTTTCCCACCCTCAGCCTGATCCCCACTCAACAATTGATCTACTATTCTGAACTGCCTTTTAAATGTTAAAATTCCCTTCCTCTTTCTTCCCCATCTACATAGAAAGATGTCATTGTCATTCACTTCCCAAGTTTCAGGCATAGCTAATGCATCTGACTTTCAAATCTGTGTTCCCTAGCCTCCATTTCTTTCACATGAATGTATCAGAGATACCTCAAACTCAATATATCCACCTGTGATGCATCCTTTCCCCTACCCATAAAGACTTTCCTTCTCTTGCATCCTTATCTCTGTCAGTGGAATCATCATATATTCAGTTAACCAAGGTGTAAACCACAGAGTAATTCTGAACTCCTTTTTCCTGGTCTTACACACTCCTCCAAATCAAATCAATCACCAAGTTTGAAATATCCTCTCCATAAAATAACATTTTTACTGTGTTTTGTATATAATTGTATTTATTTATTGACTCTGCTGGGTCTTCGTTGCTTCGAGGGCTTTTCTCTAGTTGCAATGAGCAGGGACTACTCTGTAGTTGTGGTGAATGAGCTTCTCATCGCAGTGGGTTCCATTGTTGCTGAGCATGGGCTCTCGTGTACATGGGTTTCAGTAGTTACAGCTCTCAGGCTCTAGAGCACAGGCTCAATAGTTGCGGTGCACGGGCTTAGTTGCTCTGTGGCTAGTGGAATTTTCCTGGATCAGGGATTGAACCAGTATCTTCTGCACTGGCCAGCAGATTCTTTACCACTGAGCCACCAGGGAAGCCTTATTGTGTTTTGATGAGCAGAATTGTCCAAAAGTGATGCTGGAAGCTCGCTCTCATTATTTGAACAGCGAACTAGCTGGAACTAAGGATTTTCTTCTCCCAGAGGGAGGAACTGCACCCGAGCTCCACTTTCCATGGGCCAAGAGGTGTGCTCCTTTCAGTGGGGTCAACCTCATCATTTAACGGGTCCAAACTTTCAGGTTTTGAAGAACCAGAACTCCTGGTCCATTCCCAGACTGCTAGCACCTCAAATTCAGATAGCCTTATACTAGGCAGCCTATGTATTCCTGAAACAGCTAAGCTAATTTTTCAAGCTTGTCTTATGAAGAGACAGACCTATAGCTAATAAGGGACATCTTTCCCCTGGAATGTAGACCCAAGATGTATGGCCAGCAGGTTTAGACCCCAGCATGCCCTCTGTGAAATAATGCTAAATCTAGAGAATCTCACCTTCTTCTGGCTTCTTGATCCAGGTTGTTCAGTTCAGTTCAGTGGCTCAGTCATGTCTGTCTCTTTGTGACACCATGGACTACAGCATGCCAGGCTTCCCTGTCCATCACCAACTCCCGAAGCTTTTTCAAACTCATGTCCATCAAGTTGGTGATGCCATCCAACCATCTCATCCTCTGTCATCCCCTTCTCCTCCTGCCTTCAATTTTTCCCAGCATCAGGGTCTTTTCCAATGAGTCAGTTCTTTGCATCAGTTGGCCAAAGTATTGAAGTTTCAGTTTCAGCTTCGGTCCTTCAAATGAATGTTCAGGACTGATTTCCTTTAGGATGGACTGGTTGGCTCTCCTTGCAGTCCAAGGGACTCTCAAGAGTCTTCTCCAACACCACCATTCAAAAGCATCAATTCTTCAGCACTCAGCTTTCTTTATATTCCAACTCTCACATCCATACATGACTACTGGAAAAACCATAGCTTTGACTAGACAGACATTTGTTGGCAAAGTAATATCTCTGCTTTTTAATATGCTGTCTAGGTTGGCCATAGCTTTACTTCAAAGGAGCAAGCGTCTTTTAATTTCATGGCTGCAGTCACCATCTGCAGTGATTTTGGAGCCCAAGAAAATAAAGTCTGTCACTGTTTCCATTGTTTCTCCATCTATTGTAAGTTATCATTTTTCAGGATCCAGATTGTAAGTTATCATTTTCCCCCCAAAACGTATATTTTTAAGTCCTTGCCTTGTGACATTGTCAAATATATCCCAAACCATTGTACATAACAGGAGATAAGCCACAAGGGACCCACTTGGCATGTCACAGTTTCTCTCTCTCCTAAAACAACATATTTTGTTAACATCCTCATTACCTCTCAGGTAGACCGCTGCTTCGTGTCTGAACCGCCTTGGGTCTTGCTCCTTCTCTTTCTAATCTTCACACACCTTCTGACAGCAAATTCAAAATGAAAATCTGATCACCTATTTACTCTTCTAAATCTTTCAGTAGCTACATGGAACCTATAACAGTGCTTTTTTTTTCCTTAAAGAAAAAATGTTCTTTCAGATTCCTAGTGTTGACTTAAATTAGTTAGTATGATATTAGCTAAATCTATCACATAAGATTTAGACACATAAGACTAGATATAACAACTCCTTTTCTCATAGATTATGTTCAAATTTAAATCTCAAAATAAATGTACAATTAAATATAAACAAAACTATAAAACCAATACAATTCATACTAACAACACTAATTAATATGAAAGATTAATAGTAAAAAGATAAAACTAAATCTTTCTCTATTTTCATGTTCTATCTTTAATTTGTTTCTGTATCTTAAACTTAAAAATACTAAGGAGGACAATATTTTTATTTAAGAATGTTGTTGATAATGGTATTAAGTAACCACAGGTTTATTTACTACTTTAAGATATTCAAACCACTTACTTATCCTAATTCTGCCCAGATTATTCTGTGGAATAATCATCAAATGCCAATTTTAATGAGCTGTCTCTTGATCCCTATGAGGCTATCTTGGTAACTTGAAGATAAGGTTGTTATTATGACATGCTTAAATTTGCATTAAAAGATTACCTAATCCAATTATTACTGGACTCATGAATGGGAAAATAACATTTGAAGTCATTTTTTGTTTCCTATATTTTTTGAAGAAATACTCATGGCTGCAACACAGAGCTAGTGAAAAAATGTCAGTAAATAATGGTCTGATTCATTCAGACCATTTTGAAATGATTTGACCATAAATCAAGTTTTCCATCATTGTTTCCATTTTGTCTGAAGTTTGGAAGAAAGTCTATTCAAACTAAAACAAAACCTTCTTTGTATGATGTCCCATGATGTTATTGGGCCTTTATTTGGCATAAACAAAGCATTTACTTAATAAATCTGTCTCTGATCATTTGTCATAAGCCAGAAACACTTGAAGGGGCCACCATTCCCCTTGCAATGCTGTATTCATGGTCTCACATCAGAGTCTCGATTTATTGTCTAACTTAACAAAAATCATATTCTAGTAAAATGTGTTTTATTTCAATTGTCAATGAGAAATAAACATTTTTTTCATAATAAATGATGAAATAATTCAACATAAATACAATGAATTCATTGCAGGACAGTTGTCATTTTGCCATTAATATGTGTTGATACAACCTCATGCAATCAAATACACACTTACTAACACATTAAAAGTTGAAAACTGCTACTTTAGGTCAGGGTTGCAAACTGGAAGTACCATGTTTTGTTTGAATGCCACAGTTTTTATTTTTAACATCGTATTTGAATACTTTTTAAAATGAGGTATGTAATCTATAATATACCATGGACCCTTCTACTCTTGATTGTTTATGCCCAGCATGATCATTTATTTGCAAAATGGAATCTATTAAGTATTCAACTCCCACAGTGGATCCAGGTGACAGTGTAACCATAGACAACAAGCATGCTAGCAATCAAAATGATCCAGAATATATCTGTATTCATTTTAGAGCTTTTGTTTGTTTGCTTTTGTTTTGCTTAGATCCTTATCAAAATGAGGGAAAAGAAAGCTTTTGCATCTCAAGAGTGTCCACCCCAATTATCCATGTACTCCAGTTTGAGAAATACTGGCCTATAGTTCAGTTCAGTTCAGTTGCTCAGTTGTGTCCGACTGTGACGTCATGGACTGCAGCACGCCAGGCTTCCCTGTCCATCACCAACTTCCACAGCTTGCTCAAACTCATGTCCATTGAGTCAGTGATGCCATCCAACCATCTCATCCTCTGTTGTCCCCTTCTCCTCCTGACCCCAGTCCCTCCCAGCATCAGGGTCTTTTCTAATGAGTCAGATCTTCACATCAGGTAGCCAAAGTACTGGAGTTTCAGCTTCAGCATCAGTCCCTCCAATAAATATTTCCTTTAGGATTTCCTTTAGGACTGACTGGTTGGATCTCCTTGCTGACAAAGGGACTCTCAAGAGTCTTCTCTAACACTGCAGTTCAAAAGCATCAATTCTTCAGCACTCAGCTTTCTTTATGGTCCAAATCTCACATCCATACATGACTACTAGAAAAACCATAGATGACAGCTGGTCTATAGGATGAGACCAAATTCACTAACGGGGTGTTTATTCCATTTTAGTGGACTTCTCTGGTGGCTCAGTGGTAAAGAATCTACCTGCCAATGCAGGATACACAAGTTTGATCCCTGGATAGGGAAGATCCTCTGGAGAAAGGAATGGCTACCCATTCCAGTATTTTTGCTTGGCAAATCCCATGGACAGAGGAGCCTGGTGGGCTGCAGTTCATGGAATCACAAGAGTTGGACACAGCTTAGGTACTAAACAACAAGCAAACAGTTGTTCAGCAGACCTTTCCTCCTCTCCTATCATATACTGCATCTTTCAGCCACATCAATTGTTTGCCTTTTAAACTTTCCATGAATAATAATGTCTTGATGCAAGTACATATTTTCTTCCTTCTGCCTCTAGTGGCCATTCCACCTTGAAAGTGAAAGTGAAAGTCACTCAGTCATGTCTGACTCTTTGTGACCCCATGGACTGTCCATGGAATTCTCTAGGCCAGAATACTGGAGTGGGTAACCTTTCCCTTCTCCAGGGGATCTTCCTAACCCAGGAATCAAACTGGGGTCTCCTACATTGCAGGTGGATTCTTTACCAACTGAGCTATCAGGGAAGCCCTTATTAGATGACGAACTCCCATTCATCCCTCAAGGCTCTTTGTGATCCAGCTGAAGTGTCATCTCCTTGATGAAGGCTTTTCAAACTCCCCATGACTGAGTTAGTTGTTTCTTGCTCTATGCTCCCCACAGCACTGTTTTAAAAAACACATTCCTCTAGCACTGATTATTTTACATTGTGAATGAGCTCTTTTTGAGTCATTCACTCTTTTACTGCATAAGAGATGGAGAACTGTATCATCACCTCTTTTCTAAGGACCAGAGATACTACAGAAGTTTTCCAGAACAAATACAGATGATAAGAGTAAATGAAGGAAAGGGGTAAATATCAAACAATAAAGAAGGCTGAGATGAAGAGTTCCATGACTCTTCCAGACACAAGGAAAGAGCATACAATTTAAAGTTATGAGTCCCGAATTTAATTCCTCTTTTTTGGAAAACTATCTGCCATTGACTTTTCAGGTATTGCTCCCTTCCTGTGCTCTCTCTCCTCTCTTTCTGGAAATCTGGTTTACATGTGTGTTAGACATTCTCACAGTATCTTCTATGTACTTCATTTTCTCTTTTATATTCTGCATTTTGTTGTTGTTCTTTTTTTGTGTGTGTGCTACATTCTGTACAGTATCTTCTGATCTGTCTTTCAGCTCACCAGTTCTCTCTTTATCTGGATTTAATGTAATTTAAATACAACCACTCAGTTTCTAATTTGTTATTGTAATTTGAGTTTTAGAAATTTACTTATTTTTTATTCAGGTCTGATATGTAACTTCTTATAGTTTCATATTACTGAAATCAGATTGATTATATTATTTGCAGGCAAGGATGGACAAGCTCTATACAGTCAGCAAAAACAAGACTGGGAGCTGACTGTGGCTTAGATCATGAACTTATTGCAAAATTCAGACTTAAATGGAAGAAAGTAGGGAAAATCAGTAGACCATTCAGGTATGACCTAAATCAAACCCCTTATGATTATACAGTGGAAGTGACAGATAGATTCAAGGGATTAGATATGATACAGACTGCCTGAAGAATTATGGATGGAGATTCATAACACTGTAAAGGCGGCCGTGATCAAGATCATCTCCAAGAAAAAGAAATGCAAAAATGCAAATGGTTTTCTGAGGAGGCCTTACAAACAGCTGAGGAAAGAAGAGAAGCGAAAGGCAAAGGAGAAAAGGAAAGATATACCCATACGAATGCAGAGTTCCAAAGAACAGCAAGTAGAGATAAGAAAGCCTTCCTCAGTGATCAGTGCAAACAAATAGAGGAAAACAACAGTTTGGGAAAGACTAGAGATCTCTTCAAGAAAATTAGAGATACCAAGGGAACATTTCATGCAAAGGTGAGCACAATAAAAGGCAGATTGTTATGGACCTAATAGAAGCAGAAGATATTAAAAAGAGGTGGCAAGAATACACAAAAGAACTATACAAGAAAGATCTTCATGACCCAGGTAACCGCGATGGTGTGATCCCTCACCTAGAGCCAGACATCCTGGAATGTGAAGTCAAATGGGCCTTAGGAAGCATCACTATGAACAAAGCTAGTGGAGGTGATGGAATTCCAGCTGAGCTGTTTCCAATCCTAAAATTCTGTGAAAGTGCTGCACTCAATTCGCCAGCAAATTTGGAAAACTCAGCAATGGCCACAAGACTGGAAAAGGTCATTCCAATTCCAAAGAAAGGCACTGCCAAAGAATGTTCAAACTACCACACAATTGCACTCATCTCACATGTTAGCAAAGTAATGTTCAAAATTCTCCAAGCCAGTCTTCAATAGTACGTGAACCATGAACTTCCAGATGTTCAAGCTGGATTCAGAAAAGGCAGAGGAACTAGAGATCAAATTGCCAACATCCTCTGGATCATCGAAAAAGCCAGAGAGTTCCAGAAAAACATCTACTTTTGCTTTATTGACTATGCCAAAGCCTTTCACTGTGTGGATCACAACAAACTATGGAAAATACTTCAAGAGATGGGAATACCAGACCACCTGACCTGCCTCCTGAGAAATCTGTATGCAGGTCAAGAAGCAACAGTTAGAACTGGACATGGAACAACAGACAAATTGGGAAAGGAGTACATCAAGGCTGTATATTGTCATCTTGCTTATTTAACTTTTATGCAGAGTACATCATGTGAAATGCCAGGCTGGATGAAGCACACACTGGAAATCAAGATTTCCAGGAGAAATATCAATAACCTCAAATAAGCAGATGACATCCACCCTTATGTCAGAAAGCAAAGAAGAACTAAAGAGACTCTTGATGAAAGTGAAAGAGAAGAGTGAAAAAGTTGGCTTGAAACTCAACATTTAGAAAACTAAGATCATGGCATCTGGTCCCATCACTTCATGACAAACAGATGGGGAAACAATGGAAACTGTGAGAGACTTTATTTTGGGGGGCTCCAAAATCACTGCAGATGGTGACTGCAGCCGTGAAATTAAAAGATGCTTACTCCTTGGAAGAAAAGCTATGACCAACCTAGACAGCATATTAAAAATCAGAGACATTATTTTGCCAACAAATGTCTGCCTAGTCAAAGCTATGGTTTTTCCAGTAGTCATGTATGGATGTGAGAGTTGGAATATAAAGAATGCTGAGCACTGAAGAATTGATGCTTTTGAACTGTGGTGTTGGAGAAGACTCTTGTGAGTCCCTTCGTCAGCAAGGAGATCCAACCAGTCCATCCTAGAGGAAATCAGTCCTGAATATTCATTGGAAGGACTGATGCTGAAGCTGAAACTCTAATACTTTGGCCCCCTGATGTGAAGAACCGACTCATTGGAAAAGACCCTGATACTGGGAAAGATTGGAGGCAGGAGGACAAGGGGACAACAAAGGATGAGATGGTTGGATGGCATCACTGACGCAATGGATATGAGTTTGAGTAGTCTCTGGGAATTGGTGATGGACAGGGAAGCCTGGTGTGCTGAAGTCCATGGGGTCACAGAGTCAGACATGACTGAGCAACTGAACTGAGTTTATAGCATGCTTTTTATTCCTTTGAATATAGCAAGTAAAGTATTGCTTTATTATTTATATCTATTTCAAGCATATCAATTCTTTATGTATAGAGAAGATACCCTTGTTGACTTATGTCTCCTAGTTGTCTAATTATATTTCTGTACTTGACATTATAATTTAAAAAACTGGAGCCTAGGATAATGACACTTTTCTCCAAGAGGATTTTTCCTCTCCTAGGGGCTTGAGAAATACTAATCTCAGAAAATGTTAATGTAAGTTCAAGATTGTGGTTCCTTAGATCTACTCGTTGCCATAAACCTGAGATGTAAGAGTCTGTTTATTTCTGGTTTACTCTTGAGTCTGTAGCCCTTTGGGGTCCCACCTTAATGTAGGAGGATTGTCAGGTTCTCCAGATGGACAGGTCCTGGGGGTTGATTTCCCATCTCTTCAAGGCCACCAGAAGTACGACTCAGTTTGCCAGCTCTTCCTTCCCACTAGGTAAGTGTGCTCAGCACAAAACAACTTTGGATGCTGGATTTGCTTCTCTGGATCCTCAGCAACTCCTAGACTGTGGTCCCATTATTCTTGGGATTGTGTTAGTTCTTATGTGCTTTTAAGAGATACTTTTTATATTTAATCTCACTTTTTTGTTGTGTTCAGTTTGAGGGTTAATTAAAATTACCTAGTTGCCATCATTAAAAGATGGGAATGACAGAGGATGAGATAGTTGAATGGCATCACCAACTCAATGGACATGAATTTGAGTAAACTCTGGGAGATGGTGAAGGCCAGGGAAGTTTGGAGTGCTGCAGTCCATGGGGTCCCATAGAGTCGGACATGACTGAATGACTAAACAACATCATTAGAAGAAATTTCTAGTCAGGGGCCTTACTATTAGAGGTCTAGGGGCCATATGTTTGATCATCTCCAGCACCTAGAACAGCACAGGGCACATAGTTTAGTGCTCAACAAGCGTTTGCTATTGAACCTGTAGAACAAGCATAGCAACATGTAACATACAAAGCTGAATTAAGGACAAACATGAGATAACACATGTAAAAGCACAAATTCAAGGTGCAGCTGGGGAGGTCTAGAGAGGTTTAGTGATCTGTCTATGGTCCCAAAGCCAAGTGTGAGAAGAGACAAAAGTAGAAACTAGAATCCCTCATTCCCGCTCCAAGGTTCTATGAAAAATGATGCTCTAATGAATGGCTGCCTTGTGGTTTTAGAAAAGTAAATCTTTCTGGGAGTGATGAGCTTGTTGTTAATAGCCTCCTGTCAGGACAAAACTGTTTCAGTGCAACATGAGTGCTTCCCCAGATCTCTCTGGTTACATATAAATTGATCATCTCAACTCACAGTCTGGTGCTACTGGATTGCATGCACAATTCAGTGAAGCAACAAACCAGATAAATGAAACATGCATAGCACTGTTACCAAAGGAGGAAAAAAAAACAAACAAAGAAGAATCTGGGAGAAAGGCAGTCTCTCTCTGGTCACAGGCTCTGTCTTTAAGTTGAGCCTAGATCTGTCGAATCTGGTTGGGACGACACTGTGGAATGGGATAACAGGTTTGTTGCTACAGGTTGAAAGTAGTTTCTTCATCTTGCACTTCCCTCACTAAGCATGGCTTAGTTAAAATCCACCCAGTTCCATTTGCCTCAGAAAGTCTTTATAGGAGACATGCCGTGTGTACTGTGCTAGGGGACCAAGGGCTCAGAAAATAAGTAAGGCATACACAGCCTTCCTTCAGAGAGACTGGAGTGGGTGTAGACAGACATAGGATCTCAATTATCATAGTTCAAAGCATTTTGTTATTGGCATCCCTAAAAACTTACCTGTTTGGGGTCTGACTGTGTGGACATTGCTGTGGGTGGGTTTCTCCAGTCGTTTTGGTCATAGATCTGAAAGTTACCACCAGAGTAAACAGTGATCTCTGTATTCAGAGTGCATGGCACTCAAACGTATGTTGCTGACTGCAGACTCACTTAAGATTGCTGAGAGCATATGCGTTTCCTCCAGCTGTGTGTCTCTCAATTGTGAGTCCACTCTTCTTCCCTGGACCTGAATTTCTTCAACTGTCAGAAGGAAAGAATGTTCTTAGGAAAATTCAGCCCTAAAGAGAAGTTGAAGGCTATGAAAATCTTCTCAGGGATCTGTTTCTCACCAAATTATTCATTCACTTTTACACATTCAAAAGCCAATATGTTTCACAGAAAAAAAGGAAGAAATCTGATAAGATAAGCTTCCATGCTTCCTAGCTTTTGGGCACTAATTCACTCTGGACTGATCCAGCTTTCACCATCTCATGTTTCCACACATTCCTAAAGGGTATAAAGAGTAGACAGTTTCTTGATTTACTGGTCAGGTAATGATGGGGAACGTGTGTGTGAGAGTGTGTATGTCTGTGTTGTGAGGGTTGCAGGAAAGACAGTAATAATAAAACCTACCTTGAACAAGAGTAATGCATATCCAAAGTGGATCCGGCATTTGACACTGAGCAGGATGAATTTTCTGCACAGTATTTGATAGAAATGGGAAAACGGAGGGAGGGGAATGGTGCTGTGTCAGCACATGGATTGCAAATGCAGTAAAAACAGTATCTGAAACGGAGAAGGGAAAATGGGAAACAGTTTAAAACACTCTGAATAGAAAAAGAGAAAGCAAGGACAGTTGTTTAAGTGAACAAAAATAACTGTGAATCAGAAAAGGAAGGAAGGAGAGGGGCATGGAAAGAAGGAGACAGAAGAGGGAGTGGGGGAGGAATTGAGAAAGCACAGAAGCTAGTTTTCAAAGGCCTTGGACCATTCCTTAAAGCGCTGTGAAAAATATGAGGATGGTGTCTATTGAGGGTCCTCCCCTCTGCCTTCTTAAAAGCTTTATCTTCTGTGTCCACATCCTTCATTTTCCTTGTCTCCCAATCTCTTCCAAGATATTTAGTGTTCCTATTAAGAAGGAAAGTTTTCATTTACTCCAGCTGAAGTGTAAATACGATTTTTTGTTTTATGAAGAACATGGTGAAATAAATTGCTAATGGTAAAAAATGTAGATCCCTAGTAGGGACATGTTTTGGAAAGTGCGTCTTCCTGGAAAACTTTAGACATATGTCCTAGGTAATTAGCAAGGATGTCACCCCAAGGACAGTTCCAAAAATGACAGCAAAAACCAAGGTTCAAAGAGCTGAAGAGACATACTAACAGAGAAGCTACGAGAGGTACAAGTAACAGAATATTCATTCATGGAGGTATGTTTTCAGAAAGTCGAGAGAGTAATCTTCAGCTAGCATGATAATTAGCAGAACAGTCAAGAGAGGAAACGAGCACTGATTACACACTAGGGGGCCAGTATGTTGCCATCTGATTTTACGCGGTCTGTCTCGTTCTAGCAATAGCTGTACGGGGTACCTCCTACTACACCTATTTTACAGACGAGAAAATTAAGGCCTGGAAAAATTGAGAAAGTTGCTTAAAGTAAAACTGACAACTAATGGCTACCAAGATGAATAAAAACAGCTACCACTTATTGAGAGCTTACCATGTGCCAGGCACTAGGCTAAACACTTTGCAAATACTAGCTAATTTAATCTTGATCATGATGTTTTGAAACAAAGATTAATTTCCCCAATTATAGGAGAAGGAGAGAACACATAACCAGTTAAGTGGTGAGGATTGGTTTTAACCCAGGTCTGTCTGACTGGGGACCTTACATGTCACTGACCTGGAGGATCCTACACTGAAGTCGTCACTGAATGCTCCTTTTGTAGGGTGTTTTCCTTATGGTTGCTAATTCTCAGACCCAGCTCTGAATACTCTTCTCTGGCCTCCATTTGTTTGTTTGTTTATTTTATTTTTATTTATTTGGCCGCCTCAGGACTCAATTGTGGCATGTGGAATCTTCGTGGCATCATACAGAACCTTTTGTTGGGATGCACAGGCTCAGCAGTTGTGGCTCGTGGGCAAGTGGGACCTTAGTCCCTTGAACAGGGATCGAACTAGAGTCCCTTGCCTTCTTAAGCTCTGGACCACCACAGAAGTCCCTCTTCTGTCTTCCTTTAATTCTCTATCTGATGCACTTATACTCTGATCTGGATCCCCCTTCTCCCAAGAAAAGACTCGCTTTGCTGTAGGCACTGTTCTTTTCTTATAGAATCTTGAAACCAGCTCTGCAAAGTAAATGTTATTATCTCTATTTTACAAATGAGGAAACTGAGGCTTGCATGGTTCAGCTAACTTGCCCAAGGTCAAACAGGTAGAAAGTGGTGGAGTTAGAATTCTAAGTTCAATCTGGCTGACTCTGAAGTCTGTGTCCTTCCATTTCCCTGCAGGACCCTTCGAACGTGTTCTGGGGAGTAATCCTGTGCTCACAGTGGGGCAGAGGGTTAGAATTCTGAACAAAGTGCTTTCTAATCATTTTACTGTCAGAGGGCCTCCACTTTACTTAGTAGCAAACTCCAATTTTTGTAGTGTGAAAGGAAGCCTTTGCCAAATAGAAAAAGTGCTTTCATTCCAGAGAGAACCCTAGGAATAAAAAAAAGAAAAAAAAAAGGAATTGCAAAGAAAAGCGGTGGGGAACACAGCTAATACCACTATTTTCATTCTCATAAAGGTAAAAGAGACAGTCTAGAAAGGATCTATTATGTGAACTTGAAAACAAGAAGTAGGGTCAGAAGTGCTATGGTAGCAGGCCTGTGGAGGAAGTAGCCACTAGAATAATGGCCTTGATTGCGAGCCAGTGTTAATTAGGCTTGTGGGCCCTGAGGAGCAGAGAAGATTGAGCTTTCGCCATCAGTTCCCACATAAAGGTTTTGTAATATGAAAAAAATAGTTAATTTTCCTTTCACGTTGTCCTTTTGAATTCTCACATTAATAAAATTATTTTCAGTGGAAATATCAGCAGCTAGACATATAAAATACTAACAGCAAGCACTTAAAAAAAAAAAAAAGCTCACAGAAAGGAGCTAGGAAATTGACACTTGATTGCCAGCACGTTTTACAGCCTTGCTCTTTGCCGTGGACCAGAGATGATTTTTCTTCTGAAGAATTTACAAGTTTCCATACGCATCATGCTGAAGATAGCCAGGATCCAGCGCAAGGCAAGTGGCTGCTCCATGCTCAGTAAAAAGGCACACAAGCGCAGGGAGCGTGTTGGAGAGAGGAGGAGGAATAGCACACTCAGGGAGAGAAAATAGGAAAGGATCGCTTCCCCCTGGGTCACCCTCAGCAGACTCTGCATTTCCAGTTCTCAGTATTCTTTTAAGTTATATGTTTAATGTCTGTTTCTCCTTTTCAGTCTGATAAATTGAAAAGCTCCATGGGGGTTTATCAATCTCTGTGTGAGGCATAGTGAGTGCGCTGTTGTTGTTGTTTAATTGCTGAGTCATGTCTGACTCTTTTGCGACCCCATGGACTCTAACCCGCCAGGCTCCTCTGCCCATGGGAATTCCCAGGCAAGAATACTGAAACATGTAAAATATCATGTATGAAATGAGTTGCCAGTCCAGGTTCGATGCACGATACTGGATGCTTGGGGCTGGTGCACTGGGACGACCCAGAGGGATGGAATGGGGAGGGAGGAGGGAGGAGGGTTCAGGATGGGGAACACATGTAAACCTGTGGCGGATTCATTTTGATATTTGGCAAATCTAATACAGTTATGTAAAGTTTAAAAATAAAATAAAAAAAAAAAAAAAAAAAAGAAAAAAAAAAAAAAAAAAAGAATACTGGTGTGGATTGCCATTTCCTTCTCCAGGGGATCTTCCCAACCCGGAAATCGAGCCTGCATCTCCTGTATTGACGGGCAAGTTTTTTTTACCACTGAGCACCATGGAGTTAAGAATTTGGGTTTGGAGCTAGGATTACTGTGCTCACATTCCAGATTCCCCACTGGTAGTTTTGTAACCTTGGGAAAGTCCAGTTTCCTGAGCCATATAGCAAGGGGACAGTAATACCTACTTCACAGGGCTGTTAGAAAAACGGCATGATTTAATGATTGTTGTAATGGTGCCTGGTGCCTATATAAACTAGACAAAACTATGCTGCTATAATTATTCCTCACAGCCGCATCCCCACTCCCTAGCTAGTACAGCACTCACATAGAATACTATTTTTTAGAAGAATGAATGGATACGTACAGCACTTTTTTCTTTTTCCTTTTAGAAGGAAATGATTTTTTTTTCCCTTGAAAGAATGAGAAGTCCAAATTTGCCAAACTACATTTATTTTGTTTCAAATATTGGACTAAAGTCAAAATCAAGATAAATGCCCAAACTAGTGCACTGGTATTTTTTATGTATTCGTACTCCTAAGGATTCTAATAATACACATAACTTCTGTTTCATGATTATTAACAAAGCATTCATGTCTATGAAAAAGGCAATTCACATCCACCCTTGAATATATTCCAGTTCTTAGTGATCATGTTTTAGCTTTACCTCGAAATGTAATCAACATGGACCCACTGGGAATTTTGTAGAACAAAGAGCTTTCCTGTTTAGAACTTCCTTTGAAGCTAATTTATTATTCTTATTGTGAATTTTAATGTCTTTATCCTTTTTCTCTTTCCTGCTTTCTTTAAAGTTATATTCCAAAACACCTGTTAGGGAGGATATTATCTGACCAACGAATGAATAATTCTTCTCTAATGGTAGTTAGGACAGAAGGCTGAGTTGAGACCATCATTTAGCAATTCATAGCATTTGAGATGAGGCTGAAGAATTTGGAGCACTCTAGTATTTCTTGGTTCTTTTGGGATGGGCTCTAACAGCCTCCCATGGCCTCAATAATCTTTGCTAGGCGATTTTTTATTCAATGGACATTCTTTTAAAGATTTCTCTTCCCCTAATTGAGACATCCTGAAGAGATGAAACAACAACATCTAGAGGTACCACATGATGTTTGTAATCTCTCTGAGTTCTAAACAACATAAATATTTTTTAGCTACCAGTGGTATCAATGTCAACTCTATTGTGTGTATACTGGAACTGTGACTTCTGGCATTTTTTGAAGAGTGGTGTCCAAGAGCGTAGGACAGAAAATCTTTGAAGAGTAAGGCTTGCTAAAATTAAGATAATAATTATGAAAAGACAGTAATAGCATATTCCTGTGATGGCTTGGGCATACCCGCATGTCACTTACATTAGAGAATAAGGTTCATTTCAATGTTTCAATGATTATCAATTTAGTATTTGACTCCTTTATTATTTAGCTTAAATGATTGAGGTTCAACTTCAAATATCCTCTTTATGTTTTAATTTATTTTGAAAAATAGTTTTTAGATTTGTTTTTGGTTGTGCGGGGTCTTTGTTGCTGCAGGCTTTTCTGTAGCTGTGGAGAGTGGAGACTACTCTCGAGTTGTTACGTGGGCTTCTAATCGTGGTGGCTTCTCTGTTGTGGAGCTTGGGCTCTGGAGAATGTGGGCTCAGCAGTTACCAGCAGTGGAGGCACATGGGCTCAGTCATGGCAGCTCCTGGGCTCTAGAGCATGGGCTCAGCAGTTGTGGTTCAGGGGCATGGTGGCCCCACACGTGCGCTCTTCCCAGATCAGAGATCAAACCTGCATCTCCCACACTGGCAGGTGGATTCTTTAC